>NC_092712.1:261329906-262034484 GCF_047496885.1 Scyliorhinus torazame
CAGACAGAGAGCGAGAGGCAGAGAGCAGCGAGAGGCAGACAGAGAGAGCGAGAGGCAGACAGAGAGCGAGAGGCAGAGAGAGAGAGAGCGAGAGACAGAGAGAGCGAGAGACAGAGAGAGAGATAGAGACAGAGAGCGAGAGAGACAAACAAGATGAGACGGAGGGTCAGAGGGAGGGAGACTGGACAGGGAGTCAGACAGAGGAGTCTATGTCATGCAGGGAATGGGAGAAGAGTCAGACTGAGAATCTCTACTGTGTCCAAGTGCTGGAATGGGTTGAGAAACTCACTCTCAGATTGAAGAGACCAAGTTTGTGAGGGTTTATTTAATGATCATTTCCAATTCATCCTCACCATAAAAGTCTGTTTTTAGATTAGGAGTTAACCGGCCAGAAAAGGAAGGATGATAAGCCTTTAGGTGTGTTAAAAATCACCTTGGACTGATTCCTGCTTCCTAATTAAGGGATGGAGCAAAGTATAACCATGGAAGATTTTATTTGTTTTAAAAGTTAATGGGAAACTAGTTTAGAGTACACGTTGCTTGCTGAAGTGTTTGGACAATATCAAGTCTTGAAACTTAAAATCTTGGGAGTGTGCTCCTTCCAGTCAGCCGCTGCAAATTCAAATATCTTTCAAAAAGTTATATATCTCTTCAGGGATCGTAACAAAAGTAATATACCAATATATATTGTGTAATTACAGTTGATATAAAATTGTTACTTACCTCTAAGGCAAAGAAAAGTAAGAAAATCTTCTGTTTTAGGCTTTCTTTTTGAAAGATCAATGATCTGTGTTGCAGGTGGCGGCAAGACTGGATCCACCATCTTGACTGGGGTTGTGCTGGGGGAGTTGGGCTGTGACTGGGCAAATTTCCTTTGTGCTTGCAGTCTTGGCCTGGAACAAAAGACACAAAAGATATACTTAAAACATTTTCCAAATATTAAATGTTTTCAATGGTATAAAATTATATAGGGATGTTACAATTATACATTTCCATTTCTGCTCTGTCAGAAACAGTCTTAAGTTGAGATGCAGTTTACATAATTAGCAGAAGTCAGTCCATATGCACTAGAGCTCAATAGAAAATCTGCATTAGCACATAGTATAATGTTAATCCTAGGCCAGGTATAGTACAGTGGTCTCCAATATAAATTGCTGACCAGCCACAATAGTGGCTACTATGATGACTATTTTAGCCACATTACGCTAGCATAAATACCGTACATATTCTCAAAATATTAGTAAATGTACTTTCAGGTAAAAGGTTAAACCTATACATAATTAAAATGTATTATTCGTGGAAAGGGGCTCCAAAGAGGGCAAACTAAATTAGCACAGCGCTCTCCTTTTCAGAACTTTCTATTTTTGTACTGCCCATTATTTTCTCCCACTCGTCTGTAATACAAAGGGATTTAGCTAACCCACACCTGTAATACTTCAGCAGAAGAAACCAAATGATTATAGAAACAATATAAAATTAAGATTCAAAACTACAGTTCTAAGAAGCACCAGAGAGGACATTAATGAGAGGCTATGTAGTACCCTTGTACAGTGGTTGAACTTCTCTCAAGAAATGAGAATGAAGGATGTAATCTACATCCTTTTAATGTTCAACCTTTACACTGAATCAGAATGATGGTTAATAGTGCAAAAAGGTCCAGGGGACGAGAGAGGTTGACGTTTTGGCCTTTGCCTCCTTGGTAGCCCGCAGATGGATCTTATTGGCGTGAAGGGACTCGGAGCCCCCAAAATCCGGGGTATGGGTTAGCAACATGGCTGGGTTTCTCAGTCTTGAGAAAATAAAGTTCGCCCCAAGAGGATCAACGTGAGAGTTCATCCGGAGGTGGCAGTTGTTTATCGACTTCTTCGGGGAAAATTAAACTGTTAGCAGATACAATAGTGAGGGGGGGTTAGGGAACGAAGTGGGGTAGGGGGAGATAGTTTTGTTTAGTTTAAGCGGGATCAGCGAGAGGAGGAGGGGGGATTGGGGAATTATGTGTATAAGCCATGTTGGCTGGGTATGGTTGTTGGTTGGGGAGGGGTGTTATTTACGGAGTTTGTTTACATTTGTATTTGTCGTTATAAAATCATAAATGCCTTAATAAAATGTTTTTATTTTTAAAAAGTAGTGCAAAAAGTATGAATAGACCTTTAAAGAACCAGACATTTAGGCTTATTGGCTGCCTTACCACGCCGTCCTGGGCCGCAACTTCCTCAGAGTAGCAATCAGTGGTGGATTGCCAGTCCATGCCCAATTATTTACATTCTTCTGTGCCTTTCTCACCTGGCCTTCCAACTCAGGCCAGTCGAGATCCAGACAGCACAGCAGTCCTCAAGATCCAGCCTCGGCGTCCAGCTCCATTGAAGCGAAGGAGGACATGTCCCTTTTTTTTTTATACAGCACTAGCTGCTGCAAGACAGGTAAGTTTTGAAAATCCGTTGAAATTGACAGGCCAGGGAGACGGTAAATGTGTATAGTAAGTGGATAGGATTTAAACCACTTCAAACTTTACAGAGATCAATATGTTATTGGGTGGTCAGAGAGAAAGAGAGAGAGTATATTTTCACAATGTTGAAAATAATCATAGCTTTTGCATTCTCCTTAGAGACAGAGATTGTCAAATCAGGAAATGTGCTCATCCACATTAAGAAGTTCAAAACAACAGTCAAAACAAGATGATTCACAAGCCTGATGACACTTGTGTTCAGTCTCCTGTGGGTCTCATCACAGCTACTAATGAATGCAAAAAATACAACTAGTCCCAGTCAACAGTCTGAATTTATATAATCCTTGCAAAGACTATAAATCACTAATTTCAATGTCATTGCCAAATGAATGATGAACAGAAATTAGTCCACTTAGCACTGTGTATATCAACATGATTATCAGTGTGTCAATGGCAGGAGGAAGATTAGAAACCAACTGCACTTTTTCTTTTTAATGCAATGTTATATGGTGTTTTTCAGGGCATGGCACTAACTCAATTAATGACTTACTATGGAGTAGTAGTACAGCAACTATACTAAGGGATTTAATGAAAACAGAATATATTTCCGTCTCAACTCACTACCCAATCTGTAACATGGCAACACGATTGCAATCAGAAAGCTTCACATATGGCCAATGATACAATTGCGTACCATGCTTTTGACATGCATTTCCTCAGACCTCTTTTTTTTAGCGATCAAAGATTACATTGATTAATGGTACTGGCCAGCAAATCAAATTGACCAAAATATGAAAATGACAATCTATATTTTAAGAGACCAGGGTTTTGACAGCACACTCGCTCAACTCACAATGTTGTGAATTCAAGTCCCAATCCAGGACTCAGCAGATAATCTAGGCTGACTCTCCAGTGCAGGAGTGTCTGCTGCAGGGGCAGCACACTGGTTAGCACTGCTGCCTCACGGTGCCAAGGACCCAGGTTCAATCCCGCCATGGGTCACTGTCCGTGTGGAATTTTCACATTCTCCTGTGTCTGTGTGGATCTCAACCCCACAATCCAAAGGTGTGTAGGGTAGGTGGATTAGCCACGCTAAATTGCCCCTTTATTGGGAAAAAAAGAATTGGGTACTCTTTAAAAAAAACGTAGTGTGTACAGTGTTTCAGATGGGGTGTTTTGCCAAAAGATCCCATGACGTTACATGAAGCCGATGGGGAGCTCTCCCAGTAACCAAGCCCAGATTTCTCCATTAAACAGCGATGACTAAACACACGTTTTGTAGTCATTTAGCTTTTGTGCTGCTTTGTGGAACCTCAGTGTTACAAATTGTTAGCTGTGTTTTCCCATATAACAGTAACTACATTTTAAAAGGTAATTTATTAATTGTGAAGTCCTTGGTATATCCTAATGGTGATGATAGGTTCTTGCAAGTTCTTCCTTTTTCTTTCTATTTGATACCTCATTCTAAAGCCTCGGGCCCTATATTCAAGCTAACAAATTGAAATTTAGCTCAACTGACCAGACAGCTGGTTTCATGGTGCAGAGCGAGGCCAGCAACACAGATTCAATTCCTGTACCGGCTGAGGTTATTCATGAAGGCCCGCCTTCTGGACCTTGCCCCTCGCCCAAGGTATGGTGATCCTCTCAAAGGGGAAAGCAGCTATGGTCATCTGGGACTATGGCAACTTTACCTTATTATCACCTCACCTATCAGTGGAAACAACCCATTGCTATTTACCTCATCGTAACGCTTCCCAAGTCTGACAATCAATATTTGGACACTCACCAACTCCTAGTTGTAGTGAGTAAAACCCTACTAACCCACTTCAAGGATATCCCATCATTATATTTAGGAATTTCATTCAGACAAAAGGGGTCAGAGGGGTTTTCCATTTCCCCCCCCCACCAAATTGGCCTGAAATTGTCTTTTTTTGATCTCTTGTCAGGAGATCACATGGTTTCAAATGGGATGGGGGCTTGCAATTCAGTGATCCCGTTGCATCCGGCCCGGAGCCAGCCGTGCCAGGTGAATCTCGGCAGAGCCCCAAATCGGGCTCAGAGTCGAGTCCCCGACTCGCTCCGCCCAGCGAGATCGTTGCTCCTTCGCTGGGCAAGATCCAGATTTGCATATTTAAATGAGCCATTCGGGTACCCAGGTGGCCGTGCCAGGACCAGGACTGCAATTCAAAATGGTCCTCCGGTCTGCGAGCAGCCATTCCTACTGGCGAGTTCAGCTTGCCAGCAGGAAATCTTGCTTTAATGCGGCCTTGGTGAGGAAAAACTCCCCGAGGCCAAAAGAGCCGTTTATAATTAAATATTCCCATACCGGCCTCCCTGAATGTGACGACTAGGGGCTTTTCATAGTAACTTCATTGAAGCTTACATGTGATAATAAGCGATTATTATTATTATTATTATTATTAATAAATAGTGGGCACGCCGCCAAACGCACCCAAAAGTGGACCTAAAACTTTTGTCTGCTGAATCTTGCTGGTCTTCATCATGAAGACTTTGAAGCCACATCAAACTTGCATTGTTATTTAATTGCTGATCATTATATCTTAGTAGATGTGTCTGAGAGTGAGGATGATACCAATCAACTGCAACACGACATAGTTAGGAACGGGCAGCAAGTAACAGCTGGAATTTAGCACAAAGAAGTGTGAGTTGATGCACTTTGGCATAAGGAATAGGGAAAAGCCCAGGACAGAGCATGCAGGTCAGGATCACTGAAGAGAAAGAAAGAAAATAAAATGTGACATCACTGAGAGGCCATGTGCTAATTGGCTGCTGGGTGTTTCCCTTTCTCCAAAGTAAAGAGAAATTAAATTTTATGTTGCTACAAAATAATTTTAAAACATTTTCGAGTACAACTGTGAGTAAAGAAGAACGACAGTGCAGAGAAAACTTGCTTGCCATTAGAAGTGAGTAGGGTCCGGGTGGCAGGGACCGTGTGGCATAACTAAACTGCGGGCAACGGGGATTCTGAAGTTTGCCGACTCTACAGAGGCCACTACTCGGGGATAAGTCGAACTAGTCAGGCAAAACAAAGAAAATTCTAGGCGCTCATGAATAAGGGGATCCTTTGTGCCATACTTTCCAAACGAATCAGAAACAAGGAAGTTGGTTGAAATATAGACCCTAGGAGCCGGGATCTGAAATGATGGGAAATACATGTGTCATGGATGCATTTGATGAGAAGTAAGACACATGGAACTCGTATGAGGATATATTCCAATTATATCTCATATCAGACACTGCAGGACCTAAAGGTGCAACATTTCTCAGTTCTGTGAAAACTTTTATGCTGCTACAAAATAATTTCACCCAGCAAAACCAGGAGATACGTCCTCCATTGAATTAATGAAAATTGGAGAGGTGCACTTCTCTCCTAGAGCATTAATGATTGCAGAAAGGGTTTGTTTCCACCACATAGTCAGGAAGAAGATGAAAGCATTTTACAATTAGTAGCAACTTTTAAGAAGTTTAACAAAATACTGTGAGTTTTGAGCAACACTGATGACACGCTTAGTGATAGGCTGGTTTGTGAACTCTGCAGTAAAGCTATTCAGAGGAAACTGCTTACTGTAAGTGATTTAACTCTAAAAGCGGCTGTGGAAGTTGCCACAACTATGGAGCTATCAACAAAAGAAGCTTCAAAAATGGGATGGGAGCGACGATTCACAAAATGGATACCACAAGGAACCAGGCTGCAAGCATGTTTGCAAGTAAAACAAATACTTGCAAAACTGTGGCAAAAAGTGCCATACTGCCAGGGCATGTTGGGCTCAGAAAATCTCTCCAACATCAAGAATGTGCAGGACAATAAATTTCTAAACAGACTAGCAGTGTCTATAAATTAGTAGCCATGATGTAGAGATGCCGGCGTTGGACTGGGGTGAGCACAGTAAGAAGTCTTACAACACCAGGTTAAAGTCCAACAGGTTTGTTTCGATGTCACTAGCTTTCGGAGCGCTGCTCCTTCCTCAGGTGAATGATGCAAGGGCACCAGTCTGGGGGCGTTGGTAACTGCGCCTCTACCATTCCCAGCCGGAATGGTACTCCACCAGCCCCGTGGTGGCGGCAGCCCTGAGAGTCTGCGAGCAATGGAGGAGACATGGGGGAGCAGAAGGAGCAAGGGCCTGGTCCCCACTCTGTAATAATCACCGGTTTACCCCAGGAAGTATGGATGGGGGATTCCAGATATGGCAGAGAGCACGGATTGAGAGGATTGGGGGGGGGGGGGGCATGTTTATAGAGGGGAGCTTTCCGAGTATGAGGGCGCTGGAGGAGAAGTTTGGGTTGGCGAGGGGAAATAAATTCAGGTATCTGCAGGTGCGGGACTGCCTACGTAAACAGGTGTCAACCGTCCCGCTCCTACCGCTAAGGGGGATTCAGGACAGGCCAGTTTCCAGAGGGTGGGTAGGAGAAGGGAGCGTCTCTGACATTTACAAGGAACTTATGGGGTCAGAGGAGATGCAGACCGAGGAGCTGAAGCGCAAGTGGGAGGAGGAGCTGGGAGGAGGGATAGAGGATGGTCTATGGACGGACGCGTTGAGTAGAGTCAACGCAGCCGCAACATGTGCCAGGCTCAGCCTGATACAATTCAAGGTCATTCATCGGGCTCACATGACATTGGCCCGGATGAGCAGATTCTTTGGGGTGGAAGACAGGTGTGCTAAATGTGCGGGAGGACCAACGAACCATGTCCACATGTTCTGGACATGTCCGAAGCTTAGGGAATTTTGGCAGGGGTTTGCAGATGTCATGTCCACAGTGTTAAAAACAAGGGTGGCACTGAGTCCAGAGATGGCGATTTTCGGGGTGTCGGAAGACCCGGGAATCCAGGAGGAGAACGAGGCAGACGTTAAAGCCTTTGCTTCCCTGGTAGCCCGGAGACGGATACTACTAGCTTGGAGGGACTCAAAGCCTCCGAAGTCGGAGACCTGGCTATCGGACATGGCTAGCTTTCTCAGTTTGGAGAAAATCAAGTTCGCCTTGAGAGGGTCACTGTTAGGGTTCGTCTGGAGGTGGCAACCGTTCATCGACTTCTTAGCGGAAAATTAATTTAGATTAGATTAGATTAGATTAACCAAACATGGGTTAGATTAGCTTAGAGTAGAGGGTTAATAAAGGTGGAACCTGTAAGGAAGGGAGACAACTTTTGCACTATGTTTATAGTTTCATGTACATTGTTTATTTTGTTGTTACAATACCAAAAATACCTCAATAAAATGTTTATTAAAAAAAAAGATTCGAAGAACATGGGGACATTGGCAAGAATAGGCAAGAAGAGTGAACAAATTCCTAAAACACTGTACACGCAACAACACAGAGTTTGCCAGCAATGCTGTTGTTCAAAGGAAACTACAAACACAGTTTGATTTGTTAATTTCACCAGATAGTTCAAAGATTGTGAAATGACAACAAGCACAAAGTGATAGGAGGGAGCAAAAGCGAGTATTCAACTAAGGAGAGTGCTAGCTAGAAGCTATACCAACGAAAAATGGGTACCAGCTGTAATCCTAGCAAAGGCAGGTTCAATATCATACACCATATAGATGGATGATGAAAGAGTTCGGCGACATCATGCTGATCAGCTACTTGCGTCACAAAGTTAATTTGCCGAAACCCCTCAAGACGTTCTTCCCGTGGAAAATCGAGAGAGCAATGCTTGGGGACAGAGACAAGTTCAGATTTTGTTTAAGGGCTTTCCAATACCTATGGTGGCAGAAAATGGAGCAACATCCCAGGAAATACCATCTACTGAAGGAAATGAGGACACTTCCAAGGTGTGAATAGCCAAATTTAACCCAAACAGAACAGACGCCCACCCGAGTGTCTGTCTTATTGCCCGTACACTTGAGCCCCTACACAAACTCTTCCGTCCCCATACGGAATCTGACTCCCCCCCCCCCCCAACCACAGTGCACCTTCGCTAATTGGGTACTCTAAATTTATATTTTTAAAAAATACCAAGCCAGGGATTATTCCTGGTTCAACAAAGAGTGCAGGAGAGCACACAATTAAATAACTCACTGGAGGAGGCGGCTCAACAAATCCCCACCCTCAATGATGGAGGCGCTCAGCTTCAAACATGGACAAAAGAGTTGTACTCCAGAAGTGAGGTGAGAGTGACTACCCTTGACATCAAGGCAGCATTTGATCAAGCATGGCATCAAGGAGCTCTAGCAAAACTGTAGTCAATGGAAATCAGGGGGAAACTCTCAACTGGCTGGAGTCATATTTCACAAAAAGGAAGATGATGGTTGTTGGAGGTCAGTCAGCTCAGTCCCATGACATAATTGCAGGAGTTCCTCAGGGTAGTGTCCTAGGCACAGCCATCTTCAGCTGCTTCATTAATGACCATCCTTCCAACATAAGGTCAGATGTGGGAATTTTCACTGATAATTGCACAATGTCCAGCACCATTTGCGACTCCTCAGACACTGAAGCAGTCCACATGCAAATGCAGCAAGACCTGGACAATATCCAGGCTTGGCTGACAAGTGGAAAGTAACATTCGTGCCTCAAAAGTACCACAAAATGACCATCTCCAATACGAGAGAATCAAACAGCACTCCTTGACACATTCAATGACATTACCATCACTGAATCCCCCCACTATCAACATCTTGGGGGGATTACCATTGACCAGAAACTGAACTGAACTAGCCATATAAATCTGTAGCTACAAAAGCAGGGCAATGGCTAGGAATCCTGCGGTGAGTAACTCACTTCCTGATTCCCCAAAGCCTGTCCACCACGTACAAGGCACAAGTCAGAATGTGATGGAATACTCCCCACTTGCCTGAATGAGTGCAGCTCCAACAACACAGAAGCTTGATACGATCTAGGACCAAGCAGCCCGCTTGATTGGCACCCCTTTCACAACATTCACTCCCTCCACCAACAACACCCAGTAGCAGCAGTGTGTACCATCTACAGGATGCACTGCCGGAACTCACCAAGACGCCTTAGACAGCACCTTCCTAACTCACGATCCCTACCACCTCGAAGGACAAGGGCAGCAGACACATGGGAACCCCACCACCTGGAGGTTCCCCTCCAAATTACTCACCATCCTGTCCTGGAAAGATCAGCTCAGCAGTTTAGCCTCAGTAGTGGAGAAGCTTATAGAAGCAATAATTCATAACAAAAATGAATAGACATTTGGACAAATACAGGTTCATGAAGGAAATCCAGCATAAGATTTGTTGTGGCAAATTGTGTTTAACTAACCTGCATTCGTAGAGTGTTGATAAGGGTAATTGCGGTGTGGTATACATCCAATAGGCATTGATCAGGTGAGGCATAACTGACTTGTGAGCAAAATTAGAACTGATGGAATAAAAAGGGCAAGAGCAACATGGATATGAAATGGCCAAGTGACAGGAAATACTGGTGTACAGTGGTTCAATAGAGAAGAGTGGGTAACAGTTGTTTTCCAGACTGGAGGAAGGTTTATAGTGGAGCTCAAAACGGGTTGGTGTTTGGAACTCTGTTCTTCCTGATATATAGCAGTCATCTAGACCTTTAGGCTAGAGGGCACAGTTTCAAAATTTGCAAAAGATACAAAACTTCAAAGTGTTGTGAACCATGAAGAAGATAGTGTAGAATATAGACAAGTTGGTAGAATGGCTGGGAAAACGGCAGATGATTTTTCTTTTTCCAGAGAACTAAGAAATGTTTCCTTTCGGTAGGAAGAACTCAAACAGACAAAATAAAAAAAGGGTACAATTCTAAAAGGGCTGCAGGAGCAGAGGGACATGGATGTACATAAGAACTAGAAGCAGGAGTAGGCAATTCAGCCCCTCGAGCCTGCTTTGCCATTCAATATGATCATGGCTAATCTACTCTCGGCCCCAACTCCACTTTCCTGCCCGTTCTACAAACCCTTCAACCTATTATGAATTAAACATCCTCAAATTCACACAATGCCTCTGCATGCACCGCACTCTGGGTAGTGAGTTCCACAAATTCACAACCCTTTGAGGTAAGTCATTTTTCCTCATCTGTTTTAAATCTGCTATCTCTTATCCTCAAACTATGAACTCTCATCTTACACACCTCAATTAGATCACCTAT
The DNA here is from genome assembly GCF_047496885.1 of Scyliorhinus torazame. Classification (NCBI taxonomy): domain Eukaryota; kingdom Metazoa; phylum Chordata; class Chondrichthyes; order Carcharhiniformes; family Scyliorhinidae; genus Scyliorhinus; species Scyliorhinus torazame. The sequence goes on from NC_092712.1 coordinate 261,340,441, forward strand.
CATCTTCTAAATTCAAGAGTAGGCCCAAACCGCTCAATGTCTCTTCATAAGACAAACCCCCTCATCTTTGGAATCAATCTAGTGAACCTCCTCTGAACTGTCTGTAATGCAACTGCACCCCTCCCCAAATAAAGGGAGCAAAACTGCACACAGTACTCCAGGTGCGGTCTCACCACTGCCTTGAATAATTGCAGCAACACTTCCCTACTTTTATACCCTATTCCGTTAGCAACAAACATAAAAACACTTTCCTTATTACCTGCTGTACCTGCATACTAGTTTCTGCAATTCATGCATGAGGATACCCAGATCCCTCTGCACCTAAGCACCCTCAACTTTCTCTCCATTTAGATAATAAACTGCCTTTTTATTTTTCCGACCAAAATGGATAACCTCGTACGTTAAACTCCATCTACAAATTTTGGCCCACTCACCTAATCTATTCCATTTCCATTTGTAAATTCTTATTCTTTATTGCAACTTACTATCCCACCTATTTTAGTGTCACCTGCAAATGTGTTGAGTACCTTCTATCCCTGCATCCAAATCATTAATATAGATTGTAAAAAGTTGAGCCACAAGAACCAAACCATGTGGCACCCCATTAATTAACATCTTGCCAAGATGTAAATGTGCAAACATCATTTAAGGGGCTGGACAAGTTGAGAGCACGCTCAAAGCATCCTGGACTTTATCAACATGGACATAAGAGCATGAAAGCAAGGAAGTTGTATTATACTTGTATAAAATACTGGTTCGGCCACAACTGGAGCATTGTGCCCGTTCTAGGCACTACACTTTAGGATGTGAAGGCATTAGACACGGTGCAGCAAAGATTCACAAGAATGATTCTAAGGGGGCAGCATGGTGGCGCAGTGGTTAGCACTGCTGTCTCATGGCACCGAGGTCCCAGATTTGATCCCGGCTCTGAGTCACTGTCCGTGTGGAGTTTGCACATTGTCCCCGTGTTTGTGTGGGTTTCGCCCCACAACCCAAAGATGTGCAGGCTAGGTCGATTGGCGACGCTAAATTGCCCCTTAATTGGAAAAAATGAATTGGGTACTCTAAATTTTTTTTTTAAAAAGAATGATTCCAGGGATGAGGAACTTCCATTATGAAGCTAGATTGGAGAAAGTGGGACTGTTCTCCTCAGAGAAATCAAGATGAGATTTCCTACAGGTATTTAAAATCATGACCGATCTGAACAGAATGGAAAAAATGTTCTCACTGTCAGAAGGGCTCAACCAGAAGGCCAAAGATTTAAGGTAATTGGCAAATGAACCAATAATGACACAAGGAAAAGCTTTGTCACACTAACAATTGTTAGTGTCTGGAATGCACTGTCTGAGAATGTGGTGAAGGCACAGTCAACTGAGGCTTTCAAAAGGGGATTTAATCAGGACCTGAAAAGGAAACGTTTGCATGGCTATGAGGGAAAAGTCTAGGGAGCACTAGGCTAATTGCTCAGAGGGAATCAGCATAGGCATAAATAGTTTCCTTCTGTGCTATACCCATGCTATGATGTTATGTTTAACCTATATAAAGCTCTGGTTAGGCCATAACCAGTATGGCAGCCAAATCAGGCCACTGCACTTTAGGAAGGATGTTAGGGTACTTGAAAGGGTGCAGGGGAGCTTTACCAAAATTGTTCGAAGGATGATTATGGTAGGTTTAGATAAAGCAGACCAAGTAAAGCTGTTCACATTTGTTGATGGTACAAGGACTAGGGGACACAATAGAGATTTTAGATTGGGGAAGGGGGCAGAGAAGGAAGAATAAGGAAAAACATTTAAGTAGAATGGGGTAATGACCTGGAACATATTGCCTATGATGGTGGTGGAAATGGAGACAAAATGATTTCAAAAAGTAAGTTATTTAGCTTTTTATCAAAATAAACTTGGAGTTATGGGGATAGAACAGGGGATGGGACTGATTGTTTTGTTCCGCAGATTGTTCTACACGAGCCAGCATGGACTATAGGCTGAATGGCCTCCTTCTGTACAAACCATTATGCAAATTACCAAACCTCTCAATCTCCACTTGCTTAAGGAGTTATTAAATCTAAAATATCTACACCCTTTCCCTTCTTAAAACTTTCGGCAGATGGTCCCCATTCTCTAGTTAAAGACTGATTTTGATGCCAAAATCTGAACAAATTAATGTGTGCTTGCTCTAGGTTTGCAAAAGATAACATGTAGCCTTTGTAAAAACATGTAAAAACAATCTTGCTGAGTGCCATATCTAAACTGTTTCGTGATCGCAGAATGATATAGCATAGAAATCTTCCGTGTGCCAGATTTTTGAAAGAGCTATTCAATTAATCCCAGTTCTCTAAAGACACACAGCATGTCCTGCAAATCTCGCCTCCCAAGTATTTATCCAATTCCCTTTTGAAAATTATTGAATCTGCTTTCTCCAGTGCATTCAAACATTGAATTTCAGGTCCAATCAATTTTTTAAAAACATAACAAAGCAAAAAATTGATTCAGACAAAATAATGCGGAATGTAGGCCATTTGAGAGGAACTATATGGGTTTAACGATTTCCCTTCCCGTGGTCTTGTAGTCTTTACAATTACTTCCTATACACTAAAGTAGCGAGAGGTGCTGACATTAACAGTTCATTTGTATTTACAAAATGACAACTTGTTATGGCCAGAGGCAATACATTAGGATTAAATTTCATTAATACATACCAATACCATCAACAGTCCACCTTGAGTAAACATGGAGAACATTACTTTTCTAAAATAAATTTAGAGTGCCCAATTCATTTTTTTTCCAATTAAGGGGCAATTTAGTGGGGCCAATCCACCTACCATGCACATCTTTGGGTTGTGGAGGAGAAACCCACGCAAGCACAGGGACAGTGACCCAGAGCCGGGATCGAACCTGGGACCTCGGTGCCGTGAGGCAGCAGTGCTACCCACTGCACCACCATGCTGCCCTATGGAGAACATTATAGAAATTTCATGGAATATGCAGTCCAGAAGGATGCCATTCGGCCCATCGCGTCTGCACCGGCTCTTGGAAAGAGCACCCACGGTCAACACCTCCACCCTATCCCCATAACCCAGTAACCCCACCCAACCCGAAGGGCAATTTTGGACACTAAGGGCAATTTATCATGGCCAATCCACCTAACCTGCACATCTTTGGACTGTGGGAGGAGACCGGAGCACCCGGAGGAAACCCACGCACACACGGGGAGGATGTGCAGACTCCGCACAGACAGTGACCCAAGCCGGAATCGAACCTGGGACCGTGGAGCTGTGAAGCAATTGTGCTATCCACAATGCTACTGTGCTGCCCTTATTTCCCCCGCAACAGCCAATCAGCAGCTCTGCTCTACTGCCCCCTGCTGGTAGCTTGTCTTCACTTGAACAGCTAGCGTCTCTTGTACAGGTACACCTTCAAGTTAGGGTGACCACAATGCACATTTTCAAATTTTCCCCGCAACAGCCAATCAGCAGGTCTGCTCTACAGCCCTCTGCTGGAGATTACTATACTAACAAATAAAACATCATTGAACTGTCGGACAAAACCCAATTCCAAAAAGGGTAAAGTAAAAGGATAATTAAGACTATGCTCATAAAAGAACTATGAATAACAAATCACTACTAATTTAGTAAAATGGGAGTCGCAATCACTCAAGAGCCATAAGATCACAGACAAAAGAAATAATCTGCACTGCAGCCAATTGCTGTTTGAGAGTTCCAGGTAGCTAGATCTCTCAAGTAGTGTTGTGAAATATTTTATATAGTTGTCGCTTTTATAGTGTGCAGCACACATCCACTCTAATGGACTGTTCAGAGATGCCAGGTATGAGTCACAATGTAATTTACTTCAAATCAGAGCCTGTTTTAATCCAGGCTTCACTCAAAACTTGTTTGAGAAAATAATAATATGGTTATTAATTGCCACAAGGGGAAATGGATTATAGCTTCTCCACTTTAAAAAAAACAGGTGGTTCAGAAAGGAATGCTTTACAAAGACGCACCCCCACCACTCCCCTCCAGAAACATTTCAGATCAGTACTGCAACAATACTCCTGATCCTGCGAGTGGACAAAGTTTGATATTTATAAGAGCCAAAAAGATTTTTGGTTTAACTAATTGACACATTTTGTAACACATTTCTTTTCAACATCCCCACCATCCCTCAGTGACTGGATTGAAGAGGTAGGCAGGAAAATTACCCGCCCTCAGCATTCCAAAGGATTCGCAATTCTTTCGTTTTCAGGCAAGAATTCTTTCCACACAACAGGAGTCGTGCACTAAAATAAAACAAGATTGTACTGTGCAGGCTCCTCCCAGGCATTGATTACTTACTGCTGAAACATCGACAATGTCAGTGGTGACTCATTGATAGCATTCAGCATTCTCACCTCTGAGTCAACAGGTTGTGTTCAAGACCCAGTTTGGACATATATTTTAGGCTGAAACTCAGTACTGTACCAAGAGGGCAGCACGGTGGCACAATGGTTAGCACTGCTGCCTCACAGCTTCACGGTCCCGGGTTCAATTGTGTGGACTGTGTGGAGTTTGCACTTTCTCCCAGTGTGTGCGTGTGTTTCTTAGGGTGCTCTGGTTTCCTCCCACAGTCCAAAGATGTGCAAGTTAGGTGGATTGGCCATGATCAATTGTCCCTTAAGCGTCCAAAGGTTAGGTGGGGTTACTGGGTTACGGTAATAGGGTGGAGTAGGATGTTCTTTCAAGGGCAGTGTAGACTCGATGGGCCGAATGGCCTCCTTCTGCACTGTAAATTCTATGATTCAATGAGTGCTGAATTGTCAGAGGTGCCATGCTATGGGTGAAATGTCAAATAGAGTCCCTTGATTGCCTCGTCAGGTGAATGTAAAATGTTCCATGGCATATTTCAAGAAGAGCAGGGAAGTTCTCCCCAGAGTCCTGGCCAATATTTATCCCTCAAAAAATGGTTACCAAGTTTTCTATATTACTGCAGTGGCCACATTTCAAAAGTACTCAACTGGCTGTAAAGTATTTGGGACATTCAGTGGTCATGAATGGCGCTAAATAATCTAAGTTTTCCCACCCAATTTCTTTAACTTCCACACTTAGGAAGGATGTGAAGACATTGAGAAGAGTGCAGAAAAGATTCACGAGAATATGAAGATAGATTGGAGAAGTTAGGAAGTTTCTCTGGAAAAAAGGTCGCCGAACAGTTACTCGATAGAAGTATTCAAAGTCATAAGGAGGCTGGACAAAGTAGACAGAGAGAAATTGTTCCCACTCGTGAAAACATCGAGGTTGAGAGGGCACAGATTTTAAGTAATTGGCAAAGACGCGAAAGCGACGGGAGGAAAACCTTATTCACACAGTGAGCGGTTATGGTCTGGAATGCACTTCCCGAGAGCGTGATGGAGGCAAGTTCAAAATATTCATCTGAAAAGAAAGAATGTGTGGGAATTTCAGGAGAGGGCAGGAGAATGACACTAAGTGAATTTCTCATTTGGAGAGCCAGTATAGACACAATGGGTCAAATGGCCTCCTTCTGTATGTAACAATTCTATGATTCTGCCAGGGTCTCAATGAAGTTTGAGTTGCTAGTTTGGTCAAAATAAGACCTTACAGTTCAAAGTGATGCCGACATAAAAGTTGAAACCAATGTGCAGGAGGGACCCAGAACAGGAATTCCATTCAGTCTTTACTCTCTACTGGGGTAATGTTAATGGACTAGCAATTCAGAACAGAATGAGTGCTGAACAAGGGCTAATGAAACAGTACTGGTATCTGTGCTACAAAAAGTGCGTAAATAAGTGAATGCAGATAAAACATAGATGCCCTTATCAAAAGGGCTGCATACTAACCCACACATATAATCACTCCCACAACACCACAGAAAACTGGCTGGTGGTAGACATTTCAGAGCCTCCCATTCTTCTTGCCAGTCATCCTGAGTGACATCAGATGCCATCTTCCAGCCAATCAGTTTACAGACTTGACAAGGAAAGAGAGCCTATAAAAATATTTTAAAGAGAACTGCAAGATTGGGATCTGCTTCAATTGCCAACAACTTATCAAGTAAAAGAAACCGAAGGGGTCTAACTTGGTCAGATGACTTGAAATTTTTATTCTAATTTTTTTTTAAAAAGATGAACAATTACATTTGCTCTCTGCTCTCCACTGCCTGCAACATATCGTTTTTCTTTGACCAAGCCAGCCCAAAAAGATATTCATTCAAGCAACATTTAACATTGCAGGCTGCGGGAAGTCACACATTCATTGCTACGCTACAATAAGGCACTAGGTGGTGTGTAAGCCCAATATGGACTAACAAGGCAAATCGGTCTTCCTACCTTCTCTGGAAAGATCAACCCAACTCAGGAATCACCCTCGAAAGGTGGACCCCAAAACATATCGATAGAATTTACAGTGCAAAACAATGCATTCATCCCGCAGAACAACAGTTATGAACATGAATCCCCTGCCTTAGTACAACGGAAGACCCTAATCCAGATCAACAGTCTAAAATAACTCAGGAGAAAGTTTCTGCTCAAATAATGCAAAGAATATGTAAAAGTAGAGTGAAAATCCTTCTAAAAACTTAAAATGGGATTCGGCTTCCGGCGGGGTAAGAGAGCGGTCGCGGGTGGGTGAGCTCCTGGAGGGGAACAAAGTTGCGTTCCGCTCCTCGCCGAGAACTTGCAGTCAAGCACGCAAATTCACCCATTTCCCCCCCCCCCCCAGCAACAAGAGAGTGGGGATGAAGAAAAACCCAGACTCCAAAGCTCATTAGAGCTATCCGGCAGCAGCACCCCCCACCCACCCCACGCACGGCAGCAGACCGCAGGGCAGGACGAGCGGCGGCCCGGACCAAAGCGGGGACCGAGCCAGCAGCAGGGACCGACCCCTCCCCCCCGGCGGCGACCACCACGAGGAAGCAACAAAGAGGGACTCCCGGCCAGAAGCCGCTCTCTCTCTCGACCCTGGGCGAGTGAGGGAAAAGAAAAAAAACGTCCCCTTTTGCAAAAACGAAACTTTGAAAAGAAAACTTTTAAAGAGAAAGAAATGTTTTCACTTTAAAAAAAAAAAAAATTCTCTTGAAAAGTATTTTATTCTTAAAAAGTGGTAAAGGAGAGAAGGGAGGGGAAAAGAAAAGGGGGGAAAGGGGGAAAAAAAGGGGGTGGGGTGGAAATGCCAGGAGGGAGCCAAAGCAGAGGGAGAAGGGGCACCAAAAGCAGGCAGGGCAATGTGCGAGCCCATTCAGACGAGCTAATCAGCAGACGAATCAGTGGAATGGAAGGTTTGCTGCAACTGGGCAGACAGGAGAATTTTCCCCCTGGGCCAGGAAGGAACTGGAAGGCAGCCTTTGCCGATGCGCTGAGGGAACATCAGCAGGAAAACAAGGCAGAGGCTAGGGCAGACATAGAGGCCGCAGTGCAGGCAGCAATGGCCAAGGCCCTGGCTGAGGTGCAGCACACCCTGGGCAGAGCAGAGGTGAAACTGGAAGCCCAAGAGGAGAAGCTGGAAGCCCAAGAGGTGACCAGTAAGGAGCTGGAGAAAGCCGCAACTGACATGAGCGACCGGATCACAGCCCTGGAGAAGGAGGTGGCGAGACTGGGCACAACACAGGGGAGCCTGAAGGGCAGAGTGGACGATCAGGAAAACCGCTCGAGAAGGAAAATGTCAGGATAGTGGGCCTACCAGAGGGGATTGAGGGTAGAAACCCCACGGCATACGTGGCCGAGATGCTGGGCAACTTAGTGGGGAGGAAAACTCCCCAACCCACCAGAAATGGACCGAGCACACCGGTCGCTGCGCCCGAAGTCCAAGGCAGGGGACCACCCAAGAGCAGTTATAGCTAAACTGCACCGGTACCAAGACAGGGAAACAATCCTGCGCTGGGCCAGGAAAAACAGAACCTGCAAATGGGAAAGACACTTCATTAGAATTCACGAGGACATTGGGGCAGACCTAGCCAGGAGATGGGCCGAATTCAATAGAGCGAAAGCGGTTCTTCACAAGAACGAAGTGCGTTTTGGTATGCTGTACCCAGCGAAACTCTGGGTCACATACCAAGAAAGAGAATACTTCTTCACAGCCCCCGCCGAAATAAACAAGTTTATCGAGGAACACAGGCTGGAAAACCAATCGGCAACAACACACGACGGGGGGGGGGGGGGGGGGGGTGAGGCAACGGCAGGACCACCCACCCCCGCCACGCCGAGCGCACCCTGAACGAAAAGCAAGCCACTGCCCGAGGCACCGCTTCAGGTGGGAGGCCAGGCCCCAGCACGAGGTAACGAGAGTAGCGGAGAAGGGAGAGCAAGCAAGAGGAGTGCAGGATAGGATGGGGGAAGAGCGGGCAGAAAGCCGCAGAGGCCGGGCAATGGAGAAGCTCGACAGTAACTCCCGAGAGGGGGGCCACCGCACTAGCAGGAAAGCTAGCGCCCGAGGCATGCAACAAAGCAGGGCCGCAGAGCACCCCCAACAGGGGGGAAGGCACCAGGTAGGGGGTGGGGGGGGACCACTTAACAGAGGCAGGAGAGCAAACAGAGATAGGAACAGGGGAAAGAGGGACAAAGGAGGGGTATATGGGAGAGGGGGGGGGGGGTGTTGGGAGACACAGGGAGGGAGAGACCGGGGGGGGGGGGGGGGGATGACAAACAAGGCTAGAAAGGGAATAGCAACAGGGCTACAAAGTGCCACAACCAAGGGCTCGAAACAAGGTTTCGCTGCAAGCACCCACCCAGTATGGTCTCCGGGCTGAGACCCCAGAGTGCAGGGGACTACCTGCGCAGCGGTCACACAGTAGGTGGCCATGTTGGGTGCCCCCTGGACAAAGGGAAACCCTGGAGCACCGGGACCCGACCGCATGGAGAGAGCAGTGACAGCGGCCATCCTGGACGGCCTCTTAACAAAGGGAAACCCCGGAGGGCAGGGGCGCGTCCACCAGGTAAGTATGGTTAATCCACAGGAGCGAGGGGACAGAAGCCCCACACCAGGATAGTCACCTGGAACGTATGGGGACTCAACGGCCCAGTGGAAAGATCCAGAGTCCTCACCCACCTAAGAAATATGAGGGCCAACATAGTCTTCCTCCAAGAGACACACCTGAGAGAGCAGGACCAACTGCAGGTAAGAAAGGGCTGGGTGGGACAAACCTACCATTCCTGCTATGGGACAAGGGCCAGGGGGGGTGGCAACACTGATAGCAAGAGGACGATGTTTAGGGCGACAAAGACGGTTACAGACCCAGGGGGACGGTACTTCATGGTCAGCGGGGCCCTGGATGGGGCACCGGTAGTACTAGTTAACGTGTACGCACCCAACTGAGACGACACAAGCTTCATCAAGAAGACCATGGCAGAAATCCCTGACATGGGAGGGGGAGGGATCCAACTACAGACAGATCACACCCCAAAACGGGGAAAACCTAAAGCATGGCAAGGGAACTCAGTCACTTTATGGAACAGATGTGAGCGGTGGACCCCTGGAGGTTCGCCCACCCAGGGGAGGAGTTCTCCTTCTTCTCCCCAGTACACAACGTACACACCAGAATTGACTTCTTTGTGGTGGGGAAAACGGTGCTTCCGGGGATAGACAAAGTGGAATACTCCGCAATTGTGATATCAGACCACGCTCCACATTACATGGACGTGAGGCTGGGAGACGGGCAGGGCCCAACGCCCCACGTGAAGGTTGGACATTGCCCTACTAGCTGACTAGGCCTTTAACGAAAAGGTATCGTGAGCCATAGCAGAGTACACGGAGAACAACCAGAACGGGTAGGTCTCACCCTCCACGTTCTGGGAAGCACTAAAGACCATACTCATCGTTTTCAAAGCGCGAAGAGATAGTGAGGAAAGGGCGGCTAGGCAGCAGCTGGTCGACTCCATACTGGAGGTGGCCCTAAATACTCAGAGGTCCCAACCACAGAGTTCCTGGTGGAGAGGAAAGAGCTACAAAGGAACTTTGATCTGCTCTCCACCAGGAAAACAGTGCACCAACTCCGCCAGACACGTGGGACCCTATACGAACACGGAGTCAAAGCCAGCCGCCTGTTGGCACACCAGCTGAGAAAGCAGGCAGCCACCAGAGAAATTGCACAAATCAGGGATACCAGAGGCACATTAGAAACAGAACCAAGGGCAGCACGGTGGCACAGTGGGCGTTAGCCCTGCTGCCTCACGGCGCCGAGGTCCCAGGTTCGATGCCGGCTCTGGGTCACTGTCTGTGTGGAGTTTGCACATTCTCCCCATGTTTGCGTGGGTTTCGCCCCCCACAACCCAAAGATGTGCAGGCTAGGCGGATTGGCCATGCTAAATTGCCCCTTAATTGGAAAAAATGAATTGGGTACTCTAAATTTATATTTTTTAAAAAAGAAGAAACAGAACCAGAAAAGATCAACAAAGCCTTCAAGGCCTTCTGCCAAGGGCTGCACACCTCAGAGCCCCCAATGGGGGAGTCTGGGATGAAACGGTTCCTTGACGACTGGACATTCCAGTCGTGGGGGAGGGCAGGAAATGGGGCCTGGAAGCACCACTAACACTGGGAGAGATCATGGACAGCATTAGCTCCATGCAGGCGGGGAAGGCACCGGGACCAGACGGGTTTCCGACGGACTTCTCCAAAACTTGCCACAGCACTGGCCCCGCACCTGCGGGAGATGTTCACAGACTCGCTAGCTAGGGGCACACAGCCACCCATGCTAGCACAGCTTCAATCTCGCTGATACCTAAGAAAGACAAAGACCCAATGGAATGTGGGTCATACAGACCCATCTCCCTGCTGAATGCAGACGCCAAAATACTGGCCAAAATCCTAGCCAAAAGGTTAGAAGACTGTACCCGAGGTGGTCGCAGAGGACCAGGCGGGCTTTGTCAAAGGTAGACAGCTTACCTCGAAAATGAAATGAAATGATCAGGCGCCTGCTGAACGTGATAATGACCCCCTCCGGGGAGAGAACACCAGAGGTGATCGTCTCCCTAGATGCAGAAAAGGCCTTCGACAGAGTCAAATGGAAATACCTGGAGTAGTACGGGCTTGGAACAGGGTTCACCTCCTGGGTAAAACTCCTATACAACGCTTCCATGGCGAGCGCACGGGCCAACAACACCAACTCCCGATACTTCCAGCTGCACAGGCGCGCCAGACAAGGATGCCCACTGTCCCCACTGCTGTTCGCTCTAGCGATCGAACCACTAGCAATCACGCTCAGAGCAGCAAAAAGCTGGAGGGTGGTCCGAAGGGGCGGCAGAGAGCACAGAGTCTCACTCTGTGCAGATGACCTGCTCCTCTACATTTCGGACCCACAGAGCAGCATGGACGGAATCATCGCGCTCCTGAAAGAGTTTGGCGCCTTCTCGGGCTATAAACTCAACATGAGCAAAAGCGAGATCTTCCCGGTACACCCACAAGTAGGGGGAGGGGGGCAGCACTAACAGGATTGCCATTTAAACAATCCCAACACAAATTCCGCTACCTGGGAATCCAAATAGCCCATGACTGGAAATGGATCTACAAATGGAACCTCACCAGTCTGACGGAGGAAGTAAAAAAAGACCTGCAAAGATGGAACACACTCCCACTCTCCCTCGCAGGGAGAGTCCAGACGATCAAAATGAACGTACTGCCCAGATACCTCTTCCTACTTAGATCCATTCCGATCTACATCCCCAAGGCCTTTTTCAAAGCACTGGACAAACTAATCATGGCGTTCGTATGGGATGGGGGGGAAAGAGTGCTAGGATCCCAAAGAAGGTCCTACAAAAAACAAAATCCAAATCGCTCCAAAAACTTACCCTCCCAAACCTACAATTCTACCACTGGGCGGCGACGGCCGAGTGAATAAGGGGATGGATCAAGGAGCCAGAAGCCGAGTGGGTGCGCGTGGAGGAGGCCTCCTGCATGGGGACCTCCCTCCAGGCCCTCGCCACGGCAGCGCTCCCATCCCCACCCAAAAAACACTCCAGCAGCCCGGTGGTGATAGTCACACTCCAATCCTGGAACCAACTACGGCAGCAATTTGGCCTGACCAAAATGTCGGACAAAGCTCCCATCTGCAACAACCATAAGTTCACACCAGCACTGACTGATGCTACCTTCAAAAGGTGGGGACAGGACAGAAGGATACTGACAGTCAGGGACCTATACACCGACGGCAGGATCGCAACACTGGACGAACTGACAGAGAAATTCCAGCTAGCCAGGGGGAACGAGCTAAGGGATCTACAACTCAAAAACTTCCTACGAAAGGAGACAAGGTCATACCCACAACCGCCACGACAGGCATTACTGGAAGAGTTACTGGACGCAAGCATATTTGATAAAGGAAACTGTAGCGACATGTATGACCTACTGGTAGAGAGGGCCGACATCGTACTGGACGCAACAAGAAAGAAATGGGAGGACGACCTGGGGATTGAAATAAGGTGGGGACTCTGGAGCGAAGCACTGCACAGGGTCAACACCACCTCCACGTGCGCAAGGCTCAGCCTGACGTAGCTAAAGTGGTACATAGAGCCCACTTAACAAGAACCCGTATCAGTAGATTCTTCCCGGAGGTGGAGGATAGATGTGAACGGTGCCAAGGAGGCCCAGTCAACCATGCCCACATGTTCTGGTCTTGCCCCAGACTTGCGGGGTACTGGACAGCCTTCTTCGAGGCAATGTCCAAAGTGGTGGGGATGAGGGTGGAGCCATGCCCGAAAGTGGCGGTCTTCGGGGTTTCAGACAAGCCAGATCTATTCCTGGGGAGGTGGGCGGACGCCCTTGCCTTTGCCTCCCTGATCGCCCGCTGTAGAATCCTGTTCGGCTGGCGGTCAGCAGCACCACCCAAAGCTGCAGACTGGCTGTCCGACCTCTCGGAATCTCTCCAAATGGAGAAAGTCAAATTTGCCATCCGAGGGTCAGACGACGGCTTCCACAGAACGTGGGAGTCATTCGCCCAATTGTTCCGGGACCTGTTTGTGACCAACAAACAAGCAGAAGAATAGCCAGGTAGCCAAGAATCAGGGGAAAGTAGCCAAAGTATGAGAGGGGGAGATAGACCGGGAGAGGGGTGGGGACAGCTAAACCTAAGAGGAAAGAAAGGAGAACCACGGGGGCGGGGGGGAAGAGAAGAGGGGTGGGACAGGGAACAGGAGAGGAGAACCGGGGGGGGGGGGCAGGGAAATGACTGCCGGAAGGAGGGCACGGGATACAATAACAAACTTGGCATCTCCAGGAACAGAGAACAAGGAGAATACAGGCGAAAGACGGGAGGAACGGCTGAAGCGGAGGTGAGCGCGAGACGACAATGGCAGCGAGATCCATCCGGGAGAAGCAAGTGACAACACCAACAGCAAACCCATTCGAGTATTGCCCACTGTAATTGTTTCTCCGGCACCCAAATGTATATTTACCTCCCCAGTCTCCACACACCCCTCCCTTCCCCCCACAAACTGTCGCCTACTTATGTGTTGTAAATAATTTTGCCATTAGTACAGAGTTGCTCTTGAGCTGGTGCACAATACCCTACCAGTTATTCTATTTTAATTTTAATTTTCTTTTTTATTATTACTTTTTATTTGGTATGTTTGGGTGTGCTTCTCTCCTACATATGTATATATATAAAGCGTGGAAATGTGCTGCATCTTCAGCTTGATGAGCATCCTATGTCCGTGTCTAGAGAGGCAAGAATAACAACTACTCTACAACTCTACAACTACTCCTGAACACATGACAAGGACTTCCTTTCCTCCACATCCAACTGGGAAAATAGCAGGCACATTTATTAAAATTCAGCACTGTATATTCACACGCTTCAATTTTTAAAAATAAATTTAGAGTACCCAATTATTTTTTTCCAATTAAGGGGCAATTTTAGCGTGGCCAATCCACCTACCCTGCAAATTTTTGGGTTGTGGGGGCGAAACCCACGCAAACACAGGGAGAATGTGCAAACTCCACACGGACAGTGACCAGAGCTGGGATCGAACCTGGGGCCTCGGCGCTGTGAGGCAGCAGGGCTAACCCACTGCACCACCGTGCTGCCCTCACACCCTGCAGTTAATACCACAGATGGATGTTCTAATGCACTAATCATGCTTCAAAGTACTTCATTGACATAACAGTTGCAACAGTAGAAAACCTGGCAGCCAAATTCACACACACAAACCTCCTACAAGAGAACAGGTCCATTCAGCATATCTCAATCTCTTAAAGCTATCCATTTATCACCTTCCTTTGCTTTGCCTTTTCCTCATTCCCTTTAAATTTGGCCATTTACAAAAAGTCATCTATTAGTTCTTTAAAACATTCTGTTTTCACTTGTTTCTTTAGGATATTAACTTGGTTAGGCCCTACCTAGTATTTGTTCAAATTAGGCCCTACCCAGTATTCTTTCAAGTTAATCTCAAATGTCCTCAAATTCTTGCATTATGTCTTCAGATGAAGAAAATTAACATATTTTAAGCTCTTTGCCTCAACTTATACCAACTGGATCATTAATTCCACAAGTTGATAAAGCTGACAAAGTAATGATGGTAGAAGACTTCAGAGTTTTCATCAATGTGAAATTGAATCTGTCAGCATCCATTATAAGGATTAAGAGTGGCAAATTGTAACTGTTGATAAATCTGCACCCCACCACTCTTCCCAAAGGCTATGGCCGTTACTGGGATCCAGTTTCATTGACACCATCAGCCGCCTGGAACCATGCTTAAGCAGCTATCCACATGTGAATCAAGACAGTCCTGTTGTTAGTGGACTTTGTTACCATGGAAGGTCTCATGATCAAGCTTGATCTTACTCTCATCCAGGAATCCACACCGTATGGCAGAAGACACTGGCCATCAGTTGGAAAGGCAGATGTGCGAAGCAAGAGAAGTCAGGTTAATTTTGCTCCCCACTCTACATTCCAGGACAATAATGCAAATTATGGCAGGCCAGCTAAGAACATAGCAATGATCAAAGTGGTCTGTCTGATGCAGTAATAATAATTATAATCTTTTATTGTCACAAGTATGAAGTTACTGTGAAGAGCACCTAGTCGCCACATTCCGGCGCCTGTTCGGGTAAACTGGTACGAGAATTGACCCACGCTGCTGGCCTTGTTCTGCATCACAAACCAGCTGTCTAACCCACTGAGTTAAACCAGCTCATCAGTATAATGCAGATGTTGAATTTACCATACTGAGCCAGCAGTCAAGCTGTTGCAAGGTGGCCTGTAGTTTTCTATGGTGTGTTGTAAACAAACCCAATGAGGAAATAAAAACCCAGAGGGCTGGGTGGTACTGCATTGCACCCTGGCACTTAAAACATAAATTGGACCCACAATGGTGGAATGTACTCATACTAGCTGTTAAGAGTTCTACACAAAACAATTAAGGGTAATTAATATATGGCCCAACTATAACCTGCCAATCACACTCAACTATCAGGCAAACTGGTGAAGGAAGTGAAAATCCAGACAGATGCAGCAACGGCCACTCTTCTAAAGTGGGGAGTAAACTGTTAATTCAGGCAGAATGCAACAAGCTTAACTTTCAATCTAGTCTGTGCTAGAACTGAGCTGGGAATGCTCAATACTGGCACAGGGCATAAGACTACCTAACACCAGTTCTATAAGTGATTAGCAGCTACAATCTGCCAAATAAAAACATTGGCTTTGGAACAACGTTTTGAACTGCCTAACTGATAAAAGAGTGCGAGATGCACGATACTGGAGGTATACTTTGTGCCTGAAGTTTTCCTTGTAACTTATAGGCTTCCCCTGCTCTTCTTATTCAAAGATTAGTGGCTGCCATCATATTTTCCATCATTAAAGTACCGCAGTACCTCACAATGAAAGTGCTGTTATTGTAGTCTTCAACCAGTATGGGAATTTTATTTCAGGAAGACTAAAGGTTGGCCATAAAGGTAATCCAAAATGCTCAAGGTAACCTATACCGCATGTACTCTAGTACCATGTTGAGTATTTATATATCGGTTTTGCCGGCACAGACATTTTTTAAAAAAATTTTAGAGTTCCCAATTAATTTTTTTCCAATTAAGGGGCAATTTAGCGTGGCCAATCCACCTAGTCTGCACATCTTTGGGTTGTGGGGGTGAAACCCACGCAAACACGGGGAGAATGTGCAAACTCCACACGGACAGTGACCCAGAGCCGGGATCGAACCAGGGACCACGGCGCCGTGCAGACATTTAAACTAGAAATAATGTTGAGCTCATTTCAATTTGAGATTTTCAACGAGTTTAATTTCAAATGCATCAACATTGAGCATGGGGAGCAAGTAATTGGCTGAAAATAGCTGATTTTGATTACTTTTACTAACAGATGATGAGATAACAATCACACCATTTTTACTACTTATCTGGGAACACCAAGATTAAATTTATACCCAATGAATGTCTTGCCCCCTGCACACAGACTTGACGTCAAGCGCCCTCCAGGTGTGTCCTTTTGGCAGCAAATGTCAGAGCAGTGCTTTTCTTTATAAATATTTTTATTCAAGGCTTTTCAACAAAATATAAATGACATACATTTGTCATCCCCACTTACCTAACTTCTGCAGGTAGTCTGTGGCCATACAGTTCTACCGAGAAGGTTCATGTAGGTATCTTTTTTTTTAAATCAATGTAGAATACCCAATTCATTTTCTTCCAATTAAGGGGCAATTTAGCGTGTTCAATCCACCTACCTTGCACATCTTTGGGTTGTGGAGGCGAAACCCACGCAAACACGGGGAGAATGTGCAAACTCCACACAGACAGTGACCCAGAGCCGGGATCGAACCTAGGACCTCGAACGCCTTGAGGCAGCTGTGCTAACCCACTGACCACTGTACTGTCCTGTAGGTATCTCTTCTGTCGTCACTAAAGCTCTCTGTGTATCTCATCAGTCCTGGCACGAACAAAGGCAAATCAACTCGAACTACTTCTCATTTAAGTGTGTTTCATTCAATATGTGAGAATAAAATGAAAAATGCTGGGAATACTTACTAGGGCAGGTAGCAGCTGTGGAGAAAAACAGAGTTAACTTTTCAGGTTGAGATGACCTTTCATCAAAACTGTTCTGGTGGAAGGTCATCATAACCTGAAAAAATAACTTTTTCTCCACAGCTTCTGCTTGATCCAAGTATTCCCAGAATTATTTTATTTCAGATTTCCAGCATCCAAAGTATTTGTTTTTGTATTGTGAGAAGGTAATGTGAGGAATAAAGGTGCACTGAATATAGCACAAAAGCACTTTTCTAGGGCAAAATCCTAATTAAGTTCTATTTTGCAAACTGAATTAATCCCCCCAAGAGCTGTAAGATAACGAGGAATTCCTTCGCTTCAATTCCTTTGTACGGTGGCACGGTAGCACAGTGGTTAGCACTGCTGCCTCACTATGCCAGGAATCCGGGTTCAATTCCGACATGGGTTACTGTGTGTGGAGATTGCACGTTCTCCCCCTGTCTGTTTGGGTTTCCTCTGGGTGCTCCGGTTCCCTCCCACAGTCCAAAGATGTGCAGGTTAGGTGGATAGGTCATGTTAAAATTGCCCCAGTGATCAAAAGGGTAGATGGGGGTAGGGCGGAGCCTAGGAAGGTGCTCTTTCGGATGGGTCAAATGCCAACTTCTGCTTTGTAGGGATTCTATGATTTCTAAGAGCTCAGTTATGGCTCCAACCTGATTGATTAAAACTACAAGTTTTAGATGAAGCAGTGAATAGATTACACTGTCGGGGCGATAGAAAACCGGGATATATTGGTCGGAATTGGTATTAGTGGCAGAATGATTGCCACTAGCTCAGGCACCAAAATCATTTAATGCCGTGCGAGTACTGTGTAAGTAAGGAACGGAGTTAAAGATTTCTTCTAGACCGCTTCCGAAAACTGGCTGCCCAATACGGAACCCTGTCCTTGCAGAACAAGCATCAAGGGCCATATGCCATAACCGCCATGCTCAACTCAATTGAGTAATTCACCATCAATTGGTGCACAATCAACAGCAGCTACAAACAACTACAATAGAAGCTGCACAGAGTACACACACCAAGGCTAGTGTGATCAACCTAGAAAAACATTGCTTTACGGGGCGCACAGTGGCTAGCACTGATGCCTCACGGTGCCGGGGACCCAGGTTCGATCCTGGAGAGTTTACACATTCTCCGTGTCTGAGAGGGCCTCACCCCCACAACCCAAAGATGTGAATCGGGAGAGAGAAGGAGAGCGAGAGAGATAGGGACGGGGGGTGGGTGGGGGAGGAGGAGAAGAGAGAGAGTGCGCGTGAGCAAGGGGGGAGGAAGGAAGTGCACATGAGCAGGGGGGTTGCACATGAGCGAGGGGGGGGGGGGGGGGGAGTGCGTTGAGTGGGGGGAGGGAGGGAGTGCACATGAGTGGGGGGGGAAAGAGTGAGCAGGAGAGTACATGTGAGCGGGTGGCACGGTAACACAATGGTTAGCTTCACAGCACCAGAGTCCCGGGTTTAATTCCAGGCTTGGGTCACTGCGGATTCTGCACATTCTCCCAATGTCTGCATGGTTTCCTCCGGGTGCTCCGGTTTCCTCCCACAAGTCCTGAAAGACGTGCTTGTTAGGTGAATTGGACATTGAATTCCCCTTCAGTGTACCCGAACAGGTGCTGGAATGTGGAAACTAGGGGATTTTCACAGTAACTTCATTTCAATGTTAAAGTAAGCCTACTTGTGACACTAATCAAGATTATTATAATGGGGTAACAACTGACCAGAGACTGCATGAGCCTATAGCATATCAAGGCTACGTTTAACTATGAGACAAAGAGGTGACTAATTTTCAGTGAAGTATGAAGTGAAGGCACAAGAAGTGTTTCTTTCAAATGCATTTGGACTGGTTGCATAATTATGAAAATCGTGGGTACACCCAGGCACATGAAAACAAATCTCTCCTTACAACAACTTGCTGACTCCTCATTTGACAAATTGCCTCCAGCACCCTTTGCATGGCATAATGACTAAAAGCTCCAACTGATTTTTTTCCCCCTCCTTAACCCAAGAGCACCATCACTGCAACCAAACACTCCACCATTGCCAGGCTAGACTTTAAGCCTCACTCCCTGAATAAACTCACTGAACCAACTAGAAACCCACAAAAGCACTTATGGGATTCAGCAGCAGGAAGCATACATGGCAAGATATGATGAATATAGCCAGCAACCACTAACAGGAGAAAATAAAATCTCTAAAACAAAAGCAAACTACTACGAATCTGAAATAAAAACAGAAAATGCTAGAAATACACAGATATGCCTGACCTGCTGAGGCGGGAGAAGAATTCAGATTAATGAACAAGAGTTCTCATGAACAGTTATTAACCCAGATGTTAACTTTGTTTCTCCTTCCACAAATTGCTGCCAAACCTCCTGCTGATCCCTTCTTTAAGTCACCTTGACAAGGATAGAACGCAACAGCAATGACTAAAATACTAAAGTTGCTGAAAAATCTTTCCAACTTTCAAGCTAAAACTTGCTAAAAAATATGATTGCAAAATAAAAAGGACACGCTAAATATTTGTTGTTGCACCAACAATGAGATATGCAATCAGTGCTCACTTCCGGTGGCGGCAATGAAGGAGAAAGTCGCACATTTGGTGGCTCCCACTCAGGTCGGGCTTTTGGACCTTTCCCCCCCGATTTTCTACCGGACTTGAATTGAAAAATTGATGACAGAGGTAATTGTGTACTGAATTCCCACATCGGTGCATGGAGAGGAGGACTAGAAGTGCTCATAAAGGCAGAAACAGAAAGACAGGAAAGCTTGAGCTGAAGCTCCCGGAGGTTCCGAAGGAGCGGACGCTGGGACATACATATTTGAGAAGCTGCTGGGGGATGGGGCATTCTCCTGACCTTTGGAGGTGGACAGAGCCCACAGAGCACTGCGAGGAAGCCACGAATGGGAGACCACCCCCCCCCCCCCCCCACAAGGGCAATGGTGGTGAGATTCCATAGGTATTTGGATAAGGAGCGCAGTCTACGTGGGCCAAGCAGACACGGAGCTGTAAATGGACAACAATATCCTGTGGATCTACCAAGACCCGAGTGTGGAGGTGGCCAGCAGAAGAGCGGGCTTTCACCAGATCAGGTCAACCCTTTTTAAGAAAAAGGTGAAGTTCGGACTGTTGTATCCGGCCCATCTCTGGGTCACGTACGAGGAAGAGCACTTTTATGTTGAGTTGCCTGAGGACGCACTGGACTTCACGAAAAGGAAAGGACTGGTGGTGGACCGAGAACGTTTGAACTTTGCTGCAACGTTCATGTTTTTTTAAAAAATGTTTCTAGTTTTTTGTTTTGTGGAAGCTGTCTGTAATGCCTTCTGTACTGATTTAGGGCCAGTTGCAGAGCTGAGTGAGTTAAAGTTTACATTTGCACTGTTGGGGGATGGAGGTGTGCTTATTTAGATTTTGGATCTCTTACTTCATCTTTGTTAGCGTATTCTTTTCTTCCTGTTTTTTCTGTTGGGCAACTGTGTTGGGATTGTTTGTCATTGGAATATGTATGTATGAGTGGGGGGGGGGAATAGGTGGGAGACTTTTCGGCGCCAAGGGTGGGGGGGAACCAAGCTAGCTGGGTGGGCTAGCTCACGGAAGCATAGTGGGGGGTGTGCATATATTAGGTTTATTAAAGGGGTTGAGTTATATTGTGTTGTTACTTTGGGGGGGGGGGGATGTTCTGCTGACGAGAGACGGACTTGTGCTAAGGGACAGAGAGGAGGTTGGGGGCGGAGGCTGCCAGGGGCAGGCCGGGCCGGTGGAGGCATGGAGCACGGGCTGGAGGCTGGCCCAAAAAAGGGGATGGCTGATCAGCGAAGGGAGGGGGGGCAATGAGCCCCCCCAAACTAGGTTGATCACCTGGAATGTACGAGGGCTAAATGGGCTGGTCAAGCGGGCACGCGTGTTTGCGCATCTGAGGGGACTGAAGGCGGACGTGGTAATGTTGCAAGAGACGCACCTTAGAGTAACGGACCAGATTAAATTGAGGAAAGGCTGGGTCAGTGAAGTCTTTCACTCGTAACTAGATTTAAAGACTAGAGGAGACGCGATCCTGATCAATAAACGGGTGGTGTTTGAGGCGGGTGGAATAGTTTCGGATGTAGGAGGTCAGTACATTATGGTCAGTGGGAAACTGGAGGGGGTGCAGGTGGTATTAGTAAATGTGTATGCGCCAAATTGGGACGATGTAGAGTTCATAAAGAGGGTGCTGGGGAAGATACCGGACCTGGACTCGCACAACTTGGTCATGGGAGAGGACTTCAACACAGTGATGGACCCTGGCTTAGACACCGGTCAAGCTCAAAAACGGGCAGGTTGCCAGCAATGGCAAAGGAACTAAAAGGGTTCATGGAGCAGATGGGGAGGGGGGTGGACCCATGGAGATTTGGGCAGCCAAGGGTGAAGGATTTCTCCTTCCACTCACACGTGCATAAAGTGTACTCCCGGATCGATTTCTTTATTCTGAGCAGGGCTTTACTGACGGGGGTGGTGGACACGGGGTACTCGGCGATCACAATCTCAGACCATGCTCCGCACTGGGTTGACCTGCAGGTTCGTAAAGACAGTAACCAGCGCCCGCACTGGAGGTTAGATGTGGGACTTTTGGCTGACTAAGGGGTGTGCGAGCGTCTGAAGAAATGTATCGAGAACTACCTGCGGGTCAACGACACGGGGGAAATTACAGCAGCGGTGCTCTGGGAAGCACTGAAGGCGGTGGCCAGAGGGGAGCTGATCTCGATACGGGCCCACTGGGAGAAGGTATACAGGGCAGAGACGGACCGACTGGTAAAGAAGATACTACAGATCGATAGGAGGTATGCGGAGACCCCAGAAGCAGGGCTTTTAAAGGAACGGCGGAGGCTACAGGCGGAGTTCAGCTTGTTAACCACAGGGAGGGCGGTGGAGCAGCTGAGAAAGACGAGGGGAGCGATCTATGAGTATGGAGAGAAGGCCAGCAGAATGCTTGCACAGCAGCTTAGAAAGAGGGAGGCAGTCAGGGATATAGTGAAAGTAAATGATGGAGATGGGAACCTGGTTGGAGATTCAGCAGGGGTGAATAAGGTGTTTTAAGGATTTTTACAGTAGGCTGTATGGGTCGGAACCCCCAACGGGGCTGGAAGGGAGGAGGCACTTGTTAGGGGGGCTGAATTTCCCAAAGGTGGACGGGGAGCTGGTAGAAGGGCTGGGGGCCCCGATCGGGTCGGAAGAGGTAGTGGAGGGTCTGAAGGCCATGCAGTCGGGTAAAGCCCTGGGGCCAGACGGGTACCCAGTGGAGTTCGATAAAACGTTCTTCGGGATATTGGGACCGTTCTTGATGAGGAAGTTCAATGAGGCAAGGGAAAGAAGGGTGCTGCCCCCGACGATGTCACAGGCCACGATTTCGCTGATCCTTAAGCGGGACAAGAACACGGAGCTGTGTGGGTCCTACAGGCCGATATCCTTGTTGAATGTGGACGCCAAACTGCTGGCCTAAATTTTGTCCTCCAGGATTGAGGATTGTGTTCCGGGCGTTATTGGGGTGGACCAGCTGGGTTTTGTTAAGGGTAGGCAGTTGGTGGCCAATATAAGAAGGCTATTAAACATGATCATGATGCCCCCAGAAGGTAGAGAGGTGGAGGTAATGGTTGCAATGGACAGAGAAGGCCTTTGATCGAGTAGAATGGGAATATCTGTGGGAGGTACTGGGACGGTTCGGATTTGGGCGGGGCTTTATTGAGTGGGTCAGGTTGCTGTATCAGGCTCCTGTGGCGAGCGTACGGACAAATAGGACAACATACGACTACTTTAGACTGCACCGGGGGACGAGTCAGGGATGCCCGCTCTCCCTACCGTTGATCGCGCTAGCTATAGAGCCGCTGGCAATTACTCCGAGAGCCTCAAGGGCCTGGTCGGGGGGGGGGGGGGGGGGGGGGGGAGAAGAGAGAGAGAGACAGAAGAGGCGATTGGGATGTTTGCGGTCCAGGGGAGGGGACAGGAGAGGCGATTGGGGGAGCTGGTGTTTATATTAGTAGGGGGAAGCTTTAGGTATCTAGGCATCCAAGTGGCACGTGAATGGGACCGACTGCATAAATTTAATCTGGCCCGACTAGTAGACCAAACGAAGGACAATTTCCGGAGATGGGACGCACCTCTGTTGTCACTAGCTGGGAGGGTGCAGACAGTGAAGATGACGGTCCTCCCGAGATTCCGGTTTGCATTTCAGTGCCACCCGTCTTTTTTTAAACGGGTCAACAGAGTGATCACTGGCTTTGTTTGGGCTGGCAAGACCAGAGTTTGAGGGCGCTGGAGGAGAAGTTTGGATTGGCAAGGGGAAACAAATTCAGGTACCTGCAGGTGCAGGACTTCCTACGTGGAGAGGTTTTAACCTTCCCGCTCCTACCACCAAGGGGGATTCAGGCAGGGTAGTTTCTAGAGGGTGGGTAGAAGAAGGGAGCGTCTCTGATGTTTACAAGGAACCTATGGGGTCAGAGGAGACGCAGACTGAGGAGCTGAAGCGCAAGTGGGAGGAGGAGCGGGGAGGATAGAGGACGGTCTATGGGCGGACGCGTTGAGTAGAGTCAACGCGTCCGCAACATGTGCCACGCTCAACCTGATACAATTTAAGGTCGTTCACCAGGCTCACATGCCCAGATGAGCAGATTCTTTGGGGTGGAAGACAGGGGTGCAAAGTGTGCGGGACGGCCAGCGAACCATGTCCTCATGTTCTGGACATGTCCGAAGCTTAGGGGATTTTGGCAGGGGTTTGCAGATGTCATGTCCACGGTGTTAAAAACAAGGGTGGCAACGAGTCTAGAGGTGGCGATTTTCGGGGTGTCGGAAGATCCAGGAATCCAGGAGGAGAGAGAGGCAGACGTCCTGGCTTTTGCTTCCCTGGTAGCCTGGAGACGGATACTACTAGCTTGGAGGGACTCAAAGTCCCCAAAGTCGGAGACCTGGCTATCTGACATGGCTAGCTTTCTCTGTCTGTCTGGAGAAAATTAAGTTTGCCATGAGAGGGAAGTTAGTTTAGCTTCGAGTAGGGGGTTAGTAAAGGTGGGACCTGTAAGGGAGGGAGATGGCTTTTGCACTATGTTTATAGATTGATGTACATTGTTTATTTTGTTGTTGTTGTAAAACCAAAAATACCTCAATAAAATGTTTACTTAAAAAAAAAGATATGCAATCAGTGACATGTTTAAATAAAATGACAATGCATTTACAAACCGAGGTCCAACCTTGCAGCTCAGGTACAGACAGGCCCTGGTACTGCATTCCATACCACCCACCCCCACAATTCCCAATTCCAGTTTGGGCAACAGCTGATTCACATGTACGTGGCTGCCGCATCAATGAAGAGGAATGCAGATTTTGCCACTGTACAGAGGCACTCCTCCATTACATGTAATATCTTCTTTTTTCTCTAGTAGGCAAAGTCTCTACCACAACCATTTAATAAGTGATGATACTCAATTGAATTCAAAATGATTGAAAACTCCAGCTTGCATCTTGATTAGTTTGTTCCAATATTTAAATCAATTTTACTGAATGGCCCCACATTTTGCAAATCTAATGGCATTTTGAAGTACCTTAATAACAGCCATACAGCTTAGGTTACCAACCCTCTACGAAGTAAAAATTAATTTTTAGGAAGAAGAGTATTGTGAATAACCCCAGGAGAAAAATAATGGGGGCGCATGAAAAAAGATTCCACCCCCTCCTCCTCTGCCCAATTTCTTTGGATGTTTTAATTTTTTAAGATGGATAAGGGCGGGGCAGCATGGTGGCACAGTGGGTTAGCACTGTGGCCTCATGGCGCCGAGGTCCCAGGTTCGATCCGGCTCTGGCTCCCCGTGTTTGCGTGGGTTTTGCCCCCACAACCCAAAAATGTGCAAGCTAGGTGGATTGGCCACGCTAAATTGCCCTGTAATTGGGGGGGGAAAAGATGAATTGGGTACTCTAAATTTATTTTTAAAAAGTTGGATATGGGAAGAAATGTTTGTTCATAAACGGTCAATGTGAACCAACCGAGTAACAAAAAGACTGTTTCCTTTCGATCAGTGGTCTTCATCTGAGAGCACAAGTGGGGGTTCAGTTTAATGTCTCCTCCAGAAGATGGAACCCTGCTGACAGTGCAGCACTTCCTCACCACTGCATTGAAATATCAGCCTTAGGTTTTCTGCTAAAGTCCTGGAGAGTCTTAACCCAGAACTTTGATTCACAGGTGAGTCACAGCTGACGCATGAGATTACCCTTGAGAAACCTGTTCAGATGGGAGAGTGAGATTAGTCTTGTGGAACCTGTTCAGGTGGCAGAATTGGAAATATAGTGTTATAGTACTGTTCGAAACCTACATTCCCATGAACCAAGTCAGAACCTCACAAAAATAGCATTTTATAAAGCATGTTCAACTACCTGTTCTGAATTATCAGGAGTAGGAACTTGGAAGGGTAGGCCTCAATGATTTAGGTGCCAATAGCCAAAATTCACCCACCCTCCAACAACAAATGTAATAGCATTTTGCTTATTTGTTCTTACATTTTCATTTTTTTCCCCCATCTCTGCACACTGCAGGATAAATGGATCAGGCCTTGGTATATGTGAAATATTTAAAGCACAGCTAGACCAACTCCTACTACATATTAGTATAGTTCATCATGCATGCCAGCCTATATAGCACAATGTAAACCCCGCAAGGACAGGAATGCCCAGTGTTCTACCATTAATCCCATGGCACGTTAATTATTATAATGCAGATTCAGCTATCACATTACGTTGACAGATGCCAGAGAAGAATACAGGACATTTACTGGGTCACCGTTCTGGGCACACTGACAAGCATTGCCTGAGGATATCATGGACACTGGTGAGTTAGACTGGGATGTAGAAAGCAACATTTATTCACATATCAGCATGAATTCAGACAAAAGAGCAGATAGGTTATTTTCTGTCTTTCCCGCCTTCCATCTCCTCCATCACCTTCCCTACACACTTTATAAAATGTTAATTTAGAAACAAAGCTTGAATTTGGAGAAAAGAGACCAGACTGAATAAATTTGATGGCAATACTCAAATGCTTTGAAATTCCCAAAGAGCAAACAAAAAAAAAATCACAGTAAAAAATAATCAACATGCACAGGAATAACAAGCTCCTCTGCTGGTTTCTGTAAGAAAATAGTCCAAGTTGTACAGCATTCCCCGAAATATGTCACAGCATTTTCAGGAACAAAGTAAAAATGCAAGTAGCTCAAATAAGTGCTCGGAAAGTGAACACTGGAAGATGCACAACATGAGGTTAACGGATTATTTAAAATGTTTGGATTGTTCTATCACAAAGTGCAGCCATTCCATTTTAATACCTAAACATTAATAAATCTGTGTGGTTTACTAGCTCCAAATGTTTTGACATTCTTGAGATGTTTCTAATTTTAATCTTTATGTAATTAGGCCAATAGAACACCTAAAAAAAAATTAACAATGTTAGAATCTGTGATATGATTAATACTTCAGTACGTTAAGAATATGAAACATTTCCCCGTGTCTGCGTGGGTTTCACCCCCAGAACCCAGAAAGATGTGCAGGGTAGGTCAATTGGCCACACTAAAGGGCAGCACAGTAGCACAGTGGTTAGCACTGTAGCTTCACAGCTCCAGGGTCCCAGGTTTGATTCCCGGCTTGGGTCACTGTCTGTGCAGAGTCTGCACGTTTTCCCCTTGTGTGCATGGGTTTCCTCCGGGTGCTCCGGTTTCCTCCCACAAGTCTCGAAAGATGTGCTGTTAGGTAATTTGGACATTTTGAAATCTCCCTCTGTGTACCCGAACAGGCGCCGGAATGTGACGAGTAGGGGCTTTTCACAGTAACGTCATTGCAGTGTTAATGTAAGTCTACTTGTGACAATAAAGATTATAATAAATTGACCCTTAATCGGGAAAAAAAATAATTGGGTACTCTAAATTTTAAAAAAAGAATCTGAAACATAAGTGGATCTTCCTGCATCCAAAAGAGAGGTGAGAAATATTTTGTTATTTGTTGTTATAATACATCTTGTTTTTGTGTCTCATCAAAACTACTTTTGCCCAAATTGAATTTTGGCTAGATCAAGTATAAACTTAGAGTTTACAGGTGGGTGACTCCCATATCATCCAATGTCAAGAGTGTCAAATGTCTCTCTATCCCCATCAAATTCTTAAAACAGAAAACATATTGAAAGAAATTCTACAAAACCTCTACAACTGTCTAATCCTCATTAGGTTGAGGGGCGACCTGATAAAGGTCTACAAAATTATGAGGGGCATAGACAGAGTGGATAGTCAGAGGCTTTTCCCCAGGGTAGAGGGGTCAATTACTAGGGGGCATAGGTTTAAGGTGAGAGGGGCAAGGTTTAGAGTAGATGTACGAGGCAAGTTTTTTTTTTTACACAGAGGGTAGTGGGTGCCTGGAACTCGCTACCGGAGGAGGTGGTGGAAGCAGGGACGATAGTGACATTTAAGGGGCATCTTGACAAATACATGAATAGGATGGGAATAGAGGGATACGGACCCAGGAAGTGTAGAAGATTGTAGTTTAGGCGGGCAGCATGGTCGGCACGGGCTTGGAGGTCCAAAGGGCCTGTTCCTGTGCTGTACATTTCTTTGTTCTTTGTTCTCATGTACGCAAGCTACTCACTGACTTTAGTTGTGAAGATAAACAATAAGATAAGCAATATGTTTCAGTGCCAGCATCAGATAAGAAATAGAAGTCAATCCTAACTGGGATGCAGCCAACAGATGAAGTTTATCCACAAGGGAGATGGGAACAATTTTATTTCAGCATCACATCTGCAAACAAATCCTGACAAGAGGCCAAAGTATTTTAATTTCAAAAAGGAATATAATTATGGTAAATTATTTTATTGTCGACATTGTTATATAAAAGAAGGTATAATATCATAACATGACTCACTCCTGTTTCTATGAGTAGAAGAGAAGATTTAGAAGCTCAAATTGGCCCTGAAGTATTTATTTTGAAACAATGGACAGTTACAACACTGGTAATTGGAAGTACACTTGGCACCTCAAGAAAGTCTCCTGCAAACCAGTCATGTCTCGCACTAAAACAACTTGAATGCTGCAGCAAATACTTAATAACCTTGCCTAAAATACAACAGGGTAATTGGGGTGCAGAGATCCATTAGCGACTTAGATATGGAATAAAACTTAAGTAATAAAAACAGTAATTTCTGGAAATGTCAGGGAGCATCTGTGAGAGAAAAACAAGATGTAAACATTTCAGGTTGGTGGCGATTAGTCAGAATTCAAAATGTTTTGAAGTGTAATATCTTTTAAGCAAACACAGAGGCTGGGAAAGGAATGGAGAGGAGAACAAAAGGGAGGTCAGTGATAGGGTGGGAGGCAGGAGAGGTTAAATGATATGGGTCTAGAGGAAGTGCAAATGGGTAGAGCAGAATTAACAGTTTACATTCAAAAAAATGGGGACTGGGGTTATAATCCAAAATTTTTGGACCTCAATGTTAAATCCAGAAGACTGTAAAGAGCCTAATGAGGTGCTGTTCCTTGAGCTTACATTGAGCTATAATGGAACAGTATAACAGGTCAAGAAGAGAGATCAGAGTGCGAGTGGGATGGAGAATTAAAATGATGGGTGACTAGTTTCAGAATCATGCTCACAAACTGAACAAAATTGTCCAATCTGGGTTTAATCTCTCCAATGCAGAGGAGACCACGCCTTGAGCAATGGATACAGCATGCTCAAGTAAAAGTAGTACAAGCAATCTTACACCTGGAAGTAGTATTTGAAGCCCTGGGCAGTGGGAAGGGAGGTAACAGGGCAGATGCTGCACCTCCTGCACTATCATTGGAAGGTGCCATGGGAGAAGCTGTTGGATATTTTTGAGTGAACCAGTGTGCGACAGAGGAAATGGTCTCTAAAAAGAATGCTGAGAGAGGAGGAAAGACCTGTTTTGTGGTCGTAGACAGCAAACCACCCATTGAATGTAAAGGCAAATTTTGTGGAGAGCGAGGACAAAGGAGATGTTATCATGACTGGGGAGGTGTGTGTGTGGGTGCGCGTGTGTGTCTGCAGACGTGGAGGAGAAGGGGGGAGTGTAGAAGACAGAATGGAATGGACATGGTTGAGGGCCTGGTCAACCAAGATGGAGATTTTCAGCATCTGACATTTTCTGCTTTGCTAAAACCCAATAACCTCAGCTTGACTCAATTGGTTGCACTCTCACTTGAGTCAGAAGATTGCAAATTCATAACGTAGACTGACACTTGCTCTCTCAGGGTTCAGCCAACATCATCAAGATGATTGCCTAATCCATTCATTCATGTACTGTGTGAGGCCTTACTGAACACACATTTACGGTAGTCAGTCTAGTCAAATACAACAAACTATCCATTAGTTATAAGGCGCTTTGGGACATCCCAAGAAGGCTGTAAATGCAAGCTTCTCTTTTCCTCATGAAGGCTGATATTATCAGAACATTTTTTAAGGCATTGTATTTCAGTACACTGGCATGAGAACAACTGCGCAACACAACTCTGAAAGAAACTAAGAACGTGAATGTATACCAGTAGCATAAAAGAAAGGCACTTTACAAACTGAAGTAAAGAAAACAGACTCAAATAGAACTGAAACAAATGGATAAATGAAAGCTTGGTCAAAAAGATGGGTCTTGGAGCGTCATTAAACCATCTTTGGTCTGGAGATCTGTTAGGCTTTTGTCAATTTCAAAAGCAATAAAAGAGACCATTTTCAGTCATGTCAATCTGAACTGGTCATTTTACATCCAAAAGCCTTACACAGATACAGATTAAACATAGGACAAGGGCCCCCATAGGCCTGAGGAGATAAGCAAATTTGCTTACATATCTTGCTAGAAGCAACCATTATGCTGGTAAGACATTTTTTGAATTTTAGTAAAGGTAAATTACCATCTTGCAGATATTTTTTCATTCTTTGAACAGTTTGCAATCTTAACATACCATCGGAGTCTTGGCTGGCTTGACAGGTTCAGAGGCAACCACATACTGGGTACAGATGCTGAAATTGATTCCCTTGCCTGTCAATATTGGAAATGGAGTTGAAGTACATTGCTCAACTGAATGGCAGAACAGGGTTTACGTTTAAGTAACATACTCTTGTTCATACATAGAACATACAGTGCAGAAGGAGGTCATTCGGCCAATCGAGTCTGCACCGACCCACTTAAGCCCTCACTTCCACCCTATCCCCGTAACCCAATAACCCCTCCTAACCTTTTTGGACACCAAGGGCAATTTAGCACGGCCAATCCACCTAATCTGCACGTCTTTGGACTGTGGGAGGAAACCGGAGCACCCGGAGGAAACCCACGCAGACACGGGGAGAATGTGCAGACTCCGCACAGACAGTGCCCCAGCGGGAATCGAACCTGGGACACTTACGCTGCGAAGTCACAGTGCTAGCCACGTGTGCTACCGTGCTGCCCACGGTATGCTCTTATAGTGAAGGCAGTTAGGTTTCACTAGCTCTAAAAGTTACTGTGGGATTTTTAAATGTACCTTTCATTTAGCCTTGTAGATTTTTTGCAATCAATAGCAGTATCTGTGGAGGGAAGAGATTGTCCCTCACAATGAGTGGGAAAGCTTCAGGATGGGTGAAGTGGGGGGTGGGGGGGGGGGGGAAGAGGGGTGGAAAGAGAGAGAGGGGGGAGAGATTTAAGTGTTAAACATCCGTAACCAGGTCCCAGTCCACCATGAACACATTACCTCTGGTTTCTCTGAATTAGGTTTGTGGTTGTCACGGTAACCCATTCTGGAGAGGCAAATCATCTCATCCCCAGGACATCACTGCAGGATTCCTCAGCATAGTGTCTGAGACTGCTTCAATGGCCTTCTCTCTACCATAAGGTCATAAAAGGGGATGTTTGCAGAGGGGGACAGTAACACTCAAGACTCATCAGATACTGTCGTCGTCCATGGGCATTTGCAGCAAAAATCTGGACAAATTCAGGCTTGGACTGGTAAGGGGCAAATAAAGTTCTTGCCAGATGGTGGAAAAGTGGTTAGCACTGCTGCCTCACAGCGCCTAGCACTGCTGCCTCACATTGCCGAGGTCTCAGGTTCGATCCTGGCTCTGGGTCACTGTCTGAGGGCGGAACGGTGGCACAGTGGTTAGCACTGCTGCCTACGGTGCCGAGTGCCCCGGTTCGACCCCAGCTCCGGGTCACTGTCCGTGTGGAGTTTGCACATTCTCCCTGTGTCTGTGTGGGTTTCACCCCCATAACCCAAAGATGTGCAGGCTAGGTGGATTGGTCACGCTAAATTGCCCTTTAATTGGAAAAAATGAATTGGGTACTCTAAATTTAAAAAAAAGATAATGCAACCCACTTGATTAGCACCCCATTCACCATCTTAAAACACTCACTCCGTCCACCCTCAACACAGTTGTGTACCATATACAAGATGCACTGCAGTAACTTGCCAAGCCTCCTTGGACAGCCCCTTCCAAATCCACAACATCTACCACCTTGAAAGACAAGGGCAGCAGGCACATGGGTACACCAGCATCACCTGCAAGTTCCCATCTAAGCCACACACCATCCTGGCTTGTAATTATATTGTGTTCCTCTACTATTACTGGATAAAAGTCCTGGAACTCAGTCCCTAACAGTGGGTGTACCTACACAACATGGACTACAGCAGTTCAAGGAAACAGCTCACACCACCTGGAGGGAAATTAGGAATGGGCAGTAAATGCTGGCTGTGTCAGCAACACTCATGTACAATTATTATTATTTTTTTTTTCTTTTTTAAAGTCCATGATTATAATACTTAAATAAGACATCAATCTTCAGATTTCGGGAGCTACTCAATTTTCACAGATGTTTACGGGGTTTCCCAGGGCTCTGCCACTCTGCCATGATCTATCAAGCCTCAAAATCTCTCCCTTCCTACCTCACTTCTGCATTCTGAGAACCCCCATCATACCCCAATCTTCACAGGAATTGTAAAATGGGCCTAACAGCACAGAAGTAGCCCATCCAGCCCTTTGTCTCAGATTACCAGTTTCCATCCAGCAGTTAGCCAGCAGCTCAATCTAGCAGTCACTAGAACTAAAGTTAATAAGGCCATTCCACTAAATTTGCCATTTCTAGCCTTCCTGGTTGGCAACACGTAGCTGCTCCATCCTAACTTGCCTGTCACAAGGAGTGACCAATGCCTAAAACGTGCTAGATTTACTCATTGAAGTCAGCCAGTTTTCATTATAGATGCAGTCGTCCTCAATCTAAGTCAACTATTGCTTGGAAGCAAGGCCAAGTTTCTTTAACAAGCGACTAAGAGAATTAACAAATGTATTATTTGTAATAGGCAAATTGTCTGAAATGACGGCAAGGCACTCCTCAACACCTGATCCATGAAACTTTCTTTTGAACAAAACAATGCTGTCCAAAATCAATGCAACATTTCTGTTTGTAGTTTGGTTCAGAGTGGATCAGGAGTCCGCATTGGAATTGTATCACCCATGTATCATACTGCACCAGGAAGGCTCTAACTTTACAGACCAAGAGACTATGTAAGATACACATTCCAAAGTGTGTACCATAATTGCATCTTAATTTCTTTGACAAGCGTGAATACAAAGGCCTGACACTATGGTGCTTACAAACCTTTGAAAAGAAAATGTGGTGGACTTCCAACATGATCTCTAATGTGCCACACTTAAAAGAGATAATTGTTGGCCCACATATATTGCTCAACAGATTGAAAGGGTAGAGTCAGTGGTTCACAAAGTATGGTCTGCATGGGTCCTCCAGATGATCTGTATGCTGGTCAAAATGCAAGACATTGACACATTGATGGTTGGGGCCATACAAGAGAAAAGGCCAGAGCCCTCACCTCAATCAGTCCAGCTCCTGCACATGCAGCACAAGTCATTTTATAAGCTAGATTTGTTAATGTTACATCATACAATAGCGAGATCTTGCTCAACATTAGTTAAGCTGAAAATTAACAAAAGGAATGGCTGAACATAGAGTCTGACAAGAGGTAGAACTGTCTCATAGGTGTCTCATCTAAAGCAGTGACACTGATCCCATTAATTTTAATGATTTTTGACAGGGTGGCAAGTGAGTGGGTGGAATAGGATTGGTAGGAAATCCCCTACCTAAGGGGCCTGTGGATGAAAAAGTTCCACAGGTTTATAGAAACTGCCCTTCTACTATAAGCTCAAGCGTTGAAAGTGAAAATGAACAGTTAGCTACTTGGAAATCAGGCAGTCATTTACTTACATACAACCCATCACCAGTAACTACCGAGATTTGTTCAGCACTGGGCAGAGGTTTAAAACAATGCTGCCGTACAGCTTTATGAGATGGAAGAACATTTTGCAAGTCTGGCTCAAGTGGTAACGTCCTCATCTCAATCAAAATATCTTGGGTTTCAGCTCAACTTCCAAAACTTGAGCTAATAGCTGAAGCAGGCATTAAATAATTGAAGTGCTGCATTCTCAGATGGTTCTACCTTTCAGACAATACATTAACCACAGGCCCCATCTGCTCGTTTAGACAGGTGTAAAAACTCCCATAGAACTACTCAAAATTTAACTGTACAGATCTTCATGTGTGTTGGCCACAAATCACTGTCCAAAGACAAAAGATAAATGGTCATTTCCATTGGTCATGGGACCTTGTTCTGCACAAACTGCAATATTTGACAACATAATACTGTCCGCATCTGGAAGTAATTAATTGGTTGTCAGGCACCTTTTGCAATATCTCTGAATGTGGAACGCTTTACATAAATACAGGTTCTTCTATTTAGGTAACAGATAATGATTATGAATGCCAGTAATTGCCGAAGAACTATTGCACTTTGCACGCTTTTCGGCTGATAAGTTTAATTTATTGCAATAAATATGCTGGATGAATCAGCACCACAGGTTTCAATCTGCAAACGGCAGTCCAGATAGGGCACACAATGTGCTGAATGAACGTTCCCAACAGTGAAAGTAGCCTTTCTATGCTAACGTTTGTTTACTCTCAATCATTGTCAAAGAAACATATTCACTAGCATTGCCATAAGACCTAAAGGTGCATCACCATCCAACTCCTGGGAAAAAGAAATGCAGGTCAGACAGTTAACAGAATGACTGATTCTAACTAATCAACTAATTCCTGCAGAGAGCCAGGAGATTTCATGTCAAAATTCTGACAAACAACCATTAGAGATCATGTTGGAAGTCCACCACATTTTCTTTTCAAAGGTTTGCTTGGGGAAAAATAAACTAGCATCACAAGTTGGGGGTTTTAGATAATGCAAGAGTAAGCACCACCTATCAACAAGGTCATGATGACATTTTCAGCTCGCCGTTCACCTGGCATTAGTGTGCAGAGGAGAATGGATCTCTGTTCTTCCCATAGCAACATATTTATTATTTTATCCCTCACAGCACTTATCTTCCTCCTGACAAAATGGCTTTGGAACTCTATTTGGAGAATGGTTACAGTGGTGGCTGTTTGGGGGGGGGGGGGGGGGGGGAAGAGAGAGGGGGGGTCATGATCCAGTCCAAAGATGTGCAGATTAGGTGGCTTGGCTATGCAAAATTGCCCCTTATTGTCCAAAGGTTAGGTGTGGTTATGTGGATAGGGCGAGTGAGTGGGCCTAGATAGGGTGCTCTTTCATAGGGTCAGTGCAAATTCAATGGGCTGAATGGCCTCCTTCTATACTGTATGAATTCTATGGTTTTATGGTTCTATGTTTACGAATGATGCCAACATATGGAGATGTGTTAAAACTGTAGACAGTGCTCAACTACTGTAGAAAGATTTTGATGCATTGGAACAATAACTTGCATTTATAATAGCACCTTATAGAAAAGGTTCCATGGCGTTACACAAGAGTGTTATCAGACAAAATCTGACATTGAGCCACATACGGAGATATTAGAACAGATGACCAAAAGCTTGATTAGAGGTAGATTCTGCGGAGCGTTTGAAACGAGGAGTGAGATAGAGAGGTTGAATGAGTTAATTCTATAGCTTAGGGCTCAGGCAGTTCGCGGCATAGCTGCAAAGGGGGAATTACTAAAAGTGGTGCCTGTGGCAGCACGGTGGCGCAGTGGGTTAGCCCTGCTGCCTCACGGCGCCAAGGTCCCAGGTTCGATCCCGGTCATGGGTCACTGTCCGTGTGGAGTTTGCACATTCTCCTCATGTCTGCGTGGGTTTCACCCCCACAACCCAAAGATGTGCAGGTTAGGTGGATAGGCCACGTTAAATTGCCCCTTAATTGGAAAAGAATGAATTGGGTACACTAAATTTATTAAAAAGTTTGCATCTAATTGGACAGATTTGATCTGTACCCTAACTCCATTTACCTTGCTCCTTACAGAGACTTGCATTTATATAGCACTTTTGATTACCACCAGCTGTCTCAAACCCTTTCACAGCCAATTAAGTACTTTATTTGAAGTGTAGTCCCTGTTGTAATGTAGAAAAGCCCTTGATAACTTGCCTGATAAAAAACTATACAACTCAGTCCTGAAGGCTTCAGTTGTCATGGCATCCAGCGTTTTGGGCAGGTGGCACTCCAATTGTTACTACAGTTGTGGGAAAGAAAGTTTTGTAATTTTATTCTTAAATAACCTAGCTCTAATTTTAAAGATTATGTCTCTTGGTTCATGATTTCCACCTCCAGCCCACCCCAACCAGAGGGAGTAGCTTACCCATATCTACCCTGTCAATTTAATTTTAACATTTTAAATATTTCAAGCAGATCACCCTTAACCTTTGAAACACAAGAGAATACAACCCAAGTTTATTCAACCACTTCACTAAACCCTTCAAGTCCTGGCACCGAATCCGGACTTTGAACTCATTCTGGAGGTGAGATGCTCAAATTGAAGTGCAGTACTCCAGGTGGTTTTTAAAACAAAATTCCAATTAAGGAGCAATTTAGCGTGACCAATCCACCAAACCCGCATCTTTGGGTTGTGCGAGTGAGACCCACACAGACATGGGGATCCAGATGGTTTTTAATCAAGGCTCTGTGTACAACTGAAGCATCCCTTCCCTACTTTCGAGTTCCATACTCCCATGAGATAAAGGGCTTTTTGATTACTTTCTGTACACATCTTTAATAATTTGTGCATTTGAATTCCTAAGTCTCTTTCCTTCATTGCAATTCCTAATTTACAATCATTTAGAACCTACACTTCTATGTTATAGTTCATGTGGATTACCCTGTATTGCCTCCAACACTTGAGATATCTGCTCCTCATCTTATACGGTCTGAAATACTCCCTTTATGTTACAGGACTGGAGGCACCAAGAAGTCAGAAATATAGATGCCATAGATCATGATGTACTAGTCCACCCAGCATATATTACAACCCCATGTTTGTGACCCCAAAATCATGTCTTTGCATATACTTAAAAGAATAAGCCACCCTCCCCCAACCCCATAAATTTCTCTGGCGACATGTTACACTCTCAATTACAGTCAGCCTCAATTTTTCACTCCACTGATACCTTATGACAGGGTTCAAGGAATCAAACAGACATCATGGGTTCCGTTGTGAAGATGCAGGTGAGTTTAAGACACGCCCACAAAGAGCAGACCCCGCACACATTTATACTTGGCTTTTAAGTTGGCCCCGTTTTTGGGAGGAATTATTTGAGCCTTAAAAGGTCGACTTTATATGCCAACATCCACGACATCACTGACGAAGCAAACGGTTTAGATTGGACCACAGTTATGGATACTAAATTTACTATGCAAATCTCAATAATTCTGATCACAACAAATATGACAATTAGAAAACATAACCTCAGTATTTAAAACAAAAAGTCACTTAATAAACCAGAGGACTGCAACTGTGTAACAACAAGCACATGTTCTAATACTTCCCCACATAAGACCAGTCCCAAGAACTGATTTTAAAAAACACATACAAATTAATGACATATGTTGGCTGAAGTCAAATTAGAAACTGGGACCATATTGAATGGAGGACCAGAACAAAGACTTATCTATTCTTTTGGCTGTTTTCTACCCCCTGAACTGAGACAGAAAGACATGCTGTTTAACTGTAGGGGTGGAGAAAAAAGAACTGGGCTGAACTTATCTTTCAGCTCTACAATCCTGAGACCTTGGTACTCCTCCACCCCTTCTTCCTTTAGGACATACTCATTGCGATCCCTGTAGAGATTAATAACTTTTAAAGAGAAATATAATAATCTTTATTGTCACAAGTAGGATTACGTTAACACTGCAATGAAGTTACTGTGAAAATCCCCTAGTCGCCACATTCCGGCGCATGTTCGGGTACACAGAGGGAGAATTCAGAATGTCCAAATTACCTAACAGCACGGGCGGAATTCTCCCATCGGGAGTCTAAGTGCCGACGCCGGAGTGAAAACAGAAGTGTTTCACTCCGGCGTCGGAGCCCGTTCCCAGCCCCCTACTCTCCCACTCCTGGGGGCTAGGAGCGGCGTCGGGTCATTTACGCGCGCCGGGCCTTGACGCCGCGTAAAAGAGGCGCCGCGTAAATGATGCGGACGTCACCTGCGGATGCACGGTTGCCGTCCTCCCCGAGGCCGTCCCGCAAGAAGTTGTCGGATGGATCTTGCAGGGCGTCGGAGGAAAGGAGGTCCCCCTTCAGAGAGGCCGGCCCACCGATCGGTGGGCACCGATCGCAGGCCAGACCCCATGAGGCCCACCCCCCCGGTGCAGGAACACCCCCTTTCCCCCACACAGGCCGTGTCCCCCCCCACCCCCCCCCCCCTCCCCAGAGTTCCCGCTGGCAGCGACCAGGTGTGGACGGCGCCGGCGGGAACCCGTTGTATTGGGCAGGCTGCTCGGCCCATCCGGGCCAGAGAATCGGCGCTTGCCCGTTGCAAATGGCGAGCGGTGATTCTCCCAGTGGCCAGCCGTGATCCTCGCCGCGCCAGTTTGGGGGGTTGGGAGAATTGCGTGCGGGCGTCGGGACGGGACGCGCGCAGCGCCCACGGCAATTCTCCCACCCGGCGTGGGGGAGGGGAATTCCCCACATCTTTCGGGACTTGTGGGAGGAAACCGGAGCACCCGGAGGAAACCCACGCAGACACGGGGAGAGCGTGCAGACTCGCCACAGACAGTGACCCAAGCTGGGAATCGAACCTGGGACCCTGGAGCTGTGAAGCACTGTGCTACCGCGCGCTGCCCTATCAATTGCCCAATAATTAACAGAAAAGAATCGCACAATTAGATTTTGCGTTTTAAGACTTTTACTGTAACAAACTAAAATCAATATAGACAATGATACCCCCAACTACAGAAAGTATTTTCCCATCAACTAATTAACACAACAAAAATGTTTTGAATTATATATGTTACACTCTCTCGATAAGCAACCTTGTAGATGAAGTCCTAAATCCTTCAGGCTTTTCAACAGACTCCCTTCTCCCTAGCACACCCACAAGTCTTCCAGTGCCCTTTAAAAGCCCCTTCACTCAATTGTCTGGCATCAACAAACTGACTTTGATAGCACCAAGGCACTCTCGGGCGACTCTTTGGTTCTTTTTTAAAATATGTTTTTATTCTCCTTCTTTTTCATTTTCTCCCAAATTTACACCCACCAACAATAAACAAAAATCAGCAACAAATATGTCAATCCCCATAACAATAACAACGATCCCATCCTCCCACCAAACCCCAAACATTAGCCCACATGTTTACATAAACAAATGACAAAAAGGAATCAGTCACCCATGGGCAGCACGGTAACATAGTGGTTAGCACAATTGCTTCACAGTTCCAGGGTCCCAGGTTCGATTCCGGCTTGGGTCACTGTCTGTGCGGAGTCTGCACATCCTCCCAGTGTGTGCGTGGGTTTCCTCCAGGTGCTCCGGTTTCCTCCCACAGTCCAAAGATGTGCAGGTTAGGTGGATTGGCCATGAAAAATTGCCCTTAGTGTCCAAAATTGCCCTTAGTGTTGGGTGGGGATACTGTGTTATGGGGATAGGGTAGGGTGCTCTTTCCAAGAGCCGGTGCAGACTCGATGGGCCGAATGGCCTCCTTCTGCACTGTAAATTCTATGATTAATACACAGCCCCCCTCCACCCAACCCTCCCACCCAACCCCCCCAACTAATGTTCAATGTTATCCAGTTCTTGAAAGTGCATAATGAATAATGCCCATGAATTGTAGAACCCCTCTGTCCATCCCCTCAGTTCAAACTTAACCTTCTCAAAAGTCAAGAATTCCAACAGGTCCCCCCGCCACGCCAGGGCGCAGGGTGGAGAGGCTGCTCTCCACCCAACAGGATTCGCCTTCGGGCGATCAACGAGACGACGGCTACGATATCTGCCTCCGCCCCCGTTTCCAACCCTGGCTGGTCCGACACCCCGAATATGGCCTCCCGGGGACCCGGGTCCAGTTTCACGTGCACCACCTTGGAAATTACCCTAAAAACCTCCTTCCAGTAATCCTCTAGCTTTTGGACAGGACCAAAACATATGAACGTGATCAGCGGGGCCACCCCCGCAACGCTCACGCACATCTTCTACTCCTTCAAAGAATTGGCTCATCCTTGCCCTCGTGAGGTGTGCTCTGTATACCACCTTCAGCTGTATCAGCCCCAACCTCGCACATGAGGTGGAGGCATTTACTCTGATACAGAACCCCTCCTCTATAACCTCTCCCAACGCTTCCTCCCACTTTGCTTTGATCCCTTCCAGTGATGCCTTATCCTCTTGCAAAATAGCTTCGTAAGCTTCTCCAGTCCCCCTGTCGTCAGCACCTCCTCCAGCAATGTGGAGGCCGGTTCTTCCGGGAAGCTCTGTATCTCCTTTCTGGCAAAATCTCGAACCTGCATGTATCTAATCATTTCCCCCTGCTCCAGCCCATACTTCGCTTCCAGCTCCTTCAATCCTGCAAACCGACCCCTAAGAAACAAATCTTTTAGCGTCTTAATCCCCTTCTCCTCCCATTTCCATCCCACTGCCCTGGCTCAAATCTGTGGTTCCCCCGAATCGGCATTTCCCTTGACCCTGCCCCCAAACTGAAGTGTTGGTGAAACTGGCTCCAAATTCTCAATGAAGCTATTATTACCAGACCACGGAGTATTTCCCTGGAGCTATCGGGAGCGGCGCTGTTGCTAGTGCTTTCAGTCCCGAACCCCTGCACAAACTCTCCTCCATTCTGACCCACTGGGAATCAACCCCTCTGACCCAGCTCCGCACCTTCTCCACATTCGCCGTCCAGTAGTAGTACATCAGGTTCGGAAGACCCAAACCCCCTGCCTGCCTGTCTGTAGCAGCACCTTTCTCACTCTGGCAACCTTCCCTCCCCATATGAACGAGGTAATCCTTCCCTCAATCTCTCTGAAAAAACCTTTGGCAGGAAAATCGGTAGGCATTGAAAAATAAACAGAAATCGTGGCAACACATTCATTTTAACCGCCTGTACCTGACCCGCCAGTGACAGAGGGAGACCATCCCACCTTGCCAGATTGCCTTTCACTCTCCCCACCAAACTAGAGATGTTGCACCTGCGAAACCTCCCCCACTCCCGGGCAACCTGCACCCCCAGGTACCTAAAGTGAGCCTTGCCCTACGGAATGGCAGCCGCCCCACCCCCAGCCGTGACACCACAAAATACGCACTCTTGTCTAGATTCAGCTTGTACTCCGAGAAAGACCCAAATACTCACAGTAGCTCCAATATTCCCCCTATCGACACACTCGGTTCCGACACGTATAACAGCAAGTCATCGGCATATAAGGACACCCTATGCTCTATCCCCCGCCCCCCCCCCGCACTATTCCTTTCCATGCTCCCGAACTTCTTAATGCGATGGCCAATGGCTCAATCGCGAGTGCAAACAGCAGGGGGACATAGGACATCCCTGCCTTGTCCCACGGTGGAGAGAAAAGTATCTCGAGCTGATGTTGTTTGTGCGGACACTTGCCCTCGGCTCCTTATATAGTAGCTTTACCCAGTTCACAAATCTTGGTCCAATCCCAAACCACTCCAGAACTGCCATCAAGTACCCCCATTCTACCCGGTCAATCGCCTTCTCGGCGTCCAATGCCACAACCACCTGTTTCCTTCCCCTCCGCCGGTGCCATAACGACTTTCAATACCCTCCTAATGTTCGAAAAAAGCTGCCTCCCTCTCATGAACCCAGTCTGATCCTCACCTATTACCTTCGGGAGGCACTCCTCCAGCACCTTGGCCAATACTTTTGCGTCCACATTCAGAAATGATATGGGCCTATACGACCCACACTCCGTCGGATCCTTAACTTTTTTTTAGCAACAGTGAAATCGATGCCTGCCCCAAGGTTTGTGGCAACACCCCCTTCCCTATCGCCTGTTCAAACATCCCCACCATCAGGGGTGCCAGCTTATCCTTGAATTTTTAATAATATTCCACCGGAAACCCATCCGGCTCTGCCACCTTCCCCGACTGCATCCTCCCAATCGCATCTATCTCCTGCTCCACTATTGCTCCTTCTAATGTAGCCGTGTCCCCCTCCCCTAGCCTCGGGTACTCCAACCCATCTAGAAATTCCTGCATCTCGCGGTCTCCCCCAGTTGGCTCTGACCTGTACAACCTCTCATAAAACTCCTCAAAAACCTTGTTAATCAGATCCCGAGCCACCACCAACTTCCCTGCCCTATCCTTCACCTGAAGAATTTCCCTTGCCACTGCTTCCCTCCGGAGCTGACCTGCTAACATAATGCCTCATCTCCACGTTCATAAACTGCACCCCTTGCTCGTCTCAGTTGGCGCACCGCCTTCCTGGTAGACAGTCGGTCGAAGCTCGCCTGTAGTTCCTTCCTCTTTTCCAGCTTCGCTGGGTACCCATCTTCTGCATAACTCCTATCGACCTCCAACATCTCATCTATTACCCTCTGCCGCTCCAACCTCTCCTCTTTGTCCACCCCTCACCACCGCATTTAGAGCCTCCCAGACAACTGCCTTCGACATCTTAGCCGTACAGTTGAAACCCTCATATTCCTTAATTACCTTTTCAAATTTTCTTACAGAACACCTGGTTCCCCAAAAGCCCCACATCCAATTTCCATCCCAGCCTCTGCGCTGCCCCCTTCTCCAGCACCATATCCACCCAATGCAGAGCATGATCTGACACTGCAATTGCCGAGTATTCCGACCCCATAACCCCAGCCAGCAAAGCCTTCCCCACCACAAAAAAGTCGATCCACGAGTATACCTTATGGACTGCTGAGAAAAACGAGTACTCCCGTTCCTTTGGGTGCAGAAACCTCCAAGGGTCCACCCCTCCCATTTCCACCATTAGCCCAGCCAGCGCCTTTGCCCCCCCCTGATGGGACCAGCGAGCGCGGCCGTGATCTGTCCAACCTTGGCTCCTGCACCAAGTTCCGGTCCCCCCCCACAATCAGTTTGTGTGTGTCCATGTCGGGGATGGCCCCAAACACCTTCTTCGCAAATCCCACATCGTCCCAATTGGGACCATATACACTTACCAGCACCACTCATCTCCCCTCCAGCCCCCCTGTCACAATCACATATCTACCCCCCTGATCTGCCATCACCTTCTCCATCTGGAAGCGTACCCTTTTGCTGACCAGTACCGCTACCCCTGAAGCCCTTCTGTCAAATCCAGAGTGAAACACTTGACTAACCCAGCCCTTGTTAAGTCTCACCTGGTCCTTCACCCTCAAGTGAGTCCCCTGCAGCATTGCCACATCGGCTTTCAAACTTTTAAGATGCGCAAGCACCCTTGACCTCTTGACCGGACCTCCGAACCCTCTCACGTTCTACATGACTATCCTATCCTAACTGGGGGTCTCTCCCCCCCCCCCCCCCCACCCTTCTTATCCATCATCATCATACCCCCGGGCCCTGCCCCATGAGCCTGACGCGCCCCTGTCCATTATTAACATCAAACCCGCGCCCCCGGTCCCAAGAACCGCTCCTACATTTCCCCTTGAAAAAATCTCCCAGCATCAATCCCTTCCCCATCCCCCCCCTCTCGCTCGCCTCGTAAGCCCATTGAAACCTGCTATCCAGGCTCCAATGCCTGCAGCCCTCCTCTCACCTCACCTCCATTCACTAGCCGACTTTAGTTAGCTAGCGCGGGTGGCTCCCCCGCCAAGGTATATCGTCCCCTTCCACCAAGTCTCAGAGAAAGAAAAAACAAAAACAACAATCCAACCCATACAATTCACTAAAATAAGATATAATCGTCGCAACACAGAACGCCAATCAACCCAACCATTAACTTGAACTCTGTAACAATGCAAAGAGAAGTAAATTACAATACACATCAGTAAAAAGAAAGTTGTAGCATTTATACATTATC
Organism: Scyliorhinus torazame; assembly: GCF_047496885.1. NCBI lineage: Eukaryota > Metazoa > Chordata > Chondrichthyes > Carcharhiniformes > Scyliorhinidae > Scyliorhinus > Scyliorhinus torazame. The sequence goes on from NC_092712.1 coordinate 261,383,686, forward strand.
CAACTGCCCAAACACAGTCCACAGTCTCTCTTCCAGCTCCGCTACTCACGCCTGTCCCAAGCCTTCTGCCCTCACGAATGCCTCAGCCGCCTCCGCTGTCTCAAAATAAAAGTCTTTGGCATTATACGTTACCCTCAGCTTTGTCGGGTATACCATACCAAATCGCACCCCCTTTTTGTACAATGCCGCCTTCACTCGCCCGAACGCCGCTCGGCTTTTTGCCAATTCCACTGTCAAGTCCTGGTAGATCCGAACTACAGCACCATCCCACTGCACCTCGCGCTTCTGCTTCGCCCAGCTTAATACCTTCTCCTTCATGCAGTACTTATGGAAGCAGATAATTACTGCTCTTGGCGGCTCGTTCACTTTGGGCTTCGGCCTTAATGACCGACGAGCTCGGTCTAGCTCGTACCGGGAGGGGTTCTCACCCTCCCCCATCAGCTCCGCCAAGTATTCTGTTAGCCTTGGGCCCTCTGTCCCTTCGGGCAAGCCCACATTTCTCAAATTGTGCCGCCTTGAGCTGTTCTCCAAGTCCTCAAGCTTTGCTCGGAGTCCTGTGTTGACTTCCATCACCCTCCGCAGCCCCATCGAGGTGAACTGGTTGCTGTGCTGTGACACGGCCTCCTCCACTTCCTTCATCTTTTCGCCCTGCTCTCTCACCTCGGCCGATGTCTTTGCCACAGCTACTCTCACCGGGGCGATTGCCTCCTCCACCAATGACTTCAATGCGACCGCCGTCGCCTTCCTCAAGGCCTCCATCTGCCTCGCAAATAGTTTGTCCAGCTCCACCGCCATCACCTCGGTCATCTTCTCCACCGTAAGTAGTGTGGCCCCACCATGCTGTTCGGCTTCTGCCATCTTGTCAGCACTTTTGCTCGTCCTCTCATTCAGCGGCGAACCTGCGTTTCCTCCTTTCTTCGATGCTGCTCTTCGCATCCTTTAGCGGCTTATTGTTTTTCCTTTCTTTTTTCCCCTTTTCACCCTACTGGACTCTTTGGTCCTTAATCGTCTACAAATACCATCATTTCAAACAAGGAATCCATTCTTGCCAGCATTCTGCTCAATAGTTAACGTAAAAATAGTTATTCTCTTTGCTAGGCACAGCAGCCACTGCTTTTGGTCTTCCTCTCCAGGTCTCCGGGTTGGAGAGTCCGTACCCAGATAGAGCAGCTGCCCCTCTTTTTTGGTTGAAGGTGTAAAAACTGGCACTTGCGTTTCTATGGGTTTCGGCCTGGACCTCTTTTTCCATGACAACCAAATTATATTATTGCCTCTGTGCAGAATCCAGAAAGCTTTTACCATCCCCCGCTCCAGGACATGTTTTACTTTAAATGAACGGAGACAGTTGAAAGCATAGCTGCCAATTTAAAGGAGCACAGAAATCCAAAGAGGACAGTAGGCCTGGAAGAGGGTACAGAGACTGGGAGGGGCAAGGCCTTGTTGAGATTTACAAACAAGATGACATTTTTAAAAAACAAGGCATTGCTTAACTATGTAAGTCAATAGCACAGAGGAGATGGGTGATGAGAGACAGAGAATTAGGGAATGGGAAGCAGGGTTTTGGATGAACTTAAAGTTTATGGTCAGTGGAAAATAAGAATTTGACCAGCAGTGCATTGGAACAATCAAGAGATAACAAAGGCATAGGTGAGGGTTTCAGCAATAGCAAGAACAAATCTGAGGCAGGAAGGGATTTGGTGTTGGAGTAGATGGGTGTTCAATTCTGGGTCAAACATGACTAAGGATGTGAATGGTCTAGTTCAGCTTCAAGTCAGTTACCCGGAAGAAGAATAGAGAAATCCCATATTGGGCAAAATCAGAAGCCATATTCAGTTTAGGTGAGATTCCCGTTTCAAATCTGGTGCTCATTAACTAATTCTCATTTGAAGAAATAGTCAAGCAATATAAATCTACATTCTAATTTCTGCAGCATTTATTAAAAACACAAAATTAAAGAAAAACAAAAGTCACTTCAACTTGCTTCAGAAGTGACACTTTGTCTTTCGCATCCATTATAATGACACGTCCTGTATCGTAGCAGTCTGAAATGAATTAATGCTGTACACTGGTTACGGAGTTATTATTTAAAAAGCAGTTGCGTGAGCATTTCTGGGAGAATTGCTTGTAACCATGGTGTCAGCAGGCAACTAGACAACCCTTGGGAGTTTATGGTAAACAAACTTATTAGACATCAGCAAATAAAAAAGTAAATAGAAAGTGTTCCTAAATGTAAACAGACAACCACAGATGCTTTATTAATAAAGTAATGAGTTTGGCAAACAGCTTCAATTGATCCTTCAAATAGTGTGAGTTAGTCTACACTTTCTCCAACAGGAAACACAAAGTCAAAAGGTCACCCAACCCCAAGTTAGCACAAACCTGGGATGTGGTTAGCAATGTTCAGCCTAATGCTCTCGAAATTTGATTCCTGTACATCACTCAGACCTTCATTTACCTTCTAAATGTAGACTCAGCACTAATACACCATTGTACAATAGAGGCTGCCCAGGAACGCAAGTCATTCTAGCAGACCTAAGAATATATTTGTACTACAGAAACAAAGATGTAATGGCCAGTGCCTAGTGTTCTCACGAGTATTGTGCACAGAAATGAGAGGCTTATCACACACCCAATCCCATTCACTGCACCGAGATATGGCCAGCCAGTGTAAGCTGTGCTGGAGCCCTATGCAACATATACCATGGCTCTCCGGGACTTATTTAAACGAGTTGCCCCATAATGCAACTGAAGTTCCCCACTGGTACTGGACACTAAAGGCCAATTTGGAACAGCAACTGAGGGAAGGCAGGGTTAACTTACTTACAGGGTTCTCTGCCCAATATAACCTACTCTTCTTTGAAGCTGCCCTTGTTCTCAGCCTTAAACAGTCCATTGAGTAAGATGTCGTAATTATCCAGTGACAGGTTAGTGGCAGAGAAGAGACAGAAGCCACCTCCAAAATGTCATTGGCTACTGGCAAATATCAAAGCCGAGTTGTTTGTGATATGAAGACCCACCAGAAGACCTCACTGCTGCAAACCAAGAGATGTTAAAAGGAGGATTCTAGGGCAGCACGGTGGTGCAGTGGTTAGTGTCATGATATGCAGACACACGCATAATGATATACAGACAAGCAGCTAATGGACACAGAGAACAGGACATGACCAATAAATAGGCAGGACACTCAGGGGGGTGGGATCTGACTATAAAAGACACAAGGCACTCACACTCTGCCTTTTTCCACTGATGAACATCTGGAGAGTCAGTCAAGGGTGTTGTTACAATCTCACACCTCCACCACGTGGCTACGAACTAGTCTGGTTAGCAGAGAGTTGAACTCACAAAGAACTGTGCTATTAGTTCAATAAACCTGATTGAATTAACTTCAAGGTCTGCAGTATCTTTTTGATCTATGCTGCATCCAGTTGCAGCCAGTGTTATACCAGTGTACCTAACATGACAGTTAGCACTGTTGTCTCACGGTGCCGAGGTCCCAGGTTCGATCCCGGCTCTGGGTCACTCTCCGTGTGGAGTTTGCATATTCTCCCAGTGTATGCATGGGTTTTGCCCCCACAACCCAAAGATGTGCAGGCTAGGTGGATTGGCCACTCTAAATTGCCCTTTAATTGGAAAAAATGAATTGGGCATTCTAAATTTAGGGAAAAAAGGATTCTAAATCAATACCACTGTCTCCAAGAGGAAAGAGAATCAACCAGCCACCAGACTGACCGTACCAGTGGGAAACCCCAAAGCCAACAGCATTGCGGAAAGTAATTCTTTGGCCGTAAACAAGTTACAATCATGAATGTGTTTTTCTGGGCAGCACGGTGGCGCAGTGGGTTAGCCCTGCTGCCCCACGGCGCCGAGGTCCCAGGTTCGATCCCGGCTCTGGGTCACTGTCTGTGTAGAGTTTGCACATGCTCCCCGTGTTTGCGTGGGTTTCGCCCCCACAACCCAAGATCTGCAAGGTAGGTGGATTGGCCACGCTAAATTGCCCCTTATAAAGAAAAAATGAATATGTTTTTCTGAATTTACATTTTGACTTGGCCAAGTTTTAAGATCTGATGCTCTAATATGTTATCTCTTTTTGTGCATGCTTGGAGGGGTCATGTGGAAGTTGGACACATTTGTACATTTGAAACCTTTTGTTTATAATTCCTACATCTTTGCCATTGCCAATTAAACTAACGTTAATTGTTAACTTAAGGAACCTAGCTGCCTTATTTCTTAGACCAGGCTATACAAAGTATATATCGAATCGGCAATATCACCATTTTAAATTCAAACTTCTTTCTTTTTTATTTAAATTTAGAGTACCCAACTTATTTTTTCCAATTAAGGGGCAATTTAGCGTGGCAAATCCACCTAGCCTGCACATCTTTGGGTTCTGGGGGCGAAACCCACACAGACACGGGGAGAATGTGCAACTCCACACGGACAGTGACCCAGAACCGGGATCGAACCTGGGACCTCGGCACCGTGAGGCAGCAGTGCTATCCACTGAGCCACTGTGCTGCCCTCAAACTCCTTTATAACCAACCCAGGATTGGGGCAACGAGTCAGTTTACCCTTCTAAACCTGGTCGTAGCACTTACTCCTGCACATCTTCCAGCAGCTGGTTGCAGAGTAACATTGAAAGACACTTTCAGCAAGCAAATATGTGATTCAGAAAGGTCAGAGATAACAACAGTGGACAAAGAAAGAACCTTGCTGCGTCACGTTTCCACAAATGAGATTTAAAAGATTTCACATCACAGTAGGTAGATATCCATGGGGAAGGAATGTGTTCGAAACAGATCAGATTCTTACCAATGATTGTTACTGGTTTCAGAAGTGTAGTCAGGGAGAGCAAAAGGATAGAATTGGCTCAGTTGTCAGGCAACCTAAATGTAGAACGTTCCTGACAGACTGCCATGTTTGACAAAATAGGTGCTCCAACTGGTCCAATAAAAACTATTCTTAACATTCTAGCCACGTGAGGACTTCCGGTGACGGCGGGCAGGAGGCGACCGCACAATGGAGGGCTCCCGTTCGGGAACGGCATTTTCGGGACTTTAAGCCCGGTCCCAGGGTCCACGGAGGCGGCAAAAGCAGGGAGAAGGCACATAGGTGGCAGAGTGAAGGCACAGTGAAGAAAAATGTTGAGGGTGAGCAAAAGAACGTCCGTAAGGAAAACAGCTGAAGGTCCGTCGGGGGGGGGGGGGGGGGGGGGGGTGGAAAGGTCACCGCGGGGTCACCAAGGAAAATGGAGGCTGGAGCACCGGGGAGGCCGCATTGTTTACGGCTGAAGAAATAACTAAGGTGATGGCTGCGGAATTCGAAAGGCAGTTTACAAAATACATGGAGACAATGAGGAAGGAGATGAGAGAGGTTTTGAGTGTGCTGGTGGAGGAGACGATTTCCCCGGTGACGAAGGTGGTGGCGAGCGCAGTGGCGGAGGTGCGAGAGCAAGGGGAGGCGCTGAAGGAAGTGGAGGAGACAGTATTGCAGCACGGTGATCAACTTGCCTCGATGGGGAAGGAGATGCGGAAGGTGATGGAGATTAACAAGGATCTGCGAGGAAAAATGGAAGACCTGGAAAACAGATCCAGGCGACAGAATTTGAAGATTGTGGGGCTGCCCGAAGGAGTTGAAGGACCGAGGCTTACTGAGTATTTTGCCCCGATGCTGGCGAAACTATTGGGGGAGGGAGAGGATCCCTCCCGATATGAACTGGATACGGCTCATCGGTCGTGGAGGCATGTACCAAAGGCGAGTGAGCCGCCAAGGGTAGTGACTCTGTGCTTCCGTAGGTACAGTGTGAAGGAGAAGCCCTGAGCTGGGCCAAGTAGAAGCAGCTGGTGCAGTGGGCTGGAGCTGGAATACGTGTATACCAGGACTTTACGGTGGAGCTGGCGAGGAGGCGGGCTGCCTTCAACCGGGTGAAATGGGCAAATATTTGTACATTAGCAAGGTACAGTGCGGCATTGTATATCCAGCGAAACTGAGGGTGACTTACAAGCTCAGGGACTTTTGTTTTGGAACGGCGGAAGCAGCGGAGGAGTTTGCGAAGGCAGAAGGACTGTGGCAGAACTGAGAAATTGAGAAATGGCCATGTGCCGATGTAACCTCATGACTGTATTTTCTTCTTTTATGTTTCACTGCGTGCGGGTGTATGGGCTAAAGGAGCCAATGTTGTATATATTTGGACAAGGGAAGTGATGGGACTTTCACTCGAAATGAGGGCTCTTTGGGGTGTAGATGGATCTGCGGGGTTTGTGTGCTGAAAGGGGATTTTTGGGCTATCCTAGGACCGGGCAAGGGGAAAGGGACCCGGGCGGGGGCCTCCACGCTGGCCAGTTTAAGCCGGCCAGTGAACGGGAGTGAGGTGGGGGGAGGGGCTGAGGCCATCGGAGCTCGGAGAACAGGGTCCGAGTGGTCTAGCCGGGGTGGAAAGTTGGGGGGAAGGAACCGAGGTTGTGAGGAGGAGTTTTACAAGAGGCAGTGGACGGGAGGAGTTGGAGACTGGGGGGAGGGGAGAGGGTACAACTCTTGGGTATCATGTACGGTACTCTTTCAGAGGTTGGAGGGTGTCGAGTGGGGGGGGAGGGGGTGGACTCTATAGGTCAATGGTGATCATGGGCGGTCCCAGACTCCTTTTTCTTTTTATCCTTTGTTTTTTTGTTGCCACCGTGGGCGGGTTTGTTTTATTGGATGCATATAATGTCAGGTGGGCCGTTGTTTGGGATGGTGGGAGGATGGGATCGTTGGTATTGTTAAGGGTATTGATTTTGTATTTGATACCGTTTACTGTTTGTGGGTGGGGTGTAAATTTTGAAGGAAAATGTGAAAATGGAGAATAAAAACATTTTTTAAAATCATTCTAGCCACGTGGGGTAAGTGCAAATATGTTAATCCTTATTTTAAGAGAATGCCATTTGCTTAAAAATTAAATAGCACCACAAGGGGCAAATAGTTTAACTTCAAGTTAATTGCTGAATACTCAACTACAAATGTTGAAATCCCAGATTCCCTTTGTCTTCTAACAGGGATTTTGGGGGTGACAGAAGTGTCTGAGAAGCACTCTTTGTTGCAGGAATGGGGTAGGGTGGTTCTGTGAGAGTCCAACAATTGTAATTCGTCTGTAGCTTTCTGAATTCTGATGCAATTAACTTTAATTTATTTTATTAAAATGATCTCCTACGTCACTAAGCAAATCTATTATGTGACACACTAATTTCTATACCCACTTTTGTTTCTAATTTTCATATCACTCCATGCATTTGTCATGCAAACATAATGGGGTACAAAAGGAATATCACAAAAGGCAAATGAAAAGGAGCCACTATTATAAAGTAGATCACATCAATAAAAGAACAAGGGAGAAAGACTTGGGTAAATTAGTTAACCAAATATTGAAGTTGTGTTCAGTGCATCCTAGCAGATGTCCAGGCAAACCTATGTTGCAGTTTTAGAGAATTGATGCCAAAAAACATGCGGCTGGATTCTCCGCCCCACATTTCAGCCTCGACTCGCCGGCGGGATTCTCCATTACGCCGGCTCGTCAATGGGGTTTCCATTGTGGGGAGCCCCATGCCGTCGGGAAACCCCCGGGCACCAGCAAAACGGAGAATCCCGCCGGCGGAAAATCCAGCCCCTGTTCTATAAAGTTCTGTTGAGATCATACTCAAGAGTCTTTCAATACAATCTTAGTCATAAAATCATAGAACAAGTTCACAGTAAGTGAAAATAAAGGACTCCAGGTTCTATGGTTTGATTTTGTGATCAACGCCAAAGGGTGCTTGCTGCCGGCGATCTCTACTAAGAACTTTACCTCCTTTTGCCAGGCAGTGGCAGTGATCATCCAGCTTTCCAAGCAGCTAATTATATCAATGAATTTTCAAAGACAACCAACCAGGAAATGAAAAGCATCAAAATCTATGAGGTAAAGAGAAATACTGAAAACATTTTGCAAACAAAAAAAATCAAAGTAGAAGGCAGCTCCTGGATGCCAGTGTTAACAGAGCAAGTGTATCTGCAGCAAGCGTATGAGGCTTGGGAGGTTTGGTTCAAAAATCATTGAGCTGCGGACACTGGGCACATCAGGGAGGGCAATAGTCACCGGGACACTTTGTATCGGGGGAAGTCACACCCCTTAAGAAAGAGTCTTTTGGTTTGGCCAGGGACAGGAGGGTGTGGCTGCAGCTGACGCAGCTGAGGGGACCTTGAGGGTAGGAATGTTGGACAATTGCCAACAGGTTTGAGGTTCTTTCAGCTTGTTTGGAGGAGAATGGCGGCTGCAGGGTGAATGAGCTGACTGACCATAGCACTGTGGTACAGGAAGCCATTTAAGTGGGAGGAGCACAACAGAATGGAGTGGTAGTAGAGGACAGCATAGTGAGGGGGACTGACACTGTCTCTGTAGCAAGAAGAGTATGTCCAAACGGCTATGGTGCCTGTCTGGTGCCAGTGTTTTTCCTCGGGGCTGGAGAGGAACTTGTGGTGGGAGGGGGAGAATCCAGTAGTCATGGCCCATGTAGGCACCAATGACAAAGGTAGAATGAGAAAGGAGGCGCTGCATAGTGAGCACGAGGAGCTAGGCACCAAATTAAGCAGAATCTCAAAAGGTAATCATTTCTGGATAATTACCTGAGCCATGTGCAAATTTGCTTAGGTCAAGCAATGGGCAGCACGGTAGCATTGTGGATAGCACAATTGCTTCACAGCTCCAGGGTCCCAGGTTCGATTCCGGCTTGGGTCACAGTCAGTGCGGAGTCTGCACATTCTCCCCGTGTCTGCGTGGGTTTCCTCCGGGTGCTCCGGTTTCCTCCCACAGTCCAAAGATGTGCGGGTTAGGTGGATTGGCAATGCTAAATTGCCCATAGTGTCCAAAATTGCCCTTAATGTTGGGTGGGGTTGCTGGGTTATGGGGATTAGGTGGGGTTACTGGGTTATGGGGATAGGGTGGAGGTGTGGACCTTGGGTAGGGTGCTCTTTCCAAGAGCCGGTGCAGACTCGATGGGCCGAATGGCCTCTTTCTGCACTGTAAATTCTATGTCTAAGATGAGAGAAATGAATGCGTGGCTCAAAGAATGATGTGGGAGAAGTGGGTTCCTGTTCGTGAGCACTAGCAATCTGTACTATTGGGACAGTCTGCACCTGAACCGTGCTGGACTGATGGTCCAGCTTTTCCGAACCACATGAAATGAAATGAAATGAAGATCACTTATTGTCACAAGTAGGCTTCAAATGAAGTTACTGTGAAAAGTCCCTATGTCGCCACATTCCGGCGCCTGTTCGGGGAGGCTGGTACGGGAATTGAACCGTGCTGTTGGCCTGCCTTGGTCTGCTTTCAAAGCCAGCGATTTAGCCCTGTGCTAAACCAGCCCCATCTTGCTTCCTTATTTAAGATGTCCCTTAAAACCGACATCTTTTGACTAAGCTTTTCGGCATTTGCCTTAATGCCCTCTTTTTTAAAATTTAGAGTACCCGATTCTTTTTTTTCCTTTTCCAATTAAGGGGCAATTTAGCATGGCCAATCCACCTACCTGCACATCTTTGCGTTGTGAGGGTGAGTCCCATGCAGACACGGGGGAATGCACAAACTCTAAACATATTGAACCCAGGTCCTCAGGCTGTGAGGCAGCAGTGCAAACTACTGCCCAACCATGCCTTCCCTACCTTAATGCCCTGTGAAATGACTGGAGTCAAATCTTGTTTTGATAATGCTCCTGTGGAGAACCTGGGATATTTTATTGCATTAAAGGTACTTTATAATTAAAAGCAGTTGCTGTGTAATGATGTGTTAACAAATTGTATAAAATCATCTAGTGGTCAGAAATGAATTGATCTGTCAACACGATGGCACCAAAAGATTATTATCTTGTGGTGCTTGTTTCAGGATGTGGATGTTGCAGTAAGTTAATTTCGGAATTTCTTTTGATCTGCCCAAGGTGTTGAAGACAATTTGCAATGCAAGATTATTGATGTCAGTTTAAAGTAGCCATGCCTTGAATATTTAAGTAGCCCCATCAGCTTTGTCAACTACCTTGCTGCTTTTGGGGTAGCACGGTGGCGCAGTGGTCTCACAGCACCGAGGACCCAGGTTCGATCCCGGCCCCGGGTCACTGTCCGTGTGAAATTTGCACATTCTCCCAGTGTCTGTGTGGGTCTCATCCCCACAATCCAATGATGTGCAGGCTAGGTGGATTGGCCATACTAAATTGCCCCATAATTGGGAGAAAAAAAAATTGGGTCCTCTAAATTAAAAGAAATAACTACCTTGCCGCTTTCAATAACCACCGCTTTGGTGCATAACTCATCATTCCCCATGCTTTGTACATACCACATCCCTTTCCTTATTTAAAGCACTTTAAAATGACTTCCTGTATGTGAGCAGCATTGTATAAATGCTTGCTACAGTAATGATTGCATCCTCAATTGTACTTTCCTATGTTTAATATGAAGAAGATTGACTGGTACCTGTGCAAATTGACACAAATGCCATTTACTGCATAAACTGATTTATGAGCATCACAAACCTGTCTGTTGCTGCCACTTTACTCTCAAATCATGCAGTGAGATGCACAGTCTTTAATCTGTTCTGCATTTTGCACTGCACTTTGTCTGGCACCTCCTCCTAATAATGATAATTTTTTATTGTCACAAGAAGGCTTACATTAACACTGCAATGAAGTTACTGTGAAAAGCCCCTAGTCGCCATATTCTGGCTCCTTTTCGGGTACACAGGGAGAATTCAGAATGTCCAATTCACCTAACAAGCACGTCTTTCGGGACTTGTGGGAGGAAACCCATGCAGACACGGGGAGAACGTGCAGACTCCGCACAGACAGTGACCCAAGCCGGGAATTGAACCTGGGACCCTGGTGCTGTGAAGCAACAGTGCTACCCACTGTGCGACCGTGCTGCCCTATTGCCACAGGTGGCCCTACTAGGAACAAGGAGTTACTGATGGCAGCGTTGAAGCAATCGTCGGAGCACACAAGCCTCTCCACCACCAGTTGGTGGTTAAGGTATCATAGGAGCATAGGAACAGGAGTAGGCGATTCAGCCCATCAAACCTGCTCCACCATTCAATACAGCCATGGCTGATCAGACAATTCAATGTCTTTTGCACCCATGATTCCCATAACCCTTTACAGTATGGTTAATCAGAAACTTCTAAATCTCTGCTTTAAATATACTCGATGACTGAGCTTCCACAGTCCCTGGAGTTAAGAATTCCAAATATTCACAGCCCTATGTGTAACAAAATTTCTCCTGATCTCTGTCCTAAGTGCTTTCCCCCTTTGAAATTGTGCTTCCTGGTTCTAGATTTCCCAACCAAGTTTCTTTGAAGTATTTTGTAGGTTTCAATTAGATCACCTCTCATTCTTTGAAACAGTTCTGCCATCCCTGGACAAGTCTGGTGAACCTTCGTTGCACTCCCTCTATGGCAATAATATTGTTTCCGAGGTAAGGGGATTCCAGGTGCAGTCTAACCAAGCTTCTATACAATTGAAGCAAGACCACACTACTGTTCTCAAATCCTCATGCGATAAAGGCTAACATTCCATTTGCCTTCCTAATAGTTTGCTGCACCTGCATGTTTGCCTTCAGTGACTTATGGACAGGACACCGAGGCCCCTTTGTGCATCTACACTTTAGGAAATACTCTGCATATCAGTTTCTTCTACCAAAATGGATTACCTCACATTTTTCCACATTATGTTCCATCTGCCATGTTCTTGCCCACTCACTAAGTCTGTCCAAATCCTCCTGTCGCCAGTTTACATTTTCCTTACAATGCACATTAAAACCATAGGCATAGGAGCACAATTAGGCCACTCGGCCATCGAGTCTGCTCCGCCATTCACTCATTGTTGATATTTTTCTCATCCCCATTCTCCTGCCTTCTCCCCATAACCCCTGATCTCCTTATTAATCAAGAACCTATCTGTCTCTGTCTTAAATACACTCAGTGATTTGGCCTCCACATCCTTCTGCGGCAAAGAGTTCCACAGATTCACCACCCTCTGGCTGAAGAAATTCCTCCTCATCTCTGTTTTAAAGGATCGTCCCTTTCGTCTGAGATTGTGTCCTCTGCTTCTAGTTTTTCCTACAAGTGGAAATATCCTCTCCACGTCCATTCTATCCAGGCCTTGCATTATCCTGTAAGTTTCAATAAGATCCCCCCTCATCCTTCTAAACTCCAACGAGTGCAGACCCACAGTCCTCAACCGTTCCTCATACGACAAGCTCTTCATTCCAGGGATCATTTTGTCCCGGGGAAATATACGGGGAGTCCTGTGGTGGTGGCCAAGATATGGAGGCAATTTCGACAGCACTTTCGGTTAGGGACGGGCCTGAAGCGGATGCCGATCCTAGGCTGGATACTAGGATTCGGGGATGGGAGGAGCAGGGGTATGATGGAAATGAAGGGCAGGTGGTGAAGGTCAAAGAGAAATGGGGAGCGGAGTTGGGAGGGGAGATCAATTGGGGAGCATGGAGTAAGGCACTGCATAGGGTAAATGGGACCTCTTCATGTGCAAGGATGTGCTGATACAGGTAAAGGTAGTGCACAGGGTGCATATGACCCGGGCGAGAATGAGTGGGTTCTTTCAGGGGTAGCAGATGAGTATGAGAGGTGGGGGCCAGTGAATCACGCGCACATGTTTTGGAGTTGCGAAAAATTGGGACGATTTTGGGCGCGAGCGTTCGCAGTCTTAGCCAGGATAGTGGAGGAGGTGGAGGATTCGGACCCTTTAGTGGTGATATTTGGGGTCTCAGAGAAGCCAGAGCTCATGGAGCGGAGGAAAGCCGATATCTTGGCCTTTGCCTCTCTCATTGCACAGCTGCGAACTTTGCTGGAGTGGCGATCGGCATTGCCACCGGGGGGAGCGACTTGGTAGGGTGACCAGCACGACTTCCTGCGATTAAGGGGCTCTTCAGGGGGGTTTGAGGAAAGGTGGGGGATGTTTGTGACCGTGTTTGAGGGGCTGTTCATCACGGGGGGCGGGGGTGTAAAAGAGGGGAAAAATCTGTACAGACTGTACAGTTGATTGTAGGGAAGCATGTTTCCCGGGATCTTTGTTCGCTGTAACTTGTTTTGATAGATGTTTGTAATAAAATACATTTAAAAAAGGAAATGAAGGGCTAATTTCTAGAAGGGCAGTTCGCAAGTTTGGAGGAGTTGACAGAGATGTTTGGGGTTCCACGGTAAGGGGCAGGGGCCTTTAAATATATACATGTGCAGGATTTTGGAAGGTTTTTCCGGTGGCATTGCCCTCTTCGTTGTTAGAGGGGGTGTTATCTGTGGTGGGACTGGAGGGGGAGGGGGGGGGGGGGGTCATTTCAGTGATTTATGGGAGGGGTTTGGAGGAGGATATGGAGTTAAGGGGGGGGATTAAGGCTAAGGAGCTGGAGATGGCACTGGAGGGGTCGTGGTGTCAGGTGTTGCAGAGGGTGAATGTCTCAACCTAGTGTGCGAGGCTGGAGTTGATACCCTAAAGTTGGTACACAGAGCGTATCTGACGAAGTCGAGGATGAGCCGGTTGTTTGAGGGGGTGGAGGATACTTGTGAATGGTGTGGGAGAGTTCTGGTCAATTATGCACAAATGATCTGGTCCTGTCCAAAATGGAAGAAATTTTTGAGGTATTTTTTGAGCACCATATCAGCGATCCTGCATGTGGATTTTGAGCCCAGTCCCCTTATTTGGGGCATCAGACTTGCCGGAGCTGCAGACTTGCAGACGGGAGCATATGTTTTAGCCTTTGCCTCAATGATTGCTCGCAGGAGATGGGGGCATTTGTTTTGTGTTACTGGGGTGTTGGAGGATGGCGTTGGGTGGGGGGTTGTACTTTGTTGGGTTGTGCATTTAAAATGTTAAAAGTCGAATAAAAATATTTTCAAAAAATAAAATCTCAATTCCCAGCACTAGCACACCATGCAAGGCACTAAACAAACTGTTTTTATAGCCTCAGCCTCTCCTGCTTAAAGAAACCAGCCTTTTTTAAATATAAATTTTAGAGTACCCAATTACTTTTTTTTCCAATTAAGGGCCAATTTAGCATGGCCAATCCACCTACTCTGCACATCTTTGGTTGCGGGGGTGAGATCCACGCATACACAGGGAGAATGTGCAAACTCCACATGGACAGTTACCCGGGGGCGGGATGGAACCCGGGTCCTTGGTGCCGTGAGACAGCAGTGCTAACCACTGTGCCGCCTTAAAGAAACCAGTCTGAACTGGTTTACTATGTGCCCTAATTGACTCTCCTGGCTAGTCACGCTTTCCCTTCTTTAAATCTGGATTTTCAAATTTCCACCAGCAATTTGTAATCTAGTAAAATTACCAGCAATTTATGTCAGTTTTCAAAAGATTTTTTAAAAACTAAGGTTAATCCTCAAACTCTCACTCTTACCTTAACTCCCAGGAAAATAGTAGAAAACGCGACATGGTCAGAATGGCGCGGGGTCGGAAATACGGCATGGCCCGAAATGCGACATGGTAGGTACAATGAGAGAGGATTACTTGATAACCTCATAGCGAAGACATCCCTTGGTAGCAGCAATCATAGGATTGTATTTTGCCTTCAGTTTGAGGGAGAGAAGAGAGTGTGTCCAATACTGGCATTTCAAACTCATATAAGGCAATTATGAGGGCTTAAAAGTAGAGCTAGCTAAGCTGAACTGACAAATGTGGTTAAATGATACATCAATAGAGATTCAATGACAGACATATAAAAGAATATTTCAGAATACACAGAATAGACACATTGCAATGAGAAAGAAAAATTCCACGGGGAGGGTCCACCATGCGTGGTCAACTAAAAAGTTAAAGACAGTATCAAACTTAGATTGAAAACATTTAATTGAGCAAAGACAAGTGGGCAGATCAGAAGGAATACAAAGAACAGCAAAGAATGAGAAAAAAGATTAATAAAGAGGGAAAAATTAAGAGTACAAGAGAAAACTCATGTATTCACTCATAAACTCACTCATGCACTCATGCTCATGTATTTGCTTTGTTTGGCCCCCTGTTCCGCACTGTAACCAATCACTGTTTGTCGATGTACCATTTGTCAATGTTCTCTGTTAATTATTCTTTTGTCTACTATGTACGTACTGTGTACGTTCCCTCAGCCACAAAAAAATACTTTTCACTGTACACGTGACAATAAATATCAATCAATCAAACTAGCTAGTAATACAAAGTGTTTATATGGATATTTAAATAAGAAAAGCGTCAACAAAATGAGGGTTGCTCCTATAGAAAGTCGGTCTGGGAAATTGATTAATGGTAAGTAGGGAGATGGTGGATGAATTACAGATATTTTGCATCGGTCTTCACTACCAAACCACAAATAACATAAACCAGGAAATGGAAGGGACGGAGGAACTCAGGTAAATTACAATCACAAGGGAAGTGATATCTTGAAGAGCAAGAGGCGAATTGATCAAAACCTTGATATCGAGGGGTCTCGACAGGGTGAATCGGAAAGGGTGTTTCCTCTTATTGGAGAATCATTTAAAAGCAAGGGGTCGCTCATTTAAGACAGATGAGGGGAAATTTTCTCTCTCAGATGGGCTGAGACACTTTGGAACTCTTCCTCAAAAGGCGGTGGAATGGGGTCTGTAGTAATATTCAGATATCAATATACATGATCAATGTATGTAAATGTAGTACAGTCATTTCAACACTAGATGGCTCACAGTCAGATACTATAAGAACTGGTTTCCTGCCTTTTCTAAGTCAGACGGCATGATGATGTGATTCAGAAGTGAACAAGCAAGTCATAGAATAGCTAGACTGAGAGAAGTTAGAGCTAGTGTGTTATAATAGTGTATAGTTATATAGTTATCTGTATTGTACTTTAATTCTTTATTGTTAGTTTAGTATTGAGTAAAAGGACTCACAGTTTATTTATTTTTAATAAATTTAGTGTATCCAATTAATTTTTTCCAATTAAAGGGCAATTTAGCGTGGCCAATCCACCTAGCCTGCACATCTTTGGGTTGTGGGAGTGAAACCCACACAAACACGGGGGAGAATGTGCAAACTTCACACGGATAGTGACCCAGAGCCGGGATCGAACCTGGGACCTTGGCGCCATGAGGCTGCAGGGCTAACCCACTGCGCCACCGTGCTGCCCGACTCACAGTTTATTATTTTATTATTCATTAAATAGTTCATTTTTCAACAAGACGACTATTGGTCATTTTATGATCCTGGTGGATTCAAGAGTAATATATATGTTTTAGATAAGTCATTATTTAAAATATAACATGATATTAGTGAGTTATAAATCTTTTAAGAAAGACTAACAATGATTTAGCACAGAAAAGAAGAAAAAAGAACAAACGGATTCAACTATTTGACTACAATCATCACAACCTTGAAAACTTTGCTGCAAACGACCTATCAATGGACCATATTCAAGCATCAAGAAATCTAAAGACCACTGGTAGTTTAAATTTAAATTGGAAGTTGTTCAAGCAGCAATTTCAACTTTACCTAGAAGCCAATGATTTAAGTACAGCACTAGAAACTAGAAGGATCGCGTTATTTCTATCCCTCTCAGGACAGCATGCAATCAAAATATTCAACTCATTTCATTTTAGTGCTGGTGTAGATAAAACTAAATTTGATCAAGTGATAGCGAAGTTTGATGAACATTGTAGAATTCAGGCAAATGCGATTTTAGAACGACTGAAATTTCAGCGGAGAATTCAAAAAAACTGGTGAACCTGTGAATAATTTTCTCACAGATCTCAAGCTCTTAGCTAAAATGTGTAACTATGAAAATCTGCATGATTCACGTTACAGAGGCCAAATAGAATATAAGCCCATAAAACATAGGAGCAGAATTAGGCCACTATGCCCATCAAATCTGCTCCGGCATTCAATCATGGCTGATATTTTCTCATCCCCATTCTCCTGCCTTCGTCCCATAAGACCATAAGACATAGGAGTGGAAGTAAGGCCATTCGGCCCATCGAGTTCACTCCACCATTCAATCATGGCTGATTTCAACTCCATTTACCCGTTCTCTCTCCATAGCCCTTAATTCCTCGAGAAATCAAGAATTTATCAACTTCTGTCTTAAAGACACTCAACGTCCCAGCCTCCACCGCCCTCTGTGGCAATGAATTCCACAGACCCACCACACTCTGGCTGAAGAAATTTCTCCTCATCTCTGTTCTAAAGTGACTCCCTTTTATTCTAAGGCTGTGCCCCCGGGTCCTAGTCTCCCCTGCTAATGGAAACAACTTCCCTACGTCCACCCTATCAAAGCCATTCATTATCTTGTAAGTTTCTATTAGATCTCCCCTCAACCTCCTAAACGCCAATGGATATAATCCCTGGATCCTCAGACGTTCATCGTATGTTAGGCCTACCATTCCTGGGATCATCCGTGAGAATCTCCGCTGGACCCGCTCCAGTGCCAGTATGTCCTTCCTGAGGTGTGGAGCCCAAAATTGCTCACAGTCCCATAACCCCTGATCCTCTTATTAATCAAGAACCTATCTAACTCTGTCTTAAAGACACTCAGTGATTTGCCCTCCACAGCCTTCGGCAATAAAAAGAGTTCCACAGATTCACCACTCTCTGGCTAAAGAAATTTCTCTTCATCTCAGTTTTAAAGGATCGTCCCTTTAGTCTGAAATGGTGTCCCTCTGGTTCTAGTTTTTCCTACAAGTGGAAACATCCTCTCCACATCCACTCTATCCAGGCCTCATAGTATCCTGTAAATTTCAATAAGATCCCCCCTCATCCTTCTAAACTCCAATGAGTACAGACGCAGAGTCCTCAACCGTTCCTCATATGACAAGTTCTTCATTCCAGGGATCATTCTTGTAAACCTCCTCTGGACCCTTTCCAAGGCCAAAACTGCTCACAATACTCCAAATGGGGTCTGACCAGAGCCTCATACAGCCTCAGAAGTACATCCCTTGTGCATCAATTCATCAAAATAATTTAACTCTACAAATCACGATTGATAAATGTATAACAGCAGAACGGACCAGAAGCCAGTATCTAGCATTTTATCCAAAGGAAAAAAGCGCAAATCTCTACCACGAGGCAGAAAAAATTTAAATGGTGTCGCAAGCAAAACAGAAATCTGGAAGGAACGGAAGCTATCCTCTGCAAGCATTTTTGAGCTCTGCACGTGCGCACTATGCACCAAAATGCGAGACGTTCAAGAAGAAGTCTGTGCATGCGTGTACATCACAATTACGCCATGACGACAACGTAATTATGTGTCACAGATGTGACACAGATTTTTTACTTAAAGGGGAATTGTCCAGCTTTTGACAAACAATGTTTAAAATGTCAGAAACTCAATCATTATGCTTCACAGTGTCAATCAACTGCTAAATACATTCCTCCTACACATAAAAAAGTATCACAAAGTACGAGCTATGAACAAAACAGAAGAAATCAACACTCAAGAAGATTTCACGGAAGATGACGACTTTCTTCGTTGGTGTTGATTCGTCCATCAAGCATGATCTACAAGCAAGCAAGGATCATCTTAAAACAATGAAGTTATCTCATGGAGTATGAGAAAAGTCTTCAAGCAACGGAAGAACAAAAAATCAACATAGTAAGCAACGAGTGGTTGACTACTGTGTATATTAACACAATTCCAATCACTTTTAAATTGGATACCGGCACCTCGGCGAATTCCAAGGACCTGTCCAAGATCAAGAGTCGTTATGAAATAATTCCTCCAGAATGCTCATTGCGTGATTACAATGGCAACCCCATTTTTCACATGGATCCTGCTACCTAAGTGTCACAAACAGAGACATTCAACAACAAGTAAGCTTCGAGATTGTCAATGATACTCGTTTATCATTACTTGGAGCACAAGCATGCAAAGATTTGCAACTCATACAGAGAATCTTCATGAATACCTGTCAATCAAGTGCACTCAATGATGATGTTCAGCAACTCTTACAGCAATACCCACATGTTTTTCAAGGTATAGGCACGTTACTTTTTCAGTACAAAATCCAACTGAAAAAGGATGCCAAATCGGTGATCCATCCACCTAGACATGTTCCTGTTCCACTTAAAGATCAACTGAAAACTGAATTGTCAAGACATCAAACTCAAGGAATAATCTCCAAGGTTACTCAACCTACCGACTGGGTAAGCTCCCTAGTCTGTGTAAAGAAACCTACAGGTGAAATAAGAATCTGTATGGACCCAAAAGATCTCAATAAGAGAGAGCATTATCCAATACCAAAGAAAGAAGATATCACTGCTGAGATGGCAAATGCAAAAATATTTACCAAGCATGATGCGTCTCAAGGATTTTGGCAGATGCAGTTCGAAGACTCCAGCAAACTTCTTTGTACTTTTACCTTTTGGAATGTTTCAATAGGATGCCTTTTGGTATTATATTGGCTTCTGAAATTTTTCACAGAACAATGGAACAGATGACCAAGAACATAGAAGGAGTTCGGGTTTATGTTGACGACATAATTGTCTGGTCAACAACATCTGAAGAGCATATCAAGCGTCTTCAGGTTTTCAAGAGAATTGACAACTGTGGTTTAAAGTTAAACAAGGCCAAGTGCATGTTTGCAGCCTCATCTTTAAAATTCCTAGGTGACAACATAACAGCTGAAGGCATTAAACCAGATCAAGACAAAGTGCAAGCTATCAAGGCAATGCAAATTCCCAAAGATAAGAAGGCTGTCTTACACTTTCTCGGATTTGTCAATTTTCCAGGAAAGTTTATTTCAAATCTAACCGGGAGAACTGCTCCACGTCAATTGATCAGAAACACAGAATTCATCTAGACTGACAAACATACTGCAGAATGGACTGATTTGCAACAACAATTGATACAAGCTCCATGCTTATCGTTCTTTGATCTTACAAAACCAACCAAAGTTTCAACTGATGCAAGTACGCTGTTTTACTGCAACAAGACCGTAGCTACTTGGGTTCCTATTTCCTATGCGTCAAGATCAATGACTGACACTGAGTGTAGGTATGCCCAAATCGAAAAAGAGCGTCTAGGGTTAGTCATGGGGATTTCCAAATTCCACGACTACATATATGGTCTACCCAAATTCACAGTGGAAACTGACCATCGTCCACTAGTACACATCATAGAACAAATTATAAGGGGATAAGACAGGCGTTTGTGGCTGCAAACGAGACTCCAGGATGGAACATTGCCTCCCTAGTGCTAGGGTCAAGGATGTCTCGGAGCAGTTACAGGACATTCTCGAGGGGGAGGGTGAACAGCCAGTGGTCGTGGTACACATCGGTAAAAACGACATAGGTAAAAAAAGGGATGATGTCCTAAAGGCAGAATACAGGGAACTAGGAAGGAAGTTAAGAAATCGGACCTCAAAAAGTAGTGATCTCAGGATTACTACCGGTGCCACGTGATAGTCAGAGTAGAAATGACAGGATATATAGGATGAATACGTGGCTGAAGAGATGGTGTCAGGGGGAGGGTTTCAGATTCCTGGGGCATTGGGACCGTTCTGGGGGAGATGGGACCTGTACAAACTGGACGGGTAACACCTGGGCAGGACTGGAACTATTTGCTAGAGCGGTTGGAGAGGTTTTAAACTAAAATGCCAGGGGGATGGGAACCTACGCAAGGAGTCAGACAAAGAGGGAGCAAGGACAAAAGCAAAAGGTAGAAAAGTGAATAAGAAAAGTGATAGGTGGAGAAACCAAGGACGAAATTCAAACAGGGCAATAGAGAAAAATATTGGGAGCAAGACAAGCATTGTGAAAAAGACAAACTTAAAGGCTCTGTGCCTTTATGCACGGAGCATTTGCAATAAAGTGGATGACCTAATCGCGCAGATAGATATAAATGGGCATGATATAATTGGGATTACGGAGACATGGCTGCAGGGTGAACAGGGATTGGAACTGAATGTCCCAGGGTTCTCAGTATTTGGAAGGACAGGCATAAAAGAAAAGGCGGTGGCGTGGCACTTCTGGTTAAAGAGGAAATTAACACAATAGTGAGAAAGGATATTAGCTCTGACAATGTGGAATCTGTATGGGTAGAGTTGAGAAATACCAAGGGACAAAAAACATTAGTGGGTGTCATATATAGACCCCCAAACTGCACTGGTGAGGTTGGGAATGGCATTAAACAAGAAATTACTGATGCATGAAATAAGGGAATATCGGTGATCATGGGTGATTTTAAACTTCACATAGATTGGGCAAATCAAATTAGCCATAATGCCGTAGAGAGGAATTCCTGGAGTGTATACGGGATGGTTTTCTGACCAATATGTGGAGGAACCAACTAGAGAGCAGGCCATCTTAGACTGGGTACGGTGTAATGAAAAAGGAATTATTGCCAATCTGGCTGTACGGTCAGACCCCTTGGGGATGAGCGACCATACTATGATAGAATTTTTTATCAAGATGGGGAGTGAAGTAGTTGATTCAGAGACTAGGGTGCTGAATCTTAATAAAGGGAACTATGAGGATATGAGGCGCGAGTTGGCTTTGATAGACTGGGGAGAGTTACTTAAAGGGATGACAATGGCAAACATTCAAGGAACACATGGAGGAACTACAGCAACTGTTCATTCCTGTCTGGCACAAAAGCAAAGGGGGTAAGAGGGCCAATCCATGGCGTACAAAGGAAATTAGAAATAGTATCCGATCCAAGGAAGAAGCATATAGATTGGCCAAGAATAATAATAGGTCTGAGGATTGGGAGCAGTTTAGAATTCAGCAAAGAAGGACAAAGGGATTGATTAAGAAGGGGAAAGTACCGTACGAAAGGAAGCTTGCAGGGAACATAAAGACTGACACGAAGAGTTTCTACAGATACGTGAAGAGAAAGAGATTGGTAAAGAGAAATGTAGGCCCACTGCAGACAGAAACAGGGGAATGCATAATAAGGGACAAAGAAATAGCTGAGCAATTAAATACATACTTTGGTTCTGTCTTCACAAATGAGGACACAAATCAGATCCCAGAAATGTTGGAGAATGAAAGGTTTAGTGAGAGGTAAGAACTGAGGGAGATCAACATTAGTCGAGAAATGGTGCTGGGAAAACTGATGGGATTGAAGGCGGATAAATCCCCAGGGTCTGAGAATCTGCATCCCAGAGTGCTTAAGGTGGCGGCTCTGGAAATAGTGGATGCATTGGTGGTCATCTTCCGGGATTCTATAGACTCTGGAACTGTCCCTGCAGATTGGAGGGTAGCTCACATCACTTCGATATTCAAAAAGGGAGGTAGAGAGAAAGCAGGGAATTATAGACCAGTAAGCCTAACATTGGTCGTGGGGAAAATGCTTGAATCCATTATCAAGGACTTCACAGTGGAACATTAAGAAAGCAGTGGCAGGATCAGTCAGAGTCAGCATGGATTTATGAAGGGAAAATCATGCTTGACAAATCTGTTGGAATTCTTTGAAGAGGTAACCAGTACAGTCGACAAGGGGGAGCCAGTCGACGTGGTATATTTGGAGTTTCAGAAGGCGTTTGACAAAGTCCCGCATAAGAGATTATTGTGCAAAATTAAAGTGCATGGGATTGGGGGAAATGTATTGAGGTGGATAGAAAACTGGTTGGCAGAGAGGAAACAAAGAGTAGGAATGAATGGGTCCTTTTCAAATTGGCAGGCAGTAACCACAGGGATCGGTGCTGGGACCCCAGCTATTCACAATATATAGTAATGATTTGGATGAGGGAACAAAATGTAACATCTCAAAGTTTGCAGGTGATACCAAATTAGGTGGAAGGGTGAATTGTGACGAGGATGCAGGGATCCTACAGCAAAATCTGGACAGGTTGGGCGAGTGGGCAAACCAATGGCAGATGCAGTATAATTTGGATAAGTGTGAGGTTATTCATTTTGGAAGCATAAACAGGAAGGCAGATTACTACCTGAATGGTTGTAAATTGGGAGAGGGGAGTGTGCAGTGGGACCTGGGTGTCCTTGTGCACCATTCGCTGAAGGTAAGCATGCAGGTGCAGCAGGCGGTAAGAAAGCTAATGGTACGTTGGCCTTCATTGCAAGAGGTTTCGAGTATAGAAGCAGGGATGTGTTGCTGCAATTGCACAGTGCCTTTGTGAGGCCACACTTGGAGTAGTGTGTGCAGTTTTGGCCTCCTTCACTGAGGAAGGATGTTCTTGCTCTCGAGGGGGTGCAGCGAAGGTTTACCAGACTGATTCCAGGGATGGTGGGACTGTCATATGAGGAGAGATTGACTAGGTTGGGATTGTTCTCGCTGAAGATCAGAAGAATGAGGGGGGATCTCAGAGACTTATAAAATTCTAACAGGACTAGACAGGGTAGGTGCAGGGAAGATGTTACCAATGATGGGTGTGTCCAGAACCAGGGGTCACAGCCTGAGGATTCAGGGTAAACCATTTCGGACAGAGGTAAGGAGACACTGATAGAACATACTTCACACAAAGAGTGGTGAGCCTGTGGAATTCATTACCACAGGAAATAGTTGATGCCAAAACTTTGAATATATTAAAGACGGCTGGATATAGCACTTGGGGAGAATGGGATCAAAGGCTATGGGGAGAAAGCAGGATTAGGCTATTGAGTTGGATGATCAGCCATGATTGTGATGAATGGCGGAGCAGGCACGAAGGGCCAAAAGGCCTCCTCCTGCTCTTATCTTCTATGTATCTATATAAAACTTAAATGACATGACTCCCAGACTTCAACTTTTAATGATGAAATTGAGAAGATACGATTTCACACTGAAGTATACACCAGGTAAAGCATTAGTAATTGCTAATACTTTATCTAGGTCAGTCAACATTGACATTCTCCAAGAAGAACCCATCAATGATGTTGATTCACATTTGCAGCTATTCAAAGAATTACTACCTGTATCAGATGCCAAATTTCAGCAAATTCAAATTGAAACACAGAAAGATACCACATTGATGAAAGTTATGAAACATCTTCAAGAAGGATGGCCCAAAGGCAATTGTCCGCAATATCAATCCATTTAGTCAGAACTGACTATTGTAGATGGTATACTGCTGAGACAAGAACGCATTGTGATTCCACAAAGCATGCATTCTGAAATGCTGTTGAGATTACATAAGGGTCATCTAGGCATTGAAAAATGTAGAAGACGTGCCAGACAGTCTATCTATTTTACTGGCATCAACAATGATATTGCGAACGTGATATCGTCGTGTTCAACATGTGAATCCCATCAAAGTCAGCAATGCAAAGAACCACTGCAACCACATGATCTAGTAACATCACCATGGATCAAAGTTAGTGCTGATCTTTTTCAGTTTTTTGGAAAAGACTATCTTGTCGTCATTGACTATTTTTCCAATTTTCCTGAGTTAGTGAAACTGAATGACATCACATCCAACAATGTCAAAGGCATGCAAGGAGATATTTGCCAGACATGGTATTCCCAGTATCGTAATGTCTAACAATGGCCCTCTTTTCTCAAGTCATGAATATCATGATTTCATACAATTTCATATTCATACAATTTCCAGCATGTTACTTCAAGCCCACACATTCCGCAATCAAATGGAAAAGCAGAGAAAGGTGTTCACATCATGAAACAGCTACTTAGCAAATCTAAAGAATCTGATTCTTATTTTTACTTAACTTTACTCAATTACAGAACATCTCCTCTATCAACAGGCTTATCTCCATCTCAAATGTTATATAACAGTATTGAGAACAACATTACCTCAATTACACTTTCCTGATCAAGAACAACAAAATCTTTTTAAAAGAATGCAACAACAGAAAATGAGTCAGAAAAGATATTTTGATCAACATTCAAAAGAACTGTCTACTCTATCTGATGATGATATAGTTAGATTCAGACTTCCTGGAGGAGATTGGTCTGACAAAGCTCACATAATTAGGCAATTCTTACCAAGATCTTATCTGATCAGAACTTCTGATGGAACCATTCTAAGAAGAAATAGAAGAGATCTACTTCAAGTCAAAGATACTGTCAGATCTTGATTTGAACCAGACTGTTTCCAAACAACTTAACAAAAGAATGCAATCTAATGTACTGATTCACAACAAACTGGAGAATTCTTCATCACCTTTGAAGTTGAGAAGATCGACAAGGCCAAGAAAATTCACTCATCTGAATGTAAACTTTTCAAATAATCTAGTGATTGCTGTATACTGTTTACACAGAATTTCTTATATAAATTTTCTTTTCAAATATTTCAAAGTAAATGTTAAAAAGAAAGGGGGATGTAGTGATATTCAGATATCAAGAGACATGATCAATGTATGTAAATGTAGTAGTCATTTCAACACTAGATGGCTCACAGTCGGATACTATAGGAACTGGTTTCCTGCCTTTTCTAAGTCAGATGACATGATGATGCGATTCAGAACAGTGAAGAAGCAAGACATAGAACAGCGAGAGTGACAGAAGTTAGAGCTAGTTTATTATAATAGTGTCTAGTGATATAGTTATCTGTATTATACTTTAATTCTTTATTGTTAGTTTCGTATTGAGAAAAAGGACTCGCAGTTTATTATTTTATTACTCACTAATTAGTTCATCTTTCAACAAGACGACTATTGGTCATTTTATGATCCTGATGGATTCAAGAGTAATATATATATTTTAGATAAGTCATTATTTAAAATATAACAGGGTCTTTGAACATTTTTAAAACAGAGCTGGAAGGATTCTTGATTAACAATGGGGTGAAAGGACATTGGGGGAAGCACGAATATGGGGTTGAGGTTACAATCAGATCAGCCATGATCTTATCTAATGGCGGAGCAGCCTCGAGCGGCCAAGTGGCCTACCACTGCTCCTAATTCGTTTCTTAAAAAAATATTTTTTTATTCTCCTCCCTTTTTCACATTTTCTCCCAAATTTACACCCACCAACAATAAACAACAATCAGTAACAAATATGTCAATCCCCATATCAATAACAACGATCCCATCCTCCCACCAAACCCCAAACATTAGCCCGCATGTTCACACAAACAAATGACAAAAAGGAATTAGGGATCACCCACAGTCGCCATTAACACACACAGCCCCCTTCCCCCAACACTCCCACCCACCCAAACTAATGTTCGATGTTATCCAGTTCTTGAAAGTGCACACCCACCCCAACTAATGTTCGATGTTATCCAGTTCTTGAAAGTGCATAATGAATAATGCCCATGACTTGTAGAACCCTTCGATCCTTCCCCGCAGTTCAAACTTAACCTTCTCAAGAGTCAAGAATTCCAACAGGTCCCCCCCGCCACACCAGGGCACAGGGTGGAGTGGTTGCTCTCCAACCTATCAGGATCCACCTTCGGGCGATCAACGAGGCGAAGGCTACAACATCTGCCTCCGTACCCGTTTTCAACCCTGGCTGGTCAGACACCCCGAATATGGCCTCCCGGGGACCCAGGTCCAGTTTCACGTGCACCACTTTAGAAATTACCCTAAAAACCTCCTTCCAGTAATCCTCTAGCTTTGGACAGGACCAAAACATATGAATGTGATTAGCGGACCCCCCCCCGCAACGTTCACACACCTCTTTTACTCCTTCAAAGAATCGGCTCATCCTCACCCTCGTGAGGTGTGCTCTGTATACCACCTTCAGCTGTATTGGCCCCAACCTTGAGCATAAGGTAGAGGCATTCATTCTCTGGAGCACCTCACACCAGAACCCCTCCTCCATATCCTCTCCCAACTCTTCCTCCCACTTTGCTTTGATCCCTTCCAGTGGTGCCTTCTCCTCTTCCAAAATAGCTCCGTACACCGCCGACACTACCCCCTTCTCCAGTCCCCCTGTCGTCAGCACCTCCTCCAGCAATGTGGAGGCCAGCTCCACCGGGAAGCTCTGTATCTCCTTTCTGGCAAAATCTCGAACCTGCATGTATCTAAACAGTTCCCCTGCATCAGCCCACACTTCGCTTCAAGCTCCTTCAATCCTGCAAACCGACCCCCAAGAAACAAATCTTTTAGTGTCTTAATTCCCTTCTCCTCCCATTTCCGAAAATTTCCATCCCACTTCCCTGGCTCAAATCTGTGGTTCCCCCGAATCGGCATTTCCCTTGACCCTGCCCCCAACCCGAAGTGTTGGCGAAACTGCCTCCAAATTCTCAATGAAGCTATTATTACCGGACTCCCTGAGTATTTCCCCAGGGCCATCGGGAGCGGCGCTGTTGCTAGTGCTTTCAATCCCGACCCCCTGCACAAACTCTCCTCCATTCTGACCCACTGGGAATCAACCCCTCTGACCCAGCTCCGCACCTTCTCCACATTTGCCGCCCAGTAGTAATACATCAGGTTCGGAAGACCCAAACCTCCTGCCTGCCTTCCCCTCTGTGCTACTGTGTATATTTGTTTGTAAGTATTGCAAATTCTTATGAAATCAGAAACTTGCTTACGTGGAAACATGCAGCAAGATGTAATAATAACAATAAATGATAATCGCTTATTGTCACAAGTAGGCTTCAATGAAGTTACTGTGAAAAGCCCCTAGTCACCACATTCCGGCACCTGTTCGGGGAGGCTGGAACGGGAATTGGCGCTGCTGGTCTTGTTCTGCATTAAAAGCCAGCTGTCTTAGCCCACTGTGCTAAACCAGCCCCATACTATGTCAGAAACTAAATTTAGAAACCAAGTTTTAGACACTGTAAACCGAGTATGATTGCAGGTTCTTGATTCAACAGGGAGCAGAGGAATATGTAACTAACACGGAAGTAAATGGATTTGTTTCAGAAAGAGATTTCTGGTCACTTAGCAAAATCTTGAGTTTTCACATCAGAATTGGCATATCTCAAATATTAGTGGCATTGTCCGAGTCTAATATGCAACTATCAATGTTTGTGGTCCTCACTGCAAAAATACAATTTGGCACATTAACTGCTGATATGGTCCTATTCACTAAAGCAAAAAAGTAGAATGTGAAAACACGAAGACATAAATTAGCCAGCCAGTTTAAAAAAGTGGAATAAAAAGGAAGCATTTCTTTCAATTTGGCAATGAACGACTCAAACAGGTTCCAAATTCGATTAAGCCAATCCTTTCCTACCTCCTATGCTACAGTCACCATTAAATCACTGACTAAATTCCATCAAGATAAAATCACAGTTCTCCCATTGTCGACAGTACTACCAAATGTGAGCAGATGACACCCGACATCTAAATTATAAACAATCCAGGATTTTCAGGCCTGAATTCCAACAGATGTTACAGGGCATTTTATTTACAACAGCCCTCACTACCCATCCTTAAACAAAAATGTGTTTTTGATTTCCCTCTTTATAAGTGGTGACATATTTTCCCCAACCCTTCAGTTTTGGCGTGATCCAATTCTCTACTAATAACCCCTACAGCAAACTCGAGATAGGAGTAAAATCAGAGGGTTGTTTATTTTAAACACACTCAAAATGCAGGAAGAGGGCTCACTACATTTTCGCATTCATACAATAAAGGGGGGAGGTAAGGGAAAGGACGTACATGGCTAAGTCCACAGACAAAATAGGAATTATTGTTCCACGTTACTTCAGATTCAAAAGTCCAATGGTGGATTCCTTCACAGAGGTTAGCTGGCTGAAGTTGATGTGGGATAACCCACTTTTTCTGTAGCAATGACTTTGACGATGGGAGAAGCACATAGAGATGAATTTATCTTGTAGTAAGCACTGGTACAGACATTCCAGTAAAAACAGTGTGGATGTGGGCCAGACAAATCTAGACAGAGCTCTGGGTCTGCTGCTGTTTTCTTGAAGGAAGCCCAACTCTGGTAGCTTCATGGGGCAATATTCAGGTGGAACAAAAAACGTGGCAAATATGAGAAGGGAGGTAGTCAATGCAGGACTACGGGTGTTGTACCTAAATGCACGCAGTATACGGAACAAGGTAAATGAGCTTGTGCACATTGAAATTGGCAGGTACAATGCTATGGGCATCACAGAGACGTGGCTGCAAGGGGATCAGGGTTGGGATATAAATATCCAAGGATATGTGCCCTATCAAAAGGACAGGCAGATGGGGAGAAGGGGTGTGGTTGCATTGTTAGTAAGGAATAAAGTTAAATCGAGAGCAAGATGCGATATAGGATCAGAAGGCATAGCATCTGTGTGGGTAGAGTTGAGGAATCGCAAAGGTAAAAAGACCCTGATCGGAGATATGTACAGGCCCCCGAGCAGTAGTCAGGATGCGGGGCAGAAAATAAATCAGGAGATAGAAAAGGCATACAAGATGGGCAATAATACAATAAACATGGAGACTTCAATATGCAGGTGGACTGGGAAAATCAGGTTGGTAGTGGATCCCAAGAAAAGTAATTTGGGGAATGTCCAAGAGATTTTTTTTGGAGCAGCACATGACAGCCTACTAGGGAACAGGTAATTCTGGATTTGATGATGTGTAATGAGGCAGACTTGATTAGGGAACTTAAGGTGAAGGACCCTTAGGGGGAAATGAGCACAATCTGATAGAATTTGCCCTGCAGTTTGAGAGGGAGAAGCTGGAATCAGGTGTAATGGTATTAACAATTAAATAAAGGTAACTACAAAGACATGAGGGAAGAACTGGTTAGAGTTGATTGGAAGGGGAGCCTAGCAGGGAAGACAGTGGAACAGCAATGGTAGGAGTTTTCAGGGATATTCGGGAAGCACAACATAAATTCATCCTAAGGAGGAGGAACCATGCTAAGGGGAGGAGGAGGAACCATGCTAAGGGGAGGATGAGGCATCCATGGCTGATGAAGGAAGTCAAGGGCAGAATAAAAACAAAAGAAAAATCATACAAAGTGGTGCAGTTAAGTGGGAAGCCAGAGGATTGGGAAGCCTTTAAAAGCGAGCAGAGGACAACTAAAAAAGCAATAAGGGGGGAGAAGATCAAATGTGAGTGTAAGCTAGTTAGTAATATAAAAGAAGATGGGAAGATTTTTTTTTCAATATATAAAAGGTAAGAGAGATGCAAGAATAGACATCGAACCACTGGAAAATGAGGCTGGAGAAGTTGTAATAGGAAACAAAGAGATGGCAGAGGAACAAAATAGTTACTTTGCATCAGTCTTCATGGTGGAAGATACAAATGGGATACAACAACTCCAGGAGAATCACGGGGCAGGGGTGTGTAGTGGCCATCAGCAAGCAGAATGTTCTGGGGAAACTGAAAGGTCTGAAGGTGGATAAATCATCTGATCTGGATGGACTACACTCCAGGGTTCTAAAGGAGATAGTGGAGGAGATTGTGGAGGCATTGGTGGTAATCTTTCAGGAATCACTGGAGGCAGGGGGGATCCCAGAGGACTGGAAAATGGCTAATGTATAACCCTGTTTAAGTAAGGCAGAAGACGGGAAATTGTTAGCCGGTTAGCCTGACTTCAGTCATTCATAAGATTTGAGAGTCCATTATTAAAGATGAGATTGCGGAGTATTTGAAAGTGAATGATAAAATAGGACTGAGTCAGCATGGCTTCGTCAAGGGGAGATCATGTCTGACAAATCTGAGCTCTTTGAGGAGGTAACAAGGAAGCTAGGTAAAGGAGAACCAATGGGCGTGATTTATTTAGATTTCCAGAAGGCCTTTGACAGTGTGCTACATAGCAGGCTGTTAAATACGTTAAGAGCCCATGGTGTTAAGGGTAAGATACTGGCATGGTAGAGGATTGGCTGACTGGCAGAAGGCAGAGAGTGGGAATAAAGGGGTATTTCAGGATGGCAGCCGGTGACTAGCGGTGTGCCTCAGGGGTCAGTGCTGGGACCACAACTTTTCACAATATACATGAATGATCTGGAAGAAGGAACTGAGGGCACTGTTAAGTTTGCAGATTAAACAAAAATATGCAGAGGGACAAGTAGGATTGAGGAAGGAGAGCTGCAGAAGGACTTGAGACCGGCTAGGAGAGTGGACGAAGAAGAAGTGGCAGATAAAATACAATGTGGAAAAGTGTGAGGTTATGCACTTTGAAAGGAGGAATGGAGGTTTAGACTTTTTTCTAAATGGGGAAATACTTAGGAAATCAGAAGCACAATAGGACTCTCTTAAGGTTAACGTGCAGGTTCAATTGGCAGTTAGGAAGGCAAATGCAATGTTACCATTAATGTTGAGAGGGCTAGAATACAAGAGCATGGGATGCACTTCTGAGGCTGTATTAGACCCCATTTGGAGTAATGTGAGCAGTTTTGGGCCCCGTATCTAAGGAAGGATGTGCTGGCCTTGGAAAGGGTCCAGAGGAAGTTCACAAGAATGATCCCTGGAATGAAGAGCTTGTCATATGAGGAGCTGTTGAGGACTCTGGGTCTGTACTCTTTGGAACTTTGAAGGATATGGGGGGGATCTTATTCAAACTTACAGGATACTCAAGGCCTGGATGGAGTGGACGTGGAGAGGATGTTCCACTTGTAGGAAAACCTAGAACCAGAGGGCACAACTTCAGACTGAAGGGATGATCCTTTAAAACAGAGATGAGGAGGAATTTCTTCAGCCAGAGGGCTGTGACCAGTGGTGTTCCGCAGGGATCAGTACTGGGACCTTTGCTGTTTGTAGTATACATAAATGATTTGGAGGAAAATGTAACTGGTCTGATTAGTAAGTTTGCAGATGACACAAAGGTTGGTGGAATTGCGGATAGCGATGAGGACTGTCTGAGGATACAGCAGGATTTAGATTGTTTGGAGACTTGGGCGGAGAGATGGCAGATGGAGTTTAATCCGGACAAATGTGAGGTAATGCATTTTGGAAGGTCTAATGCAGGTAGGGAATATACAGTGAATGGTAGAACCCTCAAGAGTATTGAAAGTCAGAGAGATCTAGGTGTACAGGTCCACAGGTCACTGAAAGGGCCAACACAGGTGGAGAAGGTAGTCAAGAAGGCATGCGACATGCTTGCCTTCATTGGCCGGGGCAGTGAGTATAAGAATTGGCAAGTCATGTTGCAGCTGTATAGAACCTTAGTTAGGCCACACTTGGAGTATAGTGTTCAATTCTGGTCGCCACACTACCAGAAAGATGTGGAGGCTTTAGAGAGGGTGCAGAAGAGATTTACCAGAATGTTGCCTGGTATGGAGGGCATTAACTATGAGGAGCGGTGAGGGCTTCCAGTTGCGGCGATGCACTGCCAAGCCGCACGTTTCGGCAGCTCCCGTTCTAACGGACTTTGGGCTCTTTTCGGGAGCCCCAACGGAAATTTTTTCGGACCAAACCCAGTGTGGGGTGACGAAGGAAGGAGTCCCCCCGGGTGTGTATGGAAAGGATCGGTGGTAGTGGCCAGATTGCGAAGGATCCTTTGGAGCAGCGGCAGAGAAGAGAAGCAAGAAGGCGACGGATGGAGCCCAGACGACATGGGGCCTGGACCAGCAGGAATTCCTCCGACGGTGTGTGGAGGAATTAAAGAAGGAGGTGCTGGCGCCGATGTTGTTGGCAATCGAAGGGTTAAAAGAAACACAAGGCCCAGGCGATAGAGCTCCGTGGGGTGAAGGCAAAGGCATCCGAAAGCGGGGATGAGAAAAAGATTCTGGGCCTGGCGGTGGGGATGGAGATGCACGAGGCGCTACATAAGAGGTGTATCGCGGGGCTCGAGGTCCTGGGGAGCGGCTCAGGGAGAGGGGGCCTCCGGATTCTGGGTCTCCCCGAGGGAGTGGAGGGGGCTGACGTTGGGGCTTGTGTGAGCATGATGCTCCATTCGCTGATGGGAGCTGAGGCCCCCTCGGGCCCCCTGGAGGTGGAAGGGGCTCACCGCGTCCTTGTGAGGAGACCAGAGGCTGGAGAGCCGCCAGGGGCGATGGTGGTGGGATTTCACCGCTTCACCGACGGAGAGGCTGTTTTGAGCTGGGCCGAGGGGGGGTGCGGAGTGGCAGGCGGGAGAATGCGTGGATACGAGTGTGTCAGGACTGGGGCGCGGAGGTGGCGAGAAGGAGGGCGGGCTTTAATCGGGCCAAGGCGGTGCTTCACAAGAAGAAAATAAAGTTTGGGATGCTGCAGCCGGCGCGATTGTGGGTCATGCACCAAGGCAAACATTACTACTTTGAAACGTCGGATGAGGCATGGACCTTCATCCAAGAGGAGAAACTGGACCAGAACTGAGGGACTGATGCTGTGGGGGAGACGACGATGTCGATGCATAGAAATGTAAATTGGGGAATGGGAGGTTCACAGTATCGGGACGATAGACAGGGTTTCTTCTCCTCTTGACGGGGGGACACTGAGAAATGTGGGCGCTGGTGGAAAAAGGGACTGAGGGGGGAGGGGATGGGGAATGGGGGAGCTGCGCCATAGGGGGCGGGGCTGATCCAGGAAAGCGTGGGGGTTTTCCCCGCGCTAGGGAGATGATGGTGGGAAGATAGGCGCAAGAAGGATGAGAATTCCACATGGGGGGGGGGGGGTCAAGGAGAGAGCGGGGGAAGCCGGGGTCAGTTGGAGTCAGCTGACTTTTGGAAGCATCATGGGGGGGGGGGGGGGAGTAACCATGCTAGATGGGGATGGGGGGGGGGGGGGGGGGGGGGGATCAACTGGGTTGCTGCTGCTGGGAGCGAGAGGGAGCCGGCAAGGGAAGAGGTGGTCGGGACGGGAGGGCGCCGCCTGGGGGACGGGTGGGTGTGCGGGACCCGGGCGGGGGACTGGCCTAGAATAGGGGATGGCTAATCGGCGGGCGGCCCCCCAATCCGGCTGATCACGTGGAATGTGAGGCCTAAATGGGCCGATTAAGAGGGCCCGAGTGTTCGCGCACTTAAAAGGACTGAAGACAGATGTGGTCATGCTTCAGGAGACGCATCTGAAGGTGGCGGATCAGGTTAGGTTAAGGAAAGGATGGGTGGGACAGGTGTTCCACTCAGGGTTGGACACAAAAAATAGAGGGGTGGCGATATTGGTGGGGAAACGGGTGTCGTTCGAGGCTAGGAATATAGTGGTGGACAACGGGGGTAGATATGTGATGGTGAGTGGCAGATTGCAGGGATAGGAGGTTGTGCTGGTAAATGTATATGCCCCGAACTGGGATGACGCGGGATTTATGAAGCGGATGCTGGGACGTATGCCGGACCTGGAGGTGGGAAGCCTGGTAATGGGGGGGGGGGGATTTCAATACTGTGCTGGATCCAGGGTTAGATCGGTCTCGATCCAGGACCGGAAGAAGGCCGGCAGCGGCCAAGGTGCTTAGGGGGTTCATGGAGCAAATGGGGGGGGGGGGGGGGGGGGGGGAGTGGATCCGTGGAGATTTGCTAGGCCGTTGGCCAAAGAGTTCTCCTTTTTCTCCCATGGTATACTCCCGAATAGATTTCTTTGTTTTGAGCAGAGCACTGATTTCGAAGGTGGCAGGAACGGAGTACTCGGCCATAGCCGTTTCAGACCATGCCCTGCACTGGGTGGATCTGGAACTAGGAGAGGAGAGGGAACAGCGCCCACTCTGGCAACTGGATGTGGGACTATTGGCGGACGAGGGGGTCTGTGGAAGGGTGCGGGGATGTATTGAGAGGTACCTGGAGGCCAATGATGATGGTGAGATCCAGGTGGGGGTAGTATGGGAAGCACTGAAGGCGGTGGTTAGGGGAGAGTTGATCTCCATTAGGGCTTACAAGGAGAAAAAAAAGAGGGCAAAGAAAGGGAGAGATTAGTGGGGGAGATTTTGAGGGTAGATAAAAGATATGCGGAGGCCCCGGACGAAGGACTATATAGAGAGAGGCGAAGACTTCAGACGGAGTTTGACCTGCTGACCACAGGGAAGGCAGAGGCACAGTGGAGGAAGGCACAGGGGATGAGATACGAATATGGGGAAAAGGCGAACCGGCTGCTGGCCCACCAGCTTCGCAAGAGGATAGCGGCGAGGGAAATTGGGGGAGTCAGGGATGAAACGGGAACTACGGAGCGGAGAGCAGGGAAGGTAAATGAGGTGTTTAAGACCTTTCATGAGAGGCTATATAGGTCCCAACCCCCGGAGGGAAAAGAGGGAATGCAACAGTTTCTGGACCAACTAAGGTTCCCGAGGGTGGAGGAGCAGGAGGTGGCAGGTCTGGGGGCGCCAATTGAGGTGGATGAGGTGACTAAAGGGCTGGGGAACATGCAGGCAGGGAAGGCCCCGGGACCAGACGGGTTCCCGGTGGAATTTTACAGGAAATATGTGGACTAGTTGGCCCCGCTGCTGGCGAGAACCTTTAACGAGGCCAGAGAAGTGGGGGGACTCTACCCCCGACAATATCGGAGGCGACGATATCACTAATCCTGAAGTGGGATAAAGATCCGCTGCAATGCGGGTCATATAGGCCTATCTCGCTCCTGAATGTAGACGCCAAGTTGCTGGCAAAGGTGCTGGCGACGAGGATAGAGGATTGTGTCCCGGGGGTGGTGCATGAAGACCAGACAGGGTTTGTAAAGGGGAGACAACTGAATGTCAATGTGCAACGGCTGTTGGGGGTGATAATGATGCCCCCAGCGGAGGGGGAGGCAGAGATAGTGGTAGCAATGGATGCAGAGAAGGCATTCGATAGGGTAGAGTGGGAGTATCTATGGGAGGTGTTGAGGAGGTTTGGGTTCGGGGAGGGGTTTGTCAGTTGGGTCAAACTCCTATATGGGGCCCCAGTGGCAAGTGTAGTCACAAATCGGCAAAGATCGGAGTATTTTCGGTTACATAGGGGAACAAGGCAGGGGTGCCCCCTGTCCCCATTACTGTTCGCGTTGGCAATTGAACCACTGGCCATAGCATTGAGAGACTCTAAGAAATGGAGGGGGGTGGTTAGAGGGGGCGAGGAACATCGAGTGGCACTCTACGCAGATGACCTACTGCTATATGTGGCGGATCCTGTAGAGGGGATGACAGAGGTTATGCAGATATTGAGGGAGTTTGGAGATTTCTTGGGATATAGGCTAAATATGGGGAAGAGTGAGCTTTTCGTAGTACACCCTGGGGATCAGGGAAGAGGGATAGACCGTTAAGGAGAGTGGAAAGGAGCTTCCGATATTTGGGGATTCAGGTAGCCAAGAGCTGGGGAACTCTACACAAACTCAATCTGACGCGGCTGGTGGAGCAGATGGAGAAGGATTTCAAGAGGTGGGATATGCTGCCGCTCTCACTGGCGGGCAGAGTGCAGGCGGTAAAAATTATGGTCCTCCCAAGGTTTCTTTTTGTGTTTCAATGTCTCCCCATCCTGATCACTAAGGCCTTTTTCAAGAAAATAGACAGGAGTGTTAGGAGTTTCGCGTGGGCAGGGAAGACCCCAAGGGTAAGGAGGGGGTTCCTGCAGCGCAGCAGGGACAGAGGGGGACTGGCGTTGCCGAATCTGGACGACTACTACTGGGCCGCCAATGTGGCGATGGTTTGTAAGTGGTTGAGGGAGGGAGAGGGGGCGGTGTGGAAGAGGCTGGAGATGGCGTCCTGTAAGGGAACGAGCCTAAAGGCGCTGGTGACGGCGCCGCTGCCGCTTTCCCCGAAAAGGTATACCACAAACCCAGTGGTGGAGGCAACCTTAAGGATCTGGGGGCAATGGAGGCAAAACAGGGGGGTGACGGGTGCCTCGGTGTGGTCCCCGATCAGGAATAACCATAGGTTTGTCCCAGGAAGGATGGACTGAGGGTTCCAGAGCTGGCATCGGGCAGGAATTAGGAGATTGAGAGACTTGTTTATTGATGGGGAGTTTGCGAGCCTGGGAGCGCTGGAGGAAAAGTATGAGTTGCCCCCAGGGAATATCTTCAGATATATGCAAGTGAGGGCGTTTACGAGGCAACAGGTGAGGGAATTTCCGCTGCTCCCGACACAGGGGATCCAGGATAGAATGATTTCGGGGGTATGGGTCGGGGAGGGTAAAGTGTCCGAAATATATCAGGAGATGAGAGACGAGGGGGAGGCGCTGGTAGAGGAGCTGAAAGGAAAATGGGAAGAAGAGCTGGGGGAGGAGATTGAGGAGGGGCTGTGGGCTGATGCCCCAAGTAGGGTAACTTCCTCTTCCTCGTGTGCCAGGCTTAGCCTGATACAATTCAAGGTTCTACACAGAGCACACACGACGGGAGCAAGACTGAGCAGGTTCTTCGGAGTGGAGGACAGGTGCGGGAGGTGCTTGGGAGGCCCGGCGAACCACACACATATGTTCTGGTCGTGTCCGGCACTGGATGAGTACTGGAGGGGAGTGGCAAAGGCGTTTTCAAAAGTGGTGAAGGTCCAGGTCAAGCCAGGCTGGGGGTTAGCTATATTTGGGGTAGAGGAAGAGCCGGGAGTGCAAGAGGCGAAAGAGGCCGATATTCTGGCCTTTGCGTCCCTGGCGAAGGATCTTACTTATGTGGAAGGAAGCAAAACCCCCCGGCGTGGAGGCCTGGATAAACGATATGGCAGGGTTCATAAAACTGGACCGAATGAAGTTTGCGTTGAGAGGATCGGCTCAGGGGTTCTCCAGGCGGTGGCAACCGTTCCTTGACTATCTTGCAGAACGTTAAGGGAAAATAGATCGTCAGCAGCACCAGCCCGAGGGGGGGGGGCACTATTTTTTTGTTACTTTGTTAGTTCACTATTTTATTTAAATAATGTTACTTATTAGCTATTGTGTTATTTTTTTATGTTGATTTGTAAAGTGGAAAAATTGTGTTTGAAAACTTTAATAAAATATATATTTTTTAAAAAACTATGAGGAGCGGTTGAATAAACTCGGTTTGTTCTCACTGGAACGACGGAGGTTGAGGGGCGACCTGATAAGAGGTCTACAAAATTATGAGGGGCATAGACAGAGTGGATAGTCAGAGGCTTTTCCCCAGGGTAGAGGGGTCAATTACTAGGGGGCATAGGTTTAAGGTGCGAGGGGCAAGGTTTAGAGTAGATGTACGAGGCAAGTTTTTTTTTTTTTTTTTTTTTTTACACAGAGGGTAGTGGGTGCCTGGAACACGCTGCCAGAGGAGGTGGTGGAAGCAGTGACATTAAAGGGGCATCTTGACAAATACATGAATAGGATGGGAATAGAGGGATACGGACCCAGGCAGTGTAGAAGATTGTAGTTTAGTCGGATAGCATGGTCGGCACGGGCTTGGAGGGCCGAAGGGCCTGTTCCTTTGCTGTACATTTCTTTGTTCAGAGAGTGGTGAATCTGTAGAACTCTTTGCCGCAAAAGGCTGTAGAGGCCAAATCACGGAGTGTCTTTAAGACAGAAATAGATAGGTTCTTGATTAATAAGGGGATTTAGGGGTTATGGGGAGAAGGCAGGAGAATGGAGATGAGAAAAATATCAGCCATGATTGAATGGCAGAGCAGACTCAATAGGCCAAGTGGACTAATTCTGCTCCTATGTCTTATGGTCTTATAGTATGATCTTATGCAGTCCATGATATCTAATATTTTCATGCCTATACTGAGCACAACACATGAAAACCACCAGAATGTAATAAAAACCCAAATGGTTTATTAATGTGCTTCAGAGAAGGTGACCTGCCACCCACAGCTGATCTGGCTCACATGTGCCTGCAGTCTCAATTTAATTCCTTTACAAGTACATCAGAAAGCATTTCAGTTAAAAAAAAATATCACTCTAGCAGTTCAAGGTGATAGACCATCCACCACCTTTTCAGGGAAATCATGATGTACAACGTGGCCATCCCAAGAATAAGAAAGTGCACCTAAAATTTGATCAATCTGTATCAGTGCAAAAATGCCCAAGGACAAAGGTCATTACACTCACCTTTACAGTTCACTTCAACATATCAAAAGGTCAGGAAACACCACGCCTGCACTGGAGAACAGATCTCTTTTCAGGTGAAGCAACGCTTCACGTGCACCTTTTTTAAAAAAAATCTAGAGTACCCTATTATTTTTTTCCAATTAAGGGGCAATTTAACATGGCCAATCCACCTACCCTGCACATCTTTGGGTTGTGAGGGTGAAACCCATTCAGACACAGGGAGAATGTGCAAACTCCACACGGACAGTGGCCCAGGGCCGGGATCGAACCTGGATCCTCAGCGTCATAGGCAGCAGTGCTAAACACTGCACCACCATGCCACCCACTTGTGCACCTCTTTCAATCTAGTCTATTGCATTTGCTGCTTGCAACGCAGTCTACTCTACATTGGGAGATTAAACGCAGACTGGGTGAGCACATTGCAGAACACCTTCAGTCTGACTGCAAGCAAGTCCAAGACCTTCCTGTCACTTGCCATTTCAACTCACCGTCCTGCTCTCATGATCAAATGTCAGCCCATGACCTGTGCAATGTTCCAATTTATTTTTTTAAATTATAAATTTAGAGTACCCAATTCATTTTTTCCAATTAAGGGGCAATTTACCTAGCGACCGCAATTTTGGGTTGTGGAGGCAAAACCCACACAAACACGGGAGAATAGGCAAACTCCACACGGCCAGTGACCCAGTGCCAGGATCGAACCTGGGAACTAGGCGCCGCGAGGCAGCAGGGCTAACCCACTGCGCCACCGTGCTGCCCTCGCAACGTTCCAATGAAGCCCAACGCAAACTGGAGGAACAGCACCTCATTAAGGCGGCATAGATCATAGAATTTACAGTGCAGGAGGTGGCCTTTGGCCCATCGAGTTGCACCGGCCCTAACAAAGAGCACCCTACTCAAGCCCACCTATCTACCCTACCCGCGTAACCCCCACTTAACCTTTTTGGACACCAAGGGCAATTTAGCATAGCCAATCCACCTAACCTGCACATCTTTGGACTGTGGGAGGAAAACGGAGCACCCGGAGGAAACCCACGCAGACAGGGGGAGAACATGCAGACTCCGCACAGACAGTGACCCAGCCAGGAATTGAACCTGGGACCCTGGAGCTGTGTACCAACTGTGCTAACCTCTATGCTACAATGCTGTCCAGTGGTTAGTACTGCTGCCTCACAGCGCATGGAATCCAGGTTCAATTCTCAACCTCGGGTGACTGTGCAGTGTTTGCACGTTCTCCCGGTGTTTGTGCGGGTTTCCTCCAGGTGCTCCAGTTTCCTCCCAGTCTAAAGATTTGCAGGTTAGGTGGATTGCTGAATTGTCCCTCAGTGTCCAAAAGGGTAGGTGGGTTTACTGGGTTACGGATAGGGTGTTGGCGTGGGCCACCTCTTTCAGAGGGTTGATGCAGACTCGATGGGCCAAATGACTATCTCCTCCACCTTCATCCCATTGATTTATTTCCATCAATTTCTTTTCATTTCTTCCAAAGATCCGTTTCCCCTCATTATTGTCTCCCCATCCCCACCCCACCAGGGTCATCTGTTACCTGTTCCAAGTTGTCCTTAGACACACTGCTTACTCCTGTTTTGCCATGAACACATTCTGATCTCTTAATGTGCCCTATCAGCACCCTTCTTAGTCATTATCACCACCATTTACATTCCCTTTGTCCACAACATTTTGTCAATCACCACCTATTACTGGTCCACTGTCCAGCCTCCTGCTCTACTTACCCCCCCCCCCCCCCTCCCCTCCCTAACAGTATAAATCTTATCCTATTTCCTATTCTCCCCAGCTTTGACAAAGTCATCCAGACTCAAAACATTAGCTCCATTCTCCACATATCTCCACAGATACTGTCAGACCTGCTGAGATGGCCCAGCATTTTCTGTTTTTGTTTGAGATTCCAGCATCCGCAGTAATTTGCTTTTATCTTAGGTTGTCACATATGTTGAAAATGGATTGCACGCTTGACTGTTCTTAACCCATATTTTTTTTAATGACATTCAATGTTAGTTGCAATGCCTTTAAACTAATACCTGTTGATCCATTGAGATAATAACGGGAAACTTAACCAGAGAATTAATAGCTACATTAAACGGTTAAACTGTTTTTTCTGTTCTCCATGTGGACTTCTCAAACACCTGATAAACCATGAAATAAGTTCTGCTCAGTGACTCAGCTTGCTATCATCTGCCTTCATCCACAGACGTTTTGTACTACAAACAAATGTGGGAAAACATGGAATTGCATTTTCCAATCAAGGTTAACATTCACAGCTGTATTATTTTGTTTGATGCTCCACCTTATATTCTGCACGTTCCTAACAGATGAATCAGCCAATTCACCACAATGTCACGCCAGCTTGTTGTAAGATCATGGTAGCAGTCTCACGCTAGTTTGTGGGTGGAGGGTGGCAAGAATATAGTCCACCCATTTAATCCCTATTTTAAGTATCCCACACACCAAAGCCAGGCCACACTATACATCAGCCGTAAAATTAATGGGAACATCCTCCAAGACAATGTTGGCGAGCAGGAACATGTATATACTGAAAGAAATTCATGTGCGTTGTATCTTAAGCTTTCATTTAAATCACAGAAAGTTGGCTTTCAAGTATTTTATTCTCACCACTAGCCCAGCACTGTTGAACTACAAGCTCAAGGTTTGAAAATATCTGTAGATTGAAAACAGTGTCCCTAGTTACCCTGAGGCTGCCCAAGTTTTAGTCTCCTTCCTCTTTCAAAATAATTCCAAGGTAATCGCACTTTTCATAGTTCAAAGCGTGCTTCAAGAATGGCAAAAAAACAACTCTGAACAGACAGCTGAAGGGACAATTTACACAAGGCC
This sequence comes from Scyliorhinus torazame, assembly GCF_047496885.1. Taxonomy (NCBI): domain Eukaryota; kingdom Metazoa; phylum Chordata; class Chondrichthyes; order Carcharhiniformes; family Scyliorhinidae; genus Scyliorhinus; species Scyliorhinus torazame. The sequence goes on from NC_092712.1 coordinate 261,425,117, forward strand.
CTTGAATACAAGTCCAGCATTCAACTGCTATTGCTTTGAAGCATTTCTTTTTAGCCTGAGTATATAGTAGTAGTAGTTGTGGCTCAAAATACATGACAAATCCAATTTACATGGAACGTTTGGAAAGATTAATTAGTAACAATATCCATTACTATAAAGGATCACAAGTTGTATCCAGTCGATAGTAATAAGTTACAAATATAACGAGGAATTAATCATAGGCAGCAGCATGATGGCACAGTGGTTAGCACTGCTGTCTCCAGTGCCGAGGTCCCAGGTTCGATCCCGGCTCTAGGTCACTGTCCGTGTGGAGTTTACACATTCTCCCAGTGTTTGCGTGGGTTTCGCCCCCACAACCCAAAGATGTGCAGGTTAGGTAGATTGGCCATGCTAAATTGCCCTTAATTGGAAAAAATGAATTGGGTACTCTTAATTTATTTTAAAAAAGGAATTAATCACAGGCTGGTCAATGCAACCAGAATGTGAATATATATTTTGCCAATTTGGCCCCTTAATTTGAACTATTGCACATGTCATACTTCTACCATTTTAAACATATGGTTTCTAGATACAGTACCACAAACTTTCAAACGTTTCCCCTCCTCCTCCTCCACCCAGACCAGGTGCCATTGCTAATTAGTTAGGCATCTTGATGACGTGTTCTGTCAAGGAACCGATATGCATTCCACCGTAAATCATTCTTACCAACACTTCGAATGACCCAAGCCCACTTCCCCCTATCCCCGTAACGCCATAACCTAACCTGCACAATCCTGGACACTTGGGGGTGGGTTTAGCAGTGGGCTAAACAGCTTGCTTGTTGGGGCTGGTTTAGTACAGTGGGCTAAACAGCTGGCTTGTAATGCAGAACAAGGCCAACAGCGCGGATTCAATTCCCGTACCGGCCTCCCCAAACAGGCGCTGGAATGTGGCGACTAGTGGCTTTTCACAGTAACTTCATTGAAGCCTACTTGTGACAATAAGTGATTATTATTATTATTATTATTATTATTATTATTATTAAGGGGCAATTAATCATGGCCAATCCACCTTACCTGCACAACTTTGGACTGCGGGAGGAAAACAAGAGCACCCAGAGGAAACCCACGCAGACAAGGAGAGAACAAACAAACTCTACACAGACAGTGATCCAAGGTCAGATTTGAACCCAGGTCACTGGTGCGGTGAGGCTGCAGTGCTAACCACTATGCCACCTGGGTGAGTACGGAGTGATGGCAAAGCATGTGATCTATGTAAAACCTACTTCTAATTAGAACAGTTAATGCTTAAAAACAGCATTAGTTTGCCATCTAAATAAATGGATGCATTTTTGTTTAGGAACAAAACATCAGCCTTAGCTCTGGTTGCATTCTTGCCTCTGACTGAACGTTAGAGACTTGATCACAATTTAAGTGGGCACATCAGTGCACTTGAAGATCCTGGATGAGACATTAAATATCTGCTCTCGAGTGGACATAAAGATGGCCTGGTCAATATTTATCCCACAACTAAAATAGAGTTGGTCATTTATTGCTTTGCTTTTTGTTGGAACATACAGTGCGCAAATGGCCTGCTGGTGCTTCTCTCCAAAAAGTACTGAACTTTCTAAAGTGCTTTAGGTCTGACGCCTGAAGTTATGGTGACTGCCATATCCTTCATGTTTTTCTTTAAGGGGTTATTTTTATAAATACAGATAAAGACGATCAGATGTTGCAGGTGCAGATGCTTCTGGAGATATGGCGACTATGAAAGTGTCATTTCAGTTGCAAGAACTTTGCAATAATAATAATAATAATCTTTTTCACAAGTAGGCTTACATTAACACTGCAATGAAGTTACTGTGAAAAGCCCCTAGTCGCCACATTCCGGCCTCTGTTCGGGTACACAGAGGGAGAAAACCAGAGGAAATGAATGCAGGCACAGGGAGAACGTGCAGACTCCACACATATGGTGACCCAAGCTGGGACTCAAACCTGGGAGCTCTGAAGTAACAGTGTATGCATTTTTTTAAAATATAAAAATTTATTTTTTCATTATTTTTTTCCAATTAAGGGGCAATTTAGCATGGCCAATCCACCTAACCAGCACATCTTTGGGTTGTAGGAGTGAAACCCACGCAGACACGGGGAGAATGTGCAACACTGTATGCATACGCCTTTAAAATAAAGAAACTCCACAAAACAGATGCAAGGAAAACGGACAAGGAGCATGTAAAACAGAATAAAGGATTAAATGTTTGGGATGCAAGATAAGATGAGGCACTCTTAAAGCACTGACTTCAAAAGGTTGTGAATGTTTTATTTTCTCTTTTTAATTTGATCTTCTGGGGCCAGAGAGAGTGCAGCAGAACAGAGAAAATCTCTGCAAAAATCCTTTGCTGGAAGATAAAAAACAAGCTGACTGGTGTCCATTTTACATCAGATTTTTATTTCATCTGTTCGTTCCATGAATTGAGAAAACTGGCAAGTTCCAGTGCTCCCTAATGTTTGAATCTTTTGCCACCGTGAACGAAAAATCTGCTCAAAATGAATTTGTCTACCCCCAACCCCACCAACATATTTCTGATACCTGGACTAATCTTTGCTGTTCATCTTTGTAGACTCTCACGGGTAAGCTTCTTCCTATAATGAGGGAACTACAGTAAACATAATTCTTTATTTATAGGCTGGCTCAAGAAGAACAGCTTAGAAATAAAGTGTGGGATTCTCCGGTCCCCCAGCTGTGTGTTTCTCAGCAGTGTGCTGTTCGCTGGCAGTAGGTGTCCCTACTCCCGCCGCTTGTCAATGGGATTGAAGCCACCCCACACTGGCGGGAAAAGAGAATCCCAACGGCCAGAGAATTCCAGCCAATGGGCAGGATTTACCAGCTGTTCACGCCAGCGAGAAATTCCGGTTACCCCATCGGCGCAAGGGTTTCCCGACGACGAGGATTGCAGTCAACAGAAAATCCCATTGACAACGGCGGGACTGGTAGATCCCGTTGGCGGGTCGCCTCCGCCATCTAAAAACAAGCTGAGGGCTTCTCGCTAAATCCCGCCCAATATCACTTTAGATATACATTATTATGGGGTGGCACGGTGGCGCAGTGGTTGGACTGCTGCCTCATGGCCCTGAGGACCCTAGTTCAATCCCGGCCCCTGTCCATGTGGAGTTTGCACATTTGCCCCGTGTCTGCATGGGACTCACCCTCACAAACCAAAAATATGCAGACTAGGTGGATTGGCCACACTAAATTGCCCCTTAATTGGAAAATAAATAATTGGGTATTCTAAATTTAATAAAAGATGTACATGGTGTTCCTCTGTTAATGCAACACTCACATCAGCTAAGCATTGTGATGAATACATTAGGATCCATTATAACTTAATCCATGCAGAGTGAAGCCCCAGTATAGCTAACTATCAAGGCAAGCACCTCCTACTGCACCACTGCCTTGCGTGCCTCACTTCATTTCCAAAACATACTGTAATAAAACTGCAAACTCAAGCTAGTTATGCTCAGTCTATCCGAGCTGGGGTAAAAGCCTATTGTGTAAACTGCATCATCAAATTCTTTTAAAACACTTTGATCTTTAACATAACTCTTGTTTCTCTCTCCACTGATACGGTCAGACCTGAGTTTTTATTTTAAGAGTGCAATGCATGGTTTATTTAACACATTCTCCCTTTTAGTTTCTTGGTCCATTGCTACACATTTCTAAATTGCAACGTAGAATTAGCTCAGTTATCGAAAGGATCTCCTTGAAGCAGTTTTAAATATTTGTCCTGCCTTTAATTTTGGCATCAGTTTCGGATTCTGCCTGCAAGTACATCAAATATGCATTTAAAAAGTATCAATGCCCCAGAGTGTGGAGGGGGAGCCCACTTGAAATCCAGCCAGAAAACCTTGCATATATTTTGCTTTTTATTTTTTCTTCTAAAAATATATATTTTTATTGCATTTCACAATTAAAAACAGAACTTGCAGAAGAAAATACAGGAACACCAATAGTAATAAATCAACACTATAGTAACAATAACACATGAACCCCAAGCTGTCATTGTGTCTGTGACCGAGGTCCCAGTTCTATCTTATATTATTTACATTCGTGATTGTGCATATTATACAATTTTTTGAAGGGTTCTTACTGGTACTCTTACCACTAAGCGGCAAGAGTTACACCCAGCTTGACCAACATATTTACATTCATTGCCAGGACCTTTCACCTTGTTTGCAGATTGTCTTTGTTTTGGTGGTGTGTATGTTTGTGTGCGCATCCTTGTGGAGTTTGCATATTCTCCCTGTTGTCTGCGTGGTTCTCAACCCCACAACACAAAAATGTGCAGGATAGGTGGATTGACCACGCTAAATTGCCCATAGTTAGAACAAAAAATAATTGGATACTCTAATTTATATATTTAAAAATAGGAGTCATCCAGACTCTAAAAATCATCTCCATTGTCTCTCCACCGCTGCTGTCCGATCTGCTGAGATTGTCCAGTATTTTCTGTTTTGGGCCATGATTAATCGACACTGATGAAGGAGGATTTGGGGATGAAGATCGGGAGTGATCCGAATACAATGAGGAGCCTCGGCTGCACGTCCATTTTGACGAACTGTACTCTTCCCGCTAGTGAAAGAGGGAGTGACCCCATCTTTGCAGGTCCTTCTTCACCTCCTCCACCAGGCTGGAGAGGTTCCATTTGTGGAGCCAATTCCAGGTGTGGGCCACTTGGATCCTCAGTTACCCGAACTCGGTTTGGATTACTTTAAACGGTAGTTCCTCCAACTTCGATCCTCCCTTGCGGGGGTTCACCAGGAAGATTTCGCTCTTTCCCAGGTTGAGTTTGTAACCGGAGAGGCACCGAACTGTCCAAGGAATCCTACTATCTTTCCCATACTGGCTAGGGGGTTTAACACGTAGGGGAGCAGGACATCTGCATAGAGCAAGAGTCTATGCTCTCTGCTCCCCCTCCGAATACCCTTCTAGCAGTCAGCCAATCCAAGGACGACAGCCAGCAGCTCGACTGCCAGTGCGAACAGTAGCGGGGACAACGGTCATCCCTGCCCCGCTCCCTAATGCAGTCAAAAGCATTCTGAGCTGGTGGCGTCCTCCACACGCTCACCGTAGGTGTGCTGCACAGACGTCTCACCCACACTGAATCCCGCTTCAAACCCAAACCGTTCATGCACCTCCATGAGGCACCTACATTCCACTCAAACAAAGGCCCTCCCAATATCCAGGGTATTGGTCACCTCCGGTGTCTCCCTCACTATTACATTCAGCAGGCATCGGATGATCACTACAAGCTGTCTGCCCTGACAAATCCCAGTCCGATCCTCTACAATCACAGCTCTTCAGACACCTCGCCAGAGCCCTTGCCAGGACTCCTGCATCAGTATTTAGGAGAGATATGGGTCTATACGCTCCACACTCCATCAGGTCCACATCCTCTCTGGGGATCAATGAGACCGAGGCCTTGGCCAGCATCAGCGGCAGGGCCCCTTTCTACAGTGAGCCAACGTATATTTCCTGCAGGTGCGGGGCCAGCGCTGCTGAGAACCCTTTGCAAAAGTCTACCGGGAACCCATCCGGTCCCAGCGCCCTCCCCGACTGCAAGGAACAAATGCATTCTCGATCTCGCCCAGCCCCAGCAGTGCCTCCAGCCCTTGCTTACTGGCCTCCCACACCATCGGTACCTCCAGTCCATCGAGGAACTGTTCAATTCCAAGTCCCCCTCCGGGGTTTGGAGGTATATAGCCCTTAATAAGTTTGTAATGGCCACATTAATCCCGGTCAGGGCCGCTACTATCCTACCATTTCTGTCCCTAATTTACGCTCTCTCTTTCGGAACTGGTATTCCAGCATGCAGCTGACCCGGTGTCCGTGTTCGTAGAAGGCCCCACTAGCCATGGTGGAACTGGTGAACTGCCCTCCGTGTAGAGAGGTCAAATTCCATCTGCAGCTTTTTCCTCTCCACCAGCAGCTCCAGCGTTGGGGCCGTGGAGTATCGCGGATCCACCTCCAGTACGGAGTCGATCAGCCGCTGCTTGGCTGCCCCTTCTCTCCAGTCCCCAAGGGCCCCACTAGCCATGATTTCTCCCCTCGATCACTGCCCCCAGTGTCTCCCAGAAAGTGGAGGGCAAGACCTCCCTGACCTGGCCGCAGCATGCATAACCGTCAATGGCTTGGGACATTTGTGTGCAGGATTCCTCATCGGCGAGAAGCGCTGCATCCAGCCTTCATGGCGGGCGTTGGGCCAGTCCCTTCTCCAACCCCACGTCCATGCAATGCGGCACACTGTCAGAGACCACAATCGCAGAATACTCCTCCCTCGTTACCCCTGGAAGCACCACTCTACCCATGACAAAATAAAATCTACGCATGAGTACGCTTTGGCACATGGGAGAAAGGGAAGAGAACTTTCCTTCCCCAGGGCAGTTGAACCTCCATGGGTCCACCTCCACTCATCTGCTCTACGAATGCACCCAACTCTCGTGCCACACCCGACACATTACCGTCCTGGGGTTGAATCTGTCCAAGGTCGAGTCTTGAACACAGTTGAAGTTTCCCCCCTCTGCCCCCATGATATGTCGGTGAGTGTCCAGGTCCGGGATTTAAGCCATCGTTCTCCTGACAATGTCTACATCATCCCAGTTCGGGGCAGTAATATCCATCAAGACCACCGGGGCAACTTGCAAGGTAAAGAGGGCTGAGAAGAAGTTCTGAAGACTGGAGAGGGCCGATAAAGGTTCCCCTTTGAAGCTGTAGCTTGGCATGGCCAAAGATCTGAAGTTGTGCCTGGGTGTATACTCTGGAATCCAGGGGAATGGAATCCAGAGAGGAAAGATTGAAATCCTGAGAGGTGGGCAACTGTTGAAGCCGTCTGAGTTGGAGTGTCTTTTGGAGAGAATTCCAAGGCAAGATCTTCAACGGTGACATTTGGAAACCCTCTTGAGAAAAACAATGATTCAGTGTAATTAGTTGACTCAGTGTTACAGATGTGTGGGTGTGTTATTGAGAAATCTGTGGAATTGGTTTTAAAAGCACCTATCATTTCTTGTGCAATGTGGTGTTTTTGACAATAATTTGCCTGTTAATTCACATATCCCTCATGCTTACCCTGAATGGTAAGAATATAATACAGATATTAGTATGGTTTTATCTTTTGGATCTTGTATAGTAAAGTTTACTTTTGTTGGTTCAAAAGCTGTGGAATCTTGCAGCTTTCTCCATCAGATAAGTGCCCCCTTAAATCTCAAACTTTTGTCTACTTTAAACAAAACATGACTAGTCCCTAACTGGATCCTATCAATAACTAGATGTCTGGCCAATGGCCATAACATTTCAAGACACACTTCAGAACTTTGGATCTCTTTTGGGGGAGTTCAACATTCTTGGAGGTGCTGGCTTTCTGGCAAGATCCCATCTTCGCATTTAACTTGATGCAAAAGATCCCACTAAGCATGAGAGTTCTCCCAGTGTCCTGTAAAAAAATCTGATCCCCTACCAGCACTCAGCAAGGCTAATAAATCACTTCTCTCATTGCTGTTCATGTGATATTGTCATGGACAAATCAGAGATACATCACAATCAAACCGACTGAACATTTTGGAACCATCCTGAAAATCCTGATGTTCTTTCTATCTCTTTCTTACACAATTCCAGACTTTGCTCTCTGAATCAGAGGCCCTTAATCTTCATTGTGTACCAATATTCGTGACAACATCCCTCACTCTGGCTGAAGTTCTCTTTATATTTGAATTTTCAATCTTGCTACAATAGCAACCCGAGGAACTCTTCCTCTAAATTAGTTAAATTTGATCTCCATTTCCTGTATTTCTCCAGACTAATTGTTAACCATTTGTTTTCCCAGCTGTATCTTTCACTGATTTCAAAGGCTATTCACAATGGGGCTATCAAACTTAGTGGGCTATACTTTCCACGTGTATCAATTCATTTTTATTGAAAGTTATGTTTGCCATTTTCCAAATCTGAAATACCAGGCTCAGCACATTTTCTAGTACTTGATGTTGTGGTACAATTGGAGGATTTTTCCCAGCGCTGTGGGCAAAACAGAATATATAATCAGTTGCTTCGTTGCTGGTTTGTGGAATCTTCATTTTCAATGGGTGTCTCGCTGGCTGCCTAAAAATGTAGTAGACCTCTCAAGAGGTAGACCCACCCTATTGTCCATTCATCAAGCAGTCAAGTGGACAGAGGCTGGTCTTCCTGCCAATTAATTTTTCCAGGAGGTGACGCACCATTCATCAAGAGTTGCCAGTTAATTGAGGCTGGCAGCAAACACACAGCCACACCCAGAGGCAGCTGTGACGGCTGCTAGAACATCACCCCATAGAGTCCCAGGATCCTGAAGCGGTGTTGAGCTGCGGTGGGGGGAGGGGAGGGGAGAAATCCTGGCGTTGTGAAAGTCATGGGGAGAGGGTGGCCATGGACCTCAGGGGGGGGGGGGCATTGCCACCCACCCACCCCACTTTATATCCATGCTCTTGAACATGCACAGTTTTAAAAAATATATATAATTTTAGTGTTTTCATTTTTTCCAATTAAGGGGCAATTTAGCATGGCCAATCCACCTAGCCTGCACATCTTTGGGTTGTGGGGGGGAAACCCACGCAAACACGGAGAGAGTGTGCAAACTCCACACGGACAGTGACCCAGAGCCGGGATCGAACCTGGGACCTCGGCGCCGTGAGGCAGCAGAGCTAACCCACTGCGCCACCGTGCTGCCCGAACATGCACAGATTAGTGCAGATTGAGGGAATCCCTCCCACCCTCCTGCTAACATGCAGCCTAGTTATACTAGTCATGCAGGCCCTATGTCAGCCTGCCTAGAGCTGAGAACATTGCAGCAAAGAAGGAAGAGGCTCTTTAGTGGTCATTAATTGGCTGTTTGACTCAAAGTGGAGGTTGGGTAGGTAGGTTGACCAGGGGTCTTGCCACCCAGAACGTACTCCCAGTGAATGCAGGACGGCATCGGTTGCCAGTCCTGATGTCAAAGTACCAAATTGCCATATCTGCCTGCTTCCGACTTCGCCTCCTGCAGGGGCAGAGAATTTCATCCTATGACGTGCACAAATTGTCTGCTGTGTTTGTCTGCACAGCACAAACAACTTTGAAGAGAAATCAACAGGTTAGGAAGCATCTGTGTTGGTAGAAGCAAGAGTTGAGATTTCAGGTCAATGACTTTCCATTATGGACCTGAACTTCAACTCTTACACAGATCCTGCCTCACATTTGGAGTACTTTCAGCATTCTGCTTTAATTTCTGATTTCAGCACTTGCAGAATTGTGCTTTTGTTCAATACGATAAGCATTGATTATAGACCACTTTGGGAATTCCGTAGATCATAATGATATTATATAAATGCACCTTTGTCACTCATGAACCTCCCTCAATTTAATATTTCATACTTTTTCAGGATCATACTTTTTTACTATGTTCCAGAAAATCTTTGTGCAATTTCCCCGCTCTTCCCGTATAGAAATTTGAAGTACTCATTAAAATAATCATTCAAGTCATTAAAATCTGTTATTGGAGCAGCATGTGTTGCAGTGGTTAGCACTGGGACTGCGGCGCTGAGGACCCGGATTCGAATCCCGGCCCTGGGTCACTGTCCGTGTGGAGTTTGCACATTCTCTCCGTGTTTGCGTGGGTTTTGCCCCTACAACCCAAAGATGTGCAGGTTAGGTGGATTGGCCACGCTAAATTGCCCCTTAATTGGAAAAAAATAATAATTGGGTATTCTAAATTTATAAAACAAAAAATTATAACCTTGTTACTTATTTGTTCCTGCATTTCCTTAATTGTTATGGGGACTAATGCTTTCTTTCATCGTTTATAAACTATGGACGCAACTGTGCCACCCCGTTGCGCTCAGCACGATCTTGTTGCACGGGAGCATCGCAGGAGGCGCCCAACTCGAGCTTTGCACCGGGTGCAAATCACGCAAGAGTCACAACCTGCGCATGGCACCTAGCGTGATCCAATAGTCATATTTAAATGAGCCATTGGCTCAATTAACTATGCGTTGACGATCTCAGTGATCTTCAAAGTCAGGGGCGCGACCCGCGTGTGGATCATGGCTGTGTGTCGGGGGGGTCACGGAGCCATCCGTCGCGGCGCTCCCAATTGCGCAAATTCGCACGCAACAGCCAGCTTTTAACTATGCCAGCTGCGAGCAGCCTTTTTACCATATAAAAAAAGTGGCCGCACTGCGCGTGCGTGCCTGCTCATCAGTGCGTATGCGCACAGTTTTACGCTTGCGCACCGAAAAGTGGGCACGCATGCGCAGTGCGGCCACATTTTTTTTTATACAGTAAAAAGGCTACTCACAGCCGGCATAATTAAAAGCCGGCTGCTGCTCGCTCTGCCCAGTTCGGAAATGCTCAGTTCTTCTAAACAAAGCTAAGGCCGAGTTTCCCCCTGGCGACTAGTACCATCGGACCAACCCGCAGAGATCCAGCACCATGGTCTCCACCTCGGAACTCGCCTGTATCTACAGCGCTCTCATCCTGCAAGACGACGAGGTCACTGTCACCGAAGACAAACTCAATGCCCTGATTAAAACAGCTGATGTGACCATTGAGCCTTTCTGGCCTAGTCTGTTTGCCAAGGCATTGGCTAATATTGACGTCAATAGTCTGGTCTGCAACATTGGTGTTGGTAGCAGTGCCCCAGCTGCTGCAGCAGTTGTTTCCAAAAAAAGGAAGAGAAGAAACAGAAAGAATCTGAAGAGTCTGACGATGACATGGGCTTTGGTCTCTTTGATTAAACGTGACGTGCAACAACATTGTTACAATTTACAAAAATAAATAAAAATTGAATAATAAAGCCGGCTGCTGCGGCTGAAGACCGCGAATTTGCACAATCGGAGACACAGATGATTTTTTTAAAAAAATCTATGTAATCTTCCTGCCCGAGGGAGGCAGAGAGCAGGTCACGGCCCCCGAGCGTCGCCATCATGGGCTTTGGGCACAATTGCGATTCCTCCATTTTGTCAGCAGCAAACAAGGAAGAGAAAATAGTGGCTCGCGAAGGTCGGCCGGCGTGGCTCGCGAAGGTCGGCCGGCGTGGCTCGCGAAGGTCGGCCGGCGTGGCTCGCGAAGGTCGGCCGGCGTGGCTCGCGAAGGTCGGCCGGCGTGGCTCGCGAAGGTCGGCCGGCGTGGCTCGCGAAGGTCGGCCGGCGTGGCTCGCGAAGGTCGGCCGGCGTGGCTCGCGAAGGTCGGCCGGCGTGGCTCGCGAAGGTCGGCCGGCGTGGCTCGCGAAGGTCGGCCGGCGTGGCTCGCGAAGGTCGGCCGGCGTGGCTCGCGAAGGTCGGCCGGCGTGGGTCGCGAAGGTCGGCCGGCGTGGGTCGCGAAGGTCGGCCGGCGTGGGTCGCGAAGGTCGGCCGGCGTGGGTCGCGAAGGTCGGCCGGCGTGGGTCGCGAAGGTCGGCCGGCGTGGGTCGCGAAGGTCGGCCGGCGTGGGTCGCGAAGGTCGGCCGGCGTGGGTCGCGAAGGTCGGCCGGCGTGGGTCGCGAAGGTCGGCCGGCGTGGGTCGCGAAGGTCGGCCGGCGTGGGTCGCGAAGGTCGGCCGGCGTGGGTCGCGAAGGTCGGCCGGCGTGGGTCGCGAAGGTCGGCCGGCGTGGGTCGCGAAGGTCGGCCGGCGTGGGTCGCGAAGGTCGGCCGGCGTGGGTCGCGAAGGTCGGCCGGCGTGGGTCGCGAAGGTCGGCCGGCGTGGGTCGCGAAGGTCGGCCGGCGTGGGTCGCGAAGGTCGGCCGGCGTGGGTCGCGAAGGTCGGCCGGCGTGGGTCGCGAAGGTCGGCCGGCGTGGGTCGCGAAGGTCGGCCGGCGTGGGTCGCGAAGGTCGGCCGGCGTGGGTCGCGAAGGTCGGCCGGCGTGGGTCGCGAAGGTCGGCCGGCGTGGGTCGCGAAGGTCGGCCGGCGTGGGTCGCGAAGGTCGGCCGGCGTGGGTCGCGAAGGTCGGCCGGCGTGGGTCGCGAAGGTCGGCCGGCGTGGGTCGCGAAGGTCGGCCGGCGTGGGTCGCGAAGGTCGGCCGGCGTGGGTCGCGAAGGTCGGCCGGCGTGGGTCGCGAAGGTCGGCCAGTTGGAAAAAATGGGTCACCGGAAAAAAAGTTTGATAAACACTGGCCTATCTGAGGCCGCATTCTCCCGGCACCCAGGAGTCACCAGCCGCACCAGCGAGACCTCAACCGGGCGTCAATTAGTATAGGTCTCCATGTGGCAGCACTGTGGCGCAGTGGTTAGCACTGCTGCCTCACGGCAACGAGGCCCCAGGTTCGATCCCAGCTCTGGGTCACTGTCCGTGTGGAGTTTGCACATTCTCCCCGTGTTTGCGTGGGTTTCGCCCCCACAACCCAAAGATGAGCAGGTAGGTGGATTAGCCACGCAAAATTCCCCCCCTTAAATGTAAAAAAATCAATTGGGCACCCTAAATTTATATTAAAAAAGTATAGGACTCCACAAGCGGAGACAAGGCGCGATGGCCACTTTGGGGGGGTGAGAGGCCATTTAAACCCCCGGGTGCTTGGTTGGCACTGCCTGGATGCAAGAGGGCTATGAAGTGGCATCACCACTTTTGGGGGAGGGGGGGGTCTCTGAGCGACCTCATATTAACGTGTGCTCACTTGGAGGGGAATACCCATGTCTGCACGGGTGGCATTGTCCATAGGTTGGGGCTGTGCGTACCCTAATGCTCACTTTGGAGATCAGGACACCCTTTCAAAATAGTAACCCGATCTCAGAGGAGTCGGTTTCGCCTGCGGGTTCAGCGTCCCAGTGCTGAAACAATTGATTGACTGGTGAGAAACTCCCCAAACCTCAAAAAAAAAATTCTGTGTGGGGGTATTATCCAGGTCTGGATCTCACCCAAAAAGCCAGCGGGAAACATCCCACCAAACCCACCCAAAATGACACAGTCAACTTTTTGGAAGAATCTCACCCTAAATATGTATGCATTTGAAAAATTCTTCATTACTCTGCAAAATGTATGCTGCTATCTAACTCCTAACTTTTCTCGACTTCCCAGTATTTTTTCACCTGATTGTATATTTACCTAGTCGGGGTTTCTGCATACTGTGTTACAGTCCTACTCTTCAAATGGCAACTTAAATACATTGATCTGTTGCACATGTCAAGGTCACAAATTTACCATTCCATTGTACCGCTGTGGATTTTTTCACAGGTCAAGTGAGCAAATAAAATTTCACTTTTCTAAAATCCAAGTGACAAGATTTCACAAGGGCCAGGATTCGAACTCGGATCCTCAGTGGCGGCGTCCCAGTGTTAACCACTGCGCCACCGTGCTGCCCTGCAGTCCCAGTGCTCACCACTGCACCACATGCCACCCTAGTTTCTGGTCAATGATAACCCCAGGATGTCGATAGTGAGGGATTTGGCGACGGTAATGCCATTGAATGGAATGGGGCGATGGTTAATAACAATAATAATCGCTTATTGTCACAAGTAGGCTTCAATGAAGTTACTGTGAAAAGCTGCTTGTCGCCACATTCCAGCGCCTGTTCGGGGAGGCTGGTACGGGTTAGCTCCTCTCTTGTTGGAGATGGTCATTGCCTGGCACTTGCATGGCACAAATGTTACTTGCCATTTGCAAGCCCAAGCCTGGATACTGGATTATCACAGCACAAGAAAAGAAATGCAGGAAACAAAAATTAATAAATGAATTCAGATTTTAAAGTAAATCAAGGGTTCTCCAAAGATGTGCAGGTTACATGGATTGGTCATGATCAATACGCAAGATAATGGAGATAGGGTGGGGAGGGCGGCACAGTGGTTATCTCTGCTGCCTCATGTCACAGTAGACCTGGGTTTGATCCCGGCCCTGGGTCACTGTCCTTGTGGAGTTTGCACATTCTCCCTGTGTCTGTGTGGGTCTCAACCCCACAACCAGGGCAGCACGGTAGCACACAGGTTAGCACAGTTGCTTCACACCCCAGTGTCCCAGTTTCGATTCCCCGCTGGGTCACCGTCTGTGAGGAGTCTGCACGTTCTCCCAGTGTCTGCGTGGGTTTCCTCCGGGTGCTCCGGTTTCCTCCCACAGTCCAAAGATGTGCGGGTTAGGTGGATTGGCCATGCTAAATTGCCTTTAGTGTCCAAAAGGGTTAAGTGGGGTTACTGGGTTACAGGGATAGGATGGAGGCATAATGTTCTCTTTCCAAGGACCGGTGCAGACTCGCTGGGCTGAATGGCCTCATTCAGCACTGTTAATTCTATGAACTCAAAAGATGTGCAGGGTAGGGGGATTGGCCATGCTAAATTGCCCCTTAATTGAAAAAAAAAGAGAATTGGGTACATTAAATGGTGCTAACCATTGCGCCACTGTGTCACTCTCACTGTCAAAGTCTCAAATAAATAATGTTCATTTGCTCAATGTGTCAGGGGGTGACCGTCTCTCAATGTAGAATTGAGAGATGGGAGACCATTAAAGACAGAAAATACAAATCAACAATGAGCACTGGTCTAGGTTATATTTGTGCACAAGCTCCTTTTAAAGATCTATTTCCATGGCATCTGCTTATTTAGTTCTGAGCTAAACAGCAGCTGGTCAAATACACTTTAAATACTCTTACTGGATACAGTAGACACATGCAACTCTCCAATATCTCAAGAAGTAGCTGTGAATCACAGCACATCAGACCCCTGTAAATAGTAAACCAGCAGATGACTCAGAGCAACATAGAAACTGAGCAGCCCATTCAACCCTCTGAGCCCTTTCAGCCATGCTATTAGATCTTGGTTGATCTATACCTCAACTCCACTTAATTGCCTTTTCATATCCCCTGGTACCCTTGCCTAACAAAAATCTATAGATCTAAATCTATCGATCTCGGTCTTAAAAGCTCAGATTGTCCCAGAAACCACAGCCTTTTGGGGGAAACATTTCAGATTCCACTACCCTTTATGTGAAAAACTGCTTATTGATTTTACTCCTAAAAGGCCTAGGCCTAACAATTTTAAGATTATGTCCTGTTGTTTAGAAATAGGCACCCTGTATCTACCCCATCAAATCCCTTAATCATTTTAAATATACTGATCAGATCACGCCTCAACTTTTAAGCTCAAGGGAATACAAGCCAACTATGTGTTGAACACCAATGTTATAAAGGAACATATACAGGAGCCAGGTGCAGTGTGAATGGACCAAATTCACTTCTGATCCATTAAAATGAGACTGACCGAGACCTGGATCATGAGCAGGATGATGGTATGGGTTTAATGAAATTAATAGTGGTAATTTATGTGTCAGATGCGTCTGGGGTAATCTGCTTTATTTGGGAGTGGGGTGGATCTTTTCAGCACAACCCGAGAAGCTGTAGCACAAGTTTTAGAAGACCTTAGAAAGCCATACTATTAATATTAGTATATTAGCAAGAATGTTATTCGGCCAGTTATAATGATGAATATTATTTGTTGACCTGACCATCACTTAATTGTGGTACAACTAACATTAGTGTTTGTAAACAAAGACAGGGGCTGTATTCTCCGTTTTTGCGGCTAAGTACCCATGGTGTTTCACGGCCAGCAAATCAGCGCAAACCCCTCACCGATTCCGGTACCGGTGAGGGGCTAGCACCAGCGCCACATGAAACGCTGGCGGATCGCACAGAAAAGGGACGGAGAATAGCTGGGTCCCAGGCCGCACATGCGCACGGCTGACGACCTACACCGGTCGCGCCGTACAACATAGCGTCGGCCGTGCACGTAATCCAACCTGCAAACCGTGGCCCCAAAGCCCACCCCCCACCAGTCTTCCCAGCCCTTAGCAGACACCTCCCGGCCAGTGTTCCGCGCCATTAGGAGCGGAGCATTGTGGGTGGACCGGCCGATAACATGCCAATGGCGCTGAAACGGCATGCGTCATGATGATGCCATTTTGCAGGGGCGGAGCATGGCCGACCGGCACCGGCCCCGATTTCAGCATTGGAGTCCATTCTCTGCCCAATCGCCGAACACGATTTTGCCGTCAGGCTACGGAGAATTCCGCCCATAACCGTTCAAAGAAATTTAGATGATTGTTAGAAAAATGAATTCTTTACCACAAATAATTTTGAGGCAAAGACTACTGCAATTTCTAAGGAAACAGGATAATTACTGGAAAAATATGCAAATGGAAAAAGAGGATGAAAATTGGGAGACTGAGTAGACTAGCTAGTGCCAGTTGAAGAGCTAGTATCAACACAAATGCAATGACTCAATTGGTCTGCACCTGCTTTGGAAGTTCTATAATGCAATGATAAACAAATATTTTAAATAAAACACTGTAGATACAATACCTCTAATTAGAGTTCTCTCATCAGTCTTAAATTACTGTAGGTAAAGGGAGCAAATTCAACATGCTACCTCGTAATTAGCTTTGTCCGTTTTAATTTGCACCTTTTTTTCCCCCACCTAGAATTGCAAGGAGTGAATCCCCCACCTTTTTATAATGCCAAGATCACCGTCATTCTTTCCACCTTAGGACAGCAAACACTCAGGGGAAAATACCACCTTAGAACGGCCTTAGAACAGCCAAATCGTCTGTTAGCCACACTGCCAACTGAAAGACAGGTTTTAAACCACACTCTTGAAGTGGTGCTGATAGCAACTAGAGTAAGATAAAGGATGTAAAGACAGTACAATTTTCTGGTAATTCTCCAGACAGTTAAGATTACTTAGTACCTCTATGCATTGCGCTTCTCAAACAGCGGTTCAAAGGGTATCTAGATTTATCTAGAATGGAGAAGGAAATGGAGTGTGGTGGGTGGGTGGGGGCAGTGGTGAGAAGAGAGGAAATATTACTAATTGGCATTTTATCATACAAACACTACATAGGATTACACAGAATTTGCACAAAAATGGAAGTCATTCAGTCCACTTGATCTTTGCTGGTTAATACTGCTCCACACAAGCATCTTCCCAACCCAACTTGATTGAATTCAATCATAATCTATTCCATATTTCCTTGTAGTCATATCCAGTTATTCTATTCGCCTCAACTCCGAACACGTTCCACATTCTAACCACAAAGAAATTCTTTGCTCAAATGAATTTATTTGGGACTAACTATTTATGATCCCCAATTTTGGACAATTGTACTCCAATGCAGGCCTCTAGTGAAGAATTATACTCACTGAAAAAGGATCTAATGTGGAAGAAAGTAAAAAAAGGGATAGGTGCAGGAGGAAAGATGACAGCAGCACAACAACAAAAATTCCACAAAAGCTAAGTTGGCAAAGACATTGTTCAGTGTGATACTGGGTCACCGTGTGACTCCACATTCTCCCCGTGTTTGCATGAGTTTCGCCCCCACAACCCAAAAATGTGCAGGATAGGTGGATTGGCCATGCTAAATTGCCCCTTAATTGGGAAAAAAATGAACTGGGTACTCTATAGGGAAAAAGATGATACTGGGTCAACTAGACTAGGAAAAGGATGATTTCACAGCATTATCAGTGACCTTTCTAGCAGGGTCACTGGGTATTGATCAGGGTGACTAATTTACTTCTAAATTCTCTCCCCACATTCCCTCCAGTCCAAGTGCGCTGGGACCAATTACAATTGCAGGACTATTTCTACTTAAAGCATTCTGTAATAAAACAGGATTTAAACTAAAGATGGTTGTAACAATGTGCTACTGCTGCAACACAAGCTTTGGCATTTTGGTGGATGAATCAGGGTGCCTCTCTATCTCAATTTTAACATCCATCACAATCCCTTTGTATTGTATAGTTATTTTTAAAAATCTCTCATCCGCCATTTTAGGAAGTAAAGAACCAAAATAATATTTCAACCAATCACAAATTAAATTAAATAGAAAAAACTGAGTTCCAGATTTAAGAAAACAATATTATTGTAGTTCAATAGCTACCAATGTCCAATCAATTCCAATTAACAGCAGAGACATTAGAGAAGGAATAATCAGAGCCCCACCCCCCTCAGCAAAACCTGAAGGAAATGCCCGCAGCAAAAAGCGGTGGCATTTCACAAGTCATTGCATTCAGTATCACACTGCAACTGTGGGTTTTGTTTTCCTGAATAAGCCCAGCATTTTAATATTTCACTAAAACCACTATAGGTTCTCTATCTTCCCTTCTCACATCTGCTGACTATGAATACCTCCCTTCATCCAAGGCCATTTCTGACCTCGTCACCAACAGCTGTGCAGGATATAATGATATCAAATATTGAAACCAAGCAACTTTCGTCATTTTAATTTAATGAATTGTTTGTCGCGGTGGACAGGCTGGAACATTTCTAATATTGAGACTGCACACAACCGCTTTCCATTTTATTTCAGATTGTATAATATCACGCCTCAATTGAAAAAATGATCTTTACTTTTACACTCTACACATACAACTCTAAACACCACTTGGTCTCAAGGGGGTTCAGTGTTAGGGGAGCAAGATGATCCCACGCGTAAGGAATCTGAGCTATGGGGAAAGTGTACGGAATTTGGGCCTACCCTCGCTTCAAAATAGAACACATTCGAAATATATTGGAAGGAAATCAATGAAAAGTTTTCAAAAATACTGAAAGGTCATTGATAATGGTGAATTGGTTCCAAAAGACTTCCACATAATAATTTAAGCTTCTGGAAATCAAGAAAAGAGAGAGAAGAAAAACAGTTCAGGTGTAGTTATGTAGGCAGAGATAGCAGCCAATTTCATAGAATTTACAGTGCAGAAGGAGGCCAATCGGCCCATCAAGTCTGCACCAGCTCTTGGAAAGAGCACCCTACCCAAGGTCCACACCTCCACCCTATTCCCCATAACCCAGTAACCCCACTTTTGTAAAGGCCCCGAAGAATCCAGCACGAGTTTTAAGGATACAAAATAATAACGTTTATTTATATACATAACAGTAGCAGTAACTTCCCTTGCTACCTTCTCCTTCCTCCTGGTTCCTGGACTGGCCAGCTTATTTATAGTAGGAGTTTCTCCGCCCCCCTCATTGGGGAAGTTCATACTCCCATAGGATTGTGGGATAGTCATTAGTCCCCAGCCAATCGTCAGTAGGCAGGTTATAACATCCCTCCCCTCAAAAGTCCAAGGAATCCACCGTAGGCCCTGGTGAAGGAAGGCGTCGAACTCGTCTGGCCGCAGGCCGGACGCCATTTGAACGCGGCGCTGGATCTGGCGGCGTATAACGAGACGGAGACCGGCGCTTCCGTGATGAACGGCGCGGTTGTACATCCACGGCCTGTGGACCCGAGGATTCCCCCTCTGATTCATCCTGTGTCTCCATCTCGGAGTCAGAGTCTGCTGCCTCCGTCATGTCAGCGTCTCTATCCCCATTCGGTCCCGTCACGACCTGCGCAGGCTTCGAGTGAGGCACCAGTGGAAGATTTGGAGGACTACCTTCCCTTGTTTCTGGTCTTTGCCGCTGTTGAACTGAGCTCCGGGGGCGGGGAATCTTTTGCGGGGATGATCTTCTGGACCGGACGTGGTCTACATGTTTTCGCTGGAGACGACCCTGGGCTTGCACTTGGTACGATATAGGGCCCGTTTGGCGAAAGATTACACCAGGAACCCATTGGGCACCACCAGCAAAATTCTGCACGAATACTGGGTCACCGGGCGCAAACTGCCGAATCGGACGATGCCGAGACAATCCCGGTCCCTGCCTTTCTTGTGTGCGCCGTACTTTTGCGCCAATGTCCGGGAAGACCATACTAAGGCGGGTGCGAAGTCTCCGGCCCATTAGGAGTTCTGCGGGAGCTACCCCAGTCACTGTATGGGGGGTGGTCCTGTACGTAAACAAAAACCGAGCCAGTCTCGTGTCCATTGATCCGGAAGACTGCTTCTTTA
Organism: Scyliorhinus torazame; assembly: GCF_047496885.1. Lineage (NCBI taxonomy): Eukaryota > Metazoa > Chordata > Chondrichthyes > Carcharhiniformes > Scyliorhinidae > Scyliorhinus > Scyliorhinus torazame. The sequence goes on from NC_092712.1 coordinate 261,444,924, forward strand.
GGCCTCTTTTGAATGTTTGCACTGCACGCTCTGCCAACCCATTTGAAGCTGGGTGGTAAGGGGCAGTGCGGATATGGCGGATGCCGTTCATCTTTGTAAACCTAGCAAACTCTTCACTCGTGAATGGAGTGCCATTATCCATGACCAGCACCTCGGGAAGGCCATGCGTACTAAATGATAAACGCATTTTTTTCAATTGTTGCGCAGAACGTTGTCCCCTGCTTCTTATGCACCTCCAGCCATTTGGACTGGGCGTCAATTAGCAGAAGGAACATGAATCCCTGAAAAGGGCCTGCGAAATCTGCATGTAAGCGTGCCCAAGGCCGCCCTGGCCATTCCCAGTGATGTAGGGGCGCGGCCGGCGGAGGCTTCTGATGCTCCTGGCAAATGGAGCAGTTTTGGGCCACCTTCTCAATGTCGGTGTCGAGGCCTGGCCACCAGACATAACTCCGGGCCAACATGTTCATCTTGGTCACGCCCGGATGCCCATTGTGCAAGTCTGATAATATCAGCTCCTGGCCTTTTTCCGGGACAATCACACGCGTCCCCCACAAGAGGATGCCGTCTTCCACGCTGAACTCTGACAGCTTGGAGGAAAATGCCCGCAACTCGCCTGGGAACTGTCTATGCTGCCCACCATACAGGACTATGTGCCGAACCTTTGACAAGACTGGCTCCGTCTGGGTCCACTCACGGATCTGTGATGCCGTGACAGGCAAGGTGTCCATAAAATTTAGGGTTGCGACCACCTCACTGGTCGTGGGGGTCGACATGGGGCCGGTCGATAAAGGCAATCGGCTCAGTGCGTCGGCATTTGCTATCTGCGTACCTGGTTTGTGCTCCAGAGAATACTCATATGCCGCAAGCAACAAAGCCCAGCGCTGGATCTGTGCAGAAGCAATGGCCGGTATTGGCTTATCCTCTCTGAAGAGTCCCAGCAGGGGCTTATGATCAGTCACGATAGTGAAATGGTGGCCGTACACATACTGGTGGAAGCGTTTCACCGCAAAAACCACTGCCAGGCCCTCCTTCTCGATCTGCGCGTACTTTTTCTCCGCTGCAGTCAATGTGCGGGAGGCGAAAGCTATCGGTCGCTCGGCCCAGTTCTCCATCTTGTGGGACAGGACAGCCCCAATACCATACGGGGATGCATCACATGTGACGAGCAAAGGCTTTCCCGGATCATAGTGGGTTAGTAACCCAGATGAGGACAATTGTTGCTTTACCCGCCGGAAAGCGGTTTCTTGCGGCTGACCCCAAACCCAGGTGTGATTTTTCTTTAGCAGCAGGTGCAAGGGGGCCAGCGTAGTTGCCAGATTGGGGAGGAACTTCCCGTAATAGTTTACGAGACCGAGAAAAGAACGAAGATGCGAAGTGTCATTTGGGGTGGGGGCATGTTGAATTGCACGCACCTTCTCTGCGACGGGGTGCAGACCCTCGCGGTCCACCCGATAACCTAGGTAGACTACTTCTTTTGCCTGAAATACGCACTTTGTGTGACGCAAACGGACTCCAGCCTCCGAAAGGCGTCTAAGGACAGCCTCCAGATTTTCCAAATGCTCTTGCTCCGACGTCCCTGTAATCAACACGTCATCTAGGTAGACAGCCACACGTGGTAAACCTCGCAAAATGTCCTCCATAACACGTTGAAAAATTGCGCAGGCAGAGGATACTCCAAAGGGCAACCGTGTATATTCATACAGGCCCCGGTGTGTGTTAATTGTTTCATATGGTCGGGAGGCAGGGTCCAGCTCCAACTGCAGGTAGGCGTGACTCATATCTAATTTTGTGAATGAGAGTCCGCCTGCAAGTTTCGCGTACAGATCCTCTATGCGAGGCATTGGGTATCGGTCGAGTCGGGAAACTGTATTCACTGTAAGTTTATAGTCGCCACACAAGCGAACTGTGGCATCTGGCTTCATTACTGGTACAATTGGTGCTGTCCAGTCAGCAAAACGGACGGGCCTGATAATACCCAAATTCTCCAAACGAGTGAGCTCCCCTTCTACCTTCTCGAGCAATGCGTAAGGCACTGGGCGCGCCCGGAAATAGCGCGGCGTGGCTCCTGGTTCAACTTGGATACGGGCTACGGCCCCTTTTATTTTCCCCAAACCAGGCTGGAATACCTCTGGGTATCGTCCTAGCACCTCAGTCAACCCTCCAGAAACTGTTTGGAGGATGTGCTGCCATTGCAACCGCAAATGGCGCAACCAGTCCCGACCCAACAGGCTGGGCCCATGGCCACGCACTACGATAAGTGGGAAACGCCCCTCCTGGCGTCCATAGACAACAGGGGTCATTGTAGTTCCTGCAATGTCCAGTGGTTCCCCCGTGTAGGTGGCCAACCTGGCCTGTGAGTCAGTTAATGTAAGGGTCTGTATACCCTGCTTGATGCGGTCAAATGTCCTCTGGGCGATCACGGAGACCGCTGTGCCAGTATCCAACTCCATCTCCAGCGGGTGGCCATTGACCCGTACTGTCACCTTAATGGGGGCCACACGGGGAGCTGCCACACAATGCAGCTGCAGGCAGTCGTCCTCCGTCTCCACGTCCTCAGGAGTGGTCGCCGCAGGTTCATCCACATGGAAGGTACGGCCCCTGGGCTGGTCCCAGTTACGGCCCCTGGGTTGGTCCCAGTTTCGGTTGGAACGACGGCGCCTCTGGCGTCTCCAGGACCGCCGTCCGCGACGGGGTCGGCGCCTACAAGTCTGACACGGACATGGCTCCTCGTCCATTGGCTCTGGAGAAGGCTCCCTTCGGGGAGGAATGTCCGATGGCCACTGGCGTCGGTCTGGTCGTTGCCTCGCCCAAGGTACCGCAGGAGTGCGGGGGGACGTTTTTGGGCGGAAAGGGTTGCGCCCCAAGGCATGCACTTCCATTCCCTGTAGCTCCTGTACTCCTCGCTCTGCGCTCTCTCGGGACAAGACTATTTGTATTGCCTGTTGAAAAGTCAATGTTGGCTCCGCTAACAACTTTCTCTGGGTGGCCGCATTGTTAATACCGCAAACCAAACGGTCGCGTAACATTTCTGACAAGGTCTCACCATAGTCACAGTATTCCGCAATCCCGCGTAGCCTGGATAAAAAAAATCGGCAAGGGATTCTCCAGGGGTCCTCTCAGCGGTATTAAACCGGTAACGCTTGACTATCGTGGACGGGGTTGGGTTAAAGTGTTGCCCCACTATATTCACAAGTTCGTCAAACGTTTTGGTGTCCGGCGCAGCTGGGTACGTAAGGCTCCTAATCACCCCAAACGTATGCGGCCCGCAGGCGGTGAGCAATATGACCACCTGGCGCTCGTTTTCAGTGATATTGTTTGCCCGGAAATAGTAACGCATCCGTTGTGTGTACTGGTTCCAGCTTTCCAGCGCAGCATCAAAAACATCCAAACGTCCGTACAGAGGCATGGTATAATAGAAAACAACTTCCAACCTTTATCCAACAAAAATCCAGGGAGGTGGCTTCAGCAGTGTAGACAGCTATTCACTTTTACCTTCGTCGCCAGTTTTGTAAAGGCCCCGAAGAATCCAGCACGAGTTTTAAGGATACAAAATAATAACGTTTATCGACTATAACAATATATACATAACAGTAGCAGTAACTTCCCTTGCTACCTTCTCCTTCCTCCTGGTTCCTGGACTGGCCAGCTTATTTATAGTAGGAGTTTCTCCGCCCCCCTCATTGGGGAAGTTCATACTCCCATAGGATTGTGGGATAGTCATTAGTCCCCAGCCAATCGTCAGTAGGCAGGTTATAACACCCACCCAACACTAAGGGCAATTTTGGACACTAAGGGCAATTTATCCTGGCCAATCCACCTAACCTGCACATCTTTGGACTGTGGGAGGAAACCGGAGCACCCGGAGGAAACCCACGCACACACGGGGAGGATGTGCAGACTCCGCACAGACAGTGACCCAAGCTGGAATCGAACCTGGGACCCTGGAGCTGTGAAGCAATTGTGCTATCCACAATGCTACCGTGCTGCCCAATTTAGCGATAAGTCCCATAGTAAACTGGAAGAGGAGCTGAACAACAAGTTAATATGCTTCTGTGGGATTGGGGTTAAATCAAAACAATGGTAGGATACTACAGTCAATGCTTTCATAGAACATACAGGGCAGAAGGCAGCCATTCGGCCCACCGAGTCTGCACCGACCCACTTAAGCCCTCACTTTCACCCTATCCCCGTAACCCAATAACCCCTCCTAACCTTTTTGGTCACTAAGGGCAATTTATCATGGCCAATCCACCTAACCTGCACGACTTTGGACTGTGGGAGGAAACCGGAGCACCCGGAGGAAACCCACGCAGACACTGGGAGAACATGCAGACTCCGCACAGTGACCCAGCGGCGAATCGAACCTGGGACCCTGGCGCTGTGAAGCCACAGTGCTATCCACTTGTGCTACCGTGCTTTCTTTGAATAGTACCTAGGATCATTTTGGGGGGGAGGAGTCTGCCCAGGTTGTGCATCAATTCCTGGAGTTGGGTGAGAAAAAGTGTGCTACCAATTGATTTCAGCTAACAAAGTTCAAATGGCAACTTGATGCATTCTTGAAAAAGGGACAGATGGACAAATGGGAATGCAATAAACCTAAAAATATTGCGAATATTCATAACTCAAACACATTAATTTATTGCAATAGTGTGTCTTGCCTAAATTCTGACTTCATGGGCGAGATTCTCCGACCCCCCACCGGGTCGGAGAATCGCCGGGGGCTGGCGTGAATCCCGCCCCCGCCGGTTGCCGAAGTCTCAGGCACCGGAGATTCAGCGGGGGCGGGAATCGCGCCGCGCCGGTTGGCACCCCCCCCCCGCGCGAATATCCGGCCCGGATGGGCCGAAGTCCCGCCGCTAAAATGCCTGTCCCACCGGCGTAAATTAAACCACCTACCTTACCGGCGGGACAAGGCGGCGCGGGCGGGCTCCGGGGTCCTGGGGGGGGGGGCAGGGCGATCTGGCCCCGTGAGGTGCCCCCACGGTGGCCTGGCCCGCGATCGGGGCCCACCGATCCGCGGGCAGGCCTGTGCCCTGGGGGCACTCTTTCCCTTCCGCCTCCGCCACGGTCTCCACCATGGCGGAGGCAGAAGAGACTCCCTCCACTGCGCATGCGTGGGAAGCTGTCAGCGGCCGCTGACACTCCCACGCATGCGCTGCCCAGAGATGTCATTTCCGCGCCAGCTGGCGGGGCAGCAAAGGCCTTTTCCGCCAGCTGGCAGGGCGGACATCCGTCCACGCCGACCTAGCCCCTTAAGGTTGGGGCTCGGCCCCCAAAGATGCGGAGCATTCCGCACCTTTGGGGCGGCACGATGCCCGTCTGATTTGCGCCATTTTGGGCGCCAGTCGGCGGACATCGCGCCGTTTCCGGAGAATTTCGCCCCTTATCTCAGTGATAACCTGTCAATTATTTACATTTCATTTTTAAATATTTATTGTCGTCTTCTACTGTTGCATAAAATGGAAACATCAAGCCAAGCACTTTAAGTAGAACAAATATTTGCCATAACCATTCGCATGGACTCTTCCCATGGCACAAAAACAAATTTCTTGATCCTAAGGCAAAAATGTGACACGTCCCTATAAACTCTGATGTAGAATTTGACTAGGTACATTAAATGCATTGTATTCTGCAGGGTGAGAATTAAGTCCATCATATATTTAAAAGCTCAACCCTTTCTTTGCCTCAATGGTAGAATAGTCTAATCCAAAATCATGCAAGCTTTTGGCTTTGTGGGCCACAAGTAGATGTTCCAGAGAGCCTTGGGGCCATATTTAGAGTTCAAATCCACATTCCAATCATTTGCATTTTTAAAAAATAATCTTTATTGTCACAAGTAGACTTACATTAACACCGCAATGAAGTTACCATGAAAAGCCACTAGCGCCACATTCCGGCGCCTGTTCAGGTACACGGAGGGAGAATTCAGAATGTCCAAATTACCGAACAGCACGTCTTCCGAGACTTATGGGAGGAAACCGGAGCACCCGGAGGAAACCCACGCAGACACGGGGAGAACATGCAGACTCCGCACAGACCCAAGCTGGGAATCGAACCTGGGATCCTGCCGCTGTGAAGCAACAGTGCTAATCACTGTGCTACCATGCCGCCCACTTGATGTTACCAACAAATCTCTAATTTTGTGGTTCACTTTAAGATTTAGCCAAAGAAAAGTGAAGGACAAGAAGGCCAAAAAATTCAATCAATGAATAAGAAACATGAAAACAGCAGCGTTCTTGGTTCGAGGGGCTGAGGTTTAGCATTTCGACAGTCAACGATACTCAATTTAGCCAACAAATGAATATTTTGGAAATAATTTTAAAATTGAAACAACCTATGATCTTCAAAACTGAAGGGTCACTTCACTTTTCAATCAAAAAAGACCAATTGACATTAAGGGAGCACTCACCTCTTTCTTACTGGCCCATCTTCATTTTCCGATGAGCTTGCATCATTTCCATCGCCTTTCTGTGATGTGTGAGACTCATCCTCTTTCCCATTTTCAACTACCATCTCAGGTGACAGTATCGATCCATTTGAGGAACCATTGCTGAGAGAACCTGCATGGTTAAAAGTCCATGGGATCAGTAAACAGTGTCAACAACCTACAGCCAGTTATTTAGAATTTTAAAAACCATTCACTGCTTTGCATTGTGGCAGCTTTTGCTTGGTTTTCAAAAAGTACAAGATCATATTGAAGAAGGCCCTTTATATGCACCTACGGGTACAGTGACTTTACATGCTTAAGGATCATAGTGGCCAAGCAATGATGGAAGGGGTAACTTTTCTTCTGAGGGTGCTGTTGGTTCATTTTACTTTAGGCTGGTGGCTTGTTCCCACCTCATCTCAGATATCTGCTTGCCTATGCTCATCATTAGTAAGGGAAGTCTTAATGCTGAAGGTCTCGTCCATGAAAAGAGTCTTGGCTACTTGGCACTTTCTGATCTCTATACAAGATCATACAGTCCTAATGCAAAATACAGTTAGGAGGCATCCACAATCATTTTGAAAGAGACCTTTTCTGGATCTATCAACCTCAATGGTATCTGTGACTTAAGGGGAGTCCACTGGGATAATGGGGAGGTACTCTTATTGGCAAGACAAGACTAGTGATGTCCTCAAGGATCTCTGTTGGGGTCTTAACTATTGGTCATCTTTATTAATGACGTGGGTGATGGGATAGAAAGCCACATATCTAAATATGACGACAGACAACACTGAGCATGAAATATTTTAATGATATTAAAATATCATTTTAATGAGAGAATTTCATTGCAGTGTTAATGTAAGCCTACTTGTGACAATGAAGATAATTATTAAATTCAGCAAATGGGTAAAACTGGCAAATGGATTTCAGGTTGACAATTGTGAAGGCACTCACTTTAGTACTAAAACGGACAGAACAGCATTTTTCAAAATGCTGAAAAGCTGGAATCTAAAACTCAGCGAGGTGGAGGACCATGTAAATGGAGTTCTGATATATAGATCCTTAAAATGTCTTTGGCAGATAGAGGATTTCATCAAAAAGGTTAACATGGCACTGTAGGTTAGCACTGCTGCCTCACGGCATCAAGGACCCGGGTTTGATCCCGGCGCCGGGTTACTGGCCGTGCGTAGTTTGCACATTTTCCTCGTGTCTGCGTGGGTCTCACCCCCACAGTCCAAAGATGTGCAGGGTAGGTGAATTGGCCACGCTAAATTGCACCTTAATTGGATTATTTTTGAAATTATGAGGAGAAATTAAACAAACATGTGTTCCGTGTTTTTTTGTTTTTATAAATTTGGAGTACCCAATTCATTTTTTCCAATTAAGGGGTAATTTAGCGTGATTAATCCACCTACCCTGCACATCTTTGGGTTGTGGGGGCGAAATACACCCAGACACGGGGAGAATGTGCAAACTCCACATGGACAGTGACCCAGAGCCAGCATCGAACCTGGGACCTCGGTGCCGTGAGGCAGCAGTGCTAACCAGTGCATCACCGTGCTGCCCAGAATTCAAAAGAGTTGATTTGATCAAAGTCTTCAAATTACCTCCCTATCATGAGGAGGTAGTGGCATAGAGGTAATGTTATTGGACTAGCAATCCGGGCTAATAACTGGGGGCTCCAATATAGCTGGTGAAATTTAAAACCAATTAATAAATCTGAAATTAAAAGGGTGTTAGTAGTTTTCCAATTTTCTGGGACTTTTCCCGGAGTTAAAGAATTCATGGAAGATTATTACCAGTGTATCCACCATTTTTGTAGCTACTTCCTTTTATAGGAAGTGGTCTCAAGCTGCTACGAAGTCTAAAAAAAGTAACAAAACCAGTAGAGGGCCGCCCGGCATCAACCTAGACACCTGAAACCACACTGCCGTACCCAGCCCTGTCAATCCTACTAAGTCTTCCTTACTAACATCTGGGGGCTGTGCCAAAATAGGGAAAGCTATCCCATAGGCTAGTCAAGCAGCAGCCTGACAAAGTCTTCCTCAAAACTATACCTGACAAACAATGTCCCAGAAATCACCTTCCCTGGGAATATCCTGTCGCACCAACAGGACAGACCCACTGGAGGTGGCAACACAGTGACACAGTCAGGAGAGAATTGCCCTGAGAGTCCTCAACATTGACTGGACTCCATAAAGTCTCTGGCATCAGGTCAAACATGGGTGAGGAAATAGTCACTAAGAATGGCTCATTAGCACCACTACTGACCGAGCTGGCCAAGTTCCAAAAGACGTAGCTGCTTGACCGGGTCAGTGATTGGCAGTGAGGGAACCAACAAATAGGAAAAACCTACTTGACTTCATCCTCACCAATCTACCTAGTACAGATGTATTTGTCCATGTGTATAAGTAGGAGGGATCACCACACAGACCTTGTGGAGACAAAGTCCCGTCTTGACAGTGAGGGTACCTTCCACGATTGAGTGGGACAGTCACCCTGTTGGACAGGGTAGGTTTTGAACAGATGCAGTCATTCAGAATTGGGCATCCATGAGGCACTGTGGCCCATCAGCAGTAGCAAAATTGTATTCAAAGTGCAAGGTAACCACCTGGACCGGCATACCCCCACTCTTCCATTACCATGAAGCCCGGGAGAATCAACCCTGGTTCAATGAAGAATGCTGGAGGGCATGACATGGACAGCACTAGGCATACGTAAAAGCGAGGCCTCAACCTGATGAACCACAACACAAGACTACTTTCATGCCAAACAGCAGATGCAGCATGCGATAGAGCTAAGAACTCCCACAATGAACGGATCAGATCTAAGCTCTGTAATCCATGCACATCCAGTCATGAATGGTGGAAGTGGACGAGTAAGCAACTAACAAGAGGGCAGGCTCCACAGATATCCCCACCTTCAATGATGGAAGAGCTCCAGCATATCTGTGTAAAAGACAAGGCTGAAGTATTTGCAACTATCTTCAGCCAGAAATGCTGAGTGGATGATCTACTTCGGTCTCTTCCTGAGGTCCTCAGCATCACAGATGCCAGTCTTCAGGGGCAGCATGGTGGTGCAGTGGTTAGCACTGCTGCCTCTCGGCACAGAGGACCCGGGTTTGATCCCGGCACCCGGTCACTGACCGTTTGGAGTTTGGGTGGGTCTCACCCCCACAACCCAAAAAGATGTATACGGTAGGTGAATTAGCCACGCTAAATTGCCCCTTAATTGGAAAAAAAGAATTGGGTACTCTAAATTTATTTTAAAAAACAGATGCCAATCTTCAGCCAATTTGATTCACTCCGCGTGATATCAAGAAACAGCTGAAGTTATGGGATACTGACAACATTTAGCAATGGTACTGAAGACTTGTTCTCCTGAACAAGTCACGCCCCTCAAGCTGTTCCAGTACAGCTACAACCCTGGCATCCACGTACCAATGTGGAAAATTGCACAAAAATCAAGACAAATCCAAACTGGCCAATTACCGACCCATCTTATGAACAGCAAAATGGCATCAAGTGGCACTTACTCAACAAAATCTGCTCACTGATTCTCAGTTTGGGTTCTGCCAGGCCCACTTCAGCTCCTGTCCACATTACAGCCTTGGCCCTAACACGGATAAAAGAACTAAAAACTCAAGAGATGAGATGAGTGACTGCCCTTGACATCAAGACAGAATTTGATCAAGAAGGCACGAGGAACCCTAGCAAAACTGAAATTAATGGGAATCAGGAAGGAAATCCCTCCACTGATTAGAGTTAAACTTAGCACAAAGGAAGATGGTTCTGGTTTTTGGATGTCACCCCTCTCAGTGCAAGGACATCATTGCAGGAGTTCCTCAAAGTGGTGTCCTAGGACCAACCACCTTCAGCTGCTTTATCAATGAACTTCCTTCCATCATAAGGTCAGAATTGGGGGTATTTGCTGATGATTGCACAATGTTCAGCACCATTCGCAACTACTCAGATAATGAAGCAGTCAGTGTCCAAATGCAGCATGACCTGGACAATATCCAGGTTTGGGCTGACAAGTGGCAAGTAGTGTTCACCCCACACAAGTGCCAGACAATGACCATTTCCAACAAGAGAGAATCCAACCATCGTCCCTTGACATTCAATAACATTACCATTGCTGATTCCCCACCATCAACATCCTGGGGATTACCATTGACCATAAACTGAACCGGACTAGCCATATAAATACTGTGGCTCCAAGAGCAGGTCAGAGGCTGTGAATTCTGCAGAGAATAACTCAGCTCCTGACTCCCCAAAGTTTGTTGAGCATCTACAAATCAGGAATGCGCTCCACTTGCCTGGATCGGTGCAGCTTCAAAAGCACTCAAGAAGGTTGACACTATCCAGGACAAAACAGCTCCCTTGATTGGGTGACCCATTAAAGGATTAAACGATCTAAAGGGGTTGCGAAGTGGATCGAAATCTAATCTATGGATTTTTAATGGAATAGAAACATATAGCACACAAGCACATTTATCTGTGCCTGTTGTTTAGAAACTGTAGAAAATTAAAAATAGCATTTCGAAGAATGCAGCATTTCCTCTTTATTGCACTAGAGCCTACATTCGAGCGTTGAATTCAAGTTTAAACCCACAACCTTCCAATTCAAAAGCAAGCATCTCCCATGCAAGCTAAAATGGCACAATTCCTGTATAGCCAGACTAGAGAGACAAGCGACATAGAGCAGACTATTAATTTTTTTGCAACCACTCAAAAAATTAGTCATAAACAGTTCCACTTATAAGTATGCATTTAACAACAGTATCTACGTTTTCAAAAGATGTATTGCGCATCTTGCATTCCATCAACCAAAAAGATGGGTAACAGACACCTGGGGCGTCATTCTCCGACCCCCCCGCCGGGTCGGAGAATGGCCGTTGGCCGCCGTGAATCCCGCCCCCGCCGAAGTCTCCGGTACCGGAGATTGGGCGGGGGCGGGAATCGGGCCGCGCCGGATGACGGGACCCCCCGCTCAATTCTCCGGCCCGGATGGGCCAAAGTCCCGCCCAGAAATTGCCTGTCCCGCCGGCGTAAATCAAAGCTGGTATTTACCGGCGGGACCAGGCGGCGTTGGCGGGCTCCGGGGTCCTGGGGGGGGGGGGGGTGGGCGCAGGGCGATCTGACCCCGGGGGGTGCCCCCAGGGTGGCCTGGCCCGCGATCGAGGCCCACCGATCCGCGGGCGGGCCTGTGCCGTGGGGGCACTCTTTCCCTTCCACCTCCGCCACGGCCTCCACCATGGCGGAGGCGGAAGAGACTCTCCCCACTGCGCATGCGCGGGAAACTGTCGGCGGCCGCTGACGCTCCCGCGCATGCGCCGCATTTCTGCGCCAGCTGGCGGGGCAACAAACGCCATTTCCGCCAGCTGGCGGGGCAACTAACGCCATTTCCGCCAGCTGGCGGGGCGGAAATCCCTCCGGCGCCGGCCTAGCCCCTCAATGTTGGGGCTCGGCCCCCAAAGATGCGGAGCATTCCGCACCTTTGGGCCGGCGCGATGCCCGTCTGATTGGCGCCGCTTTTGGCGCCAGTCGGCGGACATCGCGCCGTTGGGGGAGAATTTCGCCCGTTTCTTTTTAAATTTAGAGGACCCAATTATTTATTTTCCAATTAAGGGGCAATTTAGTGTGGCCAATCCACTGAACCTGCACATCTGTGTGTTCTGGGGGTGAAACCCACGCAGATACAGGGAGAATGTGCAAACTCCACACGGACAGTGACCCGGAGCTGGGGTCGAACCGGGGCCCTCAGCACCGTAGGCAGCAGTGCTAACCACTGTGCCACCGCCCTCATGGTTTTTAAAAAATCAGTAACAACTCATGTTTATTCTATAATTCACTTGTCACTTCCCGAGTACTTTGTAACCAGTAACAAAGGAAAAAATGGTGCACTTTCCACCCGATTTCCCCAAGTTCCAAGAAGTCAACAGTCTCGCAGTTAGTTTTACCAAAGTCAGGGTTATTTAGTAATAATACTGTAAACTGTGGTGCTGCTATCGCCAGAGGCCATACAGCTACCATTGAGCCCACCAAGAGTAACATAAACAGAACTGCCATGTTTTCTAACTGCCAGCAACTCAATCTGCATATACAGATTTGGACAATGGTTTTGCCCTCAAGTCCTGTAGAGATCCTCCCTAACAACGGAAAAGGTATGGATACAAACTCAACTTGTGGTAGATGTTTTTGGTTTAGAGATGTTGTATAATCAGTGTCGGGATGCAAACAAAGCGGTTTCTGCAGCACTCAAGGGACTGCACCAGCAAGGGAAGGTGGGGCTTTGAAAGTAGGGTGAAAGAATCATTCAGATTGTTAACCACACTAAAAGGATGAACAGGCCCAGAAGCTTTAGAGAGAGTCTGTGATGTTGCACTCAGAATTTACAGAAATGCCATTGTGAAGACATGGGCAAATCTGTAAAAAGGAATTCAGTTTGCAGTTAAACTTGAAGTGCACTACCTGATGAGTAATGTAATATAAATAGATAATTTGAAGATTATTTCCATTTTAATGTAAACTGTCATATAGTGAACCACATGATTGCTTAAAAAAACGTAATCAACAAACAGCATATACGAGTCCTACCTATATTTCTTCTGTTGCAATTTACATAGCAACAGCAAGTTTAGAATCCTCCTTCCCTGGAATACCTGGAGGGACTTCTTAGATGGTTAAGTCCTAATGGTTTTCCTTATCAGCACCTAACTTAATGTTCAGTCCAGAGGAGAAACTTGCAGCACAGAAATCATCAATTTGACCTATTGTGTCAGTGTCAAGCATTATTGAATTAATTCAAAACTAATCTCACCATCCAACTCACCACACAGCCATGCATCTTCCTGCAGTTTATTTACCTGCTTATTTCTTTGTAAAATAACGCAGTTGTCTCTGCCTCAACAACTCCCTGTGATAAATCATTTGATGTTCTTAAAAACTCCACTAATTTGTAACAACTTGTTCAGGTGATGAATTAAAAATAACAATAATCTTTATTTTTTTTTTAAATTCCTCTCCCACTCCCCCGCCCTACCCGTACCCCCCACCTTATTTTTCAATAATCTTTATTATTGTCAGTCGGCATACATTAACACTGTAATGAAGTTACTGTGACAATCCCCTAGTCGCCACACTGAGGGAGAATTCAGAATGTCCAAATTACCTAACAGCACGTCTTTCAGGATTTGTGGGAGGAACGGAGCTCCCGGAGGAAACCCACACAGACATGGGGAGAACGTGCAGACTCCACACAAACAGTGACCCAAGCCAGGAATCATACCTGGGACCCTGACGCTGTGAAGCAACAGTGCCAATCACTGTGCTACTGTGCCGCTCATCCTTCCCGTCACATAATTCCCAATCAAGGGAAACGCTTTCCGGAGCACCCATCCCACCACCTTCAACCAAATTGTTTTTCTACAGCATTCTCCCTCACAGCTCCCCGCCAACCAAATAAGGAGAAATTTGGCCATTTCCCCCCCACCCATGAAAAGTATTAAAAACTATTAGTGGATATCAGACTCAGTGAGAAACAGTCTCAAAATCGCCAACGTTATATAACCTCATTGATTAGAAGGTCCGTGCCTTCACAACTTGGAATCAACCACACAATACGGAGCCACACAAAAAAAGTTCCAGATTCAATATATGATGAAACAAAATGGGCGGGATTCTCCACTCCCACGCCGAAGTGGCCGCGCCGTCGTGAACGCCGTCGAGGTTCACGACGGCGCGGAACGGCCCCTGTCCCGACCGATTCAGGCCCTGACAATGGGCCAGTATCGGGGCCGCGTCATCTACATGCGCCAGGCCTTGTCGCCCGTGTAAAACGGGCGCCACATAGATGACGTGGCCGGCGCCGCATAACGGACGTCATCCGCGCATGCGTGGTTGCCATCCTCTCTAAGTCCGCCCCGCAAGAAGATGGGGGACGGATCTTGCGGGGCCGCAGAAGGAAGGAGGTCCTCCTTCAGAGAGGACGGCCCGACGATCGGCGGGCACCGATCGCGGGGCAACTCCACATTCCAGATGAAGCCCGGTGCAGGATCCCCCCCCGCAGGCCGCCCCCCCCCCCAGCGTTCACGCACCACCCACGACTGCAGCGACCAGGTGTGGACGGCGCCGGGGGGAACCCGCCGTTTTGGCCTGGCCGCTCGGCCCATCCGGGCCTCAGAATAGCGGGGGTGCCGGAGAATCGCCATTTTCGGTGTCTCCGGCGATTCTCCGTTCCGCGAAACTCGACCGGGCCGTTCCCGCCGCTTGGGAGAATCGCGGGAGGGCATCGGATCGGCGTCCTCGGAAATTTTGGCGGCCCAGGCAATTCTCCCAACCGGCATGGGAGTGGAGAATGTATCTCAGCAGTTTCATGAAAATGGGCTTCTGTGCACAAGGAGATTAGTATTTTTTCTGATTTATTTTGTCTCTGTATTAAATCAGTCCGGGCTACTGCATCTATCCCATTGTCTAGTGACTCTTGGCTCAAAAGCATAATTGTGGATATTTAGCATGGATCCCATCTGGTTCAGCTGTGGTGCCTTCCATGATCAAAAAAATAGCCTCTCACTCTCGGAATCACCCAAGAAAAATGGATGAATGGATGACTTGAAATTACTTGAATGAAACACCAGCCAAGTAATTTTTCAGGAGAGGGGTGGGGGGGGGGGGGGGGGTTGGGGAGGGAGAGAGAGAGAGAGAGAGAGGAGAGATGCAGGCAAGAGAACAAGATGTGATGAATAAATGATTATATTTGGGAAAGGCAATATTGTACTATACACAAAAAATATTGCAGCACAAAGTGAATACATTTCCTTAATCTGAATTCCAGTGAAAACAGTACATTTATTCACCCAAACAATAAATCTTGATTGCGTAAAATAAATCAACATCCATGGCACTTACCAAGTTGCTTTACCCTTCATATAGCCACAGACACGGGAAAATTTAAAGTTCACACATCAGATTCATGAGTTGAATTCTTTTTTAATTTTTCTAATTGAGGGGCAATTTAACATGGCCAATCCACCTACCCTGCACATCTTTGGTTTGTGGGGGTTAAGACCCATGCAATCACGTGGAGAATGTGCAAACTTCACACGGTCAGTGACCCGGTGCTGGAATCTAACTTGGGTCCTCAGCGTCGTGAGGCAGCCATGCTAGCCACTGCGCCACCTAGACCATGAGTTGAATTTACAGAAATGCCCTATTGTACCTCCAAACTATTCTGCAAAATAAATTAAGCGTTTTGACATTGCTATAGCCTCATAACTTCAGCAAGGACTGCAAGAGGTACTACAACAGATACAAGCATCCAAGGTTAAGGAGAAAAATAAGTCGAGGATTCTGACATTTCCTGTTAAAAATGCTACTCATGTAGAATGCCATACAATGGGGAAAAAATCCTGAAACACTATTTCTGATTGTGGAACCCCCATCCCAACAATGTAATATTCCTCTTCTTGACAGTGAGGTTTCATCTTGTATAATGCTACGTGGGGACAATTTTCTTTTTTTTTTTTTTTTTTTAAAAGGGCGGGCTGTCTTTCTGCAACAGGATTTATTCGCAAACAAATTAGTTTTGGCATTTTTTTTTTTTTTTTTAAATAGTGCAGACAGACCCCATTGGTACAAAATTGGCTCATCACCAAAATAGGTCTAAAGGGTTAAACAAAGAACATGAACACAAAAGACAAGGTTAGTACTGAAAATACTGCATTAAAAATGTCCGGGCAGTGCTCACCAGTAAGAATTAAATGCTTCCCTGTCATAAATGAGAGCAGCAATACGCAAGATTAAAATCTGAGACACAAAGTCGGCACAACACAATGCCACACACATGAAAATACAGCAGTGCACAACACATCCGTGAAGATGAACACAAATGGAGACAGCATGCAGCTGAGCCAGCTCACTAAGAACACGTTAAATCCACATATACCAGCAGCAGTCAAAAGCAAAACAATATCTACTGAAGAGAATGCTGCACGAACATTCAAGCCATTACTGACGGAATACGAGAGTCATGTCTACTGTGAGCACTGCTATGGCAGACCTATACAAGCAAATATCCTTTACAATCATAAATACAACAGTGGCGTTTTAACAGTACACAGCCTTCCTGACATCCTTGATCAAAAATCTACATTTTCTCCTAGATCGTGCACCTTGGACTGTAGTAGAGGACAGGTGGTGGATGGTAGACATCGTCACAGCCTCTGCCGATGGCATTTCCTGGCCTATTTAGTGAGCCACTAAAGCAGAATTCAAGATGAACCCCCGTTGATTTCCACTTCCATCAGCCTGATTCTTCACTGCTGTTGAATGCTGCACCACATGACCCAGGTGAGCTAAGCAACTCGCTGGCTTAAGGAATCCAAAGTGCGAATGCAAACAGAAGCTTGGAATTTTTTTTTAAACCCAAGCAAGCTCTTCTGGTCGGAGACGAGGTACAATTTAACTGAATTGGCTGTAAATACTTTAGGAATTTAAGGAAACACAGATTTAAACTACGGTTTAAACAAAAGGGATATTTATTGCCAATTAGTGCACAGGCTTGCCAGACAAGCCTTTGAGAATTGCATCCTTTACATGTCAAGCAAACATCTGCTGTGGCTCAGCCTGAAAAGACTCACGTGATCACTGCACCGCTCCAGTTTACCAGGGAAATTTGTTAGCAGCACTCCCACAAATTATGGTGTATTTCATCTCCCTCTGCTTCACGCTTGTGACTCGGCTAAAACATTGCTTTTTAAGGCGTCTGTATTCCTTTGCCAGCAATCTAGACTTATTTAACCGAAAGTATGATTACTCAATTATTCCAGCAATCCAAAATTGTAGAAAAATAATTCTGAATGCACGCTAGCCATGGTAGAAATGTAATCATACTAGTAAGCAGAATCTGAGGTGATCATGCAAGTGAAAAATCAATTGTGCCCAATTAGCAGAAAATAAATGAATAGATGTAAATGTAGCAGTTTTCCAGATCTTTTTGTGCACTGTCCAGGTAAGGTTTAAAAATGTACAAGTGCAGACCAGCTGGCACCAACCCTAGTTCGCTCTTTTTGTATGCATGGACATGCTGTACCTTGTAATGGTAGCATATAGTTTGTCCTTGTTTCCTCCCACATTCCCAAGTTGGCAACTGCAACCAAACTGGCTGGCAGTGATCCAAAGCAAGGTCACAAAAAACTTCTCCAGAGCAAAAACAAACCCACACTCTACTCAGAAATTCCTCCTCATAGCCAGCTCGAGATGGCATAACACTGCAGGAGGGTAGACACCTCCAGAGCCAGAAAATAGAAATGATGGGAGGTGGGCCATAAGGCGGTGGGAGGAAGAATTTTTTAAATAATAAAAGGGTTTCAGAGGGATGAGGGATGCTTTAATAGGACAATGGTGTAGGGGTGAGAGGTCAATTCCTTTTTTTCACCCAGAATACTACATGTCTTATTTGGCATCACGTTCCAACAAGCTCCTTTTCCACAGCACAACAGAAGAAATTATGCCTACCTTCTTTACCAAGATAAGCAGCAAATGGATGGGTGCAGGAAGCAATAATGGTAATTTTCCAACTACAGGGCTAATTATTCCTCGACCCTGCCCAGCAACGCTTAGATCAATAGCAGCATTCTTTCTCAGCTCAGCATAAAGCAAAGCTCCAACCAAGGAGCTCCCTAGTTTGTATGGCTCAATGCCACAGCATAATGGAAAAGAGAAGATTGTTCTGAAATATATTCAATTGTGGCTTTAAAGATAAAAATCTCTACAAACCTTTGTGACACTATGTATGAAGCTGAAAGATGCTAAACAACCTATTTTCAAAATAACAGGTTTCCTGGTTATTAGTTAAACAAATACCACTAAAGGAAAAAATTAGGCAGGCAATTAGGGGCTAATTGGTTTCACTCTATTATTCACCTTCCTCAAGAAATATCTACCATCATCTGTTATAACAAAGTTTGAGTTATCTACAACAGTAACCTATCTTTTCATGTAGCCTAATGAGACAAAGTCAGTTATGGCAATATTAGAGCAAATGCAAAATAGGCTTGGTCAAACAGGTAGGAATGTCTTGAAGGAGGAAAGCGAAGTAGAAAGGTGGTATGATTCTGCCCCAGAGTTGCAGGCCTAGACAATTGACAATATGGCCATTGGCGGAGCAATTAAAATTGGGGATGCATAGAAGAACAGAATTATAAGAGCACAGATAGCTCAGACATTTGAGAGACTGCAGGTCATACTGAGGGGTGAGGCCATGTTTGGTTTTGAAGACAAGAGTAGGAATTGGGAAGTAGCCAGACGGGAAACTATCTCGTATACATTATTCCCATATTTGAGCCACATTGTCTAAAAAAAATTCAGGTACAATCCCTGCCCTATGTGGAACTAGCCAAACTCTGTTAACAGGTGCAACAATTAACGACAAGGGCTTCTGGTTTAAGTCTTTGAAAAAATGGTTTGAGGTCCTGATATTGTATAAATGGGACGTGTGTAGGCATGCCAAAAGGTGACAAACTTAGCACTTGACTGTGAGCCAATCTACTGCAGTAATTCAAGGTGGCAGCACATTGCTACCATCTTGTGAGTAATAAGGGATGGTCAACAAATGCTGGGCTTGTCAGCGATGTTACACCCCAAGAATGATTTAAAAAAAAATAAATTTAAGAGTACCCCAATTCTGTTTTATTCCCCAATTAGGGGGCAATTTAGTGTGGCCAATTCACCTACCCTGCATATCTTTTTTAGGTTCTGCGTGAGACCCACGCAGACACAGGGAGAACGTGCAAATTCCAGACCCGGGTCCTCAGCACTGTGAAACAGCGGTGCTAACCACTGCGCCACCATGCTGCTCCCCCCCCAATCATCAGCAAAATAATGGAAAGGATCATCAACAATGCCATCAAGCGGCTCTTAGCAATAGCCTGCTTACAGACGCTCAGCTTGGGTTCCGCGGACCAGGGTCACTCAGCTCCTGATCTCGTTACAACCTTGGTTCAAACTGGACAAACCGGCAGAATTCCAGAGGTGAGGTAAAAATGACTGCCCTTGACATCAATGCAGTATTTGACCAAGTATGGCATCAAACAGCCCTAGCAAAACTGGAGTAAATGGGAATCGGCACGGGGGGGGGACAACTCTGTTGGTTGGAGTCATGCCTAGCACAAAGGAGAATGGGTGTGGTGGTTGGAGATCTATCATCTCAGCTCCAATACATCACTGCAGGAGATCCTCAAGGGACTGTCCTAGGCCCAACCATCTTTAGCTTCTTCATCATTGACCTCCCTTCCATCATAAGTTCAGAAGTGGGGATGTTTGCAGAAGACCAAAGAGAAAATGCTAGAAAATCTCAAGCAGGTCTGGCAGCATCTGTAGGGAGAGAAAAGAGCCAACGTTGCCAGTTTTGACAAAGGGTCATCTGGACTCGCAACGTTAACTCTTTTCTCTCCCTACAGATGCTGCCAGACCTGCTGCGATTTTCCAGCATTTTCTCTTTGGTTTCAGACTCCAGCATCTGCAGTAATTTGCTTTTATCCAATGTTTGCAGAAGACTACAATGTTCAGCATCATTCATGATACTCAAGACAAGAGGATTTATATCCAAATGCAGCAAGTCCAGGACAATAGCCAAGTTTGGGTTGGCAAGTGGCAAGTAGTGCCAGGCAATGACCACCTCCAACAAGAGGGGATCTAACCATCACCCCTTGACATTCAATGGCATTAACATCAAGAATCTCCTATTATCAACATCCTGGGCGGGGGGGTTTCCATTGACCAGAAACTGAACTGGACTAGCCATACAAATACCGTGGCTACCAGAACAGGTCAAAAGCTTGGAATCCTACGGCAAGTAACTTACCTCCTGATCCCCCAAAGTCTGTCCAACATCAAAAAGCAGGAGTCAGTTGAATACTATTCACTTGCCTGGTGAGTGCAGTTCCAACAACACTCAAAGCTCAAATCCATCCAGGATAAAGCAGCCCACTTTATTGCTACCCCTTCCACAAACATTCACTCCCTCCTCCACTGACGAACAAGATGCACTACAGAAACCCACCAAGTTTCTTTAGTCAGCACCTTCCATCTAGAAGGACAAGAGCAGCAGATACCTGCGAACATCACCACTTCGAGGTTCCCCTCCAAGTCACTCACTATCTTGACTTGGAAATATATAACCGTCTCTTCACTGTCGGTGGGTCCAAAACATGGAATCCCCTCCCTAACAGCACTGTGGGTGGGTGTACCTACACCTCAGGGACTGCAGTGATTCAAGATGGCAGCTCACCAACATCTTCT
Organism: Scyliorhinus torazame; assembly: GCF_047496885.1. NCBI lineage: Eukaryota > Metazoa > Chordata > Chondrichthyes > Carcharhiniformes > Scyliorhinidae > Scyliorhinus > Scyliorhinus torazame. The sequence goes on from NC_092712.1 coordinate 261,465,651, forward strand.
GAAGGGCAACTCGGGGTAGACAATAAATGCTGGCCTAGCCAGCAATGCCCACAACCCGTCAACAAATTTTAAAAACTGCTTTAAGGTTTTACGGTACCATGACCACCATAGAATGAACTGTTCCTCACCAAGAGCAAGAAGATAGGGGAAAAAATATGCATTTGATAATCTGTTTTCTGCTACTACTATTTTCTTTCTCTTCATTTTCTTTGTTCCCCTGCATCATTTCCCAATTAACCCGAGTACCAGAGAGCAATCTTCACTCGGAAATTTTCCCAGCCTTTAATTTTGATACAGAACTACCCAGAGGGTAGTTCCATATCACCGAGGGACGACAGTGGTTAGCACTGCTGCCTCACAGCACCGAGGCCCCAGGTTCGATCCCAGCTCTGGGTCATTGTCTGTGTGGAGTTCGCACATTCTCCCCGTGTTTGTGTGGGTTTCGCCCCACAACTCAAAGATGGGCGGGGTAGGTTGATTGGCCACGCTAAAATTGCCCCTTAATTTGAAAATATCTTTTATCTTTTCTTGCAGGCTTGAACATCCTCCGAGGCCCGTGGAGACCTTTTGACCTGACCTAACCTGACCTCCACGACCTGGAAGTGGATCGGGCCCAAACCGGACGTGACGTCCCGACCTCGATTTGGAGCCGACCCGGACCTCGGATCTCCCAACCCGGCTGAACAACCAACACCAGTCCCTGAATCGCCCAGCCCAGTCCCCGGAGCTCCCGACCCGCAATGACGAGACCCAGCCCAACTCGACCCCGAGAGACCCGCCCAGCGACCCGACCCGGAGAGGCCCGCCCAGCAGCCCGACCTACCTGGGAATGCAAGAAAGAAAAATCCACGTGGAGGCCCGACCGGGTCTACTTCAAGGCCCGACCCCAGGAACGCCCAGGGAGAGAACAGATCATGGGACTCAGCCCAACCTGCCTCAGGAAGTCCCTGCCCACGACCCAGGACCCCCGAAATGGCGGAGACCCCGCGCAAGGACCCGAACGCGCTGCAAGGTATTCACGTGCCCGCAGAACACCGGGACCCATCTGGATTGCAAACATGCCCCCCTAGCAACCCCTCTACCTCAACCCTGCCAGACCCAACCGCGGAAACGTAACCCGAGCCATGGTCCCCACCAGCACCCTGGACGCTGCCAGACGCAACCACCTACCTTCCACAAGGTCAGACTTCTCCCATCGGATCCCAGGATCATCCAGCCGCAGCCGACGACCGAGGAAGCGAGGGAAACGTGGTGGTCTACAGGTTACACTGAAGCAACGCGGTTTCAAGACCCCTATCCCCAACATACTCCTGGCAAACGTCCAAGCGATCGAAAACAAGCTGGATGAATTTAACACTAGACTTACCTCTCAGAGGGAAGTAAGAGACTGCTATGTGCTCTGTTTCACAGAGACATGGCTCACCCCCGCCTTACCGGACTGTGCCATACAACCTGAAGGCTTCTCAATTCACCGGGCGGACCGCACCGCGTCATAGAAAACATAGAACATAGAAAAATACAGCACAGAACAGGCCCTTCGGCCCACGGTGTTGTGCCGAACCTTTGTCCTAGATTAATCATAGATTATCATTGAATTTACAGTGCAGAAGGAGGCCATTCGGCCCATTGAGTCTGCACCGGCTCTTGGAAAGAGCACCCTACCCAAAGTCAACACCTCCACCCAACACTAAGGGCAATTTTGGACACTAAGGGCAATTTATCATGGCCAATCCACCTAACCTGCACATCTTTGGACTGTGGGAGGAAACCGGAGCACCCGGAGGAAACCCACGCAGACACGGGGAGGACATGCAGACTCCGCACAGACAGTGACCCAAGCCGGAATCGAACCTGGGACCCTGGAGCTGTGAAGCAATTGTGCTATCCACAATGCTACCGTGCTGCCCTTAAGAACAAATAAATTTACACTATATCATTTTACCGTAATCCATGTACCTATCCAATAGCTGCTTGAAGGTCCCTAATGTTTCCGACTCAACTACTTCCACAGGCAGTGCATTCCATGTCCCCAGTACTCTCTGGGTAAAGAACCTACCTCTGACATCCCCCCTATATCTTCCACCATTCACCTTAAATTTACGTCATCAGGCAAAGCGAAGGGCGGAGGGGTGTGCCTCCTCATCAACTCCTCCTGGTGCTTGGATGTGGCGACCCTGGCGACCTACTGCTCCCCGACCTGGAATACCTGACCGTGAAGTGCCGCCCATGCTATCTTCCATGTGAGTTCACTTCAGCCATTATCACAGCAGAAGTGAGGAAGGCGCTGACGAACTGTACACAGTTAAAAACAACTACGAAACAGAACTGCCGGAGGCCTTGTTCGTCGTGGCCAGAGACTTCAAAAAGGCCAACCTCGAGTGTGTACTGCTAAAATTCCACCAGCACATCTCCTGTCCCACCAGAGGCGACAACACTCTTGACCACTGCTACTCAAAAATCAAGGGCGCCTACCGTTCCATCCCCCGACCGCACTTTGGGAAATCAGACCATAAGACGGTGCTCCTTCTCCCGGCATACAAGGAGAAACTCAAGCGGGAGAATCCAGCTAAGAAGGTTGTGCAGTGCTGGTCCGAGGAAACAGAAGAGCTCTTACATGACTGCTTAAGAGACAGTGGACTGGTCCATATTTAAGAACTCAGCGACCAACTTAAATGAGTATGCCACCACCGTCACAGACTTCATCAGCAAATGTGTGGACGACTGCGTGCCAAAGAAAGCAGTAAATACGTTCCCCAACCGGAAACCATGGCTCAATCGCGAGGCGTTCAAGTCATACGACCCTGACCTATACAAGAAATCCAGGTACGACCTCCGCAAAGCCATCCGAGATGCCAAGAGAGAATATCAAACCAAGCTATAGTCATAGACAGACTCTTGGTGATTGTGGCAAGGACTAAACAACATAACGAGCTACAAAGCGAAGCCGAACAGTATCTCCAGCAGCAGCGCACCCCTCCCCGATGAAGTCAATGCATTCTATGCTCGGTTCGAGCAGGTAACCAACAATCCGCTGTCGAGTGCCCCAGCAGCCCATAACTCACCCATACCCACCATCACAACTTCCGAAGTCAGATCGGCCTTCCTGAAAGTGAACCCTCGGAAGGCGATGGGCCTGGACGGAATCCCTGGTCGTGCACTCAGAGCCTGCGCGGACCAGCCGGCAGAGGTGTTTGCGGACATCTTTAACCTGGCCCTACTCCACTCCGCGGTCCCCACCTGCTTCAAGACGACCACCATCATACCGGTGCCAAAGAAGAACCAGGCAACGCGCCTCAATGACTACCATCCAATGGCCCTGACTTCAGTCGTAATGAAGTGCTTCGAGAGGTTGATCATGAAGCGCATCACCTCCATACTCCCAGAACGCCTTGGTCCACTGCAATTCGCATACCACTGCAGCCGGTCCACATCAGACGCCATTTCCCTGGCCCTACGCTCATCCCAAGAGCATCTCGACAACAAGGATTGTGCCTTCAACACCATAATCCCAGTCAAGCTCATATCAAAGCTCCAAAACCTAGGACTTGGCTCCCCACTCTGCAACTGGATCCTCGATTTTCTGACCAACAGACCACAATCAGTAAGAATGAACAACAACACCCTCCTCCACAATAGTCCTCAATACCCCCGCAAGGCTGCGTACTTAGCCCCCTAATCGACTCCCTGTACACACACGACTGCGTGGCAAATTTTGGTTCCAACTCCATCTACAAATTTGCTGACGATACGACCGTAGTGGGCCAGATCTCGAATAACGACGAGTCAGAATACAGGAGGGAGAGAGAACCTAGTGGAGTGGTGCAGCGACAACAATCTCTCCCTCAATGCCAGTAAAACTAAAGAGCTGGTCATTGACTTCAGGAAGCAAAGTACTGTACACAACCCTGTCAGCATCAACGGGGTGGAGATCGTTAGCAGTTTCAAAGTCCTAGGGGTGCACATTTCCAAAAATCTGTTCTGGTCCATCCACGTCGACGTTACCACCAAGAAAGCACAACAGCGCCTATACTTCCTCAGGAAACTAAGGAAATTTGGCATGTCCACATTAACCCTTACCAACTTTTACAGATGCACCATAGAAAGCATCCTATCTGGCTGCATCACAGCCTGGTATGGCAACTGCTCGGCCCAGGACCGCAAGAAACTTCAGAGAGTCGTGAACACCACCCAGTCCATCAAACGAACCAGCCTCCCACCTCCCGCTGCCTGGGGAAAGCGGGCAGCATAATCAAACACCCCTCCCACCCGGCTTACTCACTCTTCCAACTTCTTCCATCGGGCAGGGGATACAGAAGTCTGAGAACATGCACAAACAGACTCAAAAGCAGCTTCTTCCCCGCTGTTACCAGACTCCTGAATGACCCTCTTATGGACCTATCTCATTATCACTACACCCTGTATGCTTCGTCCGATGCCAGTGCTTATGTAGTTACATTGTATACCTTGTGTTGCCCTATTATGTATTTTCTTTTATTCACTTTTCTTCATGCTGCTCGCAGAAAAATACTTTTCACTGTACCTTGGTACACGTGACAATAAACAAATCCAATCCAAATATGAATTCGGTACTCTAAATTTATTTTTAAAAAGTAAATTCCTATATTCTATGCACAGGGCACTATGGTACTTGTACAATGTAGCACTTCCTCAATATTACACTAAAGTGCCTGCCTGCATGGTGTCTTCCAAGTCCTGAATGAAGTGTGAACGCACTTTTATTTACTCTTTCATAGGATGTGGCGTCATGGCTGGACCAGGATTTATCACCCACCCCTAATTGCCCTACAGATGCGGTGATGGTTATCCGCCTACTTGAACCACTGCAATCGATGTAATGTAGGTATACTCACAATGCTGTTAGCAAGAGAGTTCCAGGATTATGACCATGTGGTAGTTTAGGAACAGAGATATAGTTCCACATCAGGATGTTGTATGACTGGAAGGTGATTAAATGAGATCAGATGTTAAAACGGAGATGCCCAGTTTGCCTGTTCAGAGGGTGGAGGGGATTCAATCACACTTATTTACAGAGCAAGTTGTTCTACTTTCTTCTCCAGGGCAACATTCAGTCCCTCAACCTATATTACCAAGAACAGATAGTTAAACATTTGCCCCATTTGCTGTTTGTGTTCTGTGTTCAAACTGGTTGGTGTTTGCACTTACAAGGAATGATTGCACAGCAAAAGTAATTCATTGGATGCAAAGCACTTTAGCAAATCCTGAAGATAAAAAGCTTTTTTTTTTATAAATGCAAGTTCTTGTTACAAAGAATTGCACATATGAATTCCACATCCTGGACCTTACTCAAAATATTTAGATGACAAGAGACACTGTTAATAGAGTCATGAAGCATATTTCCCCAGCATTCTAATAATACCCAAATTCAGAGAACATTCAGCACTGGTCATTTAATTAACAGAATGTTGTAATCGTCACTCGGAAATTTTCCCGGCCTTTAATTTTCATATGGAACTACCCAGCCAGTCTAATATGCTGCTAGTAGCTGCTGCTTGGCTCAGTTAGTACGACTTCTACTGAGTCAAATGAGTTCAAACTCCACTCCAGGACTTGAGCACATAATCCAAACTGACACCCTTGTACAGTATTGAGGGAGTGACACATGCGGAGTGTTGTAGAATCATTGCTTTGTGGATTGAATTGAAATGGTTGCAATACAGGAGAACATTTGGCCCTTCTTGTCCAGCTCGCTGCAAAAGCAGCTCACCTAGCCCCACTCAATCCAGTCTTTTCCCCCGTAGCCCTGGCCCATTAAGTCCAGCTCTGCAAAAGCAACTCATCTAGCCCTACTCAACGCACCATTTTTCCCCATAGCCCTGTTTTATGAAGTCACGGAGAGTCCGCACCTAGTTGTATCAAAGAAAGGTAGGTTTATTTACAAGGCTATAATACACAGCTCCCGCCCAGTATGTTCCACCCAGGTCTTTAACGGTCAGTGTTGAATTGGCCAACCTTATATGTAATATGGATAGAGCTCACCCCACCCCTTAATGAGGGAGCACGGACTCCACAAGGGACACGGGAAGACAATAATCCCCACCCTGTAAGTCCTGTTCAGTGGGTTATGATACCCGGTGAGGGCAGCACGGTGTCACAGTGGTCAGCACTGCTGCCGCAAGGTGCCGAGGAGTCAGGTTCGATCCCGGCCCTAAGTCACCGTCTGTGTGGAGTTTGCACATTCTCCCCGTGTCTGCATAGGTCTCACCCCACAATCCAAAAGATGTGCAGGGTAGATGGATTGGTCACGCAAAATTGACCCTTAATTGGAAAAAAATAATTGGGTACTCTTTTTAAAGATTTAATTGATCCAATTGCCTATTGAAGAATTCACTTGAATGAAACTCTGTCAGAGCAAAAAGCAAAATAAAGTAAGAGTCAATATATTTTACATGCAATTAAACAATCTACCATAACTTAATTGTACAGTCACTTATTGTTGGACTGAGTCATGACACTATTGGTCAGACAACCACAAAAGGAAAACGTGAAACATCTACACCTTGGGATATCTGAAATTCAATCTTCTGAATAAAACTTGGTCACTGGGTTAAAATGTATTTTTTCAAAACGAAACTGCTCAATGTGCAAACATGGTATGATGTATTGAATCTCTTGCAGCATACATTGCAGCTTTCTGTAGCAACATCAGACAACATGAGCATATTCTACTGAGGTTTTGTTCAGAAACTATACAAGATTAATTCATGAACTGGTCCCTAAGCAAAATTAATACCAAATCCAGCTTGAAACTCCAATTAAAAAACCGAGAGGGGTTCTAGTGGCGGCTATGGAGGAGTGAGTCGCACATTTGGTGGCTCCCGCTCGGGTCGGACTTTTGGACCTTTCCCCCATTTTTCTACCGGACTTGAATTGTAAAACAGATGTTAGTGGCAATTGTCTACTGAATTCCCACTTCGGTGCATGGAGAGAAGGACTGGAAGTGTTCGTAAGGGCAGAAACAAAAAGACAGAGAAGGCTTGGGCTGTAGCTGCAACAGAAGACAGCATGGCGGAGGTTCGGACCTCAGGCTTGTCGACCCAGCAGTCTATGGAGTAGCTGATGCAAGTCATTCAGGATGGCTTTCCTAAGCAGAAACGGGACTGCTTGGACCCGATAAGAAAGTTGATTGAGCGGTTGGAGCATAGATTGGACGCCCAAGATCGGGTGATCCAGAAGGTGGAGAAGGCGCTGGCTGAGCAGGAGGAACATCAGACTGCGGTGGAGCTGGAGTTGGGGATGCTGAGGGACCAGCAGAAGTTCCTTGAGACGGTGGAGGACCTTGAAAACAGGTCCCGCCGGCAGAACCTAAGAATCGTCGGGCTCCTGGAGGGGTCCGAAGGAACGGACGCTGGGGCATACTTTGCAGACATCTTCGTGAAGCTGATGGGGGATGGACATTCTCCCGGCCCTTGGAGGTGGATAGGGCTCAGAGCACTCGTGAGGAAGCTGTGAATGGAAGACCCCCCAAGGGCAATGGTGGTGAGATACCACAGGCTCGCGGATAAGGAGCACATTCTACAGCGGGCCAAGCAAACACGGAGCTGTAAGTGGGACAATTGCATCCTGCGGGTTTACCAGGACCTGAGTGTAGAGGTGGCCAGGAGGAGAGCAGGCTTCAACCAGATTAGGTCGATCCTTTTTGAGAAAAAGGTGAAGTTTGGACTGTTACACCCAGCCCATCTCTGGGTCATGCACGAGGATCAGCACTTCTACTTCGAGTCGGCGGAGGACGCGTTGGACTTTGCGAAAAAGGGCTGGCGAAGGACTGAGAAATTTTGAACTTGGCTGCAACGTTCATGTTTTTGGGTTTTTTTCTTTTTGTTTCTCTGTGTTTGTAAAAACGTTCTCGTTTGCGTTTTATTGAAGATGTTTGTGATGCCGTTTGCATTGATTTGGAACCAGCGGTAGAGCTGAGTGAGTTAAGGTTTTCATTTGCACTGTTGTGGGATGGAGGTGTGCTTGTTTTTGATCTTGGTGCTTTTCCCGTTGGACAATTGTGTGGGGATTGTTTGATGCTGGAGTTTGTTCGTATGAGCGGCGATGGGGGGGGCAATAGGTAGGAGACTGTCTGGCGCCGGGGATGGGGGCCACCAAGCTACCTGGGCGAGCTAGCTCACGGAAGCGCAGTGGGGGGGGGGGGGTGCATATGTTTGGTTTAGTAAAGGGGCTGAGTTGCAAGGTGTTGTTACTGGGGGGGGGGGGGAAATGTTCTGCTGACGAGGGAGGGACTTGAGCTGAGCAACAGAGAGGAGGTTGGGGGCGGGGGCTGCCTTGGGATGGACCGGTGGAGGGGCGGGGGCTGCCTTGGGATGGACCGGTGGAGGCGCTGAGCACGGACTGGAGGTGGGCCTAAAAAAGGGGATGGCTGATCGGAGGAGGGAGGGGGGGGGGGGGGGGCATTGAGCCCCCCAACTAGGCTGATCACCTGGAATGTTCGAGGGTTAAATGGGTCGGTCAAAAGGGCACGTGTTCACACGCATCTTAGGGGATTTAAGGCGGACGTGGTAATGTTGCAGGAGACGCACCTTAGACTAACGGACCAGGTTAGACTGAGGAAAGGCTGGGTCAGTCAGGTCTTTCACTCGGGATTAGATTCGAAGACTAGAGGGGTCGCGATCCTGATCAATAAGCGGGTGGTGTTTGAGGCGGGTAGAATAGTCTTGGATGTGGGAGGTCGGTATATTATGGTCAGTGGGAAGTTAGAGGGGGAGCAGGTGGTATTAGTAAATGTATATGCGCCAAATTGGGATGATGTGGAGTTTGTAAAGAGGATGCTGGGGAAGATACCGGACCTGGATACGCACAGGTTGGTTATGGAAGGGGACTTCAACACAGTTATGGACCCTGGCTTGGACCGGCCAAGCTTGAAAACGGGCAGGGTGCCAGCAATGGCAAAGGAACTAAGAGCGTTCATGGAGCTGATGGGGGGCAGCCGAGGGTGAAGGAGTTTTCCTTCTACTCACACGTGCATAAAGTGTACTCCCGGATTGATTTCTTTATTTTGAGCAGGGCGTTGCTGGCTGGGGTTGTGGACACGGGATACTCGGCGATTACAATCTCAGACCATGCTCTGCACTGGGTTGACCTCCAGGTTAGTAAAGACAGTAACCAGAGCCCGCAATGGAGGTTGGATGGGACTTTTGGCGGATGAAGGGGTGTGCGAGCGGCTGAGAAAATGTATTCAGAGCTACCTGCAGGTCAATGACACGGGGGAAATTTCAGCAGCGGTGGTGTGGGAAGCACTGAAGGCGATGGTCAGGGGGGAATTGATTTTGATTCGGGCCCATAGGGAGAAGATGGACAGGGCAGAGACGGACCGACTGGTAAAGGGGATACTACAGATTGATAGGAGGTATGCGGATACCCCAGAGGCAGGGCATTTAAGGGAATGGCGGAGGTAACAGGCGGAGTTTAGCTTGCTGACGACAGGGAGGGTGGTGGAGCAGCTGAGAAAGGCGAGGGGGGAGATCTACAAACATGGAGAGAAGGCCAGCTAGAATGCTTGCACAGCAGATTAGGAAGAGGGAGGCAGCTAGGGAGATAGGGAAAGTAAAGGATGGAGATGGGAACCTGTTTGGTGATTCAGTAGGGGTGAATAAGGCGGTTAGTGATTTCTATAGCAGGCTGTACAGGTCGGAACCCCCTGCGGGGCCGGAGGGGATGAGGATGTTCAATGAGGCAAGGGAAAGAGGGGTGCTGCCCCCGACGATGTCACAGGCAATGATTTCACTGATTCTTAAGCGGGACAAAAACTGGAGCTGTGTGGGTCCTACAGGCCGATCTCCCTGTTAAATGTGGATGCCAAGTTGCTGGCCAAAATCTTGTCCTCCAGGATTGAGGATTGTGTTCCGGATGTTATTGGGGAGGACCAGACAGGGTTTAAGGACAGGTAGTTGGTGGCAAATGTAAGAAAGCTGTTAAATGAGGCCCCCGGAAGGTAGGGAAGGTAGCGAGGTGGAGGTAGTGATTATAATGGATGCAGAAAAGGCTTTTGATCAGGTAGAATGGGACTATCTGTGGGAGGTACTGGGATGGTTCGGATTCGGGCGGGGCATTATCGACTGGGTCAGGTTGCTGTATGAGGCTCCTGTGGCGAGTGTACGGACGAATAGGACTACATCGGACTATTTTAAAATGCACCGAGGGATGAGACAGGGATGCCCCCTCTCCCCACTGCTGTTTGCACTGGCTATAGGCGAATATGGCCGGTTTTTGGGGTACAAGCTTAATATGGGAATGAGTGAGATGTTTGTGGTCCAGGTGAGGGGACAGGAGAGGCGACTGGGAGAGCTGCCGTTAGGTACCTAGGTATCCAAGTGGCGCGGGAATGGGACCAGCTGCATAAATTGAATCTGGCCCGGCTGGTGGACCAAATGAAGGACGATTTTCGGAGATGGAATGCGCTTCCGTTGTCTCTGGCTGGGAGGGTGCAAACGGTGACGGTGAAGGTCCTCAGAGATTCCTATTTGTATTTCAGTGTCTCCCCATTTTTATTCCGCAGTCCTTTTTTAAGCGGGTCAACAGAGTGATCATGGGCTTTGTCTGGGCGGGCAAGACCCCGCGAATAAGGAAGGTAATGCTTGAGCGGAGTCGGGGAAACGGTGGGCTGGCGCTGCCAAATTTTAGCAACTATTACTGGGCGGCTAATATAGCCATGATCAGGAAGTGGGTGGTGGGGGCATGGGTGCGCATAGAGGCGGCTTCATGCAAGGGCACCAGTTTGAGGGCGTTGGTAAGTGCACCTCTGCCGTTCACACTGGCACGGTACTCCACCAGTCCAGTGGTGGTGGCGACCCAGAGGGTTTGGGGCCAGTGGAGGCGGCATGTGGGAGCAGTGGGAGCTTCGGTTTGGGCCCCAATCTGTGATAATCACCGGTTTGCCCTGGGGAGTATGGACGGGGAGTTCCGGTTATGGCGGAGAGTGGGGATTGAGGGGATGGGGGATATGTGAGATGTTCCCACTCCTACCGCTAAGGGGGATTCAGGACAGGGTAGTTTCCAGAGGGTGGGTAGGAGAAGGGAGCGTCTCGGACATTTACAAGGAGCTTATGGGGTCAGAGGAGATGCAGACCGAGGAGCTGAAGCGCAAGCAGGAGGAGGAGCTGGGAGGTGAGATAGAGGATGGTCTATGGGCAGACGCGTTGAGTAGAGTCAACATGTCCGCAACATGTGCCAGGCTCAGCCTGATACAATTTAAGGTTGTTCGCCGGGCTCACATGACAGTGGCCCAGATGAGCAGATTCTTTGGGTGGAGGACAGGTATGCAAAATATGCTGGAAGACCGGCGAACCATGTCCACATGTTTTCGACATGTCCAAAGCTTAGGGGATTTTGGCAGGGGTTTGCAGACATCATGTCCACGTTGTTAAATACTAGGGTGGCGCTTAGTCCAGAGATGACGATTTTCAGGGTGTCAGAAGACCTGGGAATCCAAGAGGAGAAAGAGGCAGGCGTGCTGGCCTTTGCTTCCCTGGTTGCCCGGAGACTATTAGCAAGGAGGGACTCAAAGCCCCCAAAGTCGGAGACCTGGCTATCGGACATGGCTAGCTTTCTCTGTTTTGGAGAAAATCAAGTTTGCCTTGAGAGGGTCACTGTTAGGGTTCACCTGGAGGTGACAACCGTTCGTCAACATCTTTGTGGAAAACTAATCGTCAGTAAGGGGGGGGGGGCAGGAGTAGTTTAGATTAGAGTCGGGGGTTAATAAGGGTGCGACCTGCACGAGAGCTAAATGGCTTTTGCACTATGTTTATGGTTTCATGTATATTGTTTATTTTGTTGTTGTTACAATACCAAAAATACCTCAATAAAATGTTTATTTTTAAAAATCCAGAGAGAAAGCCTTGCAACCTAATGGATTATTTAAATAAGGAACAACAATGACATGCGTGGAACAAAACACATCCCAAGGTACTTCACAGGGGAGAAAATAAACAAATATTGTGTCTTTGTGAGGTGCTCGAATGCGACCAAGAACTTATTTGAAGAGAAGGGTTTCAAAGCATCCTTTTATTTAAACCTAAGGGGGAAACGGACGGACAATGGGATTTAAGGAGGAAGTGCCAGAGGGTAATAGCAAGGCAGTTGACATCATTGCCATCAACAGATAGAAATAAGTCTTACACAAGGTTAAAGTCCATCTCTGCCATCAACAGATAGAGATGAAGAAGCAGAGGAATATGTGCACAAGATCCAAAATCAGTGAATCAAAGGATATGGATCGGGGAGGAAGTTGGAGGTGGAAATTTTGGCCATAAAACATCTGTAGATGATGTTGAACTCAATTTGTTGGCAGCCAAGAAACCAGTGCAGGTCAGCAAGATTGAATGCAATAAGCCAGTGAGGCTTAGTGCAAGATATGCAGGATGCCCTGTAGGTAATCTTCCAGTGAAATGTTCCAAATACCATCATTAAATATTTACTTTTCTATTATATTGCAGCTACCAAAGTAGCTTTGGAATCAGCTCTGTCTCAGTTGATAACACTCTTGCGTAAGTTGGAAGGTCACAGGGTCAAGTCCCACTCTAGTGACCTCGGCACAGAAATCAAGACCGACATACCACTGGAATACCATGGAAGTGTCGCAAGGTCTCAATCTACTCTCCAAGATGGACATAAAAGATCTCATGGCATTGGAGTTTTCTCCAGTGTCCTGGCCATTAGTTATCCCTCAATCGACATCAGAAAAACTTGGATTACCTATCATTTATCACTTCGCTGCTTTTGGGAACGTGTGCACAAATTGACTGCCAGACTTCCGAAATTGCAGCAGGGACTACACTTCAAAAAAGCACTTAATTAGGTGCTTTGGGACATCCTGAAGTCCTGAAAGCGTTATATAAATGCAAATCGCTCTAAAAGAAAGTCTAAAGGATTTATATTCTGTAGAACCCCGAAAGTGATTCACTAGACAGTAACCTAAGCAACGATGTTAGAGGCTATTAATTGTTCTGTTGCAAGCCACATAATACAAATGCACAGGAAAGTTAGTCCTGGATCCAGGCCTTTTCAATATCTTGTCACCGACAAAGATGTAGACAAGAGCAGCTACAACTTCCACAGAACTGTGAGCAGAATTCCTTTACGGAAATCCTCTCACCTAAAATGTTGCTTATGTTCAGAGCACGAACAAGCATCTCATTTTAGATGAGAAATGACACCAACATTTTTAATACAAACGTTAACTTTTTTGTAAATAAACATAAAAGATAATTACCATAAATAATAGGCTACCAGATGAAAAACACTGATTTTTTAAAATAAATTTAGAGTACGCAATTTTCCAATTAAGGGACAATTTAGCATGGCCAATCCACCTAACCTGCACATCTTTGGGTTGTGGGGGGTGAGACCCACGCAAACACGTGGAGAATGTGCAAACTCCATGCAGATAGTGACGTGGGGCTGGGACCGAACCCAGGTCCTCAGCGCTGAGGCAGCAGTGCTAACCACTGTGCTGTGCAGCCCAACACAGATTTTTAACACAAATCTTCAGAACACATTGCAAAGACATTGGGCACAATTTAATAGCCATGTCACACTCGAGTGAGAGCGTAATGTGGTTAGATCACAGGTGAGGCCAAAATCAGAATCGCGTCAGGTGCCGATCAGTTTGCAATCTAACCAGCCTACTTCAGTTGGCGAAATCAGGATCCTGCCATGGTGTGGCGAGAAACCAATAGTCACCACTTAAGGTCAACCTCTATACAATTAATGGGAGTGGTGGTCACACGGGCACCGATTAGTACACCTTTTTAAAAACGTGAAGCTGGCGGAATGGCTGCTGCGGGGACCAGAGGAGATGAGTAGTCATATTCGCTCCCTGGCAATGAGCCTGGTGGCACTGGGGTTGTCGGTGCTCGGCGGCCAGCCTTGGTTGGGGGGGGGGGGGGGTCCCTGCACCCGCAGGTCCGCCATGCCACCCCCTGGATTGTGTACACCCGCTACAGGGGCAATCCCAGCCCTTGCTTGTGGTCCCACCAACCACCCATAACTCCCTCTGGCCGTGTAGCTGAAGACTATTGCTAATAGGGAATTGGCAATTGTAGTTAAGTGAGCACATCTCAGCTCCCAAGTGGATACCCGTGGGTCAGAGTGCCATGTAGCATGTGAGAGTTATTGTCTAACATCACAATCAGACAGTGATATATGGACACTGTGCCCGAACACTGCAGGAGGCAACATCACGGACGCAGCGACCAATATCCAAAGACCCAAGGGCTGAACCCCAGCACCGGGGACATTTCTGCGACCAGAGGGTGGGTGTGTGCACCAGTGAGGGGACCAGTGTTTGGTCCAGGTAACATTACAAGTGGGTGTGTGAGGTCCAGTGACCAGGGGCCCCTGCTGTGGCAGGGTGTGCGTGGGCTGAGCATGTTGGATGGCAGGGGATGTTTTGGGGGGGGGGGGGGGGGGGGGAGGCAAATAGAGGGATGGAGAGTCTCGAGCTGGAAGACACTGCTGGTTGTCAGTCTCACCCTCTCCTTACAGATATTACACAGGATGGATGATATCTTGGACCTCGCGGAGGCTGCCCTCGCAGTGCTGCTGGTAGGCCAGACATCAGAGAAGGCAGCAGCAGTAGCGTCAACAGAGACTCAAGGTGGCGGCCCATGTGCAGGGCCCCACGCCCCGATGGTGCCACCCCACCTTCCCCACCCGTCCCAACCTCTGTGTGGGGTTTGCTCTGCTGGATCTGTTTAAGTGCGGCTCCCCATTGTTGGCGGGGAGCTGGTGGGCGCGGTCTTGGCGAATCAGCCATCATTTGCGGCGTGAAGCCTGTGGGGCATAGTTAAGTGGACCAATTAATGTTTGATAGTGACGGCCTTGCCGGGTCGTGTATCGGGAAGCTCGCAGCAGTTCCCTCTTGCTGCCACACTTAGGAACTTTTCCATTAAATCACACCCACTATGTCATCAAAATCAAAAATGTCCTTTAGACTTTCCATACATCCACCATTTTGAAACCCAGATTTTAAAATGGCAGCTTCAAACAAAGCTAACAGTTCATCCACAATGTCCTAATTTACATTTAATAGTGTGGTAATGCAGAGACTGATCAGTAGCTGAAGAAAAGATTTGTAGTTGACCACTCTGTGGAGATTTCCACAATTTATTGCTATTCTGGGAATGCATTTGTCTCTGTTGAGACCTACACAAAGTGCTACACTAGTTTGTTGCACTACTGCAAGTTTACAGAGAAACCATTTGCAGCGTATTACAGGGAAATTCCAGGCAGTATATTTAATAATTTCTGTGAGGGTTTTTGAGAAATGTTCCTTACGTGCAACAGATGGTGTTTGTTTTATTCACGCAGTTCGAGAAAGAAACACTTTGCAATAATACTGCTTTTTAAAAGAGGTTTGTTCTTCCATACCCAATTCTGTTTGCCAGCATTTCCTGAGAGAAACTTGACCAGTTTAAATACATTCAGAGCTTAAAATACTGCCCGACTTAGTTGCATTTTTAATAGTGCACAAGCCCACTGAATTATCAGCATCATTTTTAATGAATATTTACCCAAAGATCTACACGCAATTTGCAGTCCAACAGCAATTTACAACCATGGTTACAGGAGACGTTAAAGAGCACCCTTTAGAGTGCGGTTTTGGAGAAATAAAATCTCATGACATTGATCAAAAGGTCAGGTAATGGATCTTTAGAAATTGGACTAGGAGTTCTGCAACTAATAATCAAAGTAAGTTCATGCTCAATATGCTTTCAAAGCATCAGAGTGCAGCTGTAAGAGCAAACAATAAGAGAGGCTACAGGGCTGCTCAATTGAACATAGGTCCGAGGTCCGATGAGCTAAATTTACTCTAATGTAGAAAGCAGCCCAAACAGCAATGTCACCATAATAATTTATATAGTAAGGTGTCCCTACTAGAAATGATGTCCCAATTCTGAGCACCACTTTAGGAAAGGTGTCGAGGCCTTAGATAGGGATGATACCAGGGATGAGGGACTTCAGTTATGTCGAAAGGCAAGAGAAACTGGGATTGCTCTCCCTAGGCTAGAGAAGGCTAAGGGAGATTTAATTGAATCAATAAGGAGAAGTTGTTTGCACTGCCAGGAGGATCAGTACCAGAGGACACGGCTTTAAGATAAATGGCAAAAGAACCAAGTGAGTTTTTCTTTTTACACAGCAAATTATGATCAGAGGTGCACTGACATGAAAGGAAAGCAGATTAAAAAGTGTACTTTCAAAAGGGAATTGGAAATACATTGAAAATGAAGACATTTTTAGGTTGGGAAGAAAAAGCAGGAAGTAATCGGATAGTTCTTTCAAAAGCTGGTACAGGCACAGTGGACCAATGACTTTGTTCTATGCTATATGATTTCAAAATATCAGCATAAATTAGGAGTTTATTGTCTCGAGAATGCTCAGAGGTGGTTTCCAAAGTCATCAATGCAGCCCCAATAGTAATATGCCAGGTGTAGTCATTAGTTTCCAGTCATGAGCAGGGTAAGTGACTCATCCCACCCACAAGTGAGCAAAGCAGTTTGTGCGCACTTTCTCAACAGCCAGAAAGGGTCCTAAATAAGATTGCCAACTCTAGTTGGTCACATTCCTTAGGGTCGCATAAAACTAACCAAACTCAGAGTATAAAGCCCCATGACCAGATGGATTGCATCCACACATTTTTATAAGAATCTAGGGTAGAGACTGCAGAGATGTTACTACACATATTTAATAATTTGTTAGAAAAGTGTAGTGCCAGAGGACAAGTAGACAGTTAAAGTAAGATGTACATTTAAGAAAGGGACAGAACATGCCAGGGAATTATAGATGAAGATTAACATCAGTGGTAGAAAAAAATAATGCAAATCTACGAAAGGAGAGAATAGAAGAACATTTAGGAATGAAAATATACTACTGAATAGTCAGGACTATTCAAATTTCAAAAGGTAACATTTTATTTGAAAAACTTTACTGAATGTTTTCGAAGTAGACAATTGTTATGCAATAAATGCAATTTGCCTTCATTTTCTAGTGACTGTTAAGGTGGCCCAAAATAGACGAATAAGGTCAGGCAACGGAGTCAGGAAACAAGTGGCAAAATAGATTATTAGCTGGTTTCAGAAAAAATGGAGAGTTGGGAATAAAGGAAAATTGTTTAGATTGGCAGAAGGGAGGAAGTGGCATTTTACATGGTGCCGTGCTAGAACCACCACTGCTCACAATTCACATTAGCAATTTGGACTTCAGAATAAAAAATATGATCTAATTTGGGGATGACAAATTGCGGTGTATAGTTATACCCAATTCTTTTTTTCCCAATTAAGGGGCAATTTAGCGTGACCAATTAACCTACCCCACACATATAGAACATAGAAAATACAGCACAGAACAGGCCCTTCGGCCCACGATGTTGTGCCGAACCTTTGTCCTAGATTAATCATAGATTATCATTGTCTTTGGGTTGTGGGGGTGAGACCACACAAACACAGGGAAAATATGCAAACTTCACACGGACAGTGACCCAGGGCCGAGATTGAACCTGAGCCCTCAGCACCGTGAGGCAGCAGTGCTAACCACTCTGCCACCGTGCTGTCCCGTGAATAATCAATATTGATGAAGACTGCAGCAACTTACATATGGACATAAATAAACTTGCAGAATGGACAAATAATCGGCAACATTTAGAAAACTTCATGGGCGGCATGGTAGCACAGTGGTTAGCACAGTTGCTTCACAGCTCCAGGGTCCCAGGTTTGAATTCCTAGTTGGGTCACTGTCTGTGCGGAGTCTGCACATTCTCCCTGTGTCTGTGTGGGTTTCCTCCGGGTGCTACAGTTTCCTTCCACAGTCCAAAGATGTGCAGATTACGCGGATTGGCCATGCTAAATTGCCCTTAGTGTCCAAAAAAGGCTACGTGGGGTTACTAGGTTACGGGGATAGGGTGGAGGTGTGGGCTTAAGTAGTGTGCTCTTTCGAGACTTCCGGTTGCGGCCATGCTCGGGTAGGTCACACGTTCGGCAGCTCCCACCGAGGTCGGACATTTGGGCCCGTTAACGGACCTTTAGTGGCACTTTGGCAGCGATCCCCGGTGGGGCAACAAACGCTGGTGAGGCTCCCCCCAGCGCTGTATGGAGTGGACCCGGAGTGGGGCAGTAAAGAAGGCTGGATCGGTGAAACAAAGGGAACGGGCGCGAAATGACAAAATGGCAGCCGGCGGGAACCAGGGGGCGTGGGCCCAGCGGTCGCGGGAGCAGCAGGAGTTCCTGAGAAGCTGCTTCACAGAGCTCAAGACGGAGATGCTGGCTCCTATGAAGGCTTCCATGGAAAGGATGGTGGAGACTCAGAAGATGCAGGAAAAGGCAATCAAAGAGGTGGGAAAAAAATGTCTCTGAAAATGAGGATGAGATCTTGGGCCTGGCGGTCAGGGTGGAAGCGCACGAGGCCCTGCACAAAAGATGGCAGGAGAAACGGGAAGACCTTGAAAATAGGTCGAGGAGGCATAACCTGCGAATCCTGGGCCTCCCAGAAGGTGCGGAGGGGTCGGATGCGAGCGCATTTGTGACCATGATGCTGGGGTCGCTGATGGGCACGGGGGCCTTCCCGCGGCCCCTGGAACTGGCAAGGAAGCCTGGGGCGAACGAACCGCCGAGGGCTATAGTGATAAGATTCCACCGCTTCACAGACAAGGAACGTGTCCTGCGGCGGGCAAAGAAGGAGAGAAGCAGTAAATGGGAGAACTGTGAGATTCAAATTTATCAGGACTGGGGAGTAGATCTGGCTAAGAGTCGTGAGGGATTCAACCGGGTCAAGACGGCCCTCCACAACAAAGGGGTGAAGTTTGGGCTGCTACATCCGGCGAGGCTGTGGGTCACGTACCAAGGCCAGCATCTACTTTGATTCGCCAGACAAGGCGTGGACATTCATTAAGAATGAGAAGTTGGACTTGAACGAACGTTGTTGGAATGCCCGGGTGAAGAGGTGTAACCGGATGCTGTCCTAATGTGAGATTGGAAGCAGAGTGTAAGTTGTATGGGGGCTGGGGAGGCAGCTGGAGGGGGCTATGTTATGTTGGTTTGCCCCGTTCTCTCTTTGTTTTTGCCCTCGGGCTCCTTTGCCAGCTCTCTGCCTTCGCAGAGCCACACCGCAGAAGGGGGAGATGGGCCAGTCAGTTAGGGCAGCTCGCCAGGTTGGGGGGGGGGGGGTGGGGGGGGCGTTCGTTGTTCGGGGCAACGCCCGGAGTTTGTTCGTTGTTTTCTTTTTTTTTCCTTTCGCTTTCTTTTTCTTGTTACACGGGAAGAATGGGGTGGCTCTCTCTCTCTTACCCTGTGGGGGAGGGGAGGTTGGGGGCCCGAAGAAGGAGACAACAGTAGGATTGGAGGTAGAGGCGGGAGCGGCCGGGGTCAGCTGACTTACAGAGAGTTAGTGTTAAGCGGGGGCTTGACATGGGGGATTGGGATTGAGGGGTTTGGGGGGAGGGGGGGGGGGGAGGGAGCGACGGGATGCTGCTTTGCTGGCTGAAGGGGAGTCAACTTGCGGGAACAGACTGGGGGGGGGTGGGGCGCAGGCACGTGGCTGGGCGAAAAAAGGAGATGGCTAGTCGGCAGAGGGGGCGGGGTGGTCAACCCCCCGACCAGGCTGATCACGTGGAATGTAAGGGGCCTAAATGGGCCGGTCAAAAGGGCCCGCGTGTTCTCGCACTTAAAGGGATTAAAGGCAGACGTAGCCATGCTGCAGGAGACGCACTTAAAACTCGCTGACCAAACTAGATTGAGGAAGGGATGGGTGGGCTAGGTGTTCTACTCGGGGTTGGACGCAAAGACCAGGGGGGGTCGCAATCCTGGTAAGCAAACGGGTGGCATTTGAGGCAGGAAGTATTGTGGCGGGCAAAGGGGGCAGGTACATTATGGTGAGTGGTAAGCTACAAGGGCCCGGGTGGTGCTAGTGAACGTTTATGCCCCGAATTGGGATGACGCGGAATTCATGAAGCGCATGCTGAGTAAAATACTGGACTTGGCGTCAAACAATCTGATAATGCGGGGGGGCTTCAACACAGTCCTGCACCCGGCTCTGGACTGGTCTAAGTCCAGGTTAGGGAGGAGGCCGGCAGCGGCCAAGGTCCTGAGGGGTTTCATGGACCAGATGGGGGGAGTGGATCCGTGGAGATTCGCTCGGCCAAGGGCGAAGGAGTTCTCTTTCTTCTCCCACATGCATAAAGTGTGCTCTTGGATTGATTTTTTTGTGTTGAGCAGGGCGTTAATCCCAGGGGTGGAGGGGGTAGAGTACTCGCCCATTGCGGTCTCGGACCATGCTCCGCACTGGGCGTACCTGCGACTGGGGGCGGAGGGCAGCGCCCTCTCTGGAGATTGGACGTAGGACTGTTGGCGGACGAGGAGATCTGTGGGCGGATTAGGAGGAGCATCCAAAACTATGTGACAACAAACGATACGGGAGAGGTAACAGTGCCTACGGTCTGGGAGGCCTTGAAGGCAGTTATCAGAGGAGAGTTAATCCCTATCAGGTCCCACAGAGAAGAAGGATAGGGCAGAGAGGGAGAGGTTAGTGGGAGAGATACTCAGGGTAGACAGGAGGTACGCGGAGACCCCTCGAGGCGGGGCTGCTAAAGGAGCGCCAGAGTTTTCACGTGGAGTTTTACCTGCTGATCACAGGGAAAACAGAGGCACAGCTGAGGAAGATGAAAGGGGCAGTATATGAGTATGGGGATAAAGCGAGTAGGATGCTGGCGCACCAACTTCGAAGGAGGGAGGCGGCCAGGGAAATTGGGGGAGTTAGGGATAAGGGGGGTAACATGGTCCTGAGCCCGGAAGAGATCAATGAAGTCTTCAAGGAGTTCTACTGCAAGCTGTATGAGTCAAAGCCCCCGGAGGGGAGGGAAGGGATGAAGCAATTTATGGACCGATTGAGGTTCCCAATCGAGGAGCTGGTGGAGGGATTGGGGGCCCCGATTGAGTTGGAGGAGATAGTTAAGGGCTTGGAGAATATGCAGTCGGGCAAGGCCCCGGGACCGGATGGTTACCCTGTAGAATTCTACAAGAAATTCCCAGAGCCGCTGAGCCCACTCCTGCTAAGAACCTTTAACGAGGCCAAGGAGAGGGGAACCCTCCCCCCGTCGATGTCGCGGGTTTCGATCTCGCTCATCCTTAAGCGGGACAAGGATCCGTTGGAGTGTAGGTCCTACAGGCCGATATCGCTCCTAAATGTAGATGCCAAACTTCTGGCGAAGATCTTGGCCACCAGAATAGAGGACTGTGTCCCGGGGGTGATTGACGAGGATCAGACAGGGTTCGTCAAGGGCAGGCAATTGAACACGAACATGCGGAGGCTCCTAAACATCATTATGATGCCCTCAGAAGGAGGGGACGCAGAAGTAGTGGCTGCAATGGATGAGAGAAAGCCTTTGATCGGGTGGAGTGGGAGTACCTTTGAGAAGCGTTAAGTAGATTTGGATTTGGAATTGGTGAGGAATGGTGGGTCAAACTACTGTACCAGGCCCCCGTAGCAAATGTGTCCACGAACCGACTGAGGTCAGAGTATCTTCGGCTGCACCGAGGGATGAGGCAGGGGTGCCCCCTGTCCCCGCTGCTATTTGCCCTGACAATTGAGCCGTTGGCCATGGCATTGAGGACATCAAGAAACTGGAGAGGGCTAGTTCGGGGGTGGTGGGGGAGGGGCATCGTGTTTCGCTCTATGCAGACGACCTGCTCTTGTATATTTCATACCCACTAGAGGGGATGGGGGAGGTCATGCGGATACTAAAGGACTTTGGGAGTTTCTCGGGATACAAGTTGGACGTGGGGAAAAGTGAGCTATTTGTGATCCATGCGAGGGGCCAGATGGAGAGACTGGGGGAGCTCCCGCTCAAGAGGTTGGAGAGGAGCTTTCGGTACCTAGGTATTCAGGTGGCTAGGCATTGGGATGCCCTACACAAGCTCAATCTATCTCAGTTGGTAGAGCAGATGGAGGGAAACTTCAAACGGTGGGGCAAGCTCCCGCTTTCCCTGGCGGGTAGGGTGCAGGCCGTGAAAATGACGGTCCTTCCCAGGTTTCTGTTCGTCTTCCAGTGCATTCCCATCTTCATCCCCAAATCCTTCTTCAAGCGGGTGAACAGGATTATCACGGGATTTGTGTGGGCAAACAAGACCCCGCGAGTTAAAAGGCTGTTCGGGGGGGGGGGGGGGGGGGGGGGGGGAGAAGAATGGGTAATGGACGAGGGGGCGGCATGGAAGCGGCTAGAGGTGGCGTCAAGCGAGGACACCAGCTTAGGGGCACTGATAATGGCACCGCTGCCGTTCTCGCCGGCACGGTACACCACAAGCCCAGTGGTGACGGCGGTACTGAGGATCTGGGGTCAGTGGAGAAGGCACAGGAGGGAGGAAGAGGCCTCAGTCTGGACCCCGATACGGCATAATCATAGATTTGTTCCGGGCAAGATAGACGGAGGGTTTCAAAGTTGGCATAGGGCGGGTATCAAAAGGATGGGGGACCTGTTTATAAATGGGACTTTTCCTAGCCTGAAGGCGCTAGAGGAGAAATTTAGTCTGCCGCCGGGTAATGCCTTTAGATACCTCCAAGTCCGCGCTTTTCTGAAGAAACAGGTGGTGGCATTCCAGCTACTACCCCCCGCAGGATACAGAACAGAGTGGTCTCTGGAATCTGGGTAGGGGAGGGGAAGGTGTCAGACATATACCAAGAACTTCAGTAGGCAGAGGAAGTCTCGGCGGAGGAGCTGAAGGACAAGTGGGAGGAGGAGCTGGGCGAGGAGCTGGATGAGGGCCTGTGAGCTGATGCCCTAGGCAGGGTTAATTCCTCCTCATTTTGTGCCAGGCTTAGCCTGATTCAGTTTAAGGTGGTCCACCAGGCACACATGACGACAACGAGAATGAACAAGTTCTTTGGGGTGGAGGACAGGTGTGCGAGATGCTCAGGGAGCCCAGCAAACCATGTCCATATGTTCTGGGCATGCCCGGCACTTAAAAGAATTCTGGCAGGGCTTTGCAAAGGCTATGTCCAAGGTCTTGGACACTCGGGTAAAGCAGAGTCCGGAGATAGCGATATTTGGGGTGTCAGAAGATCCGGGAGTGCAGGAAGTGAAGGAGGCCAACGTCCTGACCTTTGCCTCCCTGGTAGCCCGGAGACGGATCTTGTTAATGTGGAGGGACTCGAAGCCCCCGAGTGTTGAGACCTGGGTTAGTGACACGGCTGGGTTTATCAGTCTTGAGAGGATAAAGTTTGCCTTGAGAGGGTCCTTGCTGGGGTTCTCCAGGCGGTGGCAGCCGTTCCTTGACTTTCTGGCAGAACGTTGGACTATAACCACCTGTTTGTTAAATTTTCTCCTTTTTGTTATTGGTTAGGTAAAATTTTGTTCAAGAAACACTTGAATAAAAACAATTTTTAAAAAAAGTAGTGTGCTCTTTCCAAGAGCTGGTGCAGACTCGAAGGGCCGAATGGCCTCCTTCTGCACTGTAGATTCTATGATTCTATAAATGTGAGGCAAGTTTATTTTGGTCGGAAGAATAGAGAGATCACTTATTACTTGGACAGTGTAAGTCAGGGGTGGGGGTGGGGTGGGTAGCAGAGGAACACCGGGATCTTGGGAGTATAAACATGCCAATCACTATAAATTGCTCCATAGGTTAACACAAACCAAGCACTAGGTTATATTTCAAGGGATAGAACTAGGGAAGCTATGCCATACTTGTATCAAACCTAGCTTAGACCACAGAGTACTATAAGGCATTCTGGTTGGCATATTATAAAAGGATATAGAGGCACTGGAGAGGGTACAGAGGAAATTTACAACTACTACACCAGAAATGCTTGGGTTTACAGATCAGCAAAGGGAAGGATTGATGGACTGACTTCCTTTCCTTTTGTAAAAAGGCAGTTGAGGGGTGATCTAATAGAGGTCATTAAAATTACAATAAGAAAAGATTTTATAGAGTGGATGCAGAGAAAATGTTTCCACTTGTAGAAAACAGCATACTAGAGGCCATCAATACAAGACAGCCATACCAAGAAATAAACTGGAGAATTCAGAAGTAACTTCTTTACCTAAAGAGTGATGAGAATATGGAACTCTGCCAGAGTGGTTGAAGCGAATTGTATAGATGCATTTATGGGGAAGCTAGACATGAGGGAGAAGGGAATAGAAGGTAACAATGATATATTTAAATGAGAAAAGATGGAGGGAGGTTCGATTGGCGTATAAATGCCAACATGGACTGGTAGAGCTGAATAATCTGCTTTGTTTTCACATATCTTATATAATATATGCCCTCCCTCATCCAATGGCTCAGTCCAATCAAACAACATTTCAATCTTTTCTAATTTTTATACTTAAACAAAAGTTTTTTAAGAAAATGTAAAAAAAGACACAACATGATTTATCTCCTGGACATCTTGATGTGCCTGGGAATTAATTTTTAATTTAATGAGATTCCTGGGCATTCTGCGAGAGTTGGCAAACGTAACCTCAAACGATAACTCACAAACAATTTGTGTATGTGAACTTATGTTGTGGAAACTGCCCCATAACATAAAAGATGCGAAATTCCTAACAAAACACAATACAAACACATCAGATGGAGAAAGTCAATACTGAAAGTATCTGCACTATATCGTGTCTTGACGCACTACTGAAGCGTTAAAAATTTACCTGAATCTTTGCCTCCACTCCCAACACAGAATTCTGCTATAGTGGATCTTAGGAGCAGCAATCATGGGGCAGGATTCTCCGCCGACCGGCGCTAAAAACGGCGAAAATCAGTCCGGCATCGCGCCGCCCCAAAGGTGCTGAGGTCTCCGCATCTTGAGGGGCCGAGCCCTCACCTTGAGGGGCTAGGCCCGCGCCGGATTGATTTCCGCCCCGCCAGCTGGCGGGAAAGGCCTTTGGTGCCCTGCCAGCTGCCGCGGAAATGACTTTGCCGGGCGGCACATGCGCGGGAGCATCAGCGGCCGCTCACGGCATCCCCGCGCATGCGCAGTGGAGGAGATCTCTTCCGCCTCCGCCATAATGGAGACCATGACGAAGGCGGAAGGAAAAGAGTTCCCCCACGGCACAGGCCTGCCCACCGATCGGTGGGCCCCGATCGCGGGCCAGGCCACCGTGGAGGCACCCCCCCGGGGTCAGATCGCCCCCCCCCCCCCCCCCCCCAGGACCCCGGAGACCGCCCACGCCGCCTTGTCCCGCCGGTAAGAGAGGTGGTTTGATTCTCGCCGACGGGACCGGCATTCCAGCAGCGGGACTTCGGCCCGGCAGGGGCGGGATTCATGCCAGTCCCTGGCGATTCTCCGACCCGGCGGGGGGTCGGTGAATCCCGCCCCACATGTTTAGAATATGTTTAAACAAGTTATATTTTCGTAGGAGTTCCCCCCCCCCCCCCCTCGATTCTCTGGGCCGAAGTCCCGCTGCTAGGATGCCTGTCCCGCCGGCGTGGATTAAACCACCTCTCTTACCGGCGGGACAAGGCGGCACGGGCGGGGTCCGGGGTCCTGGGGGGGGGGGGGGGGGGCGCGGGGCGATCTGGCCCCAGGGGGTGCCCCCACGGTGCCCTGGCCCACGATTGGGGCCCACCGATCCGCGGGCAGGCCTGTGCCGTGGGGGCACTCTTTTCCTTCCGCCTTCGCCACGGTCTCCACCATGGCGGAGGCGGAAGAGACTCCCTCCACAGCGCATGCGTGGGGATGCCGTGAGCGGCCACTAACGCTCCCGCACATGCGCCGCCCGGCAATGGCATTTCCGCACCAGCTGGTGGGGCACCAAAGGCCTTTTCTGCGAGCTGGCGGCTCGGAAATCAGTCCGGCGCAGGCCTAGCCCCTGAAGGTTAGGGCTCGGCCCCTCAAGATGCGGAGGATTCCGCACCTTTGGGGCGGCGCGATGCCCGCCTGATTTGCGCCGTTTTTGGCTCCGGTCGGCGGACATCGCGCCGATACCGGAGAATTTTGCCCCATGTATCTGGTGCCCTTGTCCTTCTAATAATAATAATCTTTATTATCACAAGTCGGCTTACATTAACACTACACTGAAGTAACTGTGAAAAGTCCCTAGTCACCACATTCAGGCGCCTGTTCGGGTACATAGAGGGAGAATTCAGAATATCCAATTCACCTAATTCATCCAATTCTAGATTGCAGCAGTGTTGAGTTTGAAGGTGCTTTTTAAGGAACCTGCAGTGAGTTCCTGCAGTGCATCTTGTAAATGGCACACACGTCTGCCACTGTGTGTCAATGGCGAAGGGGTGAATGTTTGCGGATGGGACGCCAATCAAATGGGCTGCTTTGTCCTGGAGGATGTCAAGCTTCTCAAGTATTGGAGCTGCATTCATCCAGGCAAATGAGTATTTCATCACACTCCTCATTGCCTTATAGCTGATGGACTCTGCGGTTCCTCCAAATGGTGCTCAACAATGAGTACTGATTCATCAACTATCTCCCAATTTTAGCACAAGCCCCAGATGTTAGTAAGGACATTGCAAGGTTGTCGGGGTTGAGTTTGCCGTTGTTGCTTCCAGTGCCTAGGCCGATGCCGGGTAATCTGTCTGATTTCATTTCTTATTGACTTTGAAGCAGTTTGATACAACTGAGCCCATTTCAGAAAGTAGTTAAGAGTGTCAATCACATTGCTGTGGATCTGAAACGACATGTAGGCTGGACCAGATAAGGAGGGCAGGACATTAGTAAACGAGATTAGTTTTTACAACGATCAGCAATGCTTTCATAGGCATCGTTAAAGACTTTGAATTCAAGATTTTTATTGATTGAATTTCAATTTCACCATCCAACATGGTGGGGTTCAAACCCAGTTCCACAGAGCATTACCCTGGGTCTCTGGATTACTAGTCTAATGATATTAACACTACGGCACTGCCTCCACCTAATATACCACATTGTTGGGAATGCATAGATCAATTTCTTGTTGGTGCAAAGCTTTCTCGGTTAGTTATATGAAGGGTGCCAAGGTCTCAAAGGGAAAAATAAACCAGACTTAAATGGTTACTGATTGAACAAAACTTGTCAAGTTTTATGATCTGGCCACTGGCTGTTGGGAGTCAGGGGCCAACTTTTAAAAGCACAATCATAAAATGAAAATAGATTTGTGCACTAAATCATCATTTGGTGGGCAGTAGCTACACAGCCCCCCCCAACCTGCTAGTGGTCTCAACCTTCTCAACTAGATCGTCTGGTGGGGGGAAAGTACCAAGTTGAAGTGAAGTACTAGTATTTTGCAAGATTAAGGAAAGTGAAATGGAATGACAAAACCAGCACTGGCTCATGTTGGAGATTATCGGAGATGCTTGTTCTTCCCGTTCCCATAGATGGAATCGGAGAAAAGGAGTTCACAAAATGGAGTTTTAAAAATATCCTGGGGGGGGTTGAGAACTAATTTTTCCAGTTGTAGAATTTAATTCAGTTCAGTTCTGCATGTGTGGTAGTGAGGTGGGTGGCATTATTTGTGTAGTTTTGCATCACATGTGGAGTTAATGATTTGGGAACCTTTTTATGCAGATGCATCCTGTTGAGATGAACATTAATTAGGCCACAGTTGGAAACTTGCATACTGTACTGGGATTCTCATTATTGGAAGGATATTTGAACAAATGCAAAAGGTACATTAAGGATGACAGCAGGAAAAAGAATGTTAGAGTTGTGAAGGAAAGCTCGAAAATTGCTGTGGGGGATTAAGCAAATAGAAGTCTGCCAAATCATGAAATATTTTAAAGGGTCCTTCGCTGATGCGTTCTTAAAATGTGGCCAAGCTTAAAATATATATATATATATATATATATATTTATGTAGAACCTTTCATGGCCTTGGGATTTCCCAAAATGCTGGATAAAAATTGAATTACTTTTTTTTTCAAATTTTGGAGTTCCCAATTATTTTTTCCAATTAAGGGGCAATTTAGTGTGGCCAATTCACCTATCCTGCTCATCTTTGGGTTGTGGGGTGAAACCCACGCAGACACGGGGAGAATGTGCAAACTCCACACAGACAGTGACCCAGGGCCGGAATTCGAACCCGGGTCCTCAGCGCCGTAGGCAGCAATGCTAACCACTGTGCCCCCAAAAATGAATTACTTTTTGAAGTGCAGTCACCTTGTAATGTAGGAAGTGTGGCAGCCAGTTTGCAAATGGCAAGCTCCCACAGACAGCAATGCGATAAAAGCCAAGTAATCTGTTTTTTTGTAATGCTGATTAAGGGGTAATTAATTATTGATAGACATTAACTATTTTGATAACCAACATTTTTTTCCCTTGTGAAAACGGCAATGTTAAAAAATGTCAAAAAACTAATTTAATATTTCAAACGTTTACACAAGAAGAAACGGAAATTGTGCAGAGAATTACAAAGAATATCATTAAAACAAACTCCTGAATAATTTTTGCCAAATGGCAAAAGACCCAAGACCATGGCCAGGATTTCCTTTTTTTACATAAATTTAGAGTACCCAATTATTTTTTTCCAATTAAGGGGCGTGACCAATCCACCTAACCTGCACGTCTTTGGGTTGTGGGGGTAAAACCCACGCCGACATGGGGAGAATGTGCAAACCCCACACGGACAGTGACCCAGGACCGGGATTGAACCTGGGTACTCAGCGCCGTAGGCAGCAGTGCTAACCACTGCATCACCATGCTGCATGGCCAGGATTTCCAGTCCTGCCAATGGTGGGCATCGCCGGTAGAACAGGAAAATTTGAAGTGGCATCAAAAGTCACCACATAATACTTCACTATATTCAATTATAACACATTAGTGTACTAATGTGATTGGATGCCCATTAATACTTAATTCTCCAAAGATTATTTGTGATATATCTTTACTTCATATCAGCTGGTTGGAAATAGAAGAGTGTCAAGAAAGCAGAAAACTGCCTCTTTGCAGCAGAGTATAACAACAACAAAAATGCATCAATGGGGTTTCCAATTCTTCCCTCAACCCTTCTTTCACCGTCTTGTGTTAGATTTGATTCATGCCAGAGTGTGCAGGCAGTTCAGCTGCTTCCAGGGCATCACTAACAACATAATCACAGCCGAGGCAACTCCCCATCTGATTTTTGTTGCTATGCAAATTTGCCTGTTCTCGTCTCAGAATGGTTCCCTGTGGTGCTGAGATATAAGAATGCATGATTGCTGGCAAAAGTAGTTTCTATGATTGAAAAAAACCCCACAAATGTACCTCAGTTTTATGAGAGTATTAGATTAAATCCCATCAATCAACTGAATTTGACCCATGCTTTGTTTGATGACTTTCCCAACACTGCAACATAACAGCTGAATTTAGACAATGTACACAAGAAATATTATAGTGCCTGAAGGATAAATCGAGGGCACCTTTACCCAATTGATACTTCAACTCCAAGGGTAGTTATTGACCGACACAATGTGATCTCCTTGGTCTGCAATGAGGGATGTCGAAACAGGTTTACAATGTTATTTTCAGCCATATCCCCAAAATGAAATCTTGAGGCACACTTAGTCCCCTAGCCTGCCTCAACAGCACCCACCTTTCCCAGTGGAGCTGCTGGAAGGATATCACAGCAGGCCCCTCTGACTGGGCCTCCTGTCGTGATTATGCAAGCAGTTTCTGGAGGCAGCTTCTTCATTGGCAGCTATAAGCGCCCTTCCTGTTTGTTCCGGTTTATTCCTTTATTTTCCATTTCTTCTATTTTTGCCAAGTCATTTTTGATCCATGGATGTTTTATGGACATGTATCTTTAATGTGGAGATGCCGGCGTTGGACTGGGGTGAGCACAGTAAGAAGTCTTACAACACCAGGTTAAAGTCCAACAGGTTTGTTTCGATGTCCCTAGCTTTCGTCACTATGTATCTTTAAGGCAGCCTGCCATTTTAATTCAAGCAGAAGGAAGCCATGGCCTATATCTTTAATACACGCAGAGGATTTCAGTAACAGGAGAGACTAGGGATGGCTCTGTTTGACTGACTGGCTGGCAGTCAATAAATAGGCCTAAAAGGCGGTGCTCTGCCCGGTAACAGCTGGTGATTGGATCTGCTCCCACTGAAATGTTTCAGAGACCAAAAGAGCTTTCAGTTTTGCTTTGGGCAGCCAAGGGACAAGATCTTTCCTTTCCCCGCTCTGGTTTCTCCAGAAATAACCAGAAAATTCTCATCAATGGGTTACTATAAGAACCAACTCTCTCTGCAGAAAAGGCAAGCAGAGACCAGAATCTGATAACTCGGTACAATAGGCTGGTGTGAAGCCAGAAGCCTCTCTAGGTAAAGCGGAGAGTAAGATATTGTGAATTGAAAGGAAGACCATTTCAGGCTGTAAACTAGAAACTTTAAACCACGCTTAGCTGTGAGAAAGTGCCCTGAAGAACTCATCATCTGAAGCAAGATTTTTTTTTTTACCTTAATCATTATTATTTTTACTCCTTTCCGCCCCTCTGTTTGTTGGTCTTGTGTGTGGGGGTAGAGGGTGGTGCAGTTAAACGGGAAGTCAGGTATTACGTTGTCATTAAGGAGCTGTACATACCATTTAATTCATATTTGTTCTTTTTATAAATAAACAGTAATTGTGTTTAAACTTATAAACCTGGTGGCTGTAATTATTAGACAGCCAAGGGCCAAAGATTTCAAGTAGTTTTAATAAGAATTATTGGTTAATTCACTTGTGTTGTGACTCCAGGGCAAATGGGGCTAGAATTGGCCACACACTTGCCCAGGACATTGTAACACAGTTTCCAGGAATATCGTGGCAGAATTCCTGCCATGATCATTTCTGGTTTACAGCTCAGGAATTGGAGTGGCACGGTGGCGCAGTGGTTAGCACTGCTGCCGCACGGCGCCGAAGACTCGGGTTCGATCCCGGCCCGGGTCACTGTCTGTATGGAGTTTGCACATTCTCCCAATGTCTGGGAGGGTCTCATCCCCACCACCCCAAAGATGTGCAGAGTAGCTGGATTGGCCACGGTAACTTTCCACATAATTGGGAATAAAAATTGGGAATAAATCTAAATTTATTAAAAGAAAACAGCCCAGGAATTTAGGCAGATGTCTGGGTCGTGACCCAACTGAAAAAATCAAGTCCAGGAATTCTTCCAGCCAAAACACCACAGGTGTTCACCGGCCCCAGAAGCTGCATTCCCCTCCTACCCACTAGATCAGCACAACCAATCGCCAAGGTCAACAAGCGCAATCATTTTGAGCGAAGGGGAAGAACAGAAATGAAACAAAAAAAAGAGATGCATGTGTCGCCATTTACCCCCCCCCCCCCCCATACCTCTCTCCCCCACAATTCTTTGGCTTACTCGCCACATTCCTCAGCCCACCTCTTGGCCCATTGCAAATCCTGCAATTGCTCCCATACATCCCCACCCAAGCCCTGAAACAAGCAAATGCAAACAAAGTATTTATTGAGCAACAGAATTACACACCGGTGCACACAAGGATTTATAGGCAGTGGCAAAGCAACATTGCGCTTTGAATCCTAGTACATCCCTGCCCTGCCATCAACTGCACACTCAATATAAAACAGGAGGTTGCCACCATCTCAAGAATTGTCATAGGTCTCACAAGTAGTGATCCAATTGTTTTAACCATGAGGAACTATCAATTGCTGATGCCCAACTTCTAACAGAATTTGTTTTGGTGTATGGGAATGTGGTCAGGTATATGATGGAATAGGGCAGCACAGTGGCCAACACTGCTGCCTTACGGCGCCGAGGTCCCAGGTTCGATCCTGGCTCTGGGTCACGGTCCGTGTGGAGTTTGCACATTCTCCCCGTGTTTGCGTGGGTTTCGCCCCCACAACCCAAAAATGTGCAGGGTAGGTGGATTGGCCACGCTAAAGTTGCCCCTTAATTGGAAAAATAAATTGGGTACCCAAAATGTTTTTTGAAAATTTTAAAAAGGTATATGATGGAATACTCTCCACTTGCCTGGATGAGCGCAGCTCCAACAGCACTTGAGAAACTCAACACCATCTAGGACAAAGCAGCCCACTTGACTGTTTGTAGATGGGGTGCCACTCACTCCCTTCACCACTGACGTACAGTAGCAGTACTGTGTGCCACCTTGACTTCGAAATAAATCGCAGTTCCTTTATTGTCGCCGGATCAAAATACTGGAACTCCCCTCCCCAACACTGTGGGTGTACCTACACCGCATGGACTGCAGCGGTTCAAGAAGACAGCTCACCATCACTTTCTCAAGGGCAATTAGGGATGGGCAATAATTGCTGGCCAAGCCAGTGAAGCCCACATCCCTCAAATAAATAAAAGAACACTGAAGAAAAGCAAATAGCAGTCATGCTCATTAGTCAGTGTTTTTCCTCCCCCCCCCCCCCCCCCGCCACCAGAACCCACTTTTACCAACCGGCCATCTTAGCGACCAACTTCGCAATCCACTCCGGCCGAACCTGGCCACCCACCATTTTCACTTGTTTTTAGTGTGACAGGTGAGCCTGCTTGGACCTCATGATCTCACTTGCTTTGTCATTCAATGTTGCATTTCTGCTACATATTTCAGCTGATGAGTTAAGTTCCCGTTGCATCCATTGAAAAAAATCAAGGTTTGTCCTCGAACTCACCATGCTTAGCCTTTGAAGTTTTGAGAGTTTTCACTTATAATCTGCCAATATTTCCCTGCATATGACACACATGGACTATTCCTCTTGATTTGCAATGGCACAATTAACAAAGCCATACCTCAAGAAATCATCTTTACACTGATGCGTTCCTGATTTGTTTTTTATTTTGTTTAAAACAATCCATCTTCAGTTCTTCATAGTCCTGTAACCTTGCTTGCTCACAGCTAGAAAACAGCAGAATCTCTCCTCTGCTATTTTCCACCAAAACACGGATGCACAGGGCACACGACATCAGTCTACATGATTGGCACGTGACCTACTCTGTCGCAGTTTGTGGCCAGGAAACTACATCGTCCGATTTAAAATCCGGTCGTAGCCATTGGGTCCTTCTCCCACGATTGGGAACGCTGCAACCGATCACTCAGCGACCCTCCCGACACTTGCCCATGGGTCACGAGCTTCAGTTTGAAAAACTATCATAAGTCACATGTATGACACAAGCCAGTAGAAGGATAGATTAATGTCCAAAGATGTGCAGGTTAGGTGGGGTTATGGGGATAGGGCAGGGGGTGGGCCTAGGTAGGGCGCTCTTTCAGAGGGTCGGTGCTGACACAATGGGCCAAATGGCCTCCTTCTGCACTGTAGGGATTTTATGAGTTGAAACCAATCTTTACATCTTTTACAAGCATTTATTTTACACAGTTATACATTGCCAATGGGCATCACGTCACGATGGCGCAGTGGTTAGCACTGAGGACCCAGGTTCAATCCCGGCCCCAGGTCACTGTCCATATGGAGTTTGTACAATTTCTCCGTGTCTGCGTGGGTCTCAAGCCCACAACTCAAAAAATGTGCAGGTAGGTGGATTGGCCATGCTAAATGCCCATGAATTGTGAAAAAAAAAAAAGAATAGGGTACTCTAAATTTTTTTTTTTAAATACATTGCAAATATGCACCTACTGGGGATCATGTGATGCAGGTGCTAGAATAGCAGCCTCAAACTCTGGTGCTACTCATGACTTAATCCTCTCAGGGCAGCACGAGGCGCAGTGGCTAGCACTGGGACTGCGGCGCTGAGGACCCGGGTTTGAATCCCGGCCCTCGGTCACTGTCTATGTGGAGTTTGCACATTCTCCCCGTGTCTGTGTGGGTTTCACCCCCACAACCCAAAGATGTGGTTAGGTGGATTGGCCACACTAAATTGCCCCTTAATTAGGAAAAAATACATATTTATACTCACGCGATTGAGCTGCTGAATTGTAGAATTGAGACGCCGAGATTTAAAAAGAGCGGGAGCTGAATCAGAGCGGTGTTTTAAAACGAGTGGAAGTCGAGAGTCAGAGCAGAGATTTTTTTTAAAGCTGGACCGAACCTGCAAGGGACACCTCTACTCGGGTAGTGAGCCAATTTTGAAAATCAATCCAGGAGTGACATCACAGGAAAATAGTAAGATCATTGGTTGCCAAGTAACTGCTAATTTGCATGACCTATTCTAGGTTGCTTCCAGATTAAAGGTAAATAGGTTAAATATTTTACAATTAAAATCCAGTTGGAAATATAAAAAAAAAACAAATTTCAAAACTAATTAAATAAAATAGAGATGCAAGACTAGGGGTTATGCTGTACCTGCATGATGTGGGAGATGGTGGACCCCACTGTGGTTCCTGTGAACACATCTGTAGCAAGTGTTGGTTGGTTGCTTGAAGTACTCCGGCTCAGAGTTGATGAGCTGGAGTCTGAGCTTCGGACACTGCTACAGACCAGGGAGGGGGAGAGTTACCTGGATGCTGTGTTTCATGAGGCAGTCACACCCCTTAGATTAACTACCTTGAATTTGGCCAGTGTTCAGGAACAGGAGGATGTGACTATGCGTGACGTAGGTAAAGGGATGCAGGAGGTAGGCTGTAGGAACCTCAGCCCTTGTCCAACAGGTTCAAGACTCCTGCTTCCTGTGTGGACGGGAACAATGAGTGTCCAGAGGATGAGCAAACTGACCACAGCACCGTGTACAGGGAGCCACAAGTGGGGGAAAAGAAAAGAAATATAGTCATATCGGGGATAGTACAGTTAGGGGCATAGACACTGTTCTCCGTGACCAGGATCGAGAGTCTCGAAGATTGTGTTGCCTACCTGGTGATCAGGTTCGGGATATCTCATCTGGGCTGCAGAGGAACCTGGGAGTGGGAGGAAAGATCCAGTTGCTGTGGTCCATGTAGGTACCAATGACATAGGTAGAACAAAAATAGAGGTTCTGCTGAAGCAATATGAGCCGTTAGGGATTAAATTTAAAACCAGAAACACAGAACCAAAAAGGTAATAATCTCCGGATTACTATTTGGCAAAGGGTCAATAAAATTAATGAGGTCAAGGCGTGGTTCAAAGATTGGTGTGGGAGAAATGGGTTTTAATTCATGGGACACTGGCACCAATGCTGGGGAAGAAGGGAGCTATTCCGATGGGACCTGAAATCATGCTGGGACCAGAGACCTGGCGAATCGCATAAATAAAGGTGAGAGTGCAGGTTAATAATAAGGTGGATTGGAGGGCAGCACAGTGGTTAGCTCTGCTGCATAACAGCACCGAGGACCCGGGTTTGATCCCGACCCCAGGTCACTGTCCGTATGGAGTTGGCACATTCTCCCCATGTTTGCGTGGGTCTCACCCCCCACAACCCAAAATAATGTGCAGGGTAGGCCATGCTAAATTGCCCCTTAATTTGAAAATAAAATTGGGTAGTCTAAATTTATATATTAAAAAAAATTATTTGACAGCTGGCTCTCACGTTTTCTTAACACACCTAACTTTTAGATCCAGCTTAAGTTGGAAAGGGCACACTGCATCCCGTCTTTGAGGCCCAGGGACATCAATGTCCTTGTCCGTAATTATTCATTTTCGTAACTTTGTGGATTGCCAAAAAAAAAAAAGAGTATTGGAAGCGGCAAAGTATAGTGAGAACTGGCTTTGAGGGGGCGAGGGCCCCTTCTTTCAAGGTTTCTCAGCGGCAATGTAACAGAAGCATAGAGGCTACGATGAAGTTGGAAAGTGACTCAAGGCTGTCAGAGACCGATGTTATATCGTATCGAAAGTGCCTGGTGTGACTGGAGTTAGAGTGAGGTATGTTGTTGTGCACGCTCGAATAAACAAATCCAATCCAATGTTTTCTCCCACAAGATTGAATTTATTTATTGTCATGTGTACCGAGGTACAGTGAAAAGTATTTTTCAGCGAACAACGCAAACAGATCATTTAGTACATGAAAATAAAATAAAATAAAAAGAAAATACATAAAAGGGCAAGCAAGGTGTACAATGTAAATACATAGACACCGGCATCAGGAGTGTAGTATTAATCAGGTCAGTCCATAAGAGGGTCGTTTAGGAGTCTGGCATCAGCGGGGAAGAAACGGTTTTTGAATCTGTTCGTGCGTGTTCTCAGACTTTTGCATCTCCTGACCGATGAAAGAGGTTGGAAGAGTGAGTAAGCCGGGTGGGAGGGGTCTTTAATTATGTCGCCCGCTTTCCCAGACAGGGGAGGTGTAGATAGAGTCAATGGATGGGAGGCAGATGTGTGTGATGGGACTGGGCTGTGTTCACGACTCTCTAAGCTTCTTACGGTCTTGGGCCGAGCAGTTGCCATACCAGGCTGTGGTAGTAACTGCTCGGCCCAAGACCGCAAGAAACTTCAGATGGTGTGCACCATATTGCCATGTTTACATGACCTGAGCCTCTTCTCCCCTATCCTCTAGTTTATCCGCTCACTTTTTTCGGTGTTTAGTTGGAGACATGAAGTTTAATGATTAAGCAGAACCAATTGTATTGGCTTCCTACTGTCTTTTTCAATATTCATGCATGCAGAAACATTTACACTGTACTGTACGAGTTGACGGTTTGTTGCATTATTTGTAAAACTGGAAAAGCTCTAATAAAAAAATATATTAATAAATCATGCACCTCCTAACCCAAAGAACATAGTTTCCATCTGTGACTATTTATAGAGGCACAACTGAATCTCTAGTAACCAGAATACAATTAAACACAATCTATAATTAACAGAAGGTCTCCACTTGAGAGTTGTGCCCCTGGAACCCAACTTAACTGTCCTATCACACATGTTCCAGATAGTCTTTAGTGTCAGTGCCGTATCGCACCAAAACAACTTTTGTACAAGCAGATAACTGTGTTTAGAAACTATCTGTAAATTCTTTGAAATGGATAAGCCATTTTGTAACTGCTCCCCTTTCTGTATTGGTTATGTGACTTGTATAGATTTCTTCTATTATTAGTAAAGCATTTGAATGTCACTTGATAACCATTTCATTCATTTATTTCTCTGTGCTTGAAATTAGTAGCCAAGATAAGTATCAACCTCACAATTCAGGACAACAAACTATTTTGATTCCTACTCATATTTAGCAGTTTTCTGAAACAAAAGGAATTGTTTTTTGTCTAAATGTCAACTTTAGAGTTTAGAAAGCTGAGTTTTACCAACAAGTAAATAGTTTCAGGCAAGTTTATCACACGCAGTGCTGAGTGTCCAAGCAAGTTACATTATCTTGTGTTAATTATTTGTTTGATAATGTTCCCCTAAAGCATTTTGGGTTACTCCCTTAAAAATGCTATACAACCCAACCCAAAGATGTGCAGGGTAGATGGATTGGTCATGCTAAATTGCCCCTTAATTGGGGAAAAAAATGAATTGTATACTTTAAATTTATATTTAAAAATATGCTATACAAATACAAGCTGCTGTTTTGAGATATATTCCTCTTTGGTCATCAAGGCATAAGCCAGTTTTGGATACCAAATATTTTCATTGCACTGGACACCAGTATGTTTTTTTAAATGAAGTTAGAAATGTAGCATGTGATAAATACACTTTAACCTTACTGAGTACATATTGGCAGATCTCATGTAGCACTGTTCAAATGTCCTTTGGGATCTGGTGCAAGGTTTTGATGTTGTTCATCTGGCCTTTCCCTTTAAAGTCCCGGCTAAATAACCTAGCTGTTTGTAAATTCCTGAAGTTATGGGCCATTTAGTTGTTTGAAAATTCAAGGCTCCAAGGGGGAAGGGTTTGGAGAACATTCTCTTCTACAAAAGTTTTTTTTTAAGATCTGTAAAAAGGAAGACATTTGGGATGCCACACAATTAAAGTTCATCTGCTGATATGCAGTCTTCTTTACAAGAGGATTGGTCAGAGAACCAAGCATGGAGATTTGTGTACCCAGTCTACATTAATCCCACTTTTACAGTAATTGAGAGACAATAACAAGTAGATTCAAATTGGTACCTTGACCAAATCTGATTCTTTGCAGCAAGGAGTTGGGCAGGTAAGACACTTGTGAAAGCTTCGCTTATACATATAAAGAAAAATGCAAAAACGTTATCTGTAGGTATCTCATGATGCTGTTCACTGTAGGTCAGAGGAAACATGTCTGACTGGCCAGCAAGAGAATAGTCTGACTGGACAGTGAGAGAATAGATAAAGAAAAGATAGGACTGCTCAAAGAGGGAGTCCAATTGTGAAGACTAAAGGAGATACTAAAAAAATATTGAAACAAATTTTTACAATGTTATGACCAGTTTTGAATGGATGTAGTGGCTCCCCTCTATTCAAGCTCCTCGGCTGGTCACAAGAAAGGTTTAAGCTTATTTTTCTTGTTACGAGGATATGACTTTTCCAAATCAGAATGTAATTAACTGTCTAAACTGTGAACACACACACACACACACACACACACAGGCAAAGAATATACAGTTAAGTGTCCTTAAATTGTCTTCAAGGCGTAGTGGTGCAGCTGATATAGGTAAGCTGGTTTCTTGGATGCGGTCAACTGTAGATGATGCTGTAGCTATTAAGAGATCTCTGTTCACTGGTAGGTTTCTAATGGAGTTGGATTCTCAAACTGGGTCAGGCTTATTCAGTGAGAGAGAAAGCCCTCAACTTTCTTCCTCTGCTTAAGACTTTCTTGGCATCACCTGCGTCACGGCACGGTGGCACGGTGTTTAGCACTGCTGCCTCACAGCTCCAGGGACCCGGTTTCAATTCCAGCCTCGGTCATTGGCTGTGCAGAGTTTGCACTTTCTTCCTGTGTCTGCGTGGGTTTCCTCCAGGTGCTCCAACGTCCTCCCACAGTCCAAAGATGTACAGGTTAAATGGATTGGACATGCTAAGTTGCCCCTTAGTGCCCAAAGGTTAGGTGGGGTTACTGGGTTACGGGGATAGGGTGGAGGTGTGGGCTTAAGTAGGGTGCTCTTTCAAGGATCAGTGTAGACTTGATGGGTCAAATGGCCTCCTTCTGCACTGTAAATTCTATGATTTGCAATATCTCCCTCATGCCTTGTCTTGAAATGTTTCCCTGTGCATTTCCAAGAGGTTTTGAATGGGTCTGTCTGTGGCAGCCATTGTTTCAATACTTGGCATTTTAATGTTCCTTCCTTAGACAATTATGAGTTTTGATGGATGCTTGGCTTATAGGAAATGGCCCTTTCTTTACACTCCCCTGAAGGTGATTTATTGGTTTCTCACTCCCCTGAAGGTGATTTGTAGGTTTCTCACCTTCCTCTTGGAATGTGCCTGTGGTGACCATCAGTGCCCTTGAATATCTGAGCAGTTTTCTCGGTCTCAGTTCAAATTGCAAAAGTTTCAGTCAGTTGAAAGCTGAAAAATCATTTTCAAAAATAAAGGGCAAGCCTTGTAACAACAAATAATAGTGGAAGTGAGAGTGTGGATGTACTAAATGACATGTAATAATTGATAGGAGGTAATGAAGAAAAGGACTTGGTTATAAATTGTTTTTCAGCAGAACTCAGGATGGGTAAGTCACCAGCCCTGGTGACATGCACCCTAATCTTTTGAAAGAAGTCAGAAAGCTAGCTACGGATCTGGTCACAATTTTATAATCTTCAAGCATGCAAATCATGCTAGGAGGCTAGGGATTAGACCCCCACGCCCCCTGCTCAAAAATGATAATCAGATAACTACAGACTGATTAGCTGATCAGTTGTGGCAAGTCATAATCAATAATTTAAGACAAAGTCAGTGAGCATTTAGTAATCAAGGATAGCCATCATGAATTTCTTAAAGGCAAGTTACACATGATGAAAAAGTTAACAGAGCTTTCTCTTTTGAAGAAGCAATGATTTATCAGGGAATACTGCCAAAATATCTCCATGTAGATTTGGGATGTGTTTTATGAGAGGATTCTTGAAAGAAAAATCAGAGGAAATGTAACAGCATGGGTAGAAAATTGGTTGATGGGTATGAGTTGAATAAATAAGTAATGTTTACATTGAATTAGAAGACCAATCCCAAGTGCATATTATATATATTGGTGATTTGAACTTGGAAATAGAGGACATAATCTCAAAATGTGCCTCCATGCAAAAGCTGCAAAAGGATATAAAAATAGAGGCGCATCAGTAGGGTCTTTGCACTGGGGACAGTAAATGTGCTCCGGCAAATGCTTAGCGGCTCTTGTTTGGAGAGAAAGTTAGGAATTAGTTGTCGTGCACTTGCTTGGAAGTTGGCTTTTCACACAGCATTGCCAGTCAGCAACAGGCGATTGTCATAGGCTGTAAGAATCCAGAAGTGATTAATATAACTGTCACCAGGATTTGCCTAAGAAATCCAGATCAGTATTAAAATCCAGAATGAAGGCTAAAGTAATTGTCTGAAGAAAATTTGAACAATCTTTATCAGGAAGCTGCTCTCAGTTTGTGAGTGAGTGAGAGTGGTGCACTTGTGGGCAAGCGCACAAGAATGTGTGCACGAGAATGTGGAGAGAGAGTGAGAGAGCTACAGGAGTTAAGGATTTTGCATGTATGCTACAGTTAACTTGAATAAAATAAAACCTTGAAGAATGTTACAAGTCAAGTGAGTAGGTTCAAGGAACCAAAAGACGACAGAAGGCCTGGGCTCTATAGGAAAGACAGCGTACTGTGCCATGTCTCAACTAATGGAATGTTAAGTATTAATCTTTGTTGTCCAATAAACCTCATTAGTTTGCATTATAAATTAGTGATCGTCCTTTTTACCTATAAGGCTATCCCCCAACAAGAATGTTCTTACTCTGGTGTTTAGTATGGAGTCCTAATCCCAATCAGGTAGTATTTATAAATTTGTAGAAACATTAATTAAGCCACTGAATGCAATGTGCAGTTATAGTCAGCCCGTTACAGAAAGGATCTTGAAGTTCAGAAGTTGCCACATTATGATTTTAAAAAGTAATTTTACTGCAGAAAAATAATGGGAGAAAGAATGCTACAGCTAATTAAATTCATACTGTAATCAAGTTTCTAAAATCCTAACAGAGATTGTCTTCAAGATACCAATGAGCTAGTGCAGATGTCGTTTATCCCATATCAAATAAACAATTGGTCAGATAATTTCAGCAAAAAAAAACACCTTGTATAAATTGTAGCAGTGTTAGAATAAGATAACAGAAACGAAGCAATTGGCAAAATGAGGTTGTTCACAACAGGATGATGAGTAGCAGTCAAGGTTTTTAAAATAGAAAATTGTAAGAATTTCCATTGATACAAAGAGATCATAATTAAGGCAAGCAAGGTAACCAACCAACATGTGGCTGATTGGTATATTCTTAATTTTGGTATCATGATGCAAAGCCAAGTTGTACTGCTTGAATTAGGTGTGCTGAATCATAACAACTATTCTGTATAATCACCACAATGAAATAAAGCAACTTATTAAGAATCAGACATCACATCAAGGGCTGGTTTAGCACACTGGGCTAAATAGCTGGCTTTTAAAGCAGACTAAGGCAGGCCAGCAGCACGGTTCAATTCCCGTACCAGCATCCCAGAACAGGCGCCGGAATGTGGTGACTAGGGGCTTTTCACAGTAACTTCATTCGAAGCCTACTTGTGACAATAAGCGATTTTCTTTTCTACTTCAATAATAATGTTTACTTAGATCAACTTTGGAGAATTTAGCATAATACATATAAAAGACACAAATATCTGGGGCTGGATTCTCCCGAAATGAGACTTTGTCCCCACACCGGCGTAAAAACAGGAGTTTTACTCCCAAAATTCCTAGAACAAAGTTGAACTAATTTAATCCCCTGCAGGGGGCTAGCAGGGACCCAGACTGAATGTTGCAGCTTTAGTTGCGGACACCAGCCCCCGCATTTCTGGTTCTGAGTCCACGCATGTGCACGGCGGTGGCCTCCAGGGAAAAGAGACCCTCCGATCGGCGGAGCGCCCAAACCTTTTATCCCTGGCTGCCTTTAAGACCCGCACCCCCCCCCCCAAAACTCCGATTCGCCCGCCCCTGATCAGGGTGGCCACGGACTGAGTCTGCAGCCGCCACGCCAACATCCAGCAATAGATGGTTAGTTCCACGTCGTCAAGAACGTGGCATCGGGAGCGGAAGATTGCTGGGCGGGCCTCTGTCAATGGCAACCCGGTGGCCCGGCGTACTTTGCGGTCACGCCGATTTTCAGGGTCTGGAAAATCGCCGAACTGACACCGGGCCCGATTACAGCGTGAAAGTGGATTCTCCGCCCCCGCACCGGCCACGATTACGTCGCGGGGCTGCGCAGAATCCAGCCCTAGTTCAGATCACAAGGACTACTGTTACTTCGCTGGTTATCCTACCAGAGGATAAGGAGACTAAGAAAAAGGTGACAGGCAGAAAAAACAGTATATTATAATGACACTGTAAAAAATAGTAGGGACGGGTCAAGGAATGTTAAACAGGACAAGGCTTAAGGTTTTATACTTGAATGCTTGAAGCATTCAAAATAAAATGGATGAATTAGTTGCGTCAATAGATGTAAAGACTAAGGGCGGCACGGTGGCGCAGTGCTTAATCCGGCCCTGGGTCACTGTCTGTGTGGAGTTTGCACATTCTCCCGTGTCTGCGTGGGTCTCACCCCCATAACCCAAAAAGATGTGCAGGGTAGGTGGATTGGCTACACTAAATTGCCCCTTAATTTGAAAAACAATAATTGGGTACTCTTAAGTTTATGAAAAGAAATAAGAACATAAAAGAAAATGATAGATGCAAAGGGCTATGATTTAGTTGGGTTGGGATTACAGAGACATGGTTCCAAGGTGACCAAGGGTGGGCACTAAAGATGTGAAATCTGTATGGGTAGAGTTAAGAAGCACCACGGGGCAAAAAACATTTGTTGGGGTGGAATTACCACCAAACTGCAGTGGTAACGTTGGGAATAGCATTAGGCAGGAAATCAGAGATGCATGTGATAAAGGATCATCTGTGATCATGGGTGACTTTAATCTACATACAGATTGGGTGAGTCAGATTAGGCACAGTACAATAGAGAAGGAATTTCTGGAGTGTGTACGGAATGATTTTCTGGACAACGGTGGCACAGTGGTTAGCACTGCTGTCTCAGCGCCAGGGACCCGGGTTCAAGTGGGTGACTTGTGTGTGGAGTTTGCACTTTCTCCGTGTCTGTGTGGGTTTCCTCTGGATGCTCCGGATTCCTCCCAGTCCAAAGATGTGCAGGGTAGATGTATTGGCCATGCTAAATTGCCCTTAGTTGGGGTTACAGGGATAGTGTGGGAGATTGGGTCCAGATAGCGTATTCTTTCAGAGTGCTGGTGCAGGCCAGATGGGCCAAATGGCCTCTTCGGCACTGTAGGAATTCTATGAATAGGTTAAGGAACCAACAAGGGAATAGGCCATCTTGGACTGGGTGTTGTGCAATGAGAAAGGATTAGCTGGCAATCTAGTTGTCAGAGAACCCTTGGGGATGAGTGACGATAAGGATAGTGAGATAGTCGATTCTGAGACTAGGATCCTGAATCTCAATAAAAGGTAACTATAATAGCATGAGGCTTGAGTTGGCTATGATGGACTGGGAAATACTACTGAAAGGAATGACAGTGGACCGGCAATGGCAGGCAATTAACGAAAGAATAGACGAATAGGGCAGCACGGTAGCACAGTGGTTAGCACCGTTGCTTCACATCTCCTGGGTCACAGGTTCGATTCCCAGCTTGGGTCACCGTCTGTGCAGAGTCTGCACGTTCTCCCCGTGTCTGCGTGGGTTTCCTCCGGGTGCTCCGGTTTCCTCCCACAATCCAACGATGTGCAGGTTAGGTGGATTGGCCATGCTAAATTGCCCTTAGTGTCCAAAAAACGTTAGGTGGGGTTACGGGGATAGGGCGGAAGTGTGGGGATAGGGTGGAGGTGTGGGCTTGGGTAGGGTGCTCTTTCCAAGGGCTGGTGCAGATTCGATGGGCCGCACGGCCTCCTTCTGCACTGTAAATTCTATGATCGCAATGATCTATGAACTCCAAAAGATGTTTATTCCTATTTGGCGCAAGAGTAAAAAGGTAACAGTGGCCAAACCATGACTTACAAGGAAAATTAGAGATAATATTAAATTCAAAGAAGGCGCATTCAAATTAGCAAGAAAAAGCAATAGAGCTGAGGATTGGAAACAGTTCAAAATTCAGCAAAGGCGGACCAAGGCCTTGATTAAGAAGGGAAAAATAAGCTAGCGGGGAACATGAAAACTGACAGTTTCCATAAGCATGTAAAGAGAAAAGATCGATAAACACAAATGTAGGCTCCTTACAGTCAGAAACAGGGGAATTCATAACTGGGAACAAAGAAATGGCTGAGGAACTAAATTTGTACTTTGCTTCAGTCCTCACAAAGGAAGACATGAATAATGTACCGGAAGTTCTGAGAAACACGATGAGCTGAAGGAAATTTGTATTAGTCGAGAAATGATTTTAGGGAAATTAATGGGGTTGAAGG
Organism: Scyliorhinus torazame; assembly: GCF_047496885.1. Lineage (NCBI taxonomy): Eukaryota > Metazoa > Chordata > Chondrichthyes > Carcharhiniformes > Scyliorhinidae > Scyliorhinus > Scyliorhinus torazame. The sequence goes on from NC_092712.1 coordinate 261,509,975, forward strand.
CAGATAATCGATAGGGCCTGATAATCTTCACCGCAGAGCACTTAAGTAGTCCTAGAAATAGTAGATCCATTGGCAGTCATTTTCCAAAATTCTGCATCTCTGGAATGGTTCCTACAGATTGGGGGGTAGCTAATATAAGCCCGCTATTCAAAAAGGGAGGTAGAGAGAAATCGGGTAACTATTGACCAGTGAGCTTAACGTCGGTAGTAGGAAAGTTGCTGAAGTCCATTATCAAGGATTTCATAGCACAGCATTTGGAAAGCAGTGGTACAATCAGACAAAGTCAGCATGGATTTACGAAAGGAAAATCATGCTTGACAAACCTACTGGAATTCTTTGAAGATGTAGGGTTGACCAGGGAGATCCATAGATGTGGTTTATTTGGATTTTCAGAAGGCTTTCGACAAGGTCTCACGCAGCTGATTACTATGTAAAGTTAAAGCGCATGTGATTGCGGGTCGTGCCTTGAGATGAATCGAAAGCTGGTTAACAGACAAGAAGCAAAGAGTTGGAATAAATGGGTCTTTTTCCAATTGACAGGCAGTGATTAGTGGGGTACCGCAGGGATCTGTGCTAGGACTCCAGCTGTTCATATTATATATTATTTTAAAGATTTGGACGTGGGCACTAAATGTATCATCTCCAAATTAGCAGATGATGCAAAGTTGAATGGGAGGATGCAGAGATGCTACAGCGGGATTTGGACAGGCTGAGTGAGTGGGCATATCCATGGCAGATGCAGTACGATGTGGATAATGGGAGGTTATCCACTTCGGCAGCAAAAATAGGAAACCAGATTATTTGAATGTGTGGAAATTGAAAGAGGTGGATACTCAGCGAGACCTTGGTGTCCTCGTGCATCAGTTGCTGAAAGTAAGTGTGAAGGTACAGGAGGCAGTAAAGAGGGCAAAGGTATGTTGACCTTCAGAGTGAGAGGATTTGAGTATAGGAATAAAAATGTTTTACTGCAATTGTAAATTGAAATTCTGAATTCCTTATCTGAGGAAGAATGTTCTTGCTAAGAAGGGAGCGTAACGAAGGTTTACCAAGCTGATTCTTGGGAAGACAGGACTGTCATATGAGGAGAGATTAAATCAGTTAGGATTATATTCATTGGAGTTTAGAAGATTGAGAGGGGTGCTCATAGAAGTTATAAAATTGTTATAGGATTAGACAGGGTAGTTTCAGAAAGAAAGTTCTTGATGGTGAGGGAGTCCAAAACTAGGGTCATAGCTTGAGGATAAGGTGTAAACCTTTTAGGACTGAGTTAAAGGAGAATTTCTTCACCCAGAGTGGTGAATCTGTGGAATTCACTACCACAGAAGGTAGTTGAGGCGAAAACATTGTGGAATTTTAAGAAGGAATTAGATATAGCTCTTGGGGCTAAAAGGAAAGGATCAAGGTCCGAATGGCCTCAGCCCCTAAGCTGTAAATATTTTGGTTCTATGATTCCTCACAATGAGGATGTTTGTGCTACACGTTAAAATAGCCTGATACATCTGCGCTCTCCCAGAATAGCACTTATGACATTTTGCTATTATTTAAATCAGATTTCTCCAGATTGACAGAATGATCAGCAAGATGTGGCCCGTACAACATTGAAAACTTGCTTCTGTACTATACATACATATCAATTCAAAGATAGGCAGAATATTCAAGTTTCGTAATCTTGATGCATACAAATTTAAGATAAACTGCCATCCAATTAAGTTAATTTGCATAAATAAATTGTATTTCGTATGTTCTCCACGATATCCGAAAATAAAAATACACAGTATAAAAAGCAATCCCGAGCTGCCAAAATACAACTGCTGGGAAAGTAAGTCTGATTTTCAGGTTGAAAGGAGGTGATTGTATGTTACTATTTCTGAGAGTCTGGGGAGCGCGGGAGTAGAGTATGGTGAGGTTGAAAGGGGAAAAGATACAATGTCATACTAATTTTCTATTTGCATTTTGCACAATTTCTTTGTCAGGTCAGCATCAGTCTGCTTTTTCTGCAGCTGGCTCGTCCGCTCACTTTGCTTATATTGCTATTCCTCACCTGTGTATATATAGGTTTGGGATGGGTGGGGATGGTGCTTTGTGCAACATGATAGTTAGCTCAGCATTGATGAACATAGTCAGTCGATTTCCAATTGAATTACAATCAATGTCAACTAATTTTGATAACCATAGACTTTGCAGAAACTATTCATTCTAATTCAAATCTAACTAAAGTGAAAGTTTTCTGGTATTTACCTGCAAGCTGACGTTTTATTTAAAGGAAAGAAATTGTGCTAAAAAAAATTAAAACCTGTGGTCAATTTTTCAGACTGCATGGATTTGATGTTATCCTGGATATAGATCCATTTGCCAACTTGGCTGTAATTCAAATAATTTTATTGGAATTTCACTAAACAGATAGTATCAAGTATAATTTAACCTGCAGTGATGTCAGTCTCTTCATTCACTTACCATTCAAATTTTTCCCGTGCGTTTTATCATCACTGCTTCCATTGATATCACCATACTGCCGCTTCTGCGAGTTCTTAAATTCCTTCAACGACAAGTACAGGACCTTTCGGACGACTCTCTCTTCTGACCACGGTATTCCATCATCGTAGTCCTATAGACAGAAGGAACAGTACATGGTCAGTATATAGAAATGTACTGCTATGATGAATATGCTCTGCATTGCTGGGTTTAATTATTTTAATAATCAAATGCAGATTGAAAGATAAAATATACAAAATATATGCCAAGATGCCATCTTAAAGCTGGTTGCTCTACCCGTGTAATTTTTGTTAGGCAGGTAGGTAGGTCAACTACCATCCACTTTACTGGAAGAATAAAAATAGGGAAAGGTGTATCGGAGGTTCATAAGAATTTAAATCAGGAGTAAGAGGTCAATTAAAAATTAAGTTAGGGTTTAAAAACTACAGAGTTGCGAACACAGCCGAGTCCATCAGGCGAACCCGTCTCCCATCCATTGACTGTCTGTATCTCCCGCTGCCTCAGGTCAGCAGGCAGCATAATCAAAGACCCCTTCCATCCGGGGTATTCTCTCTTTCAACCTCCATCAGGCAGAAGGTACAAAGGTCTGAGAACTCACACGAACAGATTCAAAATCAGCTTCTTCCCCGCTGCTACAGACTCCTGAATGGCCCTCTTATGGACTAAACCGATCTCTCCACGCATTTTCTCTGCTGTGTAGCACTGGACTCTGTATGCTTCACCCGGTGTCTATGTATATGTATTTACACTATATATCTATCGTATGTCCTATATGTTTCATGGATGGTACGATCCGACTGGACTGTACGCAGAATACTTGTACCTCGGTGACAATAAATCTAAATCTTCCTCCACCGAGAGCGGTTCTCAAAATATGACAGGCTAAAAACAAGAATATATGGTTTCATTGGTTGGCAAGATGGTGGTGGGAGGGTACAAATTTAAGATAATCTCAAAGGTGGATCTGGTGGGGGGGGGAGAGCAAAAAGATCTTTACAAAGAGAGTGATGAGAATCTGGAATGCTTTTCCATCAATCACTTTTGCTGTAGAGTCGATAAATACTTCTGAAAGACTATTAAACAGGTGTTTGAAATAGATTAAATGGTGCACTGTGTTATGATAATAGAGAAAAATGGAATTATACACAGAAATATTGGACTTTAAAGACGACCCAAGTTTTAGACTTTAAAAATGGACAGACTCCAAGATGACGGAAAATGTACAACTGGCTACAGACAGGAATAGCTGCAGCGGGTTTCCTCAGAGGAATAATGGAACCCCTCCTGTGCTTCCAGACACTACTTGTAAAAACATCCAGAGACTCATCTCCATTTCCGGTACTTTAAATTTACACTGCTCCTAAACTAGAATCTTAAAGTGTTTAAATCCTCATTCTTTGAAACTACTTCTTTTATCATTCTAAAGGGATAAATATTAATTTTTATATAATCCTGCAGCTGCTTCAGAGAGACCATTTCCAGTTTTGAACAACTTTTAAATAGAACTATTTTACAAACTATACAGCATTCTGGCTTCGTTACTTCATTATTACAAAAGCCAGCAATGAAACGCAGCTAAAACAAGCGCATGGCCAGTGCAGTATGGAAAGCCAGGTTGCAGACCACTTTGACTAGGCCTTTAATCCCTCCTGCTCTGGAAATGCATCTGGTCTGTCCCTTCTTTACAGCTATTCAGTTTGTGTGTTGACCAAGTAAACATTATGCCTTGAACAAATAATGTTGGACAAACAAAAGCTTTCTGTATTCCCTGATGAGTGGCAACAAACTGTAGATCATCAGTAATGCGCACACAATTGTTCACCTGATAGACAATAGAATATTACAGCGCAGTACAGGTCCTTCGGCCCTCGATGCTGCACCGACCTGTGAAACCAATCTAAAGCCCATCTACACTATTCCATTATCATCCATATGTTTATCCAATGACTATTTAAATGCCCTTAATGTTGGCGAGTCCACTACTGTTGCAGGCAGGGCATTCCATGCCCCTACTACTCTGAGTAAAGAACCTACCTCTGACATCTGTCCTATATCTATCTCCCCTCAATTTAAAGCTATGTTCCCTCGTGCTAGCCATCACCATCCGGGAGGAATAAGGCTCTCGCTGTCCACCCTATCCAATCCTCTGATCATCTTGCATGCCTCAATTAAGTGACCTCTTAACCTTCTTCTCTCTAACGAAAACAACCTCAAGTCCCTCAGCCTTTCCTCATAAGATCTTCCCTCCATACCAGGCAACATCCTGGTAAACCTCCTCTGCACCCTTTCCAATGCTTCCACATCCTTCCTATAATGCGGCGACCAGAACTGCACGCAATACTCCAAATGCGGCCGCACCAGAGTTTTGTAGAGATGCAACATGACCTCATGGCTCCGAAACTCAATCCCTCTACCAATAAAAGCTAACACACCGTACGCCTTCTTAATGACTCTATCAACCTGGGTGGCAACTTTCGGGGATCTATGACCATGGACACAGAAATCTCTCGGCTCATCCACACTACCAAGAATCTCACCATTAGCCCAATACTCTGTCTTCCTGTTATTCCTTCCAAAATGAATCACCTCACACTTTTCTGCATTAAACGCCATTTGCCACCTCTCAGCCCAGCTCTGCAGCTTATCTATGTCCCTCTGTAACCTGCAACATCCTTCCGCACTGTCCACAACTCCACCGACTTTAATGTCTGATCCAAACCGTCAAATTACCCTCAATCCCATGCCTCCATATTTTCTGCAATAGCCTACCGTGGGGAACCTTATCAAATGCTTTACTGAAATCCATATACACCACATCAACTGCTTTACCCTCTTCCACCTTCTCAAAGAACTCAATAAAGGTTTGTGAGGCACGACCTACGCTTCACAACACCGTGTTGACTATCCCTAATCAAATTATTCCTTTCTAGATGATTATAAATCCTATCTCTTATAATCCTTTCCAAGACTTTGCCCACAACAGAAGTAAGGCTCACTTCTTTAACAAGGGGACATTTGCTATCCTCCAATCATTGATATTGTCAACTTAATACTATACAAGTAATTCAAAGATTGATTCATCCAATAGCAAGTTTTAATAATTCCAAATGTTAACTCAAAACAGTCTTCGGTGTCAAGAGCAACTGGGATGTTGACAGGAATGGCTGCAGTAAACTGACATCCCATTGCCAACTGCATAAATGCTTTGCCTGGTGTGGCGCTAAACTGAACAAACCAGAAGGACCTAAATACTGGTGTATGCTAAGTGAGCTGATCTGATGTCAGTCAGGGTAACAAAACCGGTTTTCATAACCCAGAACCAGAGAAGGAGGAAGTAAAACATACAGGATTCCCACTCCTGACCTTCAAAATGACTTGTAACAGTCGAAACAGTGGGAGTGGACAAGATGGAATTGGGAATGTGATACCGCCCAGTCAAATAGCCTGGTGTTTCACAGTTTCAGCAGCTGGGAACAGCTCCTTCCCCAAGCAAAAAAGCAGTTCCAGCAGAACAAAAATGGAAAAAGATTAACAAAACAAACTCTGAAAGTCAGAGGCGGTTGCATTTCTCTTTACTTCAATCCCACATGAACCAAATGCAAATGGAGAGACAAACTTTCACAGCGTGCAGGGGGCTGAGGGGATGGCTAAACAGCACACAAAGTGCATGTTGGACCTGGGAACCAGAGAGGAAAGAGAGAGGACACTAAGGGAGCGAGTATGACAATCTATTAGCCAGATAGTCAAAAACGCAGCAATTTACTTTTGGCTTTAATCTTGGGTGGGGTGGAAGCGTAAAGGTCAGCTCGTCTTGGGATAATGTATTTTTACAAAATTTAATTATAACAGAAGAGTTTTGCAGCACAGTGGTTGGCACGGCTACCTCACGACGCCGAGGACCTGGGTTCGATCCTGGCCCCGGGTCACTGTCCGTCTGGAGTTTGCATATTCTCCCCGCTCCCACAACCCAAAGATGCGCAGGGTAGGTGGATTGGCCACGCTAAATTGCCCCTTAATTGGAAAAAAAAAGAACTGGGTACTCTAAATTTATTTTTAAAAAACAGAAGAGTCTTTTTTGATGCCTGGAGTGCTACTTTAAAAAAAAGTATGTGATGATAAGTGTGAACTTACCCATACAGCCAAGACTGTGTGGAACATCAAAAAACAAAGACACATGAAGATCAACCCTGAACTCTGGCAAACACTTTGCACTTCAGTAATAGCATGCTGCTTTTTCTGTGGTCACATGGGCTTTATAGTCATTAGTTACGGTTACTTGCCCTTGAATTCCTCAAATGCTGTACAGTTGCCAAGTAGGAAGGCTACAGATTGTACGCCGACTGTAACTGCATTAGTGAAATCCAGTTTACTCGAATCAACATTTACCTGGATTCTGCAATCTGAAAAGTTCCCTTCTCCCCTTTGGTCCATTTAAATCAGCCCCCTCCCCTGACAGTTTCTTCCTAACGACCATGTCAAATCAGTCATTTCCTAATCACAAGACGTTTTCCTCTACAGCCTTTCCGAGTTAGCATTGAGGGTTTTAAAAACAAATATGGGCTCTATTCAATTCCAGTTGACTCAAGGACATGCTTATGTAACTGTGAACTCAGTAAGCATATTACATAATACACAATGTTGAAGCAATTGCATTTAAAAAAAAAAAAGATTTGAGCTGGCACTTTCTAGTCCTAACAAGGATAAGAAATAATCAAGGCTCGCCTCAGTTGACACGTTTACAGAAAATTTCCATTTAAATTTACAACCAGTTTTCGGCCATGTTTGACGAGAAGACACACACCAACACCTGAAGGAACAAAAATAAACTACATTCACGACACATTGTTTGAAGAATAGTAGCTGCTTGGTCATAGTCTGTAAACCCCATTTCACTTGTTTTAAACGTTGCAAACACATGACGTCAACTGAAAGAAATACAGAGCAATTTTCAATATACAAAGGAATAATTTTTAAAAATATTTTTATTCAAATAAGGAATACACACTATATATAAACAAAGTACAATCCTCCTAATTTGAGATTTTTTTTCTCTTTTTCCTACATCCTTATCCCATCTCCCCTACCCCGCTCTCTTTGCCCGTTGGCATCAAATAGATCTGTAAATAGAGGCAAGAACAGCTTCCATTTTGCCCAGAATTCCCCATCTGATTCACAAAGGGCAAACTTAAATTTCTCAAGTTTAAGGAATTCCACAAGTTCCCAAACCATATTGATATTTTTGGTGGATCTTCAGATTTCCATTCTAATAATATTCACCTTCGGGCAATCAATGTGTCAAAGGCTACCCCATTGGCTCTTTTGCCTTCTATTCGTCCTGGTATTTCAGAGACTTCAAAAATTGCCAAGAGGCCCAGGTAATATTCCCATCTTTACGATTTTCTTTTTAAATTTGGAGTACACAATTCAATTTTCTAATTAAGGGGCAATTTAGCATGGCCCTGCACATCTTTGGGTTGTGGGGACGAACCCCACGCAAACACGAGGAGAATGTGCAAACTCCACACGGACAGTGACCCAAGGCCGGGATCAAACCTGGGACCTCAGCGCCGTGAGCCAGCAGTGCTAACCACTGCACCACCGTGCTGCCCCCCTCTACAATTTTTGATTATGTTTTAAACAGAGGTCCAAAACCCCATTAATTGTGGACATGACCAGAACATGTGGACATGGTTAGCTGGTTCTCCTTTACACCTCTCACAATTATCATCGACTTCTGTGAAGAATCTGCTCATTCTTTCTTGTGTCAGACGGGCCCTATGTACTACCTTGAATTGTATTAAGCGTATTCTAGCATTTGAAGATGAATTATTGACCCTGTGCATAATTTCACTCCATAGTCTCCGTTCCAATTCCACATCCAACTCTTTCTCCAATTTTTGTTCCATTTCTTCAATCAATGTTTTCTGTGTCCATCAGCTACCTATAGATGTTAGTAATTTTCCCATATCCCAAATCATCTGGTAAGAGCAATTTATCAAGAAGGTAGAAGAGATAAACTTTTTCACAAAATTGTGTAATATTTTGAGATTGCAAATTAAACGCACATATTACAAGAGTAGATACAGTTATCACATGTCTCATCTACCTTTGGAGACCTAGAAAGGCAATGGTCGTTGAGATCCCTTATGAGGCCAGTATTTCTTCTATTTGACTATTCTAAACCTTTTGTATTTGTACACAATTTTGCAGTGTTGCAATGTCTGACAATAGTGCAAAATTCTGTTCTGCAAATAGCACAGTATTTCATCGATATTGCCAACTCATTTAAAGCATTTTAGATGCACCCTCACTACTGATGATCCAAAGAATTCCAACATCGGTACACCTGATGAATGCTGAAGCATTTATCCCTCAAACAATACATAGAGGTTATCTGGTCATTAGCACATTGCGGGAGCTTGTTTTGCAAACATACACCTTTCCCACATCAGAATAATGACTGAGCTTCTGCACTTACAATTGGTTGCAAAGTGCTGAGGTCATGAAAGAAACTATATATATGCGCAAGTCTTTCTTTTCACCCACGTATTGTGAATATCACAGACAATAATCGGCTTGATCGCATTAACAATATTTTGACTACATACAAACTGTCCTGGGTTTGAATGGATAAATCCCATAAATAGTAACTAGAAGAGCATCATTACAAACATCTGACTGCTTTGCAATTACAGCTTGAAATCAGTGTATGGCATCTGCTGTGGGCCATCAAGTAACATGCCTGCCATTTTAGGAAGATATAATTTTTAATGCTTTCTTTTTTTTAAAAAAAGCAATGAAATATGCATGAATAAATCTCAAACAATTTCTCATTGGAAGGTTGAAACTCTTCATCCCAAAGGGAGGGAAGATCTGGACGTAAAATCTGCCCACTGTTGACTGCATGTAGCCAAATATCTCCCCATAAAGGCTTTCTCCAATCTACCAAAACCCAGACATTCAGCAAAAAATAAATTGAACTTGCTCCAAAATTCCTGCTCTGCAATGCAGACCATCATAATGATCTGTGAACACAAGAATGAGAGCATATTCCATGGATGAGGTCACTTCTGCTCTATTTGCTAGAGGCCAGAGTTTGGTAAAAGCCCAGCCTTACATAATATTAAAAAGGTTCAGACTTCCTAAATCAATTTGATTTGATGCAAGAAATCAGGATACATGTTCTGTAAACTATATAAATACAGTGAAATAAATGGATACTGTACTGTAAGAAAAGTCAGAAAATAGCTCCTCTTACCACTGACATCTGCATTTAAAATTTTAAGCTATTCACTCATATCAGGACTCAGATTGATCATCACTTTCAGGACTGAACTAAGGAGACACATAGTTAGGCCTGCAAAAATGCAATGTAAAATATATTTGTCTAGAGTGCTTAACGCAGCATACAAAATGATTAATATTTAATGCTCAAATGCAGATTAGTTATTTACTCCAGACACAATTCTTTCATTGGAAACCTGATGAGGAAAAGGGGAGAAAACATCCGTCTCAACTAGCTACTTAAAAATCTCCTGGGAAAGGATTCTGGAGGTGGGGTGACAAAAGCACTCGGGTCAGAGGACAGCAGGTACAACTACAACTTGCATTTAAGCAACACTGTTAACATAGCACATATTCCTACTTCACAGAGAAAAACTAAATAACAAGCAACAGAATAATTAAATCCATGACATTGCCCAGTTGGTAGATTTCGGGGACAGAAAGCCAAGTGCATTTTAGGAATGCAGTTGGGCAACAGAGCTGAGGTAGCTAAATGTGCATCAGGAGAGACTTTTCACCAAAACATCCAATTGAAGAAAACCACATTAAGGATTTGTTGAACAGCATATATGCAGAGATTGGTGCAGGCAACCTTCCTTGTGTGGATATTAGAATATAGGAACCTCCGTGACACAGACAAAAAATGTCCATCTCATTGCTGACCTTATTTTCCACTGTAAACTATAGATGGTTTTGTCATGATATTCATATAAACATATCATGGTGCAAAGACACACACACACTGATCAACGGACCAATCAACACACACACAACATCATGCCAATCACCAGTGAGAGCACATGCACTATAAAACAGGGAACACCACAGTTCCCGCTGATTCCAGCAGGAGATAACTTAGAGCACAGAGCTCACAGCGAGCCACTCAGACATACACCATGTGCTGAGTGCCTCTCTAAGATAGTGCTAGGGCTGGGTCCACAGATTAACTGGTAAAGTACGAACCACAGCCAGAAGTTAACAGTTGTTGTTATCAAGAATAATAAAACAGAGTTGTACAATCTACAACCGTGTTGATTCGTTTGTATAGAGGAACACCCAACACGACAGGTTTTGCTTCCGCCTGATTGTATGGATTGCAATATTAAGTTCAGCTGACTTGCCTCTCAAAACCTGGCCCGCAATGCATCAGGCAGATCTTCCTACTAGAGGTTTCCTTACTGCCGACCCAAAGCTCCAATCTCAACCAACCCAAAAGAGGAAAAAAAAGATGTAGCTGAATGTTGAATCGCGATGCTGATATAGCCTAGGAAAAACCTGTAGCTGCTGTGCCAGTTCCCAGAATAGTCAGGAACTCATCCACATATTAGCCATGAGAAGCCCAATTTCAAAACATCACAATTTTAGGTATTATCGTGATAAATGAACTTCAAAGTATAAGTGAGCTGAACTGAGGTTATCATACTCTAAGGAACCCAATCAGGATCTAAACAGCAATAAAACTAAAATGGGGTTTGTTACATTTTTTTAGTACCCCTCAAGAGAAGTTTGAACAAAAAAAGTCAAAGAAATAAGAACAGGATGAATGCTTTATCTGGTTAAATGTCAGAAAAAGACAACTAATTTTTCTCCCATAGCTAAATTCTCTCCATTTATTACATAATGACAGATTTAAATGATGCCCTGGCTAGATGACCAGAGTCTTCTTTATTGAAACGGCTGTATTCAGGGCTTGCAAGGATTTTTTTAAAAATCTAATTGGATCAAAAACATTTTGTTTATTCCCTCAAGCTACAGTCAGCTACAGTCCATATACCTACACAGCACCCCTATTGACGGGCTGAGTTAATTGTAGGTGGGTGGCCTAGTACAGCATTTTTTTAATACAATGAATTTACTGTACATCAGCAAATACTGAAATGCTGGTATTGTGCCAAACTTTCATTGTGGTCAGTCAGAAAACGACCTACTACTATTTTGAAAAAATCAAACTACTTTTATTTTAATACTGTCAACCCGGGTGGACAAATCGGGCTCCAAAGAGTTAACCCTGTTCCTCCTTTAGTCAGGCTTCTATACAAATCACTCCCGCTTTGCAACTTTTCTACATTGTTGCGGATCAAAGTTTTCTATTTATTTTTTTAAATGATGAATTCCAAACGTTTGAGCTCTGTACACTTGTTACAGGGAAACCGTTTTGGGACCAAAGTTTTAATACTGTGTTAGCTCACAGTTGGGAACATGAGCCATAGGGATAATCTTGCGTCATTTCCCCAGCCTTTAAATCCGTAAAAGTCATTTAGAGAAAAATTTAATCCAGCTCCTCATTTGACTGATCAGCCAATTAGGAGTTTAGCCCAGCTATCAATCACTGTCAGCAACATTTAATCTGCGCACACAATGCACGGCTGAAATCCATCAGCGGCTAGTACAAAGGAGCAAGGACATGTGTGAGCAGACTTAATTAATATGCAATCCCTCCAGTTTGTTTCACTGCAGGCCATTGAACAGCATCTGATAAAATCTTTCCTTTTGGAAAAATTCAGAGCCCTCAATGCATTCATCTATATGGAAATTTATCCTTTTATGGAACATACCTCAAGTAATTTTTTGTAATTACATTCTTTTCGGAAAAGCATAACAATCACATAGCATTTTGTTGTTTAGCAGCTTGAGGCATCAGAGGCACTCATCAACTGATGACTTGGAGAAAAGAGACCACGTTTTCCTAATTAGCCTGATCTACATATCCAAATAGAGTTGAATTAGGTACAGCCAATATGTGCTTGACTTTACACTAAGAATTTGCTTTGAGCTGCAGTAACCATCTTGTAATTAACTTAATCTGCATATGCAAATTCAGTTTAATTCACATTTGGAAGGTTATACATGAATACATCAACCATTTGTCAACGGGGTGGGGGCAGGAATAGGATGGGAAACTGGGGTCAGAATGAAAATGACCAACAGATACACTGCAACTCAACAATTCAGGCAACATTATTAAAGGGGCAACCTGCTCAGTCACTTACAAAGAAATAAAATCTCAAACTTGAGATAATGGAGCACAAGCCCGCTCCTTTACCAACACATCTCAACCCCTTCTCCCAAAAATACATGCATCTTGAAACAATTAACTATGCCACTGGTTAAATTTTCCTATTCTGTAAATGAATGAATGGAATGAAAAAGAAAATTAAATGAAAAATTCATAAAGCCACTACAACCAATGATAAAGATGGCTTGCTGGACAAGGAAGTTGATGAACATTTCCTCGAGCAAATCGCGGTTGAATAAACTCGGTTTGTTCTCACTGGAACGAAGGAGGTTGAGGGGCAACCTGATAGAGGTCTACAAAATTATAGGGGCATAGACAGAGTGGATAGTCAGAGGCTTTTCCCAGGGGTAGAGGGGTCAATTACTAGGGGGCATAGGTTTAAGGTGAGAGAGGCAAGGTTTAGAGTAGATGTACGAGGCAAGTTTTTTTATGCAGAGGATAGTAGTGGGTGCCTGGAACTCGCTACCGGAGGAGGTGGTGGAAGCAGGGACGGTAGTGACATTTAAGGGGCATCTTGACAAATACATGAATAGGATGGGAATAGAGGGATACGGACCCAGGAAGTGTAGAAGATTGTAGTTTAGTCGGGCAGTATGGTCGGCACGGGCTTGGAGGGCCGAAGGGCCTGTTCCTGTGCTGTACATTTCTTTGTTCTTTGTTTCTTCAGACCATCACTTCTCGGCCTGTCAATTAAATCCAAGTACACTTACAAGAGCCAAAATTCTTCAAATATTCTGCAGCCTGCCTCTCACTGGCAGCTAGTAGCAGACACAACTCAATTAGTGTCAAGTGATACCTTGAAGATTGTCAAACCAGCAGTCTTTGAAATGGTTTCAAGAAATGATCCAATATAAACTTGCACAATTAAGTTACTTAGGCTTGCAATTTGACCAAGAAGAAAAAAAGGAGAATATGCAAACAGGGGCATCCTTGTGACAGCCAATGACTCCTTGCCATGCACTTTTGTTTTTAAAAGGGCGACTCATTAAAAATAATTTTCAAACTCATTTGACTGCACATGGTGCAACCAAGCGTTTTGAGTACAAGTGTGATAACACAATTTCCTGCATAGAGTACAAGAGCAAGAAGAATATGTTGAACTAGTACAAAACACTAGTTAGACCTCCACTGGAACGTTGCATACATCTGGGCGCCACAGTATAGGAAGGACATGAATGCATTGGAGAGAGTTCAGAAGAGGTTTACAAGAATAGTTCCAGGGATGAGAAACTTCAGGTGTGCGGATAGGTTGAAGAGGTTGGACTGTTCTTGCAGAGTGCGGCTGAGAGGGGATTTAAGAGAGATGTTCAAAATCACAAGGAGTCTGGACAGAGTAGATAGGGAGAAACTTTTTCCCTTGTAAAAAGGATCATGAGAGGACGCATATTTAAGGTGATTTGCAAAAGAAGCAAATGTGATGTGAGAAAAACATTTTCACACTAGTGGGTCAGGCCTGAAATGCAGTGCTTGAAGTGTGGTGGAGACAGGTTCAATCCAGGCATTTAAGAGGATATTAGATGATTACTAGAATAAAAACAATATGTCGGGGTACAGAAAAAGGCAGGGGAATGGCACTAAGCCATAATGATCATTTGGAGAGCCACTGGAGGCACAATGGGCCAAATGGCCTCCTTCAGCGCTGTAATGATTCTGTGAAGAACTGTTGAACATATAAATCATAGAATCCCTACAGTGCAGCTGTTCTTACACTTTGAAAAACTATCAATGAATTTAATGCTTAGAACATAGAATGTTTTACCATAAGGAGTAGCTGAAGTAAATAGTATAGCTAAAAGCATCTATGCCAAGTATGAGGGAGAAAGGAATAAAAGAACGTGGTCAGATGAAGCAGGATGGGAGGAGGCTCACGTGGAGCAACATACAGCATAGACCAATTGGTCTGAATGACCAGTTTCTTTGCTGAAAATTGAATGTAATTCTATGTAATGATTCTTTTACACTATTTGCTGATTTGGAGATATTTGACCTACATTTTGAATCTGGCATGACACCAAAATTCAGCAATATCTTAGAATACCTCACGACAGGGATGGGATATTCAATTACAGCCTGTATGTCGTATGACCATTCCCCCTACCTCATCAAAGCAATATGGCCTTTGAAGCCTTTGCAACACAGGCACCTATTTATGTGAGACATTGTTAGCTGATTTGCCTTGATTTTCCACGAACACAATTCAAACAAGTCCGGCCTCCCCGAACAGGCGCCGGAATGTGGCGACTAGGGGATTTTCACGGTAGCTTCACTGAAGCCTACTTGTGACAATAAGTGATTACAAAAAAGCGTCTTCTCAGTGTTGAGTAAACCTCAAATTTCAGCAGCAGGAACTGTTAGTACCAATTTGACAAATGTACAAATTGACAAATGTATAAATTAATGGAAATGTGGATTAAACTTTATATGACCACCAAGTCTCTGTGCTACACACCAATGAGACTCATGAGTTAGATGTTAAGACAGCTCTTAAAATTTAATCTTATTTCCATCTTCTCAACAGTTTTAGTAGGAACCACTACTTTTCTGCAAGGATCGTAAAGTTGTTGAATGAATCATCAGAGTTAGTAAATGAACCAGAGACCATCTCACTATATAAGAATAGATCAGACGAGTGAGGGAATAAAGGGATATGAAATAGGGAGGGCACACCTGATTACCAATTGCTGATATGGTGAGTAAGCACCAAGATGGACTGGTTGGGCCACACATTCTTTTTGTAGAAATTACGACATGGGAACAAACAGGACAAACAACAAGATGATTCCATCTTCTTTCATAACAAACAGCCCACCCAATAATAACTACCAGAGCCAAAGAAGACAAACATTATCTTTCCAATGCGTTAGTATTTAAATAAAGATCAGGTTTAAAGAGCAACTGGACATTGAAAGACATACTTGCATTTATATAGCAACTTTTGTAGCCAGTATACAAACTGAACCGTTATGATAAGAGTTTTATCTCGGTCATTACGGAATCTTAGTATTAGCCGTAAACCTTTGTATTCCAGACAACTATAAAATTAAAACATAATACTAGATTTTCAATGGAAATGCTCACAGAGACAGAAAATATGCCGTTTTATAATGAAATTAAAATTGCCGTAGTCCCCAAGGACAATAGGCTGCTCTCCCCTTTTGAGAGCTGACTGCTGGTGATTTAACTGGGGGTCACCACATCTCGGGTGAGGGGCAAGGTTGAATTCCCGGACTGAATCAACTAATCAGACAGATCAGATGTTGGATAAAAGCAAATTACTGCGGATGCTGGAAGCTGAAACGAAAGAGAAAATGCTGGAAAATCTCAGCATGTCTGTCAGCACCTGTAGGGAGAGAAAAGAGCTAACATTTCGAGTCCAATGACTCTTTGTCAATTAGATGTTAAATTGGTATTCTATGGGATAGCATCTCCAATAACTGCACTGAACGTTCCACCTGAACTATTTGTCTAAGCCTTCATATGTGGCTTCACAGCCTTCTGCCCCAGTAGCAGAGTGTTACCAAATCAGCCAAGTAGTTTGTGCTCAATATTTACTCTTTCAAAGTATCCAAAAATGGCTACAGAGATAACATTCTGGTGAATGCTCACCGCAGCTCAAATTATTCTTTCACAAAATTGGGATAATTTGGCAATGCTGCCGTCACCATAGCCCTCAAACTAGACCCTTTACAAGATTCCTCCTCCATCCTAACCCATTCTCCTTACCACCAACGCCGCACCTTGTCCACATTCGCCGCCCAACAATAATGAAGCAACTTTGGCAACGCCAACCCCCTCTGTTGCCTCTGCCTCTGTAGCAGGGTCCTCCCCACCCTCGGCACCTTCCCCGCCCATACAAAGTCAGAGATGATTGTGTCCACTTTCCGAAAAAAGGCATTTGGTATGAAGATCGGGAGAGCCTGAAAGAACCTCGGCAGAAAATTCATTTTCACCACTTGGACCCTCCCCATCAACGTTAAGTACAGTGTATCCCACCTCTTTAAGATCCTCCCTGGCCTCCTACACCAGCTTCGTTAAGTTCCACTTATGGAGCCCCGTCCATTCCCTCGCTACCTGAATCCTCAAGTATCTAAACCTATCCCTCGCTACCGCAAATGGCATTCCCCCTAAATTAGCCCGCTGTGCCAGCTCATTCACCGGGAATACCTCGCTTGTCCCTACATTCAGCTTGTATCCCGAGAACCCTCCAAACCTCCCCAACTGGCAGAGCCCAGTGGTGCAGTCCACGGTGAAGGTATGGAATCAGCTGAGGAGGCATTTTAGAGTGGAAGGGATGTCGGTGCTAACGCCGCTGTGCGAGAATCATGGG
Source organism: Scyliorhinus torazame (assembly GCF_047496885.1). NCBI lineage: Eukaryota > Metazoa > Chordata > Chondrichthyes > Carcharhiniformes > Scyliorhinidae > Scyliorhinus > Scyliorhinus torazame. The sequence continues at coordinate 261,527,095 of NC_092712.1, forward strand.
TTGAGCGGGGGGGTAGTGTATACAGGAGGTGGAGGGAAGTGGGGCGGTCAAGGTGAGGGATTTGCATTTGGAGGAAGGATTCGCCAGCCTGGAGGAGCTAAGGGGGAGGGTAGAGCTGCCGACGGAGAGTTCAGGTATCTACAGGTTAGGGACTTTGCATGAAAGGTCTGGAAGGGGTTCTCTAGATTGCCGGGATACACCCTGCTGGAGCAACTGCTGATTCCGGATAATGGAAGGGGAGGGAAGAATTGGTGCATATGACTCGGGCGAGAATGAGTGGGTTCTTTCAGGGGGTAGCAGATGTGTGAGAGAGGTGTGGGCGGGGGCCAGCAAATCATGCGCACATGTTTTGGGGTTGTGAAAAATTGTGAAGAATCGGGGCGGGAGTGTTCACGGTCTTAGCCAGGACAGTGGAAGAGGGGGTGGACCCAGACCCTTTGGTGGCGATATTTGGGGTTTCAGAGAAGCCGGAGCTCATGGAGAGGAGGACAAATTTTGCTGGAGTGGCGGTCGGCATCGCCACCGGGGATAGCAGCATGGTTGGGTGACCTGTACGGCTTCCTGCAGTTAGAGAAGATAAAGTATGAGTTAAGGGGCTCAGCAGGGGAGTTTGAGAAAAGGTGGGGGATGTTTGTGACCGTGTTTGAGGAGCTGTTCGTCGCGGGGAAGGGGGGGGGGTGAAAAAGGAGGAAAATATGTTCAAACTGTATATTTGATTGTTGGGAAGAATGTTTCCCGGGGTGCTTATTTGCTGTAACCTATTTTGATACAAGTTTGAATAAAATGCGTTTTTTAAAAAATTGGGATAATTTGATGTCTTCTCCCTGTGACTCCAGGAATAGGTGAAAAGCAGCATTCCATTTCTGGGCAATAAAAATGTTCGCTGACTATTCCTGGGGTATTATTATTGGAGTCATTGCTTTGATCACTACTGCATTGATATTGCAGAAGTCTCATTCAAAAATAAACCCTAAAATTACCAAAAGTGCAGAATTCCAGTATCCAGGATATTCCTCCCTCAACTAATACGAGCAACATTAATTTTTTCCATGTGTAAGCTTACTGTGCAGAAATTGCCTTCTAAATTTGCTTACACAACAGTGACTACATCTCAAAAGTATTCGATTGGTTGTCAAGCGACGTGGAACATCTTACTCCACTGAGTTACAAAATGTGCAGCAGTTCAAGTATGCAGAATTCAATTCCTTTCAAAGCACCATGTGAAAGTTTCAGGTGTTAACTGAGAGCTCAACAGATGCTGTGACAGTAATAAGAACCATCCTGCTTCATAAAATAATGGTATTACCGCATACTTTATGCAAACCTTCAACTGAGACAGCAACAGAGAAATTTGAAAACCAAATCACTCAAGCAAGTACTGAAGCTGATTATAATAAAGGGCACAAGAAATTAGTTTTATTTGACATAAAATAACAGGGCAGCCAGCCCAAAGTGGATTCAAACACAGGATAATAGTCAATGCAATACACCAATTACCCCAAATCACAGTTGCTGAAATTACAAACAAATATAGACATGTGAAATTACTAGCGAAGAAAAAAATACTACACAATTCTGTGTAGTGTGTTATGAATCAGCATTACTGGCTTCCTTCCAAAACTCCCAACAGTAGGTTTTGCCCTGTTGATGTACCCTGACCTTAGCCTCCTTCCTGCAATCACCCCAGCAATGTAACCAGCAGCTGGACTGCTGTGCAATAATTACACCTTTATTTGATGGCTCTGAAAACAGACACACTCGAGCCATCAGATTCCTCAGGGTTTTGCACCTAACATATGGAAGACATGCCTTTTGCTAGTAGAAATATCGAGTTTGATTATAATAAAAATGTGCGCAAGTATTTTCTTTAAAGGCACTTAGGTCATTTGTGCTTTTTGCCATTCAAGTTTTTGAAAATCATGAAAGAATGAATAGGGAATTACATTTCTAGATCAATTCCAAACATTTTGGAACAATTCACACTATGAATTACTTTAAGATGCAGCAGCCGTTATATGTGCAAATGCAGCAATATTTTGTACACAGCCAGATCCCACCAAAAGGAATGAGATGGCAGTGTTAGTTAAGGAAGGAGTTTTGGCCAGGGTAGCAAGTAAACGTGTTGCTCCATTAACTAGTAGTTATGAGAATCTTCCAAAGTCTTCTTCAAATAAACAACAACCCTCTTTTTTTTGGTAAAGTGGACAGCACATCTAACAAAGCAGTATTTCCTCAGTAATGCAATGTCAGCCTTCATTACAAACCAATCAACCTCTTAGAAATTGTTCACATATGCAAGATTAAGAACCAAACCTATTGGTCCAAAATATCCATTCTCTGCCTCTTTCCCTACCCAAAACCACACAATTTGACCATTCAAACAAATCACAACATTATTATCCTCAGGTATCTATAGTGTCTCTAAACAAATTGTCATCTGTCTTACAGAGCAGCCAAGAAAGAGCTTTACCCTATTAATACCAAATGGACATGAAATGCATTTACTGTAGTATTTAGCTAAATCGCTGGCTTTGAAAGCAGACCAAGGCCAGCAGCACGGTTCAGTCCCATCATTCAAATCATTGATCTCATTTGCATTGTAATCATTTATATGGCACCTTGTCAAACGTCTTTCAAGTACATCACATCTACGGGTTCCCTTTTATCCACATTTCTCAAATTCAAGTAGCCAAACAATTTCCCTTTCAGAAAATCATGTTGACTTTACCTAATTACATAAATTCTTTTGAAATGCCCCAATTACCTTAAAAATAGATTCTAGCATTTTCCTATATGACAGATGTTAGGCTAACTAGCCTGTAGTTACTTGCTTTCTGTCTCCATTCTTTCTTGAATTTAAAAGAGTGCCATCTTTCCAGAATCAACAAAATTTCAGAAAATTACAACCAATACTTCTGCTATCTCTGCCATTTCTTTTAGGGCCCGAGGATCAAGTCCCGGTGACTTGTCAGCCTCTAGCTCTAATGGTTTTCTCAGTACCCTTACCCTTTTCCGAGTGATTGTAATTGTTCAACAGGGGCTGGTTTAGCACAGGGCTAAATCGCTGGCTTTGAAAGCAGACCAAGGCAGGCCACCAGCACGGTTCAATTCCCTACCAGCCTCCCCGAACAGGCGCCGGAATGTGGTGACTAGGGGCTTTTCACAGTAACTTCATTTGAAGCCTACTTGTGACAATAAGCGATTTTCATTTCATTTAAGTTCCTCACTCCCTTTTCCTTCTTGATTTACAAATATTTCTGCGATGTGATTTGTGTTTACCCCAGTGAAGACAGACACAAACTACCTGTTCAACGCTTCCACTGCTTCCTTATTTCCCATTATTAATTATCCAAGCTCTTCCCTTGGACCTATAATCACTTTTCATTTCTAAATACTGGAGAAACTCTTACTGTTTTCATATTTCTACCAAACTTTCTCTCGTGCTCCAATTTCTCCCTCCTTATTAATTTTTCAGTCATTCTTTGCTGATCTTTAAATTTTGTCACGTTTTCTGACCTACAATAATCTTCACAGAATTGTATGCTTCTTCTTTCAATTTAACTAGATTGGCAGGGGGATGGGAACCAGAGCTATGGCTCGGAGGATAGAGCAACTGTTGAACAGGTAGAAATAGTATGCAGCGAGTCTGTGAGGAAGGATAGACAGTTGATAGGGCAACATTGCACTCAGTAATGGGTTAAAGTGTGTCTGTTTCAGAGGTGAGCTGGCAAGATGGATACAGAACTGGCTAGGTCATAGAAGGCAGGGAGTAGCAATGGAAGGGTTCTTTTCTGATTGGAGGGCTGTGACTAGTGGTGTTCCGCAGGGATCAGTGCTGGGACCTTTGCTGTTCGTAGTATATATAAATGATTTGGAGGAAAATGTAACTGGTCTGATTAGCAAGTTTGCAGACGGCACGAAGGTTCGTGGAATTGCAGAAAGCGATGAGGACTGTCAGAGGATACAGCAGGATTTAGATTGTTTGGAGACTTGGGCGGAGAGATGGCAGAGGGAGTTTCATCCGGACAAATGTGAGGTAATGCATTTTGGAAGGTCTAATACAGGTAGGGAATATACAGTGAATGGTAGAACACACAAGAGTATTGAAAAGTCAGAGAGATCTGGGCGTACAGGTCCACAGGTCACTGAAAGGGGCAACACAGGTGGAGAAGGTAGTCAAGAAGGCATATGGCATGCTTGCCTTCATTGGCCGGGGCATTGAGTATAAAAATTGGCAAGTCATGTTGCAGCTGTAGAGAACCGTAGTCAGGCCACACTTGGAGTATAGTGTTCAATTCTGGTCGCCACACTACCAGAAGAATGTGGAGGCTTTAGAGAAGGTGCAGAAGAGATTTACCAGGATGTTGCCTGGTATGGAGGGCTTATGCTATGAAGAGAGATTGAATAAACTCGGTTTGTTCTCACTGGAACGACAGAGGTTGAGGGGCGACCTGATAGAGGTGCTACAAAATTATGAGGGACATAGACAGAGTGGATGGTCAGAGACTTTTTCCCAGGGTGAAGGGGTCAATTACTAGGGGGCATAGGCTTAAGGTGCGAGGGGCAAGGTTTAGAGTAGATGTACGAGGCAAATTTTTTTTACACAGAGGGTAGTGGGTGCCTGGAACCCGCTACCGGAGGTGGTGGTGGAAGCAGGGATGATAGTGACGTTTAAGGGGCAGCTTGACAAATACGTGAATAGGATGAGAATAGAGGGATAGGGACCCCGGAAGCGTAGAAGATTTTAGTTTAGACGGGCAGCATGGTCGGCGCAGGCTTGGAGGGCCGAAGGGCCTGTTCCTGTGCTGTACTTTTCTTTGTTCAATGCAAGGAGTGTCAGGAATAGGGAGATGAACTTAGAGCATGGATCAGTACTTGGAACTACGATGTTGTGGCCATTACGGAGACATGGATTTCACAGGGGCAGGAATGGTTGGTTGCTAGATGTTCTAGATGTTTTCAGAAGAATAGGGAGAGAGGTAAAGGGGAGGGGGCGTGGCACTGTTAATTAGCGAGTGCATCACAGCTACAAAAAAGGAGGTAGTTGAGGAGGGTTTGTCTACTGAGTCAATATGGGTGGAAGTCAGAAACAAAGGAACAGTCACTTTATTGGGCGTTTTCTAGACACCCCAATAGCAGCAGAGAGACAGAGGAACAGATTGGGTGGCAGATCTTGGAAAGGTGCAGAAGTAAGCATTGTTGTCATGGATGACTTCAACTTCCCTAACATTGACTGGAACCTCCTTACTGCAAATGGTTTGGATGGTGCACATTTTGCCAGGTGTGTACAGGAAGGTTTCCTGACTCAATATGTAGATAGGCTACTAGGGGGGAGGCCATATTGGACTTGGTGCTCGGCAACGAACCAGGCCAGGTGTCAGATGTCTGGTGGGAGTGTATTTTGGTGACAGTGACCACAACTCCTTGACCTTTACCATAGTCATGGAGATGGATAGGAACAGACAGTATGGGAAGGTATTTAATTGGGGGAGGGGAAATTATACTGCTATTAGACAGGAGCTGAGGAGCATAAAGTGGGAACAATCGTTCTTGAGGAAATGCACAACAGTAATGTGCGGGTTGTTTCAGGAGCACTTGCTGCAAACGCGGAATAGTTTTGTCCCACTGAGACGAGGTGGAATGGTAAGGTGAAGGAACCTTGGATGACAAGAGAAGTGGAGCTTCTAGTCAAGAGGAAGAAGGAAGCTCACATAAGATTGAGGAAGCAAGGATCTGGCACGGCTCTAGAGGGTTACAGGGTAGCCAGGAAGGAACTCAAAAATGGACTTCGGAGAGCTAGAAGGGGGCATGAAAAAACTCTGACGGGAAGGATTAGGGAAAACACCAAGGCATTCTACACTTATGTGAGAAATAAGAGGATGATCAGATTGAGAGTAGGGCCGATCGGGGATAGTGGAGGGAACTTGTGCCTATAGTCTGAGGAGATGGGCGAGGCCCTAAATGAATATTTTGCTTCAGTATTCACTAGGCAAGAGGGACCTTGTTGCTCAGGAGAACGGTGTGAACCAGGTTAATAGGTCAAACAGGTTGATATTAAGGAGGATGTGCTGGAAATTTTGAAAAGCATCAGGATAGACAAGTCCCCTGGGCCTGACGGGATATACCCAAGGTTGCTACGGGAAGCGAGGGAGGAGATTGCTGTGCCGTTGGCAATGATCTTTGTGTCCTCACTCTCCACTGGAGTAGTACCGGATGATTGGAGGGAGGCAAATGTTGTTCCCCTGGTCAAGAAAGGGAATAGGAAAATCCCTGGAAATTACAGACCCATCAGTCTTACGTCTGTGGTGAGCAAAATATTGGAAAGGATTTTGAGAGATAGGGGGCTCCGGCGCCGTTTCAGAGAATCGCCTGGGTCGCCAAATTTTCCCGCGACGCCGGTCAGACGCCCTCCCGCGATTCACGGAAGCACCCAGATTGGCACAATCGCGTGAATCAGTGAATCGCCCGAGACAGCCAAAATGGCTATTCACCGGTACCCCCACGATTCTCAGTGCCGGATGGGCCAAGCGGCCTGCCCAAAACGGCGGGTTCCTCCCGGCGCCGTCCACACCTGGTCGCTGCCGGCAGGAACAGTGCGGGAACGCTGGGGGGGGGGGGGGGGGGGGGGGGGTAAGAGAGATAGATCCTGCACCAGGGGGGAGCCTCAAATGGGGTCTGGCCCGCGATCGGTGCCCACCGATCGTCGGGCCGGCCTCTCTGAAGGAGGACCTCCTTTCTTCCGCAGCCCCGCACGATCCATCGGACATCTTCTTGCGGGGCAGACTCAGGGAGGACGTCAACCACGCATGCGCGGGTGACGCCAGGTATGCGGCGCCGCTCCTAGCCCATATTCGGGCCCTGAATCAGTCGGGATAGGGGCCGTTTCGCGCCATCGTATACCTCGACGGCGCGAACACTCTGTCTCCATTTCAGAGAATCGCGCCCAGGATTTATGATTATTTAGAAAAACATAGTTTGATTAAAGATAGTCAGCATGGCTTTGAGGGGCAGGTCATGCCTCACAAGCCTCATTGAATTCTTTGAGGATGTGACAAGACACATTGATGAATGTCGGGCAGTGGATGTGGTGTATATGGATTTCAGTAAGGCATTTGATAAGGTTCCCCATGATAGGCTCATTCAGAAAGTTTGGGGGCATTGGATACAGGGAAATTTGGCTGTCTGGATACAGAATTGGCTGGCTGAAAGAAGACAGCGAGTGGTAGTGGATGGAAAGTATTCCACCTGGAGGTGAGTGACCAGTGGTGTCCCGCAGGGACCTGTCCTGGGACCTCTGCTCTTTGTGGCTTTTATAAATGACTTGGATGAGGAAGTGGAAGGGTGGGTTAGTAAGTTTGCCGATGACACAAAGGTTGGGGAAGTTGTAGATAGTGTTGAGGGCTGTTGCAGGTTACAACAAGACATTGACAGGATGCAGAGCTGGGCTGAGAAGTGGCAGTTGGAGTTCAACCTAGATAAAATGTGAAGTGATTCATTTTGGAAGGTCGAATTTGAATGCTGAATACAGGGTTAAAGGCAGGATTCTTGGAAGTGTGGAGGAACAGAGGGAACTTGGGGTCCACGTACATAGATCCCTCAAAGTTGCAACCCAGGTTGATAGGGTTGTTAAGGTGTATGGTGTGTTGGCTTACATTAACAGGGGGATTGAGTTTAAGAGCTGCGAGGTTTTGCTGCAGCTTTATAAAACCCTAGTTAGACCACACTTGGAATATTGTGTCCAGTTCTGGTCACCTCATTATAGGAAGGATGTGGATGCTTTGGAGAGGGTACAGAGGAGATTTACCAGGATGCTGCCTGGAATGGAGGGCATGTCTTATGAAGAAAGATTGAGGGAGCTAGGGCTTTTCTCACTGGAGCGAAGAAGGAAGAGAGGTGACTTGATAGAGATGTACAAGGTGATGAGAGCCATGGATAGAGTGGATAGCCAGAGACTTTTCCCCAGGGTGGAAATGGCTGTCACGAGGGGACATAGTTTTAAGATAGCTGGAGGAAGGTATAGGGGAGATGTCAAAGGTAGGTTCTTGGAATGCACTGCCAGCAGAGATGGTGGAGTCCGAGTCATTAGGGACATTTAAGCGACTCTTGGACAGGCACATGGACAGCAGTAAATTGAACAGGTGTAAGTTAGGTTGACCTTAGATGCGGATAAATGGTCAGCACAACTTTGTGGGCTGAAGGGCCTGTACTGCGCTGTACTGTTCTATGTTTTGTTCGAATACCAACTTCAGCATCCTTAGTTAGTGCATTCATGCACCAGATGGTTTGCTAATGGTCAATCTATCCTGGAGTACAACTCAACAGGTACTTCCCGCATCCTGAGAGCTACGACTGAGTGCAACAGAAGGCTAAATTAAAAAAAATAATAATTTAGAGTACCCAATTCATTTTTTCCAATTAAGGGGCAATTTAGCGTAGCCAATCCACCTAGCCTGCACATCCTTGGGTTTTGGAAACCCACGCAAACACAAGGAGAATGTGCAAACTCAACAGAGCCGTGATTGAACCTGGGACCCCGGCGCCGTGAGACAGCAGGGTTAATCCACTGCGCCACCGTGCTGCCCTAACAGAAGGCTAAATTGACTAAAGGTGCCACAGCCACACACAAACCAGCTTTCCATTAAGAACATGCTGTACCTTCAGGGGGAGGAGTGGTGTGGGTCAAATCTTAAATTCCAAAAGGAACTTTCTTGGCAGACATGCTGCACTGGATATTTCAGAGTGTGGCAGCACGGTAGCACAGTGGTTAGCACTGTGGCTTCACAGTCCAGAGTCCAAGGTTTAATTACCAGTTTGCCTATGCGGAGTCTGCACGTTCTCCCAATGTCTGCGCGGGTTTCCTCCGGGTGCTCCGGTCTCCTCCTACAGTCCATAGATGTGCAAATAAGATGGATTGGCCATGCTAAATTGCCCTTAGTGTCCTAAAAGGTTAGGTGGGGTTACTGGGTTTCAGGGATAGGATGGAGGTGTGGGCTTAAGTGGGGTACTATTTCCAAGAGCCGGTGCAGTCTCGATAGGCCAAATGGCCTCCTTCTGCACTGTAAATTCTATGATCTTGAGGGGAAAGCATTATGTAAATAATAAATGGTTGCACACTCTGCTTTGCAATTGCCATAAATGAAAACTCTCTGCTCTCCTTGAGGGTAAGTTAACATTAAAATCTGCCCATAGATAATCTGCAATAGGCTTAGTGCAATGGTGATGGCTGGCACAGACACGCTGGGCCGAAGGGCCTTTTGCTGTGCTGTAAAACTCTATTACTCCAAGGCTTGGATTATAACTGTTCATATGGCTCTCGACTGATCACCATTTCCCTAAACCACTCCATCTTGCATCACAAAAGAGTTAAGGGCTGCTCACTCCATTGTCAGAAAGGAAATTTGGAGTATCGAGGGAAACAAAGTCGCCATAGTCCCAGATGAAGAGTTCACTGGCGGTGATTTAACCTGAGGATCACACCTTCGGTGTGGGGCAAGATTGACAAGGCGGGTCTTCGATATTCATATTTTGGAGTAAATTGGACCCATTTAACTTCGACCACCGACTAAGTTACTTCCTCCCTTCACTACTTCTGATCACTAAGACACCCATAACACCAGTGGCTGTTCACAGAAAACCAACAGAGTTGGTGTTACCAGAAAAGGAGGGGAGAAATCTGTCATCAATTTCCAGAAGGTTACTTGTGAAGTTCTGAATGTCTTGAATTACTTCCAGCTCCTAAACATATCCGCTTTGAATTCACATCTGGGCAGAACTACAGTTTGGAAACTTGCACTTCCAAATGCCAAACATTCAGAAAGCCCTCAAGTTTAAACTGATTTTGGGCAGCATGGTGGCGCAGTGGTAGCACTGCTGCCTCACGGCACCGAGGTCCCAGGTTCAATCCAGGCTCTGGGTCACTGTCCGTGTGGAGTTTGCACATTCTCCCAGTGTTTGCATGGGTTTCGCCCCCACAACCCAAAGATGTGCAAGGTAGGTGGATTGAACACGCTAAATTGCCCCTTAATTGGAAAAAATGAATTGGGTACTCTAATTTTTTTAAAAGTTTAAACTGATTTGTTTCTTTATTGAGCAACAGACTACTCATGAAGTGGAGTGCAGTCATTTGTCTTGAAATAAGAAGGGATGGTCTGCGTAGATCTAGTAGTTTACTCTTTCAGAAACAAGACATAAATAAGATATTCGGCAGAAATTGGGAGCTAAGAAACTTAGGGCGCGATCGAACGAGAAAAAAACTCCGTTCTGGGTGGGATCAGAGGGGTCATTCCTGGCACATGTAGCACTGGGAACAACCCCACTATCTAACAGCCACACTGCATTTCCTGCACTGGGAAGCTCTGTGCAGGGAGAGATTGGGGTACCATGACCCTTGGACCCCCCCCCTCCCCCAACTCACCCGTTGGGGTGGGTTGGTTGTCCTTGAGCCCCCACCCTCGCACCCCACCCCTTATGGACAGGGCCCGATCCCCGGTATAGATAAAATGCCACCCTGCCTGGCTGGCATTAACAGTGCCATGGTGCCACCCTGCCCAGATCTCTCTCCTTCCCCCCCTCCAAAGTGCTAAACGGCACGATTGGGGTCACCTCGGCAAGGCCAGTAGATCGTGGCCGTTGGTTCGATCTGGCGTTGGCAGAGTTAAGTGAGGCAAGTCTCGATAGACCTCACAAGGCGCAACGACCGTCAGGGATTCCGGAAGAGGCCTCTCCTGGGATCTACTGGCCACAGATCATCCCAACTCCGGTAGGACACAACCGGTAAACCACGCTCGCAGTTTAACACAGAATCAGTGGCATATAGGGTGGATGAACACCATCATAAACTTGAAAAATAGTAAAAGATACAGAAACAGATTAAATTAATATCACATATTGTGTAATGAAGGAAATGTTTCTTTGTGTTTGTTTCCTGCTGGGAAATGGTTGAAACAGAAAAAAAATGAACATAGCAAAAGGTTGTGTAACACCTCACCCAAAAGACAGCACGTCTGATAAAGCTGCACTCCTCACTAATGAGCTGAAGTATCTGTTTAGTTTGTTTGCTTAAATCCTGGACTGTGGCGACTAATCCACAACTTTGAGGAGCATAGCTGACATTTCTAACTAAATGGTTATTATTAAGTTGCAAGTGCCAGCAAGCAATCGGGCTAAAGACAACATCATAACCATGCTAAATCTGTCCTCATCCAGACAGCAAAGAAGAGCAGCATGTTGTCTAGATTTAAGCACTGGAATCATGGAGCATCCTACAACCAATATCACAAAGTTGGCGATGATACTTTAAAGGAAGTACCTCAAGTCTATTTGTAAACCATGAATAAATCTGAAATCTTTCACCTCAAAGGGTCCCAGGCTGACTGCCTGGTCCGTGATGTATTTACCGATTGGTCTCAATCTACAGCAACAGACAAATGAGAAATAAGGGCAGCCAGGGGTCACGGTATCACTAGTCCTCTGGATAGAGAAATAAGGTTGGATGTCATATACCCAGGTTTCCATTCAATAGCTCTTTCTGTACATGCAATGGAGTCAGATCAAGTTGGACTATAGCTCTCCCCTTATCAATGGACAAACCATCATTGTGTAGATAAGGTATAGGTTCTTTCCCAGAAAAGTCTGTACTTTCAGAAGGAGGAGAAAACTTTACAAATCGATGACAGGAATAACAGTTGTTTCTAACGCAAAAACATGCTAGAGCTGCTGTGGAATCCTCTTCCAAGAGGATATATAGCCTACAAGTATAAATAAAAACAAAAATACATTTTGGCAACTGACAACGTGTATGTACAGGCTTTGAAAAACACAAGCTTAACTACTTGTATATACACAAATTATAATCCGTCTATACCAGATTTCCAAAGGTCTAGATTTATGGGTCTAGATTTCAAGATAGGAATTGGTTTTAACCAGATTGGTTTTAACCAGATATGAAGATCCTCCTCAATAACATGGAGCTGAGGAAATTAATCACTGACCATAAAAGACCAGAAAGGTTGAACTCATTCTGTTACTCAGTTTTCTTTATCTTAGCCAAGATAGTTGCACTTTAGCCTCAGTACCAAAGTCAAGGAGGGGAACAATGTCACCTGCCATAGTATCCAGCAACCCAGGCTGATGATGCAGGAGTTAAGCATGGGCACATTGCATTTTTTTTTAAACAAATGAACTGTGAAAGACTAAAGGATAATCAGTACCAATCTGAATACAGTACTTTAATTGTCATGCCACAAACTTGTTCTACAAATACAAGGAGACCATGCAAATTTTTTTTTGAATATAAATTTAGAGTACCCAATTCATTTTTCCAATTAAGGGGCAATTTAGCGTGGCCAATTCACCTACCCTGCACATCTTTGAGTTGTGGGGGCGAAACCCATGCAAACACGGGGAAAATGTGCAAACTCCACACAGTGACCCAGAGCCGGGATCGAACCTGTTGAAAGTTGGGATTAATGGTCTTTTTAAAATTATTTTTATTCAAATTTCTTTCAAAACATAAAAAAATTTGCATAACCATGAACAACATTTAACATAACAAAATAAATGTTAACCATATATACAGAAAAAGGAACAATACTATGTAACAATTCCGCCCCCCCCCCCCCCCCCCCCCCCGGGTTGCTGCTGCTGCTGACCTTTACTGCTCTCCTAGAAAGTCAAGGAACGGCTGCCACCTCCGAGAGAACCCCGTCATGGACCCTCTCAAGGCAAACTTTATTTTCTCGAGACTGAGAAACCCAGTCATGTCACCAATTCAGGTCTCCACACTCGGGGGCTTCGAGTCCCTCCACATTAAAAGGATACCAGGGAGGCAAAGGCCAATACGTCGGCCTCTTTCACTTCCTGAACTCCCAGATCGTCCGACACACCAAGGATTGCTATCTCTGGACTCGGCACCACCCGCGTGTCCAAGATCTTGAACATTGCCTTAGCAAATCCCTGCCAGAATCCCTTAAGAGCCGGGCATGGCCAGAACATATGGACATGATCTGCAGGGCTTCCCACACACCTCGCACATTTATCCTCATCCCCAAAGAGCTTGCTCATCCTGGTTGCCGTCATGTGTGCCCGGTGGACCACCTTAAACTGGATTAAGCTAAGCCTGGCACATGATGAAGAGGAATTGACCCTGTTTAGGGAGTCCGCCCACAGGCCCGCTAAAGGTGGGATTAATGTTAAATGACTTCATGGCCATGCCTGAATGCGAAGAATTGCCCAGTTTCAAGGTCTATCACAACTCCGGCTTTAAATTAGCTATCCTCCATTTTGGATCTTTAAAATTTCTGAAACATCGGCCATACACCAAAATTAAAACAAGCTCATAAGTTTGATTTTACTGAAATAAATGCACATGCAAACGTTTTTAAACATCAAGCACCTGCTAATGATTAGAGTAAATTACCAGAGGAGTATGGCACATGAGCATAGACTGAGGAAAGTTCATGCCATGTAATTAAATTTACTTCAGCATTACCTTGGCTGTGACAAGAAAGTCAACTGGAGAAATTTTGAAAGTCAACTCTTTTTCATGCTGACACCACCAATGCATATTTGCACACTGATCCAAAAGAAAGTAACATTTGCAGAAATGCCTATGAGGTTGACATCAATTTTCAACTCCCAAGAATGTCAGTCTGGCAGAAAGAGTGGGAAGAGGAAAATAAAAGTAATTGATCGCCTGCCAGTCAATTGTATCAGAGGAAGTGGCTCGCAATGCAAATTTTTTAACACATCCTTGCCCAGCATTTTCCTTGCATCTGCCTCCAAACTTGATTTGTTAACAAGGAACAGGCCTCTCTCTACACTCGTCCACTAAGCGCATGATTAGATCACATGACCAATCAGAGTGTCAAATATCAGTACGGGCATTGAACTCTCTCCATAAAGCTTCAGCAACCTGCCTGCAGCAGATGCATCTGTCCATGGCAGTATCGATAGAAGTGACCACCAAACAGTCCCTATCGAGACACAATCCCGTCTTCACATTGAGCATACCCTCCATTGTGTTGTGTGGCACTATCATTGTGCTAAATGGGATAGACTTTGAACAGATCTAGAAACTAGAGACTGGCATTCACGTCTCATCAGTGACAGCAGAATTGTACTCTGCCACACTACAACCAGGCCAGGGGATCAACCTGGTTCAATGGCAAATGCAGGAGGGCATGCCAGGAGCAACACTAAGCATACCTAAAAATGAAGTGTCAACCTACTGAAGCTACAACACATGATTACTTGTGTGCCAAACAGCATAAGCAGCAAGTACTAAACAGAGCTAAACGATTCCACAACAAACGCATCAGATCAAAGCTCTGCAGCCCTGCCACATCCAGCCGTGAATGATGGTGGACAATTAAACAACTCACTGGAGGAGGCAGCACCACAAATATCCCCAAACTCAATGATGGAGGATCCCAGCACATCTGTGGAAAAGACAAGGCTGAAGCATTCACAACAAGTGGATGATCTATCTCGGTCTCCTCCGGAGGGCCCCAGCATCAGTCTTCAGTCAATACGATTTACTCCACATGCCCCAGCATCAGTCTTCAGTCAATACGATTTACTCCACATGATATCACGATTTACTCCACATGATATCACAAAATGGCAGAAGGCACTGGAAAATGCAACGGCTAAGGGTCATGGCAATATTCCAACAATAGTACTGAAGACTTATGCTCCAGAACTTGCCGCAAGCTAGCCAAGCTGTTCCAGTACAGCTACAATATTGGCATCTACCCAGCAATGTGAAAAATTACCCAGGTGTGTCTTCTCCACAACAAATAGGACAAATCCAACCCATCCAATACCACCCCATCAGTCTACTCTCCATCATCAGCAAAGTAATGAAAGGAGTCATCAACAGTGCTATCAAGCAGCACTTACTCAGCAATAACCTGCTCACGGATGCTCAGTATTGGTTCCACCAGGGTCACTCAGCTCCTGATTTCAGTACAGTCTTGGTTCAAACATAGACAAAAGAGCTGAATGCCAGAGGTGAGTTGAGAGTGGAAACCCTTGACATCAATGCAGCATTTGACCAAGTATGGCATCAAAGAGCCTTAGCAAAATGGTCACCAGGGGGAAAAAACTCCTCTGGTTGGAATGAAACCTGGCACAAAGGAAGATGGTTGCCGTGGTTGAAGGTGAATCATCTCAGATCCAGGACATCACTACAGGAGTTCCTCAGGGGAGTGTCCTAAGCTCAATCATCTTCAATGACCTCCAATCCATCATAAGGTCAGAAGTGGAAATGTTCGCAGATGACTGCACAATGTTCAGCACCATTCGTGGCTCCTCAGATAATGAAGCAGTTCATGTCCAAATGCAGCAAGACCTGGACAATATCCAGGCTTGTTACAAGTGGCAAGTTACATTCGCGCCACATAAGTGGCAATGACCTGTTCCTACAAGAGAGGATCTAACCATTATCCCATGACATTCAATGGCATTTTGTTCGCTGAATCCCCCACAATCAACATCCTGGGGGTTACCATTGATCAGAAACTGAACTGGACTAGCCATATTAATACTGTGGCTACTTCCAGAGCAGTTCAAAGGCTAGGAATCCTACGGTAAGTAACTCAGCTCCTGACACCCAAAGTCTGTCCACCACCTACAAGGCACAAATCAGGAGTGCAATGGAATACTCTCCACTTGCCTGGATGAGTGCAGCTCCAACAACACTCAAGAAGCCCAACACCATCCAGACCAAGCAGCCCGCTTGATTATTACCCCTTCCACAAATATTCAAGCCCTCTACCACTGATGAACAGTGGCAGCCATGTGTACCATGTACAAGTTGCACTGCAGGAACTTGCTACGGTTCCTTAGGCAGCATCTTCCAAACCCACAGCCACTACCATCTAGAAGGACAAGAGCAGCGGACACTTGGAGGTTCCCTCCATGTCACTTGGAAAAATATCACCGTTCGTTCACTTGTCTCTGGGTCAAAACACTGGAACTCTCTCCCGAACAGCACTGTGGGCGTACCTACACCTCAGACTGCAGCGCTTCAAGGCAGCAACTCACCAGCAAATTCTGACAGTCAACTAGGGATGGGCAATAAATGCTGACCTAACCGGCGATGCCTTCAAAACACCAGATAGATAGCAGAAAAGTCCACAACATGAGCAAGGTTATCTCAGTATTTCTAACAATTAGTGAAAAACCCAAAAACCCCACCAACGAAAAATTGAAAGGAAATTGCATAGCCAATGAAGATAAACAGAATTGGGGGGGGGGGGGGGGGGGGAGAAAGAGAGACACAATTTATGGTCAAATAGGTTAATATTTGATGGATATATAGGGCAACACGGTGACGCAGTGTGTATCACTGCTGCCTCGCGGCGCTGAGGACCTGGTTTCAATCTTGGCCCCGAGTCACTGTCCATGTGGAGTGTGCACATTCTCTCTGCACCCTGCCCCGGCTGTGCAGGTCTCACCCCCACAACCCAAAAGATGTGCAAAGTAGGTGGATTGGCAATGCTAATTTGCCCCTTAATTGGATAAAAAGAACTGGGTACTCTAAATTTATTTTTTTTAAAAACATTTGATGGATATATTGTTTCAGTTATTGGCCAATTAGAAGCCATATTCTTGCGCTGCCAAGGAGGGCGAAAAGATAGATCCCCAAGCACAGACTCAACCACACATATGCAAGGAAACCTTTATACTGTACATTGTAAAGACCATAACCTCACCACAAATTTCATCCCCTTCCCTCCTCAGGATGTACCAGACAGTTAGCAATTTTCTGCATTCCATTAACTCCGATCTGAGCTTTCAACCTCTAGATCACAAAGACCACCTACTTACAATTCTGCAACATCTCCCATCTCAACACCTGCCATAGCCCATCTGCTGCATAAACAGCTTTTGTATTTCCAGATTCGACTATCCCATGTTCTCATGGCTGGTCTTAACCCCTTTGCTCCATCGCCAATACAATGCATACTGGGATTCCTCTCTCTAAACTAGTCTGCATCTCTAGTCTTCAAGGCCTTCCTTAAAACCCATCACGGACTACGATTAGCACCTCCTCCTTTGGTTCAATCTCTATTTTTGTCTACTTGCAGTGTTGTGAGGCTTTGGGATGTTTTCCTTATTTAGAGCAAATGTGTGAATAAAAATTGTTAGTGGCAGGAGGTTGGGGACATGAGAAGAAGAGGCAACCTCAAGTATAAAATCAACTCCTAGTTTCTATCAATATGGAGTTGGCAAATTGATTGTAATTTCAAATTGGGGACTTTTCCCATATGAGAATACAAAAAAGCACCAGCCTAGAGATCAATTTATCAAAATAGAACTATAGCTCACTTCACAAATTGACACGTGTAGACAAAATAATCAAACCTCTACTCCCTAATTTAAATGTGATTTCAGGGGTCATTGTTTTGACTTGAGCACACTATCTGGGCCGGGCATTAGTGCTGCATTGCCAGGGGTGCTGTCTTTTGGATGAGACATGTCTGTCTGTATAATCACACAATGATCCCATGGCACTATTGTCATAGGCATGTCCCTTTAAGCAAGGTTTTTGTCTTATCACATGGCTTCAGTAATGTCATTGTGTGGGTGGAGCTGGGCTGTGGCTCTGAGAGAGTTTTTACTTTGGCTTTGAGTTTGGACTGGTTTGAATTGCACAGGTTGAAAGAAGTGTCTCTCTATCTTCGTTTTAAAAGCTGTTCCAGGCTACTTAATCACTTAAAAGAGACAATTGCTTTCTGGAAGGAATGTAAATCTGCTGTTTGAAAAGAGGAACAGAGTATGAAGAACAAATCTAAACCAGCAAGAATGCCATGTGCTGGGTCACACCTTTGAAAAGGGGTTTCTGGTTTTACTTGGATTTTGCTATTGAATTGAGGGGGAATCCATTAAGGGTTATACATAGATTACTGTAGCTGTGCGGGGTCTTTATGTTTGTAGTTGATTAAAATTAAGCACCTAAGAACTCTGTTGAATAACACCTGAAAGGCAGGCTCTTCTGCTCCTCCAAGCCAAATTCAATAAACAGTTATAGGTCAGGGGAACTCCATAACATATGGAGTTTTTAAACCCTGGCCCATAGCACTATTCAAAGAGGGAAATCTCCCCATGCCCTGGTCAACATTTGTCTCATTGCCAAACACCACAGGCACTACCAAATACCAATCAATTAGTCATCATGGTGGAAATACTCTGAGTCCGGTAATAATAGCTTCATTGAGAATTTGGAGGCAGTTTCTCCAACACTTTGGGTTGGGGGCAGGGTCAAGGGAAATGCGATTCGGGGGAACCACAGATTTGAGCCAGGGAGGTGGGATGTAAATTTTCAGAAATGGGAGGAGAAGGGAATTAAGACACTAAAAGATTTGTTTCTTAGTGGTCGGTTTGCAAGATTGAAGGAGCTGGAAGCGAATTATGGGCTGGAGCAGGGAGAAATGCAGGTTCGAGATTTTGCCAGAAAGGAGGTACAGAGCTTCCCAGTGGAGCCACCCTCCACATTGCTAGAGGAGGTGCTGACAGCAGGGGACTGGAGAAGGGGGTAGTGGCGGCAGTTTACAGAGCTATTTTGGAAGAGGAGAAGGCACCACTGGAAGGGATCAAAGCAAAGTGGGAGGATGAGTTGGGAGAGGAAATGGAGGAGGGGTTCTGGTGTGAGGTGCTCCGGAGAGTAAATGCCTCCACCTCGCGCGCGAGGTTGGGGCTGATACAGCTGAAGGTGGTATACAGAGCACACCTTACGAGGGCGAGGATGAGCCGATTCTTTGAATCGGGGCGTGGCGTGGCAGGGGGACCTGTTGGAATTCTTGACTCTTGAGAAGGTTAAGTTTGAACTGAGGGGAAGGATGGAGGGGTTCTACAATTCATGGGCATTATTCATTATGCACTTTCAAGAACTGGATAACATCGAACATTAGTTGGGGCGTGTGGGTGGGAGGGTTGGGGGAGGGAGGCTGTGTGTGTTAATGGCGATTATGGGTGATTCCCAATTCCTATTTGTCATTTGTTTGTGTGAACATGTGGGCTAATGTTTGGGGTTTGGTGGGAGGATGGGATCGTTGTTATTGATATGGGGATTGACATATTTTTTTTTGTGATTATTGTTTATTGTTGATGGGTGTAAATTTGGGAGAAAATGTGAAAAAGGAGAATTTTTAAAAAAAAATTTAAATTAGTCATCATGGTGCCGTGTGGGAAACCTTGTTGTGCACAGACTGACTGACACATTTGCCTAAATAATAGTATGACTATATATTATGGCCTCAATGTCACAAAATGACTGGATAAGCCAATATATTGAATATACATCCAACAATGACAGACATATACACTTCGTGAAACTAGTTCAGTCACTTGTCCAACAATTTTTATGAAGCTGAGAAAAATTATCAAGAATGAATGCGAGAGTGCAGCAGAGAAAAATAAGTGATGAAGATAAGAGCAAAAAGAAAATTCAGTTTTACTAACTATTGAAATAAATAATTTAATTTCTGCAACATACGCCAAAAAGCAAACAATTTCTGATGGTCATATTACCAGATGTAAAATATCTTCATTTTCTTTTGGCACTAAAATGTAAACTTTGCCTGTAACAATTGCTGTAAAGCTGAGGCATTTGCATCCTCAAGAGGAAGTACATTACTTGGCTTGAGTACATACAGCAAAACATTGACCCAACAGTATTTTGACAAGCAAATTACCTCAGGCCCACTACCCAGTAAAGCTGTAAGCTAACCTAGTTTGCTTTAAGCACCTATAAATTCCAACATTTTGAAATTCAGCAGCATAAAGTCAATGCAAGACCACAAAGATAAAATGATGTTTCCTAAAGACGTTATGAACCAAATAGAATCCTCATCAGCACAAATTACTGGCAATGACTTAGTTACAAAGACAGATTGATATACAGCTAAATTCGCTGACAAACAAAACATTCAGATTTTGGACAACATTTCATCTGGATAATGCATCTGAACGGAGGGTGAATGCAAACCATAAATAATACCTACTACACATTACAAGGGAATGAAATAATGGAATGGGCACCTAAATTCCCATAACCATCATCAGTTCCATTTTACAAACAGGTATGAGAGGTACTTTTGTATTGCAAGCCTCCCCCCACCCACTGTCACAAAGATTCAGTTCTGCAGTTTTCTTGGAAGATGGAGCAGCAGGATCTTGTCAAGTAAAATGGTTTTCTGTGAGGTGGCATTTAAAATGGAAAAAGCTCTTCATTGAAATCACCCTCAATCAAGACACAATGTTCAGTATCAACTCGAGGCATCTTTCAGGAGGCACAAATCTGCTTGCTGCGAAGATGGCATTCCCATAGAAAATATGGTCCGATAACAGAAGCCGCCCCTACAAAAGACGCAAAGGTCACCTATTCCCCTGACAAGCAGAGACCGAGTTTCAGCCTTAAGCTGAGTTATGGATTGTCTATGCATCACCAGTGCTAGGCTGCTGCACAAGCAACTAACCTAATTCTTTACACTGTGTACACATTTAGGCCCCACAAGCATGCAAGCTCCCTTTCTGAATTGAGTCAGAGATCCTTCTGGTGGGAGATAGTCTTTAAATAAAGCCAACCCCCCCCCCCCCCGCCCTCAAACTGTTGGCAAGGCTGAAGCCTTTCAACATTTTGGAATGAACGGTGAACCACTATGCTGGAAATTGATTAGGCTTCTTTCTGGATATTTGCAATATTAGGATTTTAAAAAAATGTTTTGAGATACAGACATGTCACACGTGTATGGCACTGTCCATGCACCCAAAATGCTCATATTGCTTCACAATTTTTTTTAGTGTCATTGCGGCTGTAATGTAGGAAATGCAGCATTTGTGCACAGCAAGCTCCCACATACAGCAAATAATAATCATGCTTCCTCTAAGCTGCAGTCGCTCAGCAAATGAGAGGCATGTCATGCAAGCAACAAACAGGTCACGAACAAGCAAAGTTCACTTTTGAGATGCATGTATGTCCAGTTGTACAGTTGTGTCTCCATTAAGAGAGTCTTGTAGTGCAATGAGCTTGTCAGACAGCAATCAGGAGTATGACTTATCCGCAAACCTCTGACTCAGAGCGCTTGCTCTGAACTATGGCTGACTCGAGTTAGAAATCCAACATATTTTAGTACTGCTTTATTCTAACTTTAGTAGAATCATTCAGCTCAGACAGACATGAAAGCTAACCTTGCAAGGAAATCCTTCCAATCAGTCACTATTACTCATTGTGCAAAAATAAGCTGTACAACACAAGTGTTTTGCAGAAAATAATAATAATCTTTATTAGTGTCACAAGTAGGCTTACATTAATTCTGCAATAAAGTTACAGTGAAAATCTCCTAGTCGCCACACTCCTGTTCGGGTACACCGAGGGAGAATTCGGAATGTCCAATTCACCTAACAAGCACGTCTGTCGGGACTGGTCGGAGGAAACCGGAGCACCCGGAGGAAACCCATGCAGACAAGGGGATAACGTGCAGACTACCCACAGTGACCCAAGCCAGGAATCGAACCCGGGACCCTGGCGCTGTAGGAAAATTGCATTAGAATAATTTAATATACACGCAACTGCAATGAAAGACATGGTGATGGAACAGGAAGGGAAAACCAGAACAAAGAGCGGAGGACGGACCGCAAACAAGGACAATGGACTCATGAACTGTGCACATTTGTGTTATGTCTTGCGCGGGACTGTGCTGTCTTGTCTCAGAGCTTGTCTCCTCCCTCAATGCAATGGGGGGGGCAGGGAGGGGGGTGAAGAGTGAGAGAAATGAGGGTGAGGAAAGCAAACAGGAGGGTGTGACAAGGGCCAGTAGGAGAAAGGTTGAACAGGCCAGAACTGGGCAAATACTGGTAGGAGGACCACCGTACTAGCGAGGAGGGCCAGCACGGGAGGGCAGGAAGGAAGGAGGGCCACGGCACCCCTCTCAGGGGAGGGGTAGCGTCTGGCACAAGGAGGGGAGGGGGGCAGAAGGGATGGGGGGGGGGGGTGAGAGAAGGTGGGGGGGGGGTCAGGAGTCTGGGGGAGAACGCAGAACAAAAGAGAAGCAAAGAGAAGGGTGAGATAGGGAAGCAGTACAGAGATAGGCCTCGGCGGGCAGGGAGCAGGGCGAGGAACCAATAGGGCGCCGCAAACAGCCACTCGAAAGGGCATCAGGGCGGAGGGAGACCCCGGAGCGCACCCGTGTGGTGTACACACAGCTGGTGGCCACATTGGATGCCCCCTAGGCAAAGGGAAACCCTTGAGCGCTGGGGCCCGACCTCAAGGTGAGAGTGGTGACCCTGGCCATTTTGGACGGCCCCCTATCAAAGGGAAACCCTGGAGTGCAGGGGCACGTCCACCAGGTAAGTATGGGTGATCCCACAGGACTGGTAAGGGGGGGGGGGGGGTCAGAAACTCCCCACCTGGATTGTTACCTGGAATGTAAGGGGCCCAGTGAAAAGATCCAGATGTTCGTCCACCCACCTGAGAAGCCTAAAAGCAGACATAATCTACCTACAAGAGACACACCTGAGGGAGAAGGACCGACTGCTGGTAAGGAAGGGCTGGGTGGGACAGACGTACCACTCATGCTACGGGACGAGGGCTAGGGGAGTAGCAATATTAATTAGCAAAAGGACGAGGTTTACGGGAACGAAGACCGTTACGGACCCAGGGGGAAGGTACGTCATGGTCAGCGGTGTCCTGGAAGGGGTACCGGTCGTACTGGTAAATGTGTAAGCTCCCAATTGGGATGACTCAAAATCCATAAAGAAGACAATGGCGGAAATCCCCGACCTTGACATACACCGACTGATTATGGGGGGCGACTTTAACTACGTGCTGGACACACTGACCGACCGATCAAACCCCAGAACGGGGAAACCGTCTGGCATGGCTAGGGAACCAGGGGCCTTCATGGAACAGATGGGGGCGGTGGACCCATGGAGATTTCTGCACACGGGAGAAAAGGAGTTCTCATTCCTTTCGCAGGTGCACAAGGTACCAACTTCTTTGCAGTGGGGAAATCGGTGCTTCAAGGGATCACGGGAACGGAGTACTCCGCGATTGTTATCTCCAACCACGCTCCACATTATCTGGATGTGAGGTTGGAGACAGGCCGGGCCCAGCACCCAACATGGAGGCTGGACACGGACCTTCTGGCCGACAAGGCTTTCTGCCAAAAAATATCGCAGGCCATAGGCGATTACGTTAGTAGCAATCAAAACGGGGAGGTCTCACCCTCCACGTTCTGGGAGGCACTGAAGGCCGTGATCAGAGGAGAGATCATAGCCTACAAGGCAAGTAGAGATAGGGAAGAGAGGTTGGCCAGGCAACAGCTAGTGGACTCCATTCTGGAAGTCGATAGAAAGTACTCCGAGGCCCCGACTGTAGGGCTGCTGGCGGAGAGGAAAAAGCTGCAAATGGACTTTAACCTGCTATCCACAAGGAAAGCAGTGTACCAACTCCACCAGACACAGAGGACCCTCTACGAACAGGTAGACATGGCTGGCCGCCTATTGGCTCACCAGCTGAGAAAGCAGGCAGCCACAAGGGAAATAGCGCAGGTTAAGGATAGCAAAGGCAGACTGGTAACAGGGCCAAAGGAGGTCAATCGAGCATTCGAGACCTTCTACCGGACCCGGACTGTACACCTCTGAGCCCCCCGACAGGGATGTGGGAATGAAACAGTTCCTAGACAATCTGAAACTGCCAGTGGTGGGGGGGGGACAGACGGGGGGAGCTGGAAGCACCAATAGACCTGGGAGAAATCATGGAGAGCATCAGGTCCATGCAGGCGGGGAAGGCACCAGGACCCGACGGGTTCCCGGCGGACCGCTACAAAATATTTGCACCAGTCCTGGCCCCACACCTAAGGGACATGTTCGCGGACTCACTGGAAGGGGGCCCCCTGCCCCCAACGCTAGCGCAGGCCACAATCTCACTAATACCCAAAAAAGATAAAGACCTGACGGAATGTGGATCATACAGACCCATTTCACTGCTGAACGTGGATGTGAAAATACTTGCAAAGGTCCTGGCCAAAAGGCTGGAGGGCTGTGTACCAGAGGTGGTCGCAGAGGACCAAACCGGCTTTGTCAAGGGTAGGCAGCTCACAGCGAACATCAGGCGGCTGCTGAATGTGATAATGACCCCCCCCCCCAACCCCCGGGGAGAGGACACCAGAGTGATCATCTCCCTGGACGCAGAAAAGGCCTTCGACAGAGTCGAACGGAGCTACCTCCTCAAGGTACAGGGGCGGTTTGGGCTAGGAGCGGGATTTACCACTGGGTGAGGCTCCTGTACAATGCTCCCAAAGCGAGTGTCCGTACTAACACCACCAGCTCTGAATACTTCCAGCTTTAGGGCCTGTTTAGCACAGGGCTAAATCGCTGGCTTTGAAAGCAGACCAAGGCAGGCCAGCAGCACGGTTCAATTCCCATATCAGCCTTCCCGAACAGGCGCCGGAATGTGGCGACTAGGGGCTTTTCACAGTAACTTCATTTGAAGCCTACTTGTGACAATATGCGATTTTAATTTCATTTTCATACAGAGAGGAACAAGACAGAGCTGCCCCATGTCCCCACTCTTGGCAATAGCCCTGCGGGACGCAAAAAGCTGGAAGGGAATCCGGAGAGGAGACAGAGAGCACAGAGTCTCACTCTATGCAGATGACCTGCTCCTCTATGTCTCGAAGCCACAGGAGGGACAGAAGGTAATACTGCAAATACTGAAAGAGTTTGGAACCTTCTCGGGCTACAAACTTAAAAGGAGACATTCCCAGTGAACCCAAATGTGGGAGGGACAGAGCTGAAGGGGCTCCTGTTCAAAATGGCCCAGAAAAGATTCCGTTACCTGGGGCTCCAAATAGCCAGAGACTGGACACAGATCCACAAGTGGAACCTGACCAGCCTGGTGGAGGAAGTAAGAAAAGACCTTCAACGGTGGGGCTCACTCCCACTCTCCCTGGCGGGAAGAGTGCAAACGATCAAGGTGAACGTACTGCCGAGGTTCCTCTTCCTGTTTAGATCCATCCCGATCTTCATCCCCAAGGCTTTTTTCCAAAACATAGACAGGCATGGCATTTGTGTGGGGGGGGGGGCAAAAACCCAAGAATTCCCAAACCGACACTGCAAAGAGGGTAAGTCAGAGGGGGCCTGCCTCTACTGAACCGACAATACTACCACTGGGCAGCAATGGCAGAAAACGTGGGGGGGGATGGGTACAAGAACCCGACACAGATTGGGTACAAATGGAGGAGGCATCCTGTAAAGGAACAACGCTCCGGGCCCAGGCCACAGCAGCACTCCCATCCTCCTCAACAAGGTACACAACGAGCCCAGTGGTAGCGGCCATGCTGAGAACATGGACCCAGTTGAGACAGCACTTCGGGATAACCAAAAGGTCCCTTATGGCCCCCATCTGTGGCAATCACAGATTCCCCCCAGCCATGCTAGGCACCACTTTCAAAAGATGGAGGTGGGACGGCGGCACACTGACTTCTACGTAGGGCCCAGACTGGCGACACTGGACGAACTGACGAGGAAGTGGAAACTATCAAGAGGACAGGAATTGAGACACCTCCAAATAAAGCACTTCCGCCGGCAAAGAGACAGTAGAGTACCCCGGAGCCCCAGAAAGCACACTACTAGAGGACCTGATAGGCACAAGCAGCGAGAAGGGGGGGCTATGTGAGAAAATATACGGACAGCTACTGGACAGAGCCCGGGCTCCACTGGACAGGACCAGACAAAAATGGGAGGACGAACTGGGGACAGTGGTGGGATGGGGACTCTGGTGCGAAGCACTGAGCAGGGTTAGCTCCACCTCCACAAGGCTACGCCTAATGCAGCTCAAAGTGGTGCACAGAGCGCACCTGACCAGAACTCAAATGAACAGGTTCCTCCCTGAGGTGGAGGACAAATGTGAACGGTGTCAGAGGGGCCCGGCCAACCACACCCACATGTTTTGTGCTTGCCCCAAGCTTGCTGGGTTCTGGACAGCCTTCTCCAAGGCAATGACCAAGGTTGTGGGGGTGAGGGTGAAGCCCATGTCCAATAGTGGCAATCTTCGGGGTATCGGAGCAGCCAGAGCTACCAATGGGGAAGGGGGCCAACGTCCTTGCTTTTGCTTCCCTAATCGCACACCGGAGAATCCTGCTCGGCTGGCGATCGGCAGCACCGCCCAAAGCTGCAGACTGGTTAGCTGACCTCTCGGAATTTCTCCTGGAGGAGATTAAGTACGCCATCCGAGGGTCAGAGGAAGGCATCCTGGATACTTGGGGGCAGTTCGTTGGCCTGTTCCAAAACCTGTTAGACGCCAGCAACGAGGAGTAAGCCAGGGAAAACAAAAAAAGATGAAGAACCAAAGGACTGCGCAACCCGGGAATGGGGAAACCACAAGAGAAGAGGAAGGGGAGGAGGAAGAGGGGGGGGGGATATCATAGACCGATCCAGAGGGCAGCAAAATGTACATAGTTAGTCAAATGAAGGACAAAACAAACCTCTCTGTAAAATAAGACAAATTAGCGCAGGCAAGAAAAATGTAATGTGTATAAGTAACAATTGTTAATAAATATGAGAAAAGCCAATAAAAAGATTTTTTTTTTTTAAAAAGAATAATTTAATATAGGGGGCCGGCTTAGCTCACTTGGCTGGGCAGCTGGTTCGTGATGCAGAGCGAGGCCAGCAGCGCAGGTTCAATTCCCGCAACGGCGGAAGTTGTTCATCAAGGCTCCGCCTTCTCAACTTTGCCCCTCGCCTGATGTTTGGTGATCCTCAGGTTAAATCACCACCAGTCAGCTCTCCCCTCAAAGTGGAAAGCAGCCTATGGTGATCTGGAACTATGGTGGCTTTACCAAAGAGCATTTAAGCATTAAGGAACTAAGGAGGGTAGATAGAGTTAAGCTACGTATCAGCCATAATTGAATGGTGGGACAGACTCGGAGGTTGAACGCCCCCCTCCCCCGTGTTCCGAAGTTCTTCAGAGATTTGTATTCCTTTCCGTTGATTTCCCTCCTGCCCTCAGGGCACCTCAATGTACAAAAAGGTACAAGTTCAGGTAGGTCTAAACCCTATTAAAAAGAAGAATTTAATATAATATTTGGGATAGAATCAGAAATCTACACTGCCATATAAAAGGGATCAAGAATGGAACATTTTGAGCTCTTCAATCATCAATTCCCTGACCAGACATAAATAAGCAAAATATCCAAAAAAGCACTCCTTCTGCTATGTTCAAACAAACCTCTGGACTCAACCCCTGAACAGCAGAATAATTTCCAATAACTCTAGGCCTAATGAGATTTAATACTAACTCAACAATTAATTTTTGCAATGAGCAGAGTTCCCCCAAGCCCCCAGAGATAGACCGGGCACACAGCTTGCTCCAACAAAAGCCCAAAGCAAGCTAACCTCCACAGACAATTATCGCCAAACTCCATAAATACCAGGACAACGGAGTGAATTCTGAACAGGTCGAGAAGCACACGGCCCTGTAGATGGGAGGGACATACAATCCACATCTATCAGGGCATTGAGTTCAATGGGGTCAAGGTGGCTTTATTCAAGAACAAGGTGCGGTTCGGAATGCTGTAGCCAGCAGGACTCAGGGCAATGTATGTCAATAACGACATAATTTTAACACGTTGGAGGACGCAGACGGGTTCATCCAGAAAAACGGGTTGGGAAGACAGCAGTAGGGGGACATATATCGACTATTAGCAATGTATCCTTGTTTGCTAGGCTGAACAAGTCTAGAAAAGAAGAAAGAAGCGGTGCTCCAATAAGCTTGTGTTTGTTTGGGTGGGTGGGTGGGGGGGTGGGGAGAGAGAGAGAGAGAGAGAGAGAGAGAGAGAGAGAGAGAGAACAACAGGCCGGAGGGTGGGGGGGGGCTGCGCCCAAGTGGGAGCCACGATGCTGCCGACTAAGGGCAAGAAAAAGCTGGAAAGGGCAGACCTACCAAGTGTACTGCGGTGTGAGGGGAGACTGCCATACTATTTAGGACGACCTTTACAGCGACAAATAGTCATCTCAGACCACACACCACACTATGTGGATGCGAGATTGGAGACAGATCAGGCCCAACACCTATCACAGTGGAAGCTGGACACAGCCCTCCTCGCAAACAAGGCGGTCTGTGAGAGAACGTCACAAGCCAGCAATGGAAATGTAACCCTACCATCAAAGAGCTGAGAGCAGAATGGGTAAGAACAGAGGAGAGCGAGGGTGGCACTGCTGCCTCACGGCGCTGAGGACCCAGCTCGGGATCATTGTCCTTGTGGAGTTTGCACATTCTCCCCATGACTGCGTGGGTCTCATACCCACAATCCAAAGATGAGCAGGGTAGGAGGATTGGCCATGCTAAATTGACCCTTAATTGGAAAAAAGAATTGAGTACTTTCAATTTTTTTTTTTAAATTATAAAAAAAGATGAAAAAGAACGGAGGAGAGCTCCTGTATGGCGACATCTCTCCAAGCACTGGCCATGACCCCACTCCCATTTCATCCAGCCAAGTACTCAAGAAGCCCAATGATGGTGGCCACACTGAAACGTGGAATGAACTCATGCACCACTTTGAGCTGCTCGCAATGTCCATCATGGCCCCAATCTGCAAGAACCATAGATTTACCCCCACAACGATAGAAGCCTCCTTTAAAAGTTGGAGACAGGATGAAGGAGTATGGACAGCAGGGGACCGATACATAGATGGCAGAGTAACGACATGAGACACGGGAGAAGTGAGGGGAAGAGATGGGCATGAAAATAGGGGGAGGACTCTGGAGCGAAGCACTGCATAGGGCAAACTCCACCACCTCATGCACAGGGCTGAGCCCAACGCAGCTAAAGATAGTGCACATGACACACTTGATCAGAGCACACATCAGCGGGTTCTTCCCCAAGGTGGGGGACAAATGCGAACGGTGCAAAGGAGGCCCAACTAACCACACACCCCTGTTCTGGTCTTGTCCCAGACTTGTCGAGTACTGGACCGTCTTTTTCGAGGCCACATCGAAGGTGGCGGGGATGAGAGTCGAGTGATGCCCACTAGTGGCGGTCTTCAAAGTATCGGAACAGCCAGAAATCTTTACAGGGAGGGGCAGATGCACAAGCCTTTGCCTCCC
This sequence comes from Scyliorhinus torazame, assembly GCF_047496885.1. Taxonomy (NCBI): domain Eukaryota; kingdom Metazoa; phylum Chordata; class Chondrichthyes; order Carcharhiniformes; family Scyliorhinidae; genus Scyliorhinus; species Scyliorhinus torazame. The sequence continues at coordinate 261,556,207 of NC_092712.1, forward strand.
TGATCGCCCAACGGAGATTCCTGCTCGGTTGGAGATCAGCAGCACCACCCAAGGCTGTGGACTGGCTATCCGACTTAGCGGAATTCCTTAAATTGGAAAGGATAACATTCTCCATTTGAGGATTGGAGGAAGGCTTTGACCACACGTGGAAGTAATTCACCAGCCTGTTCCAAGACCTGTTTGTGATCTGCAACCATAAGGGAGGGGAGAGGGAGCCGTGGCAGAAACAGATGGAGAAGAGGAGAGACACCAGCCAGAATACAGGGAAAGCAAGGCAGAGGAGCCAGGGGGGTCAAAAGGCAAGGAAGCACATGGGTGTGATCGCAAGGACAACACCAAGGGTCACACAGGTAGCACCATACACGCCCCTAGTATGTTCTAATACCAGGAGGTAGAACGCTAATACAGCAAGATTGTGGTAACCGATCACTGGGGGCCCAAAGTTAGGCCCTCCACATCTGTGTACACGTTATCTTTGTACACTGTTTATATTCCTAATTTTTTCTTTTTCCTCATGTACCCACTCTAAATATCTCTATTACTGTGTGATGTTACTTGCGATGTTATAAATGCAAAACCAATTTTAAAAAAGTTGAAATGGATACAGCAAGAGAAATGTTCAACCTCAGCAATTTAGGCTGGAATTAAACCACCTTTACCTTCAATATGAGAACACAATATTAGAGTGTAACAAACTGCATTTTGCAGTTAAACTGGAGATATATTTGCCATTAAAACACTTTCAGGTTTGAAGAAGATGCCTAACCCAAGGAATATGCATCAGTGCAAGACTAGGTGGTAGTTACATGAATTTCTTCTGCACTTAAGTCCACAAACACCTGGTAACAGAACTAATTTAGCAGGCAAAATCTGCATCAATCAATCCAAAAGGTCAAACGTTATTACAAGTCAGACATTTTACACATTTTGTAGTCACATGAAGTGAGTAATTCCAAAATATTTGCCTTCAAGTCATCTCACAGAAGAAATTAATCACCACAGAGAGAATTGGGTCATCAAGTCAGCATTACAACATAATAAATCTGCCCATTACAGAATGGCATTGCTATATCATATTAAGATTTTAAAAATTCACATCCTCAGGATGTCGCAAAGCATCACATAACCAATTGTTTACTTGGAAATGTAGACACTTACCAACCCAGGCACTGGTCCTACTAAATGCACCACTCTACTGTCGTGTATTGCAGGCACACACATAATGATATACAGACAAGCAGCTAATGGACACAGAGGACAGGGCATGACCAATAAGCAGGCAGGACACTCAGGGGTGGGATCTGACTCTAAAAGACACGAGGCACTCACACTCCGCCTCTTTCCACTGATGAACATCTAGAGAGTCAGTCAAGGGTGTTGTTACAATCTCACACCTCCACCACGTGGCTAAGAGCTAGTCTGGTTCAGTCAGACAGAGTAACCACACTTAAGTTAGCAGAGAGTCAAACTCACAGAGAACTGTGCTAGCTGTGCTATTAGTTCAATAAACCTGATTGAACTAACTTCAAGGTCTGGAGTATCTTTCCGATCGAAGCTGCATCCAATTGCAGCCAGTGTTAGACGAGTGTACCTAACACGACATCTACCTTGGTCAGGCAGCAAGTAAATAACTTTTTTTTTTAAGACAAGGTGCAAAACTGTAGATAATAGAAATCCAAATCAAAAACAAAAAATGCTGGAAACACTCAGCAGGTCGGGCAACATCTGTGGAAAGAGAAATACAATTGGCGTTTCCAGTCAATAACATTGCAACAGAACTGGAAGATAGGCCGTCAATATGAAACGTTAAAAAGGTTTCTCTCCACAGATGTTGTGTACCTGGTGAGCATTTCTAGCAGAAATAATTTAGCTGAGCTATCCCATGTGAGGCTAGCTAAATAAAGCAAATCCTGTGCCGCTAGACAGCAACAAATGTACCACTATCTTAATCATCCCCTCAAGGACTTCAACAGAATTATCAATTCAAATAGCAATGTTCTTTTAGAAGATTTAGTCGAGCAGTTGAGTAAGCAGAATTAAAATTCAATTTTCATAGCTATATAAAACTTTTTTTTAAAAAAATATATTTTATTGAAATTTTTTTCCCTGAGCAACATTTTTCCCGCTTACAAAACAAGCGAAACGATAACAGTAACAAAACTGAAAATTTTAAACTTTTTAACAATAATAATAATAATAATAATAATAATAATAATAATATACAAGTAACAAGACCTCGTACTCTATTGACCTATACTCAACTGCCTCCCCCCCTCCCCCCGGGTTGCTGCTGCTGGTCATCCGTCTTCCCTCTAATGTTCCCCTAGGTAGTCGAGAAATGGCTGCCACCGCCTGGTGAACCCTTGAGCCGATCCTCTCAGGGCAAACTTTATCTGCTCCAGTTTAATAAACCCCGCCATATCATTTACCCAGGCCTCCAGTCCGGGGGGTTTTGCCTCCTTCCACATGAGTAGGATCCTGCGCCGGGCTACGAGGGACGCAAAGGCCACGACATCGGCCTCTTCCGCAACTCCAAATAGAGCTAACCCACAGACAGCCTGGTTTGACCCGGGCCTTCACCACCTGCGAAATCACTCCCGTCACTCCCTTCCAATACCCTTCCAGTGCCGGGCATGTCCAAAACATATGCGCGTGGTTTGCCGGGCTCCCGCCACACCTCCCACATTTGTCCTCCACTCCAAAGAACCTGCTCAATCTTGCCCCCGTTATGTGTGCTCTATGTAGCACCTTAAATTGAATCAGGCTAAGCCTGGCGCATGAGGAAGAGGAATTTACCCCGAGCTATATAAAACTTAGGTAGCACTCCATGGATATTTTTTTTAATTGCATGTGTGCCCAGCTGGCATAAAAAAACACTGCAATCTCAAACTTTTCATGATTAATGCAGCTTTCAATTTACATACAATTCAGACAGTAATTGGCTCCAGTAGTCGACCCAGATTGAAGTGTCATCAGTTAGCATCACTCGTCTTCAAATAGAAAGGTTATGGGTTCATACCTCACTCCAGGACTTCAGCACATAATCTGGGCCCACATTTTATTCCAGTAATGAGTGTGTGTTGCCTTGTTGGATATAAGACTAAACATTAAAATTATTTCCCATCGCATGCCATGGCACTTTGTACTTCCCCTTTTCTCTATTCAAATCAACATTCTCTGGTTGTAGATAGTCTCTGTTTAAGTACTTGAAGCAGGCAGCAGCAATACAAGGAACAGGCTGTCCTGTGATACAGTGGAGATGTATCATGCAAATTACGGGAGACTTGGATATTTAGGAGAGCGAGGGGTCGAGAGAGGTTCATAGTGACTAGATAATCTGGCTTCTAGTTGGAGAGCATTAAAATGTTAGAATTCTTTTTTTTAAAACTAGCGCTGGGGATGTCAAGTTGCCTGATGGGGATCAGCAAGATTATAAAAGGGTTAGAGAGTGAAGAGGGATGGATTGTTTCCACTAGTTGACCAAATGATAAAAGGGCACATATTGCAAATCTGAACAATTATATTCAGGAAAAGACAGGTCTGTCCCAAATGAATTGTGATGATGCCTTCTGCATCCCCAAATGACAGTGGCAAGTTCAGAAAGACAAGAAACCAGATAAAAATCAAGGGCAATTTAGCAGGCAGACAGATGCTGGAAAATTCTTCTCAAGACTCCTTCGACCCTCAATGTTGCGTCGACCGGTGAAACCACTCTAAAGCACATCTACACTATTCCCTTATCATCCATATGTATATCCAATGACCATTTAAATGCCCTTAATGTTGGCGAGTCCACTACTGTTGCAGGCAGGGCATTCCACGCCCTTACTACTCTCGGAGTAAAGAACCTACCTCTGACATCTGTCCTATATCTATCACCTCTCTATTTAAAGCTCTGACATCTGTCCTATATCTATCACCTCTCTATTTAATGCTATGTCCCCTCGTGCTCAACATCACCATCCGAGGAAAAAGGTTCTCACGGTCCACCCTAGCTAATCCTCTGATCATCTTGTATGCCTCAATTAAGTCACCACTTAACCTTCTTCTTTCTAAAGAAAATAACCTCAAGGCCCTCAGCTTCCCTCATAAGATCTTCCCTCCAGACCAGGCAACATCCTGGTAAATCTCCTCTGCACCCTTTCCAATGCTTCCACATCAGTCCTATAATGCGGCGACCAGAACTGCACGTAATACGGCCGCACCACGGCCGCACCAGAGTTTTGTACAGCTGCAACATGACCTCATGGCTCCAAAACTCAATCCCTCTACCAATAAAAGCTAACACACCGTATGCCTTCTTAACAACCCTCTCAACCTGGGTGGCAACTTTCAGGGATCTATGCACATGGACACCAAGATCTCTCTGCTCATCCATACTACCAAGAATCTTACCATTTGCCCAGTGCTCTGTCTTCCTGTTATTCCTTCCAAAATGAATTAGCTCACATTTTTCTGCATTAAACTCCATTTGCCACCTCTCAGCCCAGTTCTGCAGCTTATCTATGTCCCTCTGTAACGTGTTACATCCTTCCTCACTGTCCACAACTCCACCGACTTTAGTGTCATCAGCAAATTTACTCACCCATCCTTCTACGCCATCCTCCAGGTCATTTATAAAAATGACAAACAGCAGTGGCCCCAAAACAGATCCTTGTGGTACACCACTAGTAACTGGACTCCAGGCTGAACATTTCCCATCAACCACCACCCTTTGCCTTCTTCCAGCTAGCCAATTTCTGATCCAAACTACTAAATCACCCCGAATCCCATGCCTCTGTATTTTCTGCAATAGCCTACCATGGGGAACCTTATCAAACGCTTTACTGAAATCCATATACACCACATCAACTGCTTTACCCTTGTCCACCTGTTTGGTCACCTTCTCAAAGAACTCAATAAGGTTCGTGAGGCACGACCTACCCTTCACAAAACCGTGTTGACTATCTCTAATTAAATTATTCATTTCCAGATGATTGTTCATCCTATCTCTTATCAACCTTTCCAAGACTTTGCCCGCAACAGAAGTAAGGCTCACTGGTCTATAGTTACCGGGGATGTCTCTACTCCCCTTCTTGAACAAGGAGACACCATTTGCTATCTTCCAGTCTTCTGGCACTATTTCTGCAGACAATGATGGCATAAAGATCAAAGCCAAAGGCTCAGCGATCTCCTCCCTAGCTTCCCATAGAATCCTAGGAAATATCCCATCCGGCTCAGGGGACTTATCTATTTTCACACTTTCCAGAATTGCTAACACCTCCTCCTTACGAACCTCAAGCCCTTCTAGTCTAGTAGCCTGTATCTCCGTATTCTCCTCGACAACATTGTCTTTTTCCTGTGTGAATACTGACAAAAAATATTCATTTAGCACCTCTCCTATCTCCTCGGACTCCATGCACAACTTCCCACTACTGTCCTTGACTGGCCCCACTCTTACCCTAGTCATTCTTTTATTCCTGACATATCTTTAGAAAGCTTTAGGGTTATCCTTGATCCTATCTGCCAAAGACTTCTCATGTCCCCTCCTGGCTCTTCTTAGCTCTCTCTTTAGGTCCTTCCTAGCTAACCTGTAACTCACGAGCGCCTTAACTGAATCTTCACATCTCATCTTTACATAAGCCTCTTTTTTCCTCTTAACAAGTGATTCAACTACTTTAGTAAACCATGGTTTCCTCGCTCGACCACATCCACCCTGCCTGACAGGAACATACTTATCAAGGACACGCAGTAGCTGTTCCTTGAACCAGCTCCACATTTCAATTGTGCCCATCCCCTGCAGTTTCCCTCCCCATCCTATACATCCTAAGTCTTGCCGTATCGCATCATAATTGCCTTTCCCCCAGATATAACTCTTGCCCTGCAGTGTATACCTATCCTTTTCCATTGCTAAAGTAAACGTAATCGAATTGTGGTCACCCTCACCAAAGTGCTCACCTACCTCCAAATCTAACACCTGTCCAGGTTCATTCCCCAGTACCAAATCCAATATGGCCTCGCCTCTCGTTGGCCTATCTACATACTGTGTCAGGAAACCCTCCTGCACACATTGGACAAAAAAGGGCCCATCTAACGTGCTCGAACTATAGAGTTTCCAGTCAATATTTGGAAAATTAAAGTCCCCCATAACAACTACCCTGTTACTTTCTCTCCTATCCAGAATCATCTTTGCAATCCTTTCCTCTACATCTCTGGAACTTTTCGGAGGCCTATAGAAAACTCCCAGCAGGGTGACTTCTCCTTTCCTGTTTCTGACCTCGGCCCATACCACCTCAGTAGACGTGTCCTCATCGAACATCCTTTCTGCCATCGTAATACTGTCCATGACTAACAATGCCACCCCTCCCCCTCTTCTACCACCTTCTTTGAGCTTATTGAAATATCTAAACCTCGGCACATGTAACAACCATTCCTGTCCCTGCTCTATCCATGTCGCCGAAATGGCCACAACATCGAAGTTCCAGGTACCAACCCATGCCGCAAGTTCACCCACCTTATTCCGGATGATCCTGGCATTAAAGTAGACACACTTTAGACCACTTTCCTGCCTGCTGGTACACTCCTGCAACTTTGAAACCTTACTCCTGACCTCACTACTCTCAACCTCCTGTATATTGGAGCTACAATTCAGGTTCCCAGACCCCTGCTGAACTAGTTTAAACCCTCCCGAAGAGCATTAGCAAATTTCCCCCCCAGGATATTAGTACCCCTCTGGTCCAGGTGTAGATCATCCCGTTTGTAGAGGTCCCACCTACCCCAGAATGAGCCCCAATTATCCAGGTATCTGAAACCCTCCCTCCTGCACCATCCCTGTAGCCACGTGTTCAACTGCTCTCTCTCTCTATTCCTCGTCTCGCTAGCACGTGGCACGGGTAACAACCCAGAGATAATAACTCTGTTGGTTCTCGATCTAAGTTTCCACCCTAGCTCCCTGAATCCCTGCCTTACATCCCTATCCCTTTTCCTACCTATGTCGTTGCTGCCTATGTGGACCACGACTTGGGGCTGCTCCTCCTCCCCCTTAAGGATCCCAAAAACACGATACGAGACATCGCGGACCCTGGCACCTGGGAGGCAACACACCAACCGCCTGTCTCTCTCGTTCCCATAGAATCTCCCATCTATCCCCCTAACTATAGTCACCAATGACTAATGCTCTACTCCTCTCCCCCCTTCCCTTCTGAGCAACAGGGACAGACTCTATGCCAGAGACCTGTACCCCATGGCATACTCCTGGTAAGTCATCCCCCTAACAGTATCCAAAGCGGTATACTTGTTACTCAGGGGAACGACCACAGGGGATCCCTGTACTGACTGCTTCCTCCCAGCCCCTCTCACCGTCACCCATCTGTCTTTATTCTTTGGAGTAACTACATCCCTCAAGCTTCTATCTATGACCACCTCTGCCTCCCGAATGATCCGAAGTTCATCCAACTCCAGCTCCAGTTCCCGAACACGGTTTCTGAGGAGCTGGATATGGGTGCACTTCCCACATATGAAATCAGCAGGGACACTGACGGTGTCCCTCACCTCAAACATTCTGCAGGAGGAACATTGCACTGCCTTACCTGCCATCCCCTCGCCCAACTTATACACAGAACCTACCTGATTACCAAGCTGCACTCCGGCTCCTTCTCTCTCTCTCCCGCTCCCAGAAAAGGCAGCCGCTGGAACCTGGGGTAAGTTTAAACACTTACCTGCTTCACAAGCTGCATTCCGGCTCCCTCTCTCTCTCCCGCTCCCGGAAATGAAGGCCGCTGGAACCTGGGGGTAAGTTTAAACACTTACCTGCTTCACGAGCTGCACTCCGGCTCCCTCTCTCTCTCCCGGAAATCAAAATTAGGCCAGGTGATCACAAAGAATTGAATGGCAATGTTAGAAATTATTTATTTTAAGGGTGTTTAGAAAGTGCAATTTCCTACAACACAACACAAAATTATTTTTAGAAAGTAAATAATTGCTTGGAACACAGGAAATATTAAAGGATATGGGGAAGCAGGACAATGGGATTAGATTAGGTGTCCCATGGAGAGAACTACTGGTACAGACACATGTCGGAACAAGCAATTAGTCTACGGCTAGCCTTTTTAGGTCCAGTATTCTCACATTCTTATGTGAAGAGGAGCACAGAACTTATGATAGTTAAAATTCCTCTCCCTCAACTAGCACACCACCAAAAACTATCCAATTTCTTTCTCTGCCCGTTGTCAAACCTTGATGTGATGCTGACTGCTGTCTTGCCTACAGCGGTGAATACACATCAGAAATAATTCAGTAGAGCTGAAACTCTTTAGGATTTGAGTTACGTAGAAATATAGAAACATAGAACTGTACAGCACAGTACAGGCCCTTTGGCCCACAATGTTGTGCCGAACTAGTCTGAAACCAAGATCAAATCAACCTACTCCCAATCATTCTAGTGCACTCCATATGCCTATCCAATAACCGCTTGAAAGTTCCTAAAGTGTCCACCTCCACTACCATAGCTGGGAGTGCGTTCCACACCCCAACCACTCTCTTGAGTAAAGAACCTACCTCTGACATCCCTCCTATACCTTCCACCATGAACCTTAAATAGTTATGCCCCCTTGTAACAGCTACATCCACCCGAGGAAAAAGTCACTGAACGTCCACTCTATCTATCCCTCTCATCATCTTATACACCTCAATTAAGTCACCTCGCATACTCTTTTGCCCCAATGAGAAAAGCCCTAGCTCCCTGAACCTTTCCTTATAAGACCTATCCTCCAATCCAGGCAGCATCCTGGTAAATCACCTTTGCACCCTTTCCAATGCTTCCACATCCTTGAGGTGACCAGAACTGCACACAATACTCCAAATGTGGTCTAACCAAGGTGTTGTACAGTTGCAGCATAACCTCACGGCTCCCCCTGTTAATAAATGCTAACACACTATAGGCTTTCTTCACGGCTCTATCCACTTGGGTGGCAACTTTCAGCGATCTATGGACATGAACTCCGAGATCTCTCTGCTCCTCCACATTCTTCAGAACCCTGCCGTTAACCCTGTAATCCGCATTCAAATTTGTCCTACCAAAATGAATCACCTCACACTTATCAGGGTTAAACTCCATCTGCCACTTTTCAGCCCAGCTCTGCATCCTATCAATGTCTCTTTGCTATATAATTGCAAGGTCTTTATTCCTTTTCCACACAAGATTAAATCAAAACTGTGCCAAACCTGAAGAACTGCAAGGACACTGCTAAGCACCGCACAAAAGCAGCAGGCCTCCGTGGCTAAACTGCAGCAGGTGCACTTGTCTAAAGGGAAAGGGAACTGTCGTTAATCAGTTCAGGACTGTTTAAACCAATCCGGTTCCATAGTAATTCCACTCCAGCGCTCAGCAGATTGATATGGTCAAGTTTAAACTTGCAGTGCATTAGTCATAATTAAAAATGTATCATACAGGTCATTTTGGATTCTGTCCAACAATCTGTCGTGTTCACTCCCTGCAAAATCTTCCCCCATCGCCATAATCATTTGTTTAAACACCCAGCAACAAGAATAACGCCTGACATCCTCAATTAGGCTTTTGATAAATGTACAATTTTAGACTAAAACGAGGGCAAAATAAAATTCTCGTGTAACATTACTGCAATGCTTTTGGCCCAGAAACCAAACTACAATCCTGTTCAGTCAGTAACTTCAAAAATCAGCAACAACTGTAGCTTTCATCTTAATTCACTCATGGTATGGGAGCATTTGTTGCCCATCCCTAATTTCCCTTGAGAAGGTGATGGTAAGCTGCCTTCTTGAATTACTGGAGTCCATCTGGTGTAGGTAACCACAGTGCCGATAAAAGGGAAATTTTGACCCAGTGACAGTGAAGGAAAGGGAGTATGGTTCCAAGCCAGGATGGTGTTTTAACTTGAAGGGCAACCTCCTGGTAGTGGTGTTCCTCTGCATTTGCTGCCCTTGTACTTCTAAGGCAGTAAATGTTTAGATAGTGCTGTCAGAAGAACTTTGGCAAATTGTCGCAGTGTATCTTGTAGATGATGCACATTACTACCACTTTCTACTGGTGGTAGAGTATGAATGTTTTAAGCTGGTGGATGGGGTACCAATAAAACAGGCTGCTTCACCTTAGACTATTGAGCTCAGTGTTATTGGAGCTGCACACATTCAGACACGTGGAGAGTATTCGCTCACACTCCTTATAAAAAAAATGTTTAGAGTACCCAATTCATTTTTTTTTCTAATTAAGGGGCATTTTAGTGGGCAACACGGTGGCAGTGTGCCTGTGCCTCACGGCGCCGAGGTCCCAGGTTCGATCCCGGCTCTGGGTCACTGTCCATGTGGAGTTTGCACATTCTCCCAGTGTTTGCGTGGGTTTCGCCCCCACAACCCAAAGATGTGCAGGGTAGGTGCATTGGCCATGCTAAATTGGCCCTTAATTGGAAAAAATTAATTGGGTACTCTAAATTTATTTTAAGAAAAAAAAGGGGGGGCATTTTAGTGTGCCCAATCCGCCTACCTTGCACATCTTTGGGTTGTGAGCGCGAAACCCATGCAAACACGGGGAGAATGTGCAAACTCCACATGGACAGGTGACCCAGAGCTGGGATCGAATCTGGGACCTTGGCGCCATGAGGCAGCAATGCTAACCACTGTGCCACCGCACTGCCCTCGATCACACACCTGACGTGCATTGTAGTTGAACAGATTTTGGCGAATCCGAACGAGAGTTACTCACCACAAAATTCCTCGCCTTAATCTACTCTTGGCAATCACAGTATTAATATGGCTGGTCCAGTTCAGTTTCTAGTCAATGGCTACCCCCATGAAGTTGTTGGTGGAGGATTCAACACTGGTGGTGTTGTTAAACATCTAGAGGAGACAGGTTCTCTCTTGTTGGAAATGGTCATTGTCCTGCACTTGTGTGGTGTCAATGCTATTTGCCACTAATCAATTAATACAGAGAAGTGCGAGGTGAACATTTTTGCAGAAGAGAGAGATAGAGGCAAAATGGACAAAAGGGCACAATTTTAAAGAGTGTGAGGGACAAAGGAACCAGTTGGTACACAGATCTTTCATCTTGAGAGAGTAGTCAGAAAAGCATATGGCATCTTGAGCTGCATAAATTAATGTATTAAGCAGAAAAACAGGGAACTGATGCTAAACCTTTATACAGCTCAAGTGAGGCCACAATGGTCACCACACTTTAGCTTGTGGAAGATCTTAACAAGGTGCAGAGAGTATTTACCAAAATGGGTCCAGGGAGGAGGGTTGAAAAAGTTGGGATTGTTCTTGGGAGATTTCAGAGGTGTGCAAGGTTATGACAGGTTGAATAAGGTAGACAAAAGACAAGCTGCACCCATTAGCTGATGCTACAAGGGGCAGCACGGTAGCATAGTGGTTAGCACTGTGGCTTCACAGCACCAGGGTCCCAGATTCGATTCCCTGCTGGGTCACTGTCTGTGCGGAGTCTGCACGTTCTCCCAGAGTCTGCGTGGGTTTCCTCCAGGTGCTCCAGTTTCCTCCCACAGTCCAAAGACGTGCAGGTTAGGTGGATTGGCCATGCTAAATTTCCTTTAGTGTCCAAAAAGGTTAGGAGGGGTTATTGGGTTAGGGAGATAGGGTGGAAGAGAGAGCTGGGTCGGTGCAGACTCGATGAATGAAATGAATGAAATGAAAATCGCTTATTGTCACAAGTAGGCTTCAAATGAAGTTACTATGAAAAGCCCCTAGTCGCCACATTCCGGCGCCTGTTCGGGGAGGCTGGTACGGGAATTGAACCGTGCTGCTGGCCTGCCTTGGTCTGCTTTAAAAGTCAGTGATTTAGCCCAGTGAGCTAAACCAGCCCATGGGCCAAATGGCCTCCTTCTGCACTGTATGTTCTGTAGCCAGCAGACAGAGATTGATGGTTTTGGGCAAGAGTTGGAAAGGCGATTAAGAGGCTTTTTTAATGCAAGAGTGGTAATGACCGTGAGCTCGTGGAAGCAGAGGCAATCAATGATTTCAAAAGTAAATTGGGCACTTGAAGGGAATAAACGTACAAGGAAAGAGCAAGGAAACGGGAGTGACTGATGCTGGCATGGTCTTGATGGGTCAAATGCCCTCCCTTCTGTGCCTTAAATAATTTTATGACTCCTTGAAGCCAACATCAAATGCAGCCTTGCCGTCAAGTCGTCTCACATCACCTCTGGAATTCAGCTCATATATTCTTGGACCAAGGCTGTAATGATATCAGGAGCAGAGCGACCCTGAAGGAAGCCAAAGTGAGCTTCGGTGAGATTGTTAAACAAATACCACTGGATAGCCAAGTCAAACTTCCATCTTTTTGTTGATGATTGAGAGCCGACTAATTGGGCACTAATTGGCCAAATTAGATGTCCTGCTTTTTATGGACTGGACATAACTAGGCAATTTTCCACATTGTTGGACAGACGGTAGTATTTTATCTGCCCTGAACTCTGGAGCGCAAGTCTTAAATACAAGATATACCCATAGCCAAAGACGGAATATTGTTAGGTCCTACAGCCTTTATTGTACCTGCTGTCTTCAGCCGTTTCTTGAAATCACAGTGAAATTGAATTGGCTCAAGACTGAAATCTGCCATGCTGGGGACCTCAGGAGGTGGACTATTCTTTCGGCACTTCTGGCTGAAGATAGTTCTAAATACTTCAGCCATGTCTTTTACACTCACATGATAGGCTCCCTATCGTTGAGGAAGAAGGATGCTTGAGGAGCCTTCACCTAATTAGTTTTTAAATTATCCACCACGATTCATGACTGGATCTGGCAAGACTGCAAAGCTTTGATCCGATCCATTAGTTGTGGGGAAGCTTAGCTCTATTGCATGCTGCCTCCGCTGTTTCGCATGTATGTAGTCCTTTGATGTAGCATCCCCAGGCTGACACCTCTTGCTGCTCTTGGCATGCTGTCTTGCACACTGCATCAAACTAGGATTGGTTCCTGGTTACATGTTAGTGGTAGAACATAAATAATATGCAGGACCCAGGAGGTTACATATCGTGGGTGTTTTTCCATTGCTTGACAGGATGTGGGCACCATTGGTTAGGCCAGCATTCATTGCCTATATCTAATTACCCTTCAGAAAGTGGGGGAGCTGCCTTCTTGAACCACTGCAGACCAGAGGTGCAGGTGCACCCACATTACTGTTAGGGAGGGAGTTCCAGGATTTTGACCCGGCAACAGTGAAGGAAGGAAGATATATTTCAAAGTTGGGGTGGTGAGTGACTTGGAGGGAACCTCCCAAGTGGTGGGGTTCCCAGTATCTGCTGCTTTTGTCATTCTAGATTGTACTGGTCGTGGGTTGGAAGGTGCTGCCTAAGCAACCTTGGCAAGTTCCTGGAGTGCATCTTGTAGATGGTACGCACTGCTGCCATTGTTCATCAGTGGTGGAGGGATTGAATGTTTGTGGAAGGGGTGGCAATCAGGCGGGCTGCTTCGTTCTGGATGGTGTTGAGCTTCTCGAGTGTTATTGGAGCTGCACTCATCCAGGCAAGTGGAGAGTATTCCATTACATTCCTGACTTGTGCCTTGCAGATGGTGGACAGGATTTGGGAGATCAGGAGGGGAGTTAGTCACCGTAGGATTCCTAGCATTTGATATGCTCTGGTAGCCACAGTATTAATATGGCTAGTCCAGTTCAGTTTCTGATCAATTATGTTGATTTTGGGGATTCCGCGATGGTAATGCCATTGAATGTCAAGGGGCGATGGTTAGATCTGCTCTTGTAGGAGCTGGTCATTGCCTGGCACTTGTGTGGCACGAATGTAACTTGTAACTTGTCAGCCCAAGCCTGGATATTGTCCAAGTCTTGCTGCATTAGGGCATGGACTGCTCCAGTACTTGAGGAATCGCGAATGGTGCTGAACATTCGCAGTCATCTGCTAACATCCCCACTTCTGACCTTATGATGAAAGGGACGTCATTGATGAAACAGCTGAAGATGGTTGGGTCGAGGACCCTACCTTGAGGAACTCCTGCAGTGATGTCCTGGAGCAGAGATGATTGACCACCAACCACCAGAACCATCTTCCCTTGTGCCAGGTAGGACTCCAACCAGTGGAGAGTTTTCCGCCCGATTCCCAATGAGTCCACCTTTGCTCTTTGATGCCACACTCTGGAATTCAGCTCTTTTGTCCATGTTTAAACCAAAGCTGTAATGAGATCAGGAACTGAGTGACCCCAGCGGAACCCATACTGAGTGTCCGTAAGCAGGTTATTGCACGGGTAACTGCCACTTGATAGCACTGCTGATGACTCCTTCCATCACTTTGCTGATGGACAGTAGACCAATAGGGAGATAATTGGCTGGGTTGGATTTGTCCCGTTTCTTGTGTACAGGACACACGGGACAATTTCACACCTTGCTGAGTAGATGCCAATGTTTTAGCTGGAAAGAGTAGCTCCGGCTTCAGAGGTCTTAACGTGTAAATACCTGCTGTAAATAGAGCGATGGTCTTGAGAAGCTACCTACTCTAGCAGCATGGGGGAAGAGGAATATCCCCAAAATACTCATCTAGAGCCCAAACAGATCATGAAACAGAGACATTGGGCACGATTTAGCAGGCTTGTTGGGCCATACTCGGTCTCGGGACAAAGCCGTTGAATCTCACGAGGGGCTTCTCGCGAGATTTGCGAAATTCGAAACGCCTCGCGTGATCTGGATTTCGTCTACACGGGGATGATCGACACCCAGGACCTAACGGCCTTGCCTGGGAGACCTCGCCATGGTGTTATTTAGTACTGGTTTGCACAAACATTAACCCGTCATAATAGCACCATTGGAGACCCCAGGGTGGTCGGGGAAAGGGCAGTGTGGTGCCTTGGCACTCCCTCGGGGCACCATAGCACCATGACCCTGAAAGAAGATCGGGGCAGCCAGACAAAATGCCAGCAGGAAATGACTTGTGCGGCCTCAGCGGAGAGAAACTCACTGAGGCCAAAAAAATATAGCAAGTGTCGTTGAATAGCAGGGTGTTTCTCGGCACTGCAGCCGTAAACACCCTGCTAAATGCACCCAAAATTGAACATAGATTTTTTTTCCAGTTAAATCATGGCTATTGTCTCCAAGGTAATATTCAATGGATATGATTGGGTCAGTCGTTGCCTACCTAATCAGTGCAACAGTCCTCAGGTTAAAGTCCTCCCCAGAAGAGGACTTTGCCAGGTCAACTGAGTTAGGTTTGCCTTTGTCATTTCCAATACCTAACCTGTGTGGTTTCTTATTTGACGGTTTGAAATAACAGCGTTGATACAAGACTATTTCTCAGGGCAGTTAAGAGACAACCATATTGCACTGAGCTGTGCAAAATGCATACAAAAGTACATTCAACATTCTACTAGCAATAATCAAAGCAAGGTTAGAAATTTGTCTTGCAAGGGCAGCACCGTGGCGCAGTGGTTATCACTGCTGTCTCATGGCGCCGAGGACCCGGATTCGATCCCAGCCCAGGTCACTGTCAATGTGGAGTTTGCCCGTTCTCCCAGTGTCTGTGTGGGTCTCACCCCACAACCCAAAGATGTGACTGGTAGGTGAATTGGCCACGCTAAATTGCCCCTTAATTGGAAAGAAAATAATTGGGTACTCTTTAAAAAAAATTAAAAATTGTCTTGCAGCTCCCTCCTCTTTTCATCCAACACCCCACCCCATCTTCAGTATTTCAATGTGTTTAATTAGAGATCACAATCAAGACAGCAGTAGAGATGCTACAACTGAACGCAACAAACTAGTTTAAGGAACCGAGGAGCTGAAAAAAAGCAACCAGCGTCCCAGATCCCTAGTCACTGACCTGCTGGTGCTCAGGTAGGCAGAGAATGGAAGACACGATTAGGAATTCAATGTCAGGACTCATTAGGTAATTTTGGCCATTTCAGAAGGCCGACAGTGGGTTGAGGAGGTAGGAGAGGGGTACGATGACGAAAATAGGGGTACAGATGATGGAGGAGGAGGATGGGCGAACAAAAGGAGAAGCACAAGGTATATTTACATAAAGCCTCAGGACACCTCGTGTTTCAAAACCACTAAATTACTGTGAAGTGCACTGACAGTAGGCAAACCAATTTGAGTACAAAGTCAGAGAAACAACAAATGAGGAAAGACTTTGAAAAAAAATACTTAATCCCACAAAATGCTAGCAGTGCAATACATTTATTGACCACAGTTAACTCAACGTCATGCACTTAAACCCAGAAAAAAAAAGGATCTTCCTGGCTGCTCATCTAAAAAGCAGTTTGGTAGTTTTACATTTCTTTGGCCACAAACTGCAGGAGAGCTGAGCTACAGAAGCACAGCAGTCAAAGATAGCTATAAAAGCAGCTTTGTCTGGTGAACAGGCTGAACATTGCAATAGCACAAAGTCACTTGGTTTACTCTAGTCAGCATTTTCAGCATTTATGAAAATCTGATCCAATAAAATGGGGTTAGATCAGACCTCAAATGCTCCAAATAGGTGGTTCAGCAAGATTACTTTACAATGTTAATCAAATAGGAGAGAGATTTAAAGCACAAGTAATTCTCAAAAAGCTGTAATATAGATCTTAAATGAGCTAAGTATTAACTTTATGTAATCAAGCTTCAATCACGGGCTAGAGAGTAGATTCCTCTCTCCATTATAGATAGATTTCAGAACCTTATCTGCAAAACATTCATTTTTTAAAAATAGGTGATAGGTGATGTCAGCAAATTTGCACACAGCACAATGTCCCCACAAATAGCACACACAATGGCGGTTTTTGGTATTGGCTGAAGGCAGCTTTTCAAAAGAAATGGGGAGAATTTGTTTGCTGTTCTTCAGAGCAACATCTTCTAATGACCAGCAGAAAGGGCTAACCAGCCTTGATTTAATATTTCCTCTGAAAGACAGCCTTTCCACCAATGCAGTACTCCCTCTGAATAGCACTGAAATATCAGCCTACATCCATGGAGATTCAATCCATGATATTCAAAGTCATAGGTTACAAACGCTGTTCCTAAAGCAATTTGGTGGTTTCAGCCAAGGATAAAGATCGTAGCAAAGAAAAATAACATCTAGAATTTGATTAAATAATTATTGTACGGCAACGTTTCCCAAACTGGGTTCTGTAGGACTCAGAGGTTCCATGGTCAGTCTAGACGTTTTAAATTTGAAAAAAGCTGTCCTTCTAGCCTGTCCAATTGAAGGTGGTTTTCACAACTCATTGGCTAATGTTGGGCATATTTCAGAATACACAGAATAGACATGTTCCGATGAGAAAGAAAAATTGAGACGAGAGCTCATCATCTGTGGTTAAGTAAAAAAAAAATTAAAGACAGTATAAAAGAAAAAGCATATATTTAGGCAAAGACGAGTGGCAAGTCTGAAGATTGGAAGGAATAAATCAAAAAATGACAAAACGATTAAAAAAGGAGGGGAAAAGAGTACGAGGGAGCAAGTTAGAGAGGAGTGGGCAGGCACAAGAGAGGCAAGTAGCACGTGTGAGAAAGGCCAGTGAGAGTTGAATGTGTGAGAGAGAGAGAGAGGTGGAAGTGTGTGTGTGTGTGACTGTGTGTGTGTGAGATATTCTTTTGGGTCCAATTTATGTGCATGACTGATCTAAGAATAGCTCTCCAGCAGCACTCCTATTAGCAAATGAATATATGAGCATAAGATCAGCATCACTCCTACTATTAACAATGCCAAAAACTGAAGCATTTGTTGCTCGAGAACTTTAAAATTATAATTAATATAAAATGAGAAATAGAAAATACTCTAAATTTGTTTTTGTATGTTTGTACCTATTGCACAAAAAAAAACGATTTTGCGTGGTTTAACAACATAATAAGAATGTTTCTTTGGGGTTCAGTCAGTTCTCTTTGGAGGTCAACAGGGTTCCGTGGCTGGAAGAGTTTGGGAAATCCTATTGTAAATTTATTCACTCCACAGAATCTGCATATTTATTCACCAGAGGCATTCTACTGCCTGCCATTCAATTGGAAACAAGATTTCCTTCAAACACTGTGCACCACTGATAGGTGGCGTTTCACTCATTCTGCTTCTCGACTTAGTGGTGCATTACTTGAAACATTTTACAATGGAAACAGAAGTGAATGAAGAGGAAGGCTGGTAAAAGCTTCAGAAATCAATGCAATGTTTTGTAGTTATACAGTTATATTTTACTACCAAATGAGGTTTGCACCATAGTATACATGGTTTTCTTTTCTCACGTCTAGGTTATATCAGAAATGAGTCTTCAAATGTGTAGCAAAACAAAGGCTTTGATTTCTCTTTAATTTGCTGAATTTGATTTTCAGAAAAGCCTCAAGAAACACGAATGTTTGAGTTTACACTTTGGCTTTCAAAATAACCCAACACCACACTTTTCTAATTTCCATCATGCATAATGCAAAGCATAATTAAACAGACTGCATTTAATCATGGAATGCTTAAAATTTATATTCCAGCTATCCAAATAATACCAATATCTAAACACCAGCCAAATGGTTTAAAGAAGTCACTGCATTTAATCATTTAATGCTTAAAATTCAGTATTCCAGCTATCCAAATGTCAATTCCAAAACACCAACCAAACGATGTGAAGGAGTCAAAGCAACAGTGACTGTGACTGAAAAGTTATCTTCCCTCTTATCATATTTCCTTAAGACTCTTCTTCCAAAGTAGTAAACAAAGGTCACCTGCCACATACTTCATTACTGTACTACTCACTCAAATGGATATAAAAATGAAATCTTAAGCTTGGAGTTCAATCCACTGGGATAGCAGAAAATGACACTTCTAGAAGTAAATTGCAAATGCATTCATCACCCCACAAGCGGGTGCCCCGGTGGGTCGGAGAATCCCCGGAGGGAGGTGCGAATCCCGCCCCGCCGCCGGTTTCCCCATCCTCCGGCGCCGTTTTCCGGGCGCCGGTGGAATTCCTGCCACGTCGGTCGGGGGCCATTGATTTCCCCCCCCCCCTCGGCGATTCTCCGGGCCCCGATGGGCCGAGTGGCCGATGAGTTTTGCCCAGTCCTGCCGACATGAATTACTCACCTCACAAACGGCGGGACCTGGAAGATAAGTGTGCGGGGGGCCTTCGCCGCCGGCTGGAGCTGCAGGAACCACTCCACCGTCAACCTAGCCCCCTAGAAAGTGGAGAATTCCTCACTTTCGGGGGCCATTGATGCCGGAGTGGTTGGCGCCAGTTTCCACGCCGGAGTGGGGACATAGCCCCATTATTGGAGAATCCCGCCCCTAATATCATTAGGCTTCGCAGCAGACTAAAGACAGTAAAGTAGGAATTGTTTGAGGGAAGGTAGCCTTTAAAGCATTGGTGCTGCAGGAAGCCACCATCTATTCCATAGGTCAGATAGTTTACTTGCTTTCCTTTTCAGGTCTCTTCCCACCTACATGACTCTGACACTGTTCACCACTTAAACAATTTCCAGTTTCCTATCCCTAACCATCTCTTTCACACCATGGATGTCCAGTCCAATCCATCTACAGTTCATCCCACACCAGCCTTAAACAGAGGCCAAACTGGCCCCCATCCATCACCATTCTTCTTCCCCTGGCTGAATTCGTTCTTACACTGAACAACTTTCCTGTTGACTCACATTTCCTTCAAATAATAGATGTTGCTATGGAAAATCTTGTGGATCCTAACTATCTATATCCGCCTTTTCGTGGGGTGTGGAGAGTATTCGTTGTTCCAATCCTACTGGGGCCTTTTCTTTCACCTCTTTTTCTAAAGCAGGTATTAATTTTTAAGTGCTATTTCCTGCCCTTTGCCATGAACTATTTCATCAGCTTCATTTCTAATTTTAACCCTTTTCTTACATTCAAATGGTTCATTTCAAAGACTCTTCCTCCCCACGGCTTTTGTTTATTCATTTTTAGGGATAGATTGTTGACCAATGTGTTTTATAAGCCCACAGACTCCCATAGCTACCTTGGACTATCCTTCCACTCAATTTCCTATAAAGCTCAATTCCATTCTTCTGGTTTTTCCATCTCTTGTATTTTGCTGGCAGTGCCTTCTTCCAATCAGAATTTCTGATGTGTCTTCCTTTTCCTTCAACCAAGGATTTGCCTCCCCAATGTGGTTGGAGGGTTCCTCAACCGTTACCAACCCATTTCCCATACTTTTACCCTTTCTCTCCCACCCATAAACACAACAGGACTTCCTCTGTCCTCACCATCCACCCACCAGCCTTCACATTCAATGTATCGTCCTCCATAATTTCCACCACCAAAATGATGCCATCAGACATCCCCTTTCACCAATCTTGAAGAGACTATTTCCTTTGCCAATACCTTGACACACCCTTCAATCACCCCCAACAGTCCCGCCCTTCTCACCCATGGGTAGATACATCTGTCTTGTTACCTCTTCTCTTCCAACTCTCCAGCCACCCAAACAACCTTTCCAAGTGAAATAGCAAAATACATGTACTTCTTAAAATTTTGTACTCGTGTTTGCTGCTTCCAATACAGTTGCCTCTACACTGAGGAGACCAAAACAGAGATTAAGTGGTTGCTTTGTGGAACACCTCCATTCAGTCCACATCTGTTCCCAAGTTTCCGATCGCCTGTTTTAATTTTCTTGTGTGGGGGGGGGGGGGGATTTTGAAAAAAAATTTAGAGTACCCAATTCATTTTTCCAATTAAGGGGCAATTTAGCGTGGCCAATCCACCTACCCTGCACATCTTTGGGTTGTGGGGGTGAAACACACGCAAACACGGGGAGAATGTGCAAACTCCACATGGACAGCTGTTTTAATTTTCCACCTCACTCCCACTCTGGCCTGTTTGTTCTCAGCCTCCTGCGATGTTCTAATATATCTCAACATAAACTGGAGAAGCAGCACCCCACCCTTCAATTAGACATTTTACAGCTTGCTAGGCTCGGACTGCAGCAGTTTCTACTCCTCACCACCACATCCATTTTCCAGGGTGGTTGAGGCTTTGGAGAGGGTGCAGAAGAGATTTACCAGGTTGTTGCCTGGTGTGGAGGGCATTAGCTAGGAGGAGAGGTTGAATAAACTTTGTTTGTTCTCACTGGAACGTCGGAGGTTGAGGGGCGACTTGATAGAGGGCTACAAAATTATGAGGGGCATAGACAAAGTGGATAGTCAGAGGCTTTTTCCCAGGGTAGAGGGGTCAATTACTAGACGGCAAAGGTTTAAGGTGCGAGGGCCAAGGTTTAGAGATGTACAAGGCAAGTTTGTTTTTTTGTTTTTACACAGGGTAGTGGGTGCCTGGAACTCGCTGCCGTAGATGGTGGTGGAAGCAGGGACGATAGTGACGTTTAAGGGGTGTCTTGACAAATACATGAATAGGATGGAAATAGAGGGATACGGACCCCGGAAGTGTAGAAGATTTTAGTTTAGACGGACAGCATGGTCGGCGCATGGAGGGCCGAAGGGCCTGTTCCTGTGCTGTACTTTTCTTTATTCTTTGTCATTGAGGACTGATTTTCTGTGATGAACGTAACCAAGCATTCTGCAATATTGTCTGTATGCTTAATCTAATTGAACACCAGATGATCTTGCATCTGTCTAGAATAGTTAAAACTTAGCATTTACCTTTCATAAATATGGGTTGATTCATTTCATTAGAATGAAACTTCAACAACATGCTTTGCAGATATACTTAGGGAGTCAAGACCTGATAAATCAGTATTGGATAACCAGGATTAGCAGCAATGTTTCAGGAAACAAAGGCACATACAGTGCAGAAAACAAAGAAATGCATGACTGCAATTTAAAAAGGGAACTGCCAGATGGCTTTCCAATGGGAAAGACTCAATTTTGCTAGAGATGTGTTGGTGCCGTTTATCAAATAGATCAAACCATGGACCTGGATAAATTCTCAAGTTATTCGCATTTTCCATGCGGTGTTGCCCCTCTACAGTCCTGATGAAACGTTTTATTACAGCGTACCCTGTACCAGTTTTAATGGGGCTGGTTTAGCACAGTAGGCTAAACAGCTGACTTGTAATGCAGAACAATGTCAGCAGAACAATGTCAGCAGCACGGGTTCAGTTCCCATACCGGCCTCCCCGAACAGGCGCCGGAATGTGGCGACCTGGGGCTTTTCATTGAAGCCCACTTGTGACAATAAGCGATTATTAATTATTATTATTAATGATTGTAATGGTCAGCTATAACTATAAGAGAAGAATACGGTGGTCACACTGCATTTATGCTGAAGATACCCTTACAGCAGACTAGATAAATATTGGACTTAAAAGACTGTTTTGTAAGTCAATGACTTTGCCCTGTTCACTTTTGATCAGCCACATTCCCTCCAAGATTCTGTTGTCAATCTTTTGCTGATTCACCAACAACTGATTCTCATTTGAAATTGTGTCCACCTACAGACATGACACTATTTTCTAGTGACTTAAGACCAATAAGTCAAGTGAGTCTGAAATTGATTTCTTGATCTGTTATGAGTTGGTGGATTTCAGCACCCCTACTTTAGGATGGACTAGCCGAGGTTCCACCTGCTTGTTTACATAGGCTTAAACAGATCCCTCAGCACCACTTTGAAGAGGGAGCAAGGAGTTAGTATTCGAGCCAAGATCCCATCCTGAACCAATATAATTCAACGGCAATTTATCTTGTGATTAATTTATATACCATTTGTGAGGTTCTGCTGCAAGCACGTTGTCTGCCATATTTTCCCAATTAGCATAGATACATTTAGAAATCCAACACTTACAAAGCACTCTGGAATATTGAGAACCAATGGAAACCTTGTATAAACACAAGCTAAATGAGTTAAGGGCACAGGAAAACACATGGGGCTGGATTCTCCGCCACATTTCTGCCCTGACCCGCCGGCAGGACTCTCCGTCACGCCAGCCGGTCAATGGGGTTTCCCATTGTGTGGCAGCCCCACGCCGTTGGGAAACCCCCGGGCGGCGGCAAAACGGAGAATCCCGTTGGCGGAGAATCCTGCCCGTGGCAACAGGATGTAATTGCTATGACGGAAACCTGGCTAAAGGAGGGGCAAATTGCCAGCTCAATATCCCTGGATACAGAGTTTTCCGGCAGGAGAGAGGGGAAATGAAAAAGGAGGGGGAGGAGCACTAATGCTTAAAGAATCAATTCCAGTTGTGAAAAGGATGATATACTAAGCAGGTCAACAAATAAGTCTTTATGGGTTGAACTTAGAAAAAGAAAAGGGGCAGTCACACTACTGGGAGTATACTACAGGTCCCCAAATAGTGAAAGGGAGATAGAAGATCAAATATGTAGGCACATTTCTGCCTGCAAGAAATTTCTGCCTGCCTCTCATTTGGAGACTTGGGCGGAGAGATGGCAGATGGAGTTTAATCCGGACAAATGTGAGGTAATGCATTTTGGAAGGTCTAATGCAGGTAGGGAATATACAGTGAATGGTAGAACCCTAAGAGTATTGACAGTCAGAAATCTAAGTGTACAGGTCCACAGGTCACTGAAAGGGGCAACACAGGTGGAGAAGGTAGTCAAGAAGGCATGCGGCATGCTTGCCTTCATTGGCTGGGGCATTGAGTATAAAAATTAGCAAGTCATGTTGCAGCTGTATAGAACTTTAGTTAGGCCACACTTGGAGAACAGTATTCAATTCTGGTCGCCACACTACCAGAAGGATGTGGAGGCTTTAGAGAGGGTGCAGAAGAGATTTACCAGAATGTTGCCTGGTATGGAGGGCATTAGCTATGAGGAGGGGTTGAATAAACTCGGTTTGTTCTCACTGGAACGACGGGGGTTGAGGGGCGACCTGATAGAGGTCTACAAAATTATGAGGGGCATAGACAGAGTGGATAGTCAGAGGCTTTTTCTCAGGGTAGAGGGGTCAATTACTAGGGGGCATAGGTTTAAGGTGCGAGGGGCAAGGTTTAGAGGAGATGTACGAAGCAAGTTTTTTTTTTTTTTTTTACACAGAGGGTAGTGGGTGCCTGGAACTCGCTGCCGGAGGAGGTGGTGGAAGCAGGGACGATAGTGACGTTTAAAGGGCACCTTGACAATTCCATGAATAGGATGGGAATAGAGAGATACGGACCCCAGAAGTGCAGAAGATTTTAGTTTAGACGGAGAGCATGGTCGGCACAGGCTTGGAGGGCCGAAGGGCCTGTTCCTGTGCTGTACTTTTCTTTGTTCAAGAACAAAAGCAATAATAGTAGGAGACTTTAGCTATCCCAATATAAACTGGGATACAATATAAGGGGAACTGAGAATGTGTGTCCAGGAAAAAAAAATTTGTGACAAACCCAATGAGAGTAGATGCAATGCCAGACCTAGTCTTGGGGAATGAAGAAGGGCAAATGGGTGAAGTGACATTTGGTGACCATATAGTGGATAGCCTATCAGGGGAAAACAGCAGCAGCCAGAGCAGTGGCACCACGGCTGGCTCTGATGTTCAGAAGGGAGGGTCAAAGCGCAGAAGAGTAATAGTAATAGGGGACTCTATAGTCAGGGGCACAGATAGGCGCTTCTGTGGACGTGAAAGAGACTCCAGGATGGTATGTTGCCTCCCTGGTGCCAGGGTCCAGGATGTCTCCGAACGGGTAGAGGGAATCCTGAAGGGGGAGGGCAAACAGGCAGAGGTCGTTGTACATATTGGTACTAACGACATAGGCAGGAAGGGGCATGAGGTCCTGCAGCAGGAGTTCAGGGAGCTAGGCAGAAAGTTAAAAGACAGGACCTCGAGGGTTGTAATCTCGGGATTACTCCCTGTGCCACGTGCCAGTGAGGCTAGAAATAGGAAGATAGAGCAGACAAACAAGTGGCTAAACAGCTGGTGTAGGAGGGAGGGTTTCCGTTTTCTGGACCACTGGGAGCTCTTCCGGGGCAGGTGTGACCTGTATAAGAAGGACGGGTTGCATCTAAACCGGAGAGGCATAAATATCCTGGCCGCGAGGTTTGCTAGTGTCACACGGGAGGGTTTAAACTAGTATGGCAGGGGGGTGGGTACGGGAGCAATAGGTCAGAAGGTGAGAGCATTGAGGGAGAACTAGGGAATAGGGACAGTGTGGCTCTGAGGCAGAGCAGACGGGGAAAAGTTGCTGAACACAGCGGGTCTGGTGGCCTGAAGTGCATATGTTTTAATGCAAGGAGCATTACGGGTAAGGCAGATGAACTTAGAGCTTGGATTACTACTTGGAACTATGATGTTATTGCCATTACAGAGACCTGGTTGAGGGAAGGGCAGGATTGGCAGCTAAACGTTCCAGGATTTAGATGTTTCAGGCGGGATAGAGGGGGATGTAAAAGGGGAGGCGGAGTTGCGCTACTTGTTCGGGAGAATATCACAGCTATACTGCGAGAGGACACCTCAGAGGGCAGTGAGGCTATATGGGTAGAGATCAGGAATAAGAAGGGTGCAGTCACAATGTTGGGGGTATACTACAGGCCTCCCAACAGCCAGCGGGAGATAGAGGAGCAGATAGGTAGACAGATTTTGGAAAAGAGTAAAAACAACAGGGTTGTGGTGATGGGAGACTTCAACTTCCCCAATATTGACTGGGACTCACTTAGTGCCAGGGGCTTAGACGGGGCGGAGTTTGTAAGGAGCATCCAGGAGGGCTTCTTAAAACAATATGTAAACAGTCCAACTAGGGAAGGGGCAGTACTGGACCTGGTATTGGGGAATGAGCCCGGCCAGGTGGTAGATGTTTCAGTAGGGGAGCATTTCGGTAACAGTGACCACAATTCAGTAAGTTTTAAAGTACTGGTGGACAAGGATAAGAGTGGTCCGAGGATGAATGTGCTAAATTGGGGGAAGGCTAATTATGACAATATTAGGCGGGAACTGAAGAACATAGATTGGGGGCGGATGTTTGAGGGCAAATCAACATCTGACATGTGGGAGGCTTTCAAGTGTCAGTTGAAGGGAATACAGGACAGGCATGTTCCTGTGAGGAAGAAAGATAAATACGGCAATTTTCGGGAACCTTGGATGACGAGTGATATTGTAGGCCTCGTCAAAAAGAAAAAGGAGGCATTTGTCAGGGCTAAAAGGCTGGGAACAGACGAAGCCTGTGTGGCATATAAGGAAAGTAGGAAGGAACTTAAGCAAGGAGTCAGGAGGGCTAGAAGGGGTCATGAAAAGTCATTGGCAAATAGGGTTAAGGAAAATCCCAAGGCTTTTTACACGTACATAAAAAGCAAGAGGGTAGCCAGGGAAAGGGTTGGCCCACTGAAGGATAGGCAAGGGAATCTATGTGTGGAGCCAGAGGAAATGGGCGAGGTACTAAATGAATACTTTGCATCAGTATTCACCAAAGAGAAGGAATTGGTAGATGTTGAGTCTGGAGAAGGGGGTGTAGATAGCCTGGGTCACATTGTGATCCAAAAAGACGAGGTGTTGGGTGTCTTAAAAAATATTAAGGTAGATAAGTCCCCAGGGCCTGATGGGATCTACCCCAGAATACTGAAGGAGGCTGGAGAGGAAATTGCTGAGGCCTTGACAGAAATCTTTGGATCCTCGCTGTCTTCAGGGGATGTCCCGGAGGACTGGAGAATAGCCAATGTTGTTCCTCTGTTTAAGAAGGGTAGCAAGGATAATCCCGGGAACTACAGGCCGGTGAGCCTTACTTCAGTGGTAGGGAAATTACTGGAGAGAATTCTTCGAGACAGGATCTACTCCCATTTGGAAGCAAATGGACGTATTAGTGAGAGGCAGCACGGTTTTGTGAAGGGGAGGTCGTGTCTCACTAACTTGATAGAGTTTTTCGAGGAGGTCACTAAGATGATTGATGCAGGTAGGGCAGTAGATGTTGTCTATATGGACTTCAGTAAGGCCTTTGACAAGGTCCCTCATGGTAGACTAGTACAAAAGGTGAAGTCACACGGGATCAGGGGTGAACTGGCTAGGCCATAGAAGGCAGAGGGTAGCAATGGAGGGATGCTTTTCTAATTGGAGGGCTGTGACCAGTGGTGTTCCACAGGGATCAGTGCTGGGACCTTTGCTCTTTGTAGTATATATAAATGATTTGGAGGAAAATGTAACTGGTCTGATTAGTAAGTTTGCAGACGACACAAAGGTTGGTGGAATTGCGGATAGCGATGAGGACTGTCTGAGGATACAGCAGGATTTAGATTGTCTGGAGACTTGGGCGGAGAGATGGCAGATGGAGTTTAATCCGGACAAATGTGAGGTAATGCATTTTGGAAGGGCTAATGCAGGTAGGGAATATACAGTGAATGGTAGAACCCTCAAGAGTATTGAAAGTCAAAGAGATCTAGGAGTACAGGTCCACAGGTCATTGAAAGGGGCAACACAGGTGGAGAAGGTAGTCAAGAAGGCATACGGCATGCTTGCCTTCATTGGCCGGGGCATTGAGTATAAGAATTGGCAAGTCATGTTGCAGCTGTATAGAACCTTAGTTAGGCCACACTTGGAGTATAGTGTTCAATTCTGGTCGCCACACTACCAGAAGGATGTGGAGGCTTTAGAGAGGGTGCAGAAGAGATTTACCAGAATGTTGCCTGGTATGGAGGGCATAAGCTATGAGGAGCGATTGAATAAACTCGGTTTGTTCTCTCTGGAACGAAGGAGGTTGAGGGGCGACCTGATAGAGGTATACAAAATTATGAGGGGCATAGACAGAGTGGATAGTCAGAGGCTTTTCCCCAGGGTAGAGGGGTCAATTACTAGGGGGCATAGGTTTAAGGTGAGAGGGGCAAGGTTTAGAGTAGATGTACGAGGCAAGTTTTTTACGCAGAGGGTAGTGGGTGCCTGGAACTCGCTACCGGAGGAGGTAGTGGAAGCAGGGACGATAGGGACATTTAAGGGGCATCTTGACAAATATATGAATAGGATGGGAATAGAAGGATACGGACCCAGGAAGTGTAGAAGATTGTAGTTTAGTCGGGCAGTATGGTCGGCGCGGGCTTGGAGGGCCGAAGGGCCTGTTCCTGTGCTGTACATTTCTTTGTTCTTTGTTCTTTGTAATTCAGTTAGATTTAGTATAACCATGGGAAATGACCGAGATAAAGCAGGAGTAAAAATATTGAACTGGGGGACGGCAAATTTTGCAGAAATGTGAAGGGACTTGGCTGAGGTAGACTGGCCAGCACTGCTAGAGAATAAATCAGTGAAAACCAGTGGGAAGCACTAAAAAGAGAGATCCTAAATGTACAAAGTAGACCTTTCCCCTCAAAAAAAAAAGAGTGGTGTTGCCAAATCTAGCCCCCCATGGTTTTCCAGAGGAATACAGGGGAAGATAAACAGAAAAATAAAGCAAATGATAGGCACAAAGAAGTAAGCACTAGAGATAGCCTCAGTGAATGTAGGAAGTGCAGGGATGAATTAAAAAAGGAATATGGAAATCAAAGAGAGGGCATGAAAAAAGATTAGCAAGTGAAATTAAAGATACCCAAAGATGTTTTACCAATATATTAATGGTTAAAGGTGAGTTAAGGAAAAAGTGGGACCTATCAAATATGAAGATGGGAACTTGTGTGTAGACACAGAGGCTGTGGGAAGGGTTTTAAATTAATATTTTATAGGAAATGAATGATGCAGATATGGCAGTCAAAGAGGAACACTGATACTGAATGAGATAAGCATAAAGATTGGAATCCTTGTAAGTTGGCAAGTTGCCAGGGCCAGATGGATTCTTTCCGAGGCTCCTGAAGGAGGTCAGGGAGGGCATAGCAGATGCTTGGAGGACGATTTTCCAATCCTCACTAGATACAGGGGAAGTACCGGCAGACTGGAGAAATGCACATATGGCCCCATTGTTTAAAAAGGGATCGAAGGAAATGCCAAACAATTATAGGCCAGTCAGTCTTACGTCAGTAGTGGGCAAATTACTAGAATCAATCCTGAAAGATAGAAAGGCATGGCCTAGTCAGGGATAGTCAGCGTGGATTTGCTAAAGGAAGATCTTGCCTCATAAATTTGATTGAATTCTTTGAGGAAGTGACAAGAAAATTGATGGGTAGTGCAGTGGATGTTGTGTACATGTGTACATGGATTTTAGCAAAGCGTTTGACAAAGTCCCACATGACAGATTGGTCAAGTGAAAACCCAATGGATACAGGGTGAACTGGATAAAAAGTTGGCTTAGCACCAGGAAACAAAGGGCAATGGCCAATGGTTGTCTTTGCAATTGGAAAGTTGTTTCAAGTGGTGTTCCACAGGGCTCGGTGTTGGGACCCTTACTGTTTGTGTTAATATATCAACAATTTGGACGTGAACGTGGGGAGTACAATTGGGAAATAGATGACACTAAGATTAGCCAAGTGGTGGACAATGTAAAGATAGCTACAATCTCCAGAATTATATAGATGGATTGGTGGAGTGGGCCATAAAGTGGCAGATGGAATTTAACACAGAAGTGTGAGGTGATGCATTTAGGGAGGTCAAACAGTTATAGAGAGAACACAAAAAATGAGAACATATTAAGAGGGGTGGATGAAGTGAGGAATCTTGGCGTAAAAGTACACAGGTCCTTAAAACAGCAGTTCATGTAGACATGGTTGTTGAGAAAGCATATATGGAATGCTCTCATTCATTGGCAGAGGTATAGAGTATAAAAGTAAGAATATAATGTTGGAATTGTATAAAACACTGGTACGGCCACAACTGGAGTATTGGGTGCAGTTCTGGTCACCACATTACAGGAAGGACGTTATTGCTCTGGAGAGAGTGCAGAGGAGGTTTACAAGAATGTTGCCAGGGCTAGAAAAGTGTAGCTACGAAGAGAGATTAGATAGGTTGAGATTATTTTCCTCGGAACAAAGAAGGTTGAGGAGTGATTTAATTGAAGTGTACAAAATTATGAGGGGAAGAGATAAGACTGAGCAGAATAAAATTGTTTTCCTTGGTGTTGAATTCTAGAACTAGAGGACATAGATTCAAGATAATAGACAGATAACAGACAGAAGGTATAGATGGGACATGAGGAAGATCCTTTTTTTCCCACGACGGTAGTGGGTGTCTGGAATTCGCTGCGCAAGTTGGTGGTGGAGGCAGAGACCCTAAACTCTTTTAAAAAGTACCCATTCCTGCACCTTAAGTGCTCTAAGCTACAGGCCTATGGACTAGGTGCAGGAAGGTGGGATTAGAAAAGGCACCTGGGTGTATTCTAAGGTCTTTCTTTCCAAACTTTAAATCCAACTAACAGAAAACAGAGTCATACTGCTCGATCTAACTCAATATAAAGAACCGCCAATCTTTTCTGCCACAGTAGGAATCTCATGGAGACGGAACACACTCCTTTCTCTAACCTGGCCAGCCAAATCTATTGATTCATTCAATGTTCATAATTTGGAAGTAATCTTTGGATTTAATCTTTTTTCAAAATAACTAGATCCAGGTGGAATTGAAATCTAGACACCAACTGTGAGCCCTTACTGATGAAAATAATCGGTGCTTAAAAATGTCCCCACCAGATTCTGG
This sequence comes from Scyliorhinus torazame, assembly GCF_047496885.1. NCBI lineage: Eukaryota > Metazoa > Chordata > Chondrichthyes > Carcharhiniformes > Scyliorhinidae > Scyliorhinus > Scyliorhinus torazame. The sequence goes on from NC_092712.1 coordinate 261,586,557, forward strand.
ATAAAGATGGTGGAGATGAAAAGACAGATTTCTATACTTTTCAGGAAGCTGCTCAAAATGCCTTTTCATTATGCAGTTCCACCTAATTTCACAACAGCAAATAATTAGAGGAGCCTAGCCAGTCGGGATGGCCGAAGCATAAAAGTGAAATGGTGGTGGTTGGGGTGGGGTGGGGGACTTTCCAAATCCGGCTGCAGAGGCCTTCACTTTTCCAGACAGATAACTGACAGCTCGGTGAGCTCCCAAGTTAGTTTCATAAAGAACATTCTTCAAATTGACTTGCACACAGAAGACAACGTGTTCTTTTCAGTCAGTTGCTTGAATACACACTAATCACAATGGAACCCACTTTTGTTAAAATTCAGAGGCATATTATGCTGGATAAACAAAGCTGTTCCACAGCAAGTCCAAACTTCGTAGCAATTGAGAGAGCAATATGATAAAAGGGTACGGCTCCAGAGGGATGGTCATTACAAACTACTTTCTAGTTGTTGTGTAATCTATGCTGCATCTGCATGGCCATCATCGTCCGTGTCTCACCTGCCACTCCGAGATGTGGAGTGGAGAAACACTCAGGAGGTTCTTTCCTTCAAAGCTGAGGTATGCCAAAATGAAAAATACAAGACTAAAAATAGCATGGATAGTGCAGGCACATCAAAAGCCAGTACGTAATAAATCACAGGATAAGGAAGGGTCAATGGCAAATGAAAAAACAGAGAACATTGAACTGCACAGCACAGTACAGGCCCTTCGGCACACGATGTGCCGAACTGGTCTGAAACAAAGATCAAATCAACCTACTCCCAATCATTCTAGTGCATTCCATATGCCTATCCAATAACCGCTTGAAAGTCCCTAAAGTGTCCAACTCCAAAGCTGGAAACACTGCCAATCATGCAGCTTGTTATATTCTCCCAATTTAATGAATTATTAACTTCTACATCTGAAGGCTATTGATCCAAAACATTAACACTGCATCTCTCCACGTCCACCTGACCTGCTGAGTGTTTTGAGCATTTTCTGTTTATATTTCAGATTTCCAGCAACTGCAGTATTTTGTTTTTGAACAATATGAGCCCACGGATCAGTTTTTTTAAAGAGATGCCAATACAGTAAATACATAATTTACATTTAAGACAAAGAGATCTTAAATGATACAACAAATACCAAACGACTTGGGATTTTTCTTTATTAATCTATTTCTCGGCTGGCAACGAATAAATCTAAATGAGGGAAAAAAGCTGGTTCAACTTGCAAACCTATATTGTAAAGTGTTTCCTATGTAGATAATACATTTAACTGAAAAATCACCATTACAAACTTAGAGCTTTAATTTTGAGATTTAAAAAAATACTTTAATTTTGACTTCTGATCTTTTAACTTATAAATCCTGGAATATGGTTTTGCCAGCAGAGCCATTTTTAACTGACCTGCACTCATAGAATTTACAGTGCAGAAGGAGGTCATTCGGCCCATCGAGTCTGCACCGACCCTTGGAAAGAACACCCTACCTAAGCCCACACCTCCACCCTATCCCCACACTATGCCCGTAACCCCACCTAACCTTTTGTGAACACCAAGGGCAATTTGGCATCGCCAATCCACCTAACCCTGCACATCTTTGGACTGTGGGAGGAAACCGGAGCACCCGGAGGAAACCCACGCAGACATGGGGAGAACATGCAGACACCGCACAGACAGTGGCCAAAGCCGGGAATCGAACCTGGGACCCTGGAGCTGTGAAGCCATAGTGCTAACCACCATGCTCGTAAGGTCACTCCTTAGACCTAATCATTCTGCTTTCACAGGAATACATTAGATTAGGAACACATGTGCAGTTCTTTTACATTGGCTTCCCAGAGAGCCATTTGACACATGGCATTACACTCACAACAACTATCCCAACAGTAAGCTGCCAGAAGATTTACTCCCAGGAAGACTATCTATCACCATATTATGAAAATGGCTGGGATCAGTAAAACTGCACTAAAACAGTACACGAACCAATGCTGTTAGTCACAGGTTCAATTCCATTTATGTGGCAGTGACATGGAAACAGAACAATTAAAAAGTTGTTTTTTTTAAAGTAGAAAGTAGAACCATTAAAGATGTTTTTTTTAATAATGAACCCAGAGTTTCATTAGGGTTAAAATGTAACTGAGCATTTCTATATGGCGTTTGTAAATTGGTGCTCACAGCAAGTCTTTTTTAAAAAATTAATTTAGAATATCCAATTTTTTTTTCCAATTAAAGGGCAATTTAGCGTGGCCAATCCGCTTACCCTGCACACCTTTGGATTGTGGGGGTGAGACCCACACAAACACAGGGAGAATGTGCAAACTCCACACGGACAGCGACCCGGGGCAGGGATCGAACCAGAATCCTCAGCGCCATGAGGCAGCAGTGCTAACCACTGTGCCACCATGCCGTCACATGTTCATAGCAAGTCACAAGTTCCTTACAGCCTCCTCGTTCCCCTCACCATCCCATCAGAGAAACACAAAACTTTTTGAGATAAAAGTTTTTTTTTTTTTTTTTAAAGATGCAGCAGAGAACCCATCATGCCTGTTCCTGTACCATGTGCTGCCAGAGAAACTGGGTCAGGCTATAGTCAGGCAAAACATACAGCTGCAGTCCTCCAGGCTGGCAGAACTCCAAAACAGCAGACCTGGCAAAGGGGGAAGTGAGACACCAGCCTCTCACTCACTGTTTTGTTGTGAAATGTGAGAGAATTTTTTTTTTTTTTTTTTTTTTTTTTTTGCACGCCTTCTCGACCCCTTCCCCCCAAGGAAGGGAAAAGAAAACCGGCAGTTTGAATTTTGTTGCTAACAAATTCTTGGATGGCTTTTTTATGGTTGTTCTCCCCCACCCCACCCAACGTTAAACCAGCATCACAGCTCTGTTGTTTATTTGAAAAGCATTCAACAAAAGAGCCTTAGCACCTGGATGGGGTAAGTTACAAGGATGTAACATAATCAAGGGGCTCAGATGACATGAACCATAGGCTGGTACAGCTTTGTAGCACATAATGCAAAATAGCTTTCTTCTCATTTCATAGAAAAATACACACCAATGAAGTCAGAGTCCACTGAGATTGCTGCTATTTATCAATGTATAGTTAGTCAATAACTGAAAAGATACCCATTTCCAGTGGGAAAATATTAAATATACAGAAACTAGAATTTTAAATACAAAAGGAGAGATTTTAAGATCCGTGCTGTACATATTTCTAATGTTACGGCCAGGAGCATGGCTGAAGTGACTCGCTTCAACCTCCTTGGTTGGTGACAAAGGTTTAATTTCTTTTTACAAGGATGTGTCTTTTCCAAATCAGAATGTAATTAACTATTTAAACTGTGAGCAATAAGGAGCCAATTAAACAGATTTTCTAGAGTCAAAGAACGAGCAAATTTATTAACCACTAAACCAAAGAAAAACTATAAGACAACACATTCAGCATTCAGCCCTTCGGGCTCACAGAAATAAGAGCAGTTAAGAGTCCAATAAAAAGGGTAAAGGAAAGCACGGTCAAGTGTCCTTTAATTGTCCTGGACGCGTGGAATTTAAACGCTGCGACCGATTCGGGTTAGGTGGTTTTTTGAGTGTAGTCAGATGTTACAATTATTACAAGATTGTGGTTCACTGGATAGCTTTCTGGTAGAGTTGGCTTCTAAAACCAGGTGACAAGCTTATTCCAAAAATAAGAGAGATCAGCCCTAAATCCGTCTCTCTCTTCACACTCCCCCCTAGGGTGATTTGTTGGTTTCCGCCTTCACCTTGGAATGTTGTCTTGCATTGAAGTTGTTTGCTCTGTCTCAATTCAATTGCCGAAGTTCCAGTCAGCTCAAAACTTAAAGCATCATTTCAAAAACAGAGGGGTATTGCCTTGTGACAAAACCAAAAGATTATTGTTTTGCCTGATGCAGCTCACATGAATAAAAGCACGTACAAATTTGATGAGCCAACTAGTCTGCGTTTGTGGTGTAAGAAAGATCCTATTGTTTGTAGTCCTATGAAAGATCTTCCAAAATTAAGGATTGCAGGGAAAAAGACAGGCTATTGCATGTTTTCATTTTGCACTCAGGACAGAATTACAAGAATACCAAATCTCAAAAGGAACAACAATTAATACTGCATGAGAAGGAGGTGCTGATTGGTTAGCATATGGACTCAGACATTGCCATGGAGAATGCACCAGGGAACTGTTAACTGCCAAACATTCGCTTAAATTCAACCCAGGCAAGCAAACTCAGAATGGCCACAAACTGAAGCTTTTGTTCAGTTGAAAAAGGCACAATGTATGGTCAGGTTATTTGTTTGCAAAGGACAACGGTCTTGTGTGTCACTATGTAGCTTCTAAGGGCGGCATGTGGCGCAGTGGTTAGCACTGGGACTGCGGCGCTGAGGAAGCGGGTTCAAATCCCGAACCTGGGTCACTGTCCGTGTGGAGTTTGCACATTCTCCCAGTGTCTGCGTGGGTTTCACCCCCATAATCCAAAGATGTGCAGGCTAGATGGATTTGCCACACTAAGTTGCCCCTCAATCCAGGTCATAGAATTTACAGTGCAAAAGGAGGCTATTCGGCCCAGCGAGTCTGCACCAGCCCTTACAAAGAGCACCCTACTGAAGCCCACGTATCTACCCTATCCCCGTAACCCCCACTTAACCTTTTTTGGACACTAAGGGCAATTTTGCATGGCCAATCCACCTAACCTGCACATCTTTAGACTGAGAGAGGAAACCGGAGCACATGGAGAAAACCCACGCAGACACGGGAGAACGTGCAGACTCTGCACAGACAGTGACCCAGCCGGGAATCGAACCTGGGACCCTGGAGCTGTGAAGCAATTGTGCTAACCACTATGCTACCATGCTGCTTTTTAGTTGCTCCTTTGAGATTTAGCTACAACGCTAATTTTTAGTTGCTCCTTTGAGATTTACCAATCTTGCAATTCTGCTCTGATGAGTACTACGTTAACAGCATGGCTGTCCCTTGCTGTCAATTCTCAAGTTCTGTGTCATGATATGCAGACATGCAGATAATGATATACAGACAGGCACCGAAAGACAGCTAATGAACACAGAGAACAGGACATGACCAATGAGCAGGCAGGACACTCCGGGGTGGTATCACATTATGAACGGCACGAGGCACTCACGCTCTGCCTCTTTCCACTGATGAACATCTAGAGTGTGAATCAGGGTGTATTTACAGTATCACGCCTCCAGCACGTGGCTAAGAGCTAGTCTGGTTCAGTCAGAGTAACCACACTTAGGTTAGCAGAGAGTCGAACTCATAGAGAACTGCGCTAACTGTGCTACTGGTTCAATAAATCAGATTGAACTAACTTCAAGGTCTGGAGTATCTTTTGGTTAAAGCTGCATCCCGTTGCAGCCTGTGTTATCCCAGAGTACATATAACGCGACATTCTGTATACCCAGAAAAAATTAAAGAGCAAGCAGTGCCAGGCTACCAGCTAGTAAAATTAGCAAAGATGTTTTTATTTAACAACAGTATTGCACCACTTTTTAAAAAATATTTATTCATTACTGGATGCAGCAAAAGGTCATGAATCTGGAATCACTGGAGCCATAAGAACAACATTTTTTTGTAACGGGATTTCCTACCGTTGCTATTGAATCAGCAGTGGGAACAAACTGTAATAAGAGTTTGTAATGTGCCATGTAGAGTTTTAACTACATCAATTGGACATAGTAAATCAATAGAAAAGGCTGCTCCATTGGAGCTACTGATTCAATCGCAGCTTCAGAACAGGCCAAAAGGTCATGAATTTAATCAATCTTTTCAAAATGTTGTTTTGTTTGGGGAGAGGAAGCAAAAAATCTATGGAGTCTTTTCTTCAAATACTATGTCGTACATCGTATAATTATGTTTCCAAACAGCACCAAGGACCCGAGTTCGATCCCTGCCCGTGTGGAGACTGCACATTCTCCCCTTGTTTGCATGGGTTTCACCCCTACAACCCAAAGATGTTACCATGTAATTACTGGGAGCTCATGGCCCAACCATGTGACCCAGATTGGGGCTACTGTCCAGTCACTCAGCTTCTTGGCCTCTTTCCTACACCCTTCTCCAACAGATATCACTGACCAAGTCAGTCCCTGGGTACTGCCACATTTTGCTTCTCCTACCCAGTTCTCTGGTCAATCCCTTTTCCATATATTCTTTTAGCTCTAGAAATGCTCTCTGCACCTAGACCCAGCAGAGGCTCCACCTCGCCACTCTTAACACAACATAGATGTTACAATATGGAGTACACCAGGTTACACCTACAGGGTTGGATTCAGGTACATCACAAATTAGAGGCAGGTGTCAGACCCTCAACCCCAGACCATCCAACTCCATTTCGTTCTTTATATCCAGTGATGGTTTAATTTCTCCAACTATCAGACTCCCCTCAAAGTCAAGGACATGATTTTTTTTTTTAAATGTTTACATATACACACGGAATATGCGAGTCAGCGAAAGGAGAAAAGATATAGAAAGACAAAGTAAAATTGAAGCTCGGAGATAGATAAAATTGAAAAATGTGAGGCATAAAGGCAGAGGGTGTTCAGGGGCATGAATAAAATAAAGGAAGGTACAAAAAGACAGAACTATTGAACAAATCAGAGTGGGAGTTACAGTGGCACAATAGCACAGTGGTTAGCACTGTTTCTTCACAGCGCCAGGATCCTGGGTTCAATTCCCGGCTTGGGTCACTGTCTGTGCGGAGTCTGCATATTCTCAGTGTCTGCGTGGGTTTCTTCCGGGTGCTCCGGTTTCCTCCCACAAGACCCAAAAGACATGCTTGTTAGGTGAATTGGACATTCTGAATTCTTCCTTAGTGTACTCAAACAGGCCCCTGTAGTGTGGCGACTAGAGGATTTTCACAGTAACTTCATTGCAGTGTAAACACTGCAATGAAGTTACTGTGAAAATTTGCATATGTAAGCCTATTTGTGATACTAATAAAGATTATTGCAGGGAAATATACTTTAAAATTTCCATGAACAACACCATAATACAATATTTTATATTTTGTTTCCAACAATTCTACTGGAAATTGGATCTCGAACTAATTGGAATAAATAGATATAAATATAGGAATAAATAAATGAAGCAAATTCAGATCAGCTTCTTTGAATAGTAAAACTTGTAAACTACCTGACAGGACAAATATCCAAGAGCCTGATAGGAGTTTATATGCCCAATTCTGCTTTTTGTTGTCCCTGATCGGATTGGAGAGCGCTCTGTGGACCAACATGAGATTTGGGAGAATGTTATCCCATTGGTCATGCAGAGCTTGTATTATCAATGCTACTAAATGGAACATTTGCATCTTTTTGATTAACTACTTAAAACATCTTGGATGCAAAAGGCAGTCTTTTACAAAATTGTTTATTAAATTGGAGGTGGGGTGGGGAAATAGTATTTACTTACCACCAGAACTTCTTAAAGAGCTTTACAATTAATAGATTAAAGGCAGCAACCAACTAGCCCATGGCAATGTCCCACAAACAGCAAATAAAATTTATATTTTTTCATCTTGGCCATTTTTAGGTAATTTTGTTAGCAACGGATATGGAGCAAAGGAGGATGGGTAAATGGAGGTGAGGCGGAAGAACAGATCAGCCATTCTAATAGAATGGCAGAACATGCTCGAGATACTGAAATTATCTGCTCCATGGGAACTCCATGCACTTCTGCAAATGATGCCAATGGACATTCAGCTGTATAGTTAGAGGAGGCCTTGGTTCATAACACAACACTCCCTTGGGGAGGAGGAGGAGAGGGTGGGGCAGGAGAAGCAAGCCTTCCACGCAGATTAAATAAAATGATAGCAACATAAAAAGCCATGAGAAATAATCTATTCCAGCTGAAAACTGGATGGGAATGATATACTAGTAAAATGTTTTTTTAATATAGATTTAGAGTGCCCAATTCATTTTTTCCAATTAAGGGGCAATTTAGCGTGGCCAATCCACCTAACCTGTGCTTCTTTGGGTTGTGGAGGCGAAACCCACGCAAACACGGGAAGAATGTGCAAACTCCACACGGACAACGACCCAGAGCCGGGATCGAACCTGGGACCTCGGCACCGTGAGACAGCAATGCTCACCACTGTGCCGCCCATAAAATGTTATTTATAAGCGTGCACACCAAAACTTTTAATTTAGTGGGTCAAATTTCACTGCTTTCCCCCATCTGCCTAACATATAACCAGTGCTACATGTGGTGATAAATTTCAAATCTGTGATGGATCGCAATGATATAGTCTTCCCCCATACTCATTCCTGAAGTCATAGTCTTTCCCCATACTCATTCCTGAAGCCAAAGTGTAGAATGCAAAAACGCTACATTAAATTGGATATGCTAACATCACTACAAAGCAGTGCTCAAAACAAAAATCTTCCTAGTCTAACAGAGAATGTTAGAAATGTACAGCTCAGTTAGCATTTACAAAAGAGAAAAATATTCTGAGGCAACAACCTCCCTCAGAAATCAGACTACCATTTTTGGCTGCAAGAGTGCAGTGCTCTGATGAAAGATTACATCCGAAGCATCAACGTGATGTTTGCGGATTCTAACTGGTATGGTGTGCATTTCCACAATTTTATATTTTTGAGATTTCCAACACGTGATTTTCTTTACCCTTTCCCATCCATATAGCCAAGTGCTACATCAGGAACATGTTTACCCAGGGGAGGGATACGTAGCAGAGAATCAATTTGTTAGTCCTCCTAAAAAGGAGTGGATAAGCTAGATATTTTAAAACGGTGACTGTATAAGGTGTACTAATGATCTTCACTTGTTTCCAAGCCATCAATTTCATACTTCAAACACGCTTAACACTGGTCAACCCCCCCCCCCCCCCACCCCCCCAGGGAAATAAAGTCTCCTACAGCAGATGAATACATGAAACCCAACAGAATATCTAGACATTAGGCACCTTGAGGTTACACGAGTACCCATTTCAGTTTTATGGTGTGTAATGCTTACGGGCTGGGTAGGGCAGCAACCCAAAAAATCAGTTCTTGAAGGGCTGAATGAGCCAGGTAAATATCACTTCACACTCACCTTCAAACAAACCCAGTTGGACACTACCAGATAATAGCTTGGAAGGTTTAATCTTTAACAACATGAACCCAGTGGAACTGCTAACTGCACAATAGCTGTTCCATCAAGAAACTAGAATCTGTACAGAGAAAGGTCACAGATCACACCTTGGATGCAATCCAGAACTGCAACAATCCCCTCCCAAGCGTTACAGCCATGAGGGAGAGATGTGTGCTCCTCAAATTATGGCTGCTTAAGCATCCACAATTCTAATCATTCCACCACAGTGGTCATGCATCAGCTGCCAAAACCTGGAATTCCTGGCCACTAACTCTTTCCTCTCTCTCTCCCAAGATCAGCCTGTTTGTCAGCTGCTCAAACATCACCTTACAATTAATCATATGATTATCACGCTCCTGTGAATCGCTTTGGGATATTTTAATATGCTAAAGGCTCTATATAAATAGAAGCTGCTTTGCTGTAGAAGATATCTGAAGTACAGATAAGACAAAGCAAACTCCTCAGCACACACATTTGTCAAATCTTCAGCTACCACCCTGCCTTAATTTACTTGAATTTCAGGTCAAACCCACTGACATTGCACCTTTTGACCTTGAAGTTTCTTAGAACATTTTGTTGGGTAATCATCCAAGGTCTTCGGTTCACATCTGTGCTGAGGAACGTTGAGCAATTATTGAGAGTACCAGTCTCTCTGTCATTCCTGGGGCTGTGAAGACTGCAAAGAGTCTATTCTAATTTTGGAATGCAGAAATACCCATTTCACATAATTTTCCTTGGGAAAATCATCCAAGACTATCGAAATAAATGATTTTTTCACAAATTTGTAAAGAAAGCAAAACATCATGATGTTGGAAGGATATTTCCCCACATGAGGTAGTCCAAAAGTAAGGTAATAAATACTAGATTGGTCCTAATAAATCCAGTGAGGAGTTTCTTTACTCAGTGGTGAGAATGTGGAATTTGCTACATTATGAAGTAGTTGAATAGCTTAAATGCATGTAGCAGAATAGATAAGTACATAATGGAAAAATAAATAGAAGGTTCTGCTGACAAGAGTTAAATGGGAGACAGCTTGTAAGGGACACAAACACCAGAATTGTCTGATTCTGTGCTCTAAATTATAGCATAATTTTATGCAATGAGCAAATTACAATTTTATGGAAATGCACTGTAAAAAAAAAAGGGAGAGAATGAAGAAAAGGTAGTGAAAGGCAGTCACAATTAACTCAATGCTGCAGTTTAAAAGGGACAGCCCAAGAACAGCCCTGTTGACAATGGTTTATAACATTTTATTTGGTAATTCTTCTTAAAACAGCCAACTGAAAATAGGGCCAAACAGAAATTTAGTATCAGCAATATTCATGAACCTCTAAAATAATACCAAATTTGTTCACAACTATGAATGGAGAGCGATAGAGCATGAGGCAAGAGAAAAAAAGGGCGCAAAAACAGCACTGCACATAGCATTTTCTCTGCCATTTATTCAAATGCCAACTGGAGCTTCAAATTTAATAATGTGCAAATGAGTGGCAATAAATCTATATGCATCTTTCATCTGCTGGTTGACAACCTTTTCACGTGAACAGCTATTAAGTCAGACTGTGGAGAACATCGCTTCAGTAGGGGGATCAGGCAGCCACATCAGAACATTGAAGAGCTTCAGCAGGGGGAGATTTCAGCACATTCCAGGTTCAGGGTTTCTACTCATCTCTTAGAAAGATCTGCTTATCATTATCTGAGCTGCGCTGCAGTCTGAAACTCCAGGGAAACAAGTGTGCTACGTACGTGAGCACAGCTCAAGATAATGGCTTCATCTTTATTGGAAGTATCTTTTTAAGACTCCTTCCATACAAAACAGAATTATATTTAGAAACAGTGACTAATTCAGCATCAATAAAGTTGGTCACTTAAATGATAGCGAGATAAGTCTTATAGAATGCTGTCATGTGAGAGTACCTTTAAGAAATGGGTGTTTCTATAAATATCTGTAGTGAGAGTACCTTTAAGAAATGGGTGTTTATTACGGCAGTGATGTCAGAGTGGGTGGAGCTGGGCTGTCAGCTTTTTACTTTCGTTTTAGGCTGTTTGCTGCAGGGTGTGTTTTAGTTTCGTTTTCAGAGCTGGATAGCTGCAATCACAGCCAGAAGGTATATGAGTCTCTCTCTCTGTAATCTAAAGACTGTAAATTGATCCTTTGGTGATTTGACACTAATAACTGCTCTCAGTAGTGACTTTAACCTGATGTGCTTCTGTTTTGAAGGTTTTTTTTTAAAAGTCTTCGGGATGTTAAAAGGATAGCTTAAGCATTACTTAGTGTTTTTATTCTTTGGGGGTTGTATTTGAATTGATGGTTGCTAAGATGTTCACTGTATGTTTTAAAAGGGTTAACTTGAGTTCATAGAATAAACATTGTTTTGCTTTAAAAAAAATACTTTTCCATTTCTGCTGTACCACACCTGCAGAGTGGGCCGTGTGTTCCCCATACCACAATCTATTAAAAGTCGTGGGTCAGGTGAACTCAAGATACACTTTGGGGTTCTCTAAACCCTGGCCCATAACAAATTGGGGGCTGGAGGGGGATAAAAGTCTATCTATTGGATTGGCTTAGTGAACTTAAAGACAGTGAGGGGTGAGCATATTGTGGTTGCTTTTCAGGCATGGTATTCTAGTTTAAGTGGGGAGTGTGTTGTGGACAATGGCTCTTTCAGAGGCTCTGAAATTTTCGGGGGTGGAGACGGTCACCCGCAGTACCTTACGGGCAGAGACAAAGAGAGTGGAAAAAGTAAGAGAAGAAAAAAAGAGAGAGAGGAAAAAGAAAAGGAGAGAGAAGAAAGGTGAAAAGAATAGCCCTGGCAGAACAAAAAGAAAGAGAAAGGGAGATACAGATCAGGGAAAAAGATAAAGGAGCAAGAGTTTGAACTTCAGAAAATGGCCATGAAACATGACTGTCAGTTAAAATTGGCAGACGTAAAGGGAAACGTACAGTTGGATGTTAGTGATGAGGATGGTGAGAAGGATGATAGTGATGAGGATAGTGAGAAAGAGCATCAAAGGCGAAGGCTTGGTGGGGATCTATTTAAATATGTCCAAGCATTGCCAAGGTTTGATGAGAAGGAAGTAGAAGCCTTTTTCATTTCATTTGCGAAAGTAGCTAAACAAATGAAATGACCACAGGACATGTGGGTATTACTGATTCAAAGAAAGCTGATAGGTATGGCTAGTGAAGTGTTTGCATCACTACCGGAGGAGGTATCTGGGACGTATGAGGAGGTGAAAAAATCCATCTTAGGTGCATATGAACTAGTGCCTGAAGCTTACAGACAAAAGTTTAGAAATTTAAGGAAAGAATTTGGTCAAACATACATGGAATTTGAAAGGCACAGACAGAGTAATTTGGATAGGTGGGTAAGGGCTTTGAAAATAGACCAAACGTATGAAGCTCTCAGAGAAATTATACTTTTGGAGGAGTTTAAAAATTCAATTCCTTATGTAGTGAGAACTCGTGTGGAAGAACAGAGGGTTAAAATTGCGAGATTAGCAGTAGAAATGGCAGTTGATTATTAATTAGTTCATAAATCAAAGCTTGGTTTCCGACATCAGTTTCGGCCTGTGAGGGATAGAAACTGGGGACTTGAGAAATACTCAAGTGGTAAAGGTAAAGGTGAACTGATGGGAGATAATAAGGAGAGTGTACCTCAGATTAAAAAAGAAATCCAGGAGGGTGGAAGAGACATGAAAAGTTTCAGATGTTTTCACTGTAATAAACTAGGCCATGTAAAGTCACAGTGTTGGTGGTTGAAGAAAAGCACTGGGAAGGCTGATGTGGTAAAACAGGATAAGACAGTGGGGTTTGTTAAAGTGGTAAAGGAAAGCCCAAGTGAAGCGAAGGAGTTGCAAAAACTTGTACAGCCTGATCAAGAGGTGATTGATAAGAAGGTGCCAGATCTCTTTAAAGAATTTACTTGTGTGGGTAAAGTTTACTCATGTGTATCAGGAGGAGCAGATAAAGAATTCACAATTTTAAGAGGTACGGGTGCTAGTCAATATTTAATGGTAAGAGATGAGGAGTTATGTAGTTCGGGAAGAATGTTGCCAGAAAAGGTGGTAATATGTGGAATTCAGGGTGATTGGAGTAGTGACCCATTATATAAGGTAAGGTTGGAAAGTCCAGTGAAGAGTGGTGAAGTGGTAGTAGGAGTAATAGAGAAACTATCTTGTCCAGGAATACAGTTTATCTTGGGTAATGATATAGCTGGATCGCAGGTGGGAGTGATGCCTACTGTGGTTGATAAGCCAGTGGAAAATCAGTCAACTGAAGTGTTGAAGGATGAATATCCTGGGATTTTTCCGGTTGGGTAGTAACAAGGTCGCAAGGTCACAGGTTAAGAGACTTCCGGTTGCGGGTATGCGGAGCTAAGTCGCACATTCGGCAGCTCCTGAAAAAAACGTACGTTTGGGCTCTTTTCAGGGCCCCCAACGGCATTTTTTCAACGTTTCCCGCTGTGGGAAGGAGAGTACAATAGTTCCACAACAGTATATGGCTTTTACCAGGAGCGGGACATCGGAAAAAGTGGTGGTGGACCTGAAGAAGGTGCGAGGGAAGAACAAAATGGCGGCGGGTGGAGACCAGGCAGCGTGCGTGGATGCAATGGGCGCAGGAACAACAGGAGCTTATCCAGCGCTGCTTCAGGGAGATTAAAGCGGACCCGTGTGAGCCGATGAAGGCTTCTATCGATAAGCTGCTGGAGACAGACGGCCCAGGGGGTGGCAATCCGCGAGGCCCAACAAAAGATCTCAGACAACGAGGACGATATCTTAGGCCTGGTGGTAAAGGTGGAGGCGCACGAGGCGTTCCACAAGAAATGGCAGGAGCGGTTCGAGGAGATGGAGAATCGGTCGAGGCGGAAGAATTTGCAGATTCTGGGCCTCCCAGAGGGGCTGGAGGGGCCGGATGTGGGGGCCTATGTGGTCACCATGTTGAACTCGCTGATGGGAGCGGGGTCCTTCCAGGGGCCCCTGGAGCTGGAAGGGGCCCATAGAGTGCTGGCGAGGAGGCCCAAGGCTAACGAGCCTCCGCGGGCGGTGCTGGTGCAGTTTCATCGGTTCGCTGATCGGGAATGTGTGCTCAGGTGGGCCAAGAAGTAGAGGAGCAGCAGGTGGGAGAACGGGGAGGTTCGAATATACCAGGACTGGAGTGCGGAGATGGCGAAGAGGAGGGCCGGGTACAATCGAGGGAAGGTGGTGCTGCACAGGAAGGGGGTGATGTTTGGCATGTTGCAGCCAGCGCGACTGTGGGTCACCTACAATGTTCAGGCCGAGAAGTTGGACACAGATTGAGGGTCGGGAGGGCATTTCGGGATTGCGGTTGATATGTTATTTTTTGATGGGGGGGGGGGGGTCCTTTGCTCTTGTTTTTCTTTCTTTCTGGTTCGGTGAGGGTGGTTAGGGCGGGGGGGGGGGGGGGGGGGGGGATATAGAGTTGCTGCTGCTACGGTCAAGGAGGAGCTGGAGCGAGTGGGGAGGGGGTCGAGACGGGGGTATGCCACTGTGCGGAACGGGCCGGGTGTGGGGTGTGGGCGCGTGGCTGGCCGAGGAGGGGTTATGGTTAGTCGGCGGGGAGGGGGGCGGGTAGCTCCCTGATCCGGCTGATAACCTGGAATGGAAGGGGACTGAACGGGCCGGTCAAGCGGGCCTGCGTGTTCGCGCACCTGAATGGGCTGAAGGCGGATGTGGTTATGCTCCAGGAGACACTCCTGAAGGTGGCAGACCAGGTAAGATTGAGGAAAGGGTGGGTAGGTCAGGTGTTTCATTCGGGGCTGGATGCCAAAAATCGACAGGTGGCGATCTTGGTGGGAAAGAAGGTGTCATTTGAGGCGTCGAGCATTGTGGCAGACAATGGCAGTAGGTACGTAATGGTAAGTGATAAGCTGCAGGGAGAGAGGGTGGTACTGGTCAATGTTTTATGCGGCGCCTGTTGGGTCGGATCCCAGACTTGGAAGTGGGGGGCCTGATAATGGGGGGAGACTTTAACACGGTGTTGGATCCGGCACTGGATCGCTCCAGGTCTAGGACGGGTAGGAAGCCGGCGGCGGCTAAGGTGCTGAGGGGGTTTATGGACCAGATGGGAGGGGTGGACCCTTGGAGATTTGCAAGGCCGGGGGCGAGGGAATTTTCATTCTTCTCACATGTCCATAAGGCTTATTCCCGGATCGACTTTTTTATTTTGAGCAGGGCGCTGATAGCGAGAGTAGAGGATATGGAGTACTTGGTGATAGCCATTTCGGATCACGCCCCGCATTGGGTGGACTTAGAGCTGGGGGAGGAGAGGGACCAGCGCCCGTTGTGGAGCTTGGAGGTGGGGCTGTTGGCAGACAAGGAGGTGAGTGAGCAGGTCCGAGGAAGCATAGAGAGGTACCTGGACGCCAACGATAACGGGGAGGTCCGAGTGGGTATGGTATGGGAGGCGCTGAAGGCGGTGGTTAGGGGAGAGCTGATCTCCATTAGGGCCCACAAGGAGAGGAGGGAGCAGAGGGAGAGAGAGAGGCTGGTGGGGGAGATGATGAGGGTAGACAGGAGGTACACGGAGGTGCCTGGGGAAGGGCTATTGAGGAAGAGGCGCAGCCTCCAGGCCAAATTCGACCTGGTGACCACCAGGAAGTCGGAGGTGCAGTGGAGGAAGGCACAGGGGGCGATTTATGAGTATGGGGAAAAGGCAAGCCGGATGCTGGCGCATCAGCTTCGGAAGCGAGACACAGCTAGGGTGATCGGGGAAGTTAAGGACAGGGGAGGGAGTGTGGTTGGTATCAATGGGGTCTTCAGGGACTTTTATGAGGAATTGTATCGGTCCGAGCCCCCACTGGAGGAGGGAGGGATGGGCCGCTTTCTGGACCAATTGAGGTTTCCGAAGGTGGAGGAGGGACTGGTGGCGGGATTGGGGGCCCCGATTGGGCTGGAGGAGCTGACCAAAGGGATAGGGAGCATGCAGGCGGGGAAGGCACCAGGGCCGGACTGTTTCCCGGTCGGATTCTATAAGAAATATATGGACCTGTTGGCCTGTTGTTAGTTAGGACCTTCAATGAGGCAAGGGACGGGGGGGGCATTGCCCCCGACGATGTCCCGGGCACTGATCTCCTTGATCCTGAAGCGGGACAAGGATCCCCTGCAGTGTGGGTCTTACGGGACGATTTTGTTGCTAAACGTAGATGCAAAGGTGCTGGCGAAGGTCTTAGCCGCGAGGATCGAGGATTGTGCGCCGCAGGTCATCCACGAAGACCAGACGGGGTTCGTGAAGGGGAGGCAGTTGAACACGAATGTGCAGAGGCTTCAGAACGTTATCATGATGCCGGCGAGGGAGGGGGAGGCAGAGATAATGGTGGCGATGGATGCTGAGAAAGCCTTCGCTAGGGTAGAGTGGGGGTCCCTGTGGGAGGTGAAGAGGTTTGGGTTTGGGGAGGGGTTTGTCAGGTGGGTTAGGCTGTTGTATGAGGTCCCGATGGCAAGTGTGGCCACCAACAGGAGGAGGTCCGAGTACTTTCGATTGCACCGAGGGACGAGACAGGGGTGTCCTCTGTCCCCCCTGCTCTTCGCACTGGCGACTGAACCCCTGGCTATGGCACTGAGGGAGTCGAGGAACTGGAGGGGGTTGGTGCAGGGTGTGGAGGAGCATAGGGTGTCGCTCTATGCGGACGACTTGCTGCTATATGTGGCGGACCCGGTGGGGGGAATGCCGGAGGTAATGAGGATCCTCAGGGAATTCGGGGATTTCTTGAGGTACAAGCTCAACGTGGGGAGGAGCGAGCTGTTCGTGGTTCACCCAGGGAACCAGGTGAGGGGGATTGGTGAGCTCCCACTAAAAAGGGCGGAGAGGAGCTTCAGGTATTTGGGGGTCCAGGCGGCCAGGAACTGGGGGCCCAGCATAGGCTTAATTTCACAAGGCTGGTGGAGCAAATGGAGGAGGAGTTCAGGAGGTGGGACGCGTTGCCGCTGTCCTTGGCGGGCAGGGTGCAGTCAGTCAAAATGACGGTGCTCCCAAGGTTTTTGTTCCTGTTCCAATGCCTCCCCATGTTTATCCCGAAGGCCTTTTTTCGGCGAGTCAACAGGAGTATAATGGGGTTTGTGTGGGTGCGAGGGACTCCGAGGGTGAGAAGGGTGTTCCTGGAGCGGAGTAGAGATATGGGGGGCTGGCGCTGCCCAACCTCTGTGGGTACTACTGGGCCGCGAATGCGACGATGGTGCGCAAGTGGGTGATGGAGGGGGAGGGGGCTGCATAGAAGAGGCTGGAGACGGTGTCTTGTGTGAGTACGAGTCTGGGGGTGCTGACAACGGCACCGCTGCCGCTCCCTCCAAAGAGGTATACCACGAGCCCGGTAGTGGCGGCTGCCCTCAAAATCTGAGGGCAGTGGAGGCGGCATAGGGGGCGAAGTTGGGGCCTCAATGTGGACCCCAATACGGGGGAACCACCGGCTCATCCCAGGGAGAACAGATGGTGGGTTTTCGGGGTGGCACAGGGCAGGGATACAAAGGTTGGGAGACCTGTCTGTGGACGGGAAGTTCGCGAGCCTGGGTGAGCTGGAGGAGAAGTATGGGCTTCCCCCCGGGGAACACCTTCAGGTACTTACAGGTAAGAGCATTTGCCAGGCAGCAGGTGGTGGAATTCCCGCAGTTGCTGCCACGCACAGTACAGGACAGGGTGCTCTCGGGGGGGTGGGTGGGAGTGGGGAAGATCTCGGAAACTTACCAGGTGATGCAGGAGGAGGAGGAGGCCTCGGTGGTGGAGGTGAAAGGCAAGTGGGAGGAGGGAGTTGGGAGAGGAGATCGAGGAAGGGACATGGGCAGATGCCCTAGGGAGGGTGAACTCTTCCTCATCGTGCACGAGGCTCAGCCTCATACAGTTTAAGGTGCTGCACAGGGCACACATGACCGGGAGAAGGATGAGCCGGTTCTTTGGGGGCGAGGACAGGTGTGTTCGGTGTTTGGGAAGCACAGCGAATCACACCCATAGATTTGGGCATGCCCAGCGCTGGAGAAATTTTGGAGGGGTGTAGCGAGGACGGTGTCGAGGGTGGTAGGTTACAGGGTCAAGCCGGGCTGGGGGCTCACAATATTTGGCGTGGCAGAGGAGCCGGGTGTGCGGGAGGCAAAAGAGACCAGTATTCTGGCCTTTGCGTCCCTAGTAGCCCGCCGGAGGATTCTTCTTCAGTGGAAGGATGCGAGGCCCCCAAGCATGGAATCCTGGATCAACGATATGGCGGGATTTATTACGTTGGAGAGGGTGAAATGCGCCTTGAGAGGGTCGGTACAAGGGCTCTTTCGGCGGTGGCAACCGTTCTTAGGATTCCTGGCAGAACGGTAGACATTGGTCAATGGCAGCAGCAACTCGGGGGGGGGGGGGGTTGTTACTTTATTTTTGTTATTTACACTGGGGGGTCTGAGGGGGTGTATATATTTGTTGTCTTAAGTCAGCGTGTTAATGTTAATTTATTATTTATGTATAGGGGGAGGGGGGTATGGAGGGTTGCTTTTTTGGACTGTGTTTTGTACTTAACCCTGTTTGGTTCCTTTTTCATTTGTTACTGATATTTTATGAAAACCTTAATAAGAAATTTTTTTTTTTTTTTAAAGTCACAAGAGGAGAAATCAAAGAATGAAGATGAAGTTGAAGTACAATTATCAGAAACGATTTTTGATCAGATGGTTGAAAAAGAACAAGAACAGGTGGAGGATGAGGCGGATATTTTTAGTTCAGGAACATTGGCGGAGTTACAACCAAAAGATGTAGAAATAAAACAGATGTATCAGAAAGCACACGCGGAAGAGGAATTTGAGTGTATACCAGAATGTTATTACCGTAAAAGTAGTGTCTTGATGAGAAAATGGAGGCCTTTACATATGCAGGCAGATGAAAAGTGGGCAGATGTTCATCAAGTAGTATTGCCGGTAGGGTATAGAAAGGAGGTGTTGCGAGTTGCACATGAGGTACCAGTGGGAGGTCATTTGGGAATAAGGAAAACTCAAGCTAAAATCCAGAAACATTTTTATTGGCCTGGACTACATAAAGATGTAGTTAAATTGTCAATCATGCCACACATGTCAAGTGATAGGAAACCTCAAGCAGTGATAAAACCAGCACCCTTAATACCCATTCCAGCATTTGGGGAATCTTTTACAAGGGTCCTAAATGATCGTGTAGGACCGCTTCCTGAAACAAAAATTGGGAATCAATATCTTTTGACTATAATGGATGTGTCTACTAGGTTTCCAGAGGCCATTCCAGTACATAATATTATAGCTAAAAAGATTGTGGAGGAGTTACTTAAATTCTTCATTAGATATGGACTACCCACAGAAATATGATCGGATCAAGGATCAAATTTTACCTCAATGTTCTTCAAAGAAGTTATGGATAGCTTAGGAATAAAACTATTTAAATCAACTACGTACCATCCAGAATCGCAGGGAGTGTTAGAAAGGTGGTATCAGACATTAAAGTCAATGTTGAGGGCTTATTGTCAAGATTATCCAGAGGATTGGGATAAAGGAATTCCATTTGTACTGTTTGCAATTAGGGATGCACCTAATGAGTCAACCAAATTCAGTCCTTTTGAACTAATTTTTGGTCATGAGGTAAGAGGATCACTTAAATTGATTAACGAAAAATTGGCGAGTGAGAAACCGGAAATTACATTATTGGATTACGTGTCAAATTTTAGGGAACGATTAAATAGAGCAGGTGAATTGGCTAGTCAACATTTGAAAGTTGCACAAAATATAATGAAATGGGTAGCAGACAAGAAATCCAAAGTTCATAGTTTTGCCAGTGGAGATAAAGTTTCAGTATTGTTACCAGTTGTAGGTGAGCCTTTAAAAGCAAGGTTTTGTGGACCTTATCAGATTGAAAGGAAATTAAATGAGTTGAATTATGTGGTAAAAACACCAGATAGAAGGAAGACTCACCGAGTGTGTCATGTGAATATGCTTAAAAGGTACTTTGAAAGGGAAGGAGAGAAAAAGGAGAAGGTTTTAATGATTCTAACTCAAAGTGACGAACCAAATCCAGATGACTGTGAATTTGACATACCTCAAATTAAATTGGAAAATGAGGATGTTCTTAAAAATTGGGATAAATTGTTGAGTTACCTTCCAGAGGAAAAACAGAATGACCTGAAAGAGTTACTGATATCACATGGGCAAGTTTGTGGAGATAAATTGGGAAGTACTAAAATGGCTATACACGATGTAGATGTGGGAAATGCTGTTCCAATCAAACAACATCCATATAGACTTAACCCTTTAAAATTGGGACAGGTTAACAAAGAGATTGAGAGTTTGCTTAAAAATGGCATAATTGAAGTGGGTTGCAGCCAATGGAGCTCACCCATAGTGATGGTACCTAAACCAGACGGTACCCAACGGTTGTGTGTGGACTATAGAAAGGTTAATGCAGTTACAAGAACGGACTCTTATCCTATCCCATGTTTGGAGGACTGCATTGAGAAAGTGGGGTAATCAGCTCTTATTTCCAATCTGGATTTATTTAAAGGTTACTGGCAGGTACCTATATTCGAAAGGGCGAAGGAGATTTCAGCTTTTGTTACTCCAGATGGTATATACCAATTCAAAATTATGCCATTTGGCATGAAAAACGCCCCAGCCACATTTCAACGGTTAACTAACAAAATTGTTTCAGGATTACCCAATTGTGCGGTATACATCGACGATCTGGTAATTTTCAGCCAGACATGGAAAGAACATTTAAAACATCTGGAGTTACTCGACCGACTTCAGGAGGCGGGTTTGGTGATTAACCCAGCCAAAAGTGAATTTGGAAAAGCCCAAGTCACTCTCCTTGGCCATACAATCGGACAGGGTTGAATGGTCCCACGGGATGTGAAAACAAAAGTTATTGAGGAGTTTCCGATACCCTCAAGACGAAGGGAAATAATCCGATTTCTTGGCATGAGAGGATTTAATCAAACATTTGTGAAAATGTTTTGTAGCGTGAAACGTCAAAACTTCCAGTGGGCAGCGGAGTTTCAACAGACATTTGACTGCCTGAAAACTGTGATAACCAATGCTCCTGTGATGAAGAATTACAAGGGACTCTGTGATCAGATTGAACTAAAGTATCTGACTTTCAAGAGAAATGCCGAGGCGCAGAGAAATAGATGGATCATGCAGAGACCTTCTTGTTTAAAGAGACTTTCAATCGAGAAGGATTCCAGTTGGAGGAAGAAGAAAAAAAGTGGACTATATTATTATACCTGCTCTCGTGTTGTGTTTTTTGAAACAAAAATGTATATTTACTGTGTGCATATCTTAAAGGATAGTGAAAAGGTGAAAAATGAAAACATCTTGACGTTGATGGTTTATTGGTTTTTCTTGGGGGGAGGTGTCATGTGAGAGTACCTTTAAGAAATGGGTGTTTATTACTGCAGTGATGTCAGAGAATGGGTGGAGTTGGGCTGTCTGTCAGCTTTTTACTTTCGTTTTAGGCTGTTTGCTGCAAGGTGTTTTATAGTTTTGTTTTCAGAGCTGGATAGCTGCAATCACAGCCAGAAGGTGTATGAGTCTCTCTCTCTGTAATCTAAAGACTGTAAATCGATCCTTTGGTGATTTAAAAATAATAACTGCTCTCAGTAGTGACTTTAACCTGATGTGCGCCTGTTTAAAAAAAATTTTTCTGGATGTTAAAAGGACAACTTAAACATTACTTAGTGTTGTATTCTTTGGGGGTTGTATTTGAATTGATGGTTGCCAAGATGTTCACTATGTTTTAAAAAGGTTAACTTGAGTTAATAGAATAAACATTGTTTTGCTTTTAAAAAAATACTTTTCCATTTCTGCTGTACCACACCTGTAGAGTGGGCCATATGCTCCCCATACCACAATCTATTAAAAGTTGTGGGTGAGGTGAACTCCATGATACACTATGGGGTTCTCTAATCCCTGGTCCATAACCATGTTCTCTTTTGGAATGTTAGATTTGCAATCTTCAATTCTGTTCTCTGTGCTCCCTTTTAAATATTCTGCCTCAGACTGCTGGAATGGTCATTTCCAGCTTTTATATTATTACAGAACACCTTAGTTGATTTATGATGCTGTAAGTTGTAAGTTTTAGGATTCTGTCGCAGGGAGATGGGGGGTTAGAGTACTTAAAGAGTTAGCACTTTGTTATTGAAAATATGGAAAGATGTGTCATTTGAAACATGGAAGTCTGGCAATATCTGGTCTGAGATAAACATGAGAGAATACAGGGCAAGATCCCACGAAGGGTTAACAGCAGCTGTCAGGAGAGGATTGTAAAATGCAGATAGCCTTGGTCAAGCAGGCTTAGCAAACAAGACAAACAGGATTTTGAATGAAGCCAAAAACAATGGCTCACACCTTCATTGAAAGTAACTATCTTAGTAAGCATCTGGAAAAGAATGGATGGGGTTCAGTTAAATTTGGTGAGAATTCTAGGTGTGAAAATTTGCTAAACCAGGTAAATTAAAGAAAACTGGAGACTATCAGTCTACGAGAAACATAATTCAAAGCCAAAGTCAAAATTGAGCCGAGGACAAAATTGGAAAATAAAACTATAGAAATGACAGGAATTAAAAGTAACACCTCGAAGTCAAAGCATTTTGAACATCACAAAGGAAACAATGTAATCAGATCTATGAGATGAAGTCATGTCAAAATGAGTACTTAGTTGGATTAAAAGGTTTAGATCAAAGATACTTTTTACAATCAAAGAAAATAAGAGTTACCATTACAATAACGTCATAAAAACTTAACTGTTAGAAAGAGAATATAAACCCGAAGAAAGGGGATAGCAGGCAGAACCAGAACTCAGAGAGAGGGGAGAAGCAGTTCAGCGTCAGATTACAGTCAGCTTGGCCATGGGAAAGAGACAGGGCAAAGCAGCCGGGCTAAAATAGCTAATACATCTAAGGAAGACTAGAATTTAAAGAGTCAGCTCAGAGACAGCCAGCAGAGTCAGCTCTCATAGCTACCGGTACATGGGAAAGATAGGACACAGCAACCGAGCTAACCAACGAATACATCTAAAGAAGACCAGTCTTTAAAGAAGATTGATTGTCAAGTTGGGCCTGAAGGTCCCTTCAACCAACCAGAAGGATCCAGAAGCAAGATCTTTTTACTTTTCTGTAAATAAAGTATTTGCAGCTTTTAAAAGAAAAAATATAATAATAAAATAACTTAATTTAACCTGAAATAGTGGTTATTCCAAAGTCTACTTTACTTATTTAGCAATGCGGGACCCAGGATCGATGCTACTAAGTGGTAAGTAGATGAAATCTTCGGTGAAGGTATGGGTTATACCGGGGGGTAACTTGAAAACATAGTTTGACCTAAATAGCACCCACTGAAGCCTGTATCGGAGTCGGGGAGTGAGAATCCCTGATCACCATTTAGAATGTCGGCCCTTTTTGGTATAGGGGGACTTTTAAGAATAGTGGTGAGTTTTCAAAAACAACTTGCACAGACACAATGAGCCAAAAAAAGGTCTTCCCCTGTGCTGTCATTTCTTAGAGGAATATGCCAAACCAATGTATAAATTTCTATCAACCTAGTTCAAAGGGACAAATAACCCATGGTGAAGCACTTTGGGACATCTTATTGCACTAAGGATGCAACATAAATACAAGTTGTTATTCTCCCATCTATCCTCCTACTTCCCAAGTTTTAACATGGGCATAGCAACACTTGTTACCCATTAGTTAAACATGACAATTATTTTCACAACTTGAATATTTTATTGGATAAGAAAGGATTTTATGGATATCAGTAAATTGGTTGCTGTGCTTTTACAACAGCGTGGCAACTTGCAAGGTCATATTTATCTGCTGACTTATGCAAGTCTTACAACTTATCGTGGTGGGATTTGTACTCCCACCTCTCAATTCCTTATCCAGTATCATAGCCTGTCTAAATTATGTTATGTTGAGTGGACAAGAAAATGCAGATCGAATATAATGTGGAAAAATGTGAAGTTATCTACTTTGGAAGGGAAAATAGAAGTGCACAGTATTCTAATGGGGAGAGATTGGGAAAGTGTTGATGTCCAAAGGGATGTGGGAGTTCTTGCTCATAAGTCACTAAAAGGTAACATACTATTAGGAAGGACACAGAGGGAGTGCAATGAAGGTTCAACAGACTAATTTGTGAGAAGGTGGGATTGTCCTATGAGGTGAAATAGAGGATACTGGGCCTGCATTCAGAATAAGAGGTGACCTTGTTGAAGTGTACAAAATTCTCACAGGGCATGACAGGGTAGATGTAGGAAGGATGTTCTCCTGGTTGGGGGGTTGAGAACCAGGAGACACAGTCTCGGAATAAAAGGTAGGCCTAGCGGCATTGTCACTGGACTAGCAATACAGAGACCCAGGGACCAAAGTTCAAATCTCACCATGGCAGAGGGTGGAATTTGAATTCAATAAAACTTTGCAATTAAAAGTCTACTGCGAATATGAAACCATTGTCGATGGTCATAAAAAAACAGCTGGTTCACCATGTCTTTTAGGGAAGGAAGGAACTCCATTGACCTCACCTGGTCTGACCTACACGTGACTCCAGACCCACAGCAATGTGGTTGACTCGTAACACCCTCTGAAACAGTTGCATCAAGCCACTCAGTTGTATCAAACTGTTACAAAATCTAGAAAAAGAAATGAAACCGAACGGACCACCCAGCATCAACCTAGGCACCTACAAAATCCTCCTTTCTAACATTTGGGAGTTTGCGCCTAAATTGGGAGAGCTGTTTCTCAGACTAGTCAAGCAACAGCCTGACAATATAGTCATACTCACTGAATCATATCGTACAATGGCCCAGACACCATCATCACCATCCCTGGGAATATCCTGTCCTACCAACAAGACAGACCCACTGGAAGTGGCAGCACAGAGGCACAGTCAGGAGACAGTTGCACTGGGAGTCCTCAACATCAACAGATTTAGCAACTCTGAAGACTCGGCATCTGTGAGGAGCTGTGGGCAAACAGCAAAGTACCCTACCACAATTTGTAACCTCATGGTCCTGCATATCCCCCACACTACCATTACCACCATGCCAGGGGGAAAGCTTGGTTCAATAAAGAGTGCAGGAGGACATGCCAGGAGCAATACCAGACATTTCTAAAAAGGACGTATCAACCTGGTGAAGGTACAACACAGGACTACTTGCATGCCAAACATAAGCAGCAAGTAATAGACAGAGCTAAATGATCCCACAAATAATGGATCCAAGCTCTGCAGTCCTGCCATATCCAGCCATAAATGGAGGACAATTAAACAACTCACTGGGGAAGGAGGATCTACAAAATCCCCGCCCTCAATGACGATGGGGCCCAGAGCATACAGTGCAGCAGACACAACTGAAGCATTCACAACAATCTTTAGCCAGAAGTGCAGATCCACCATGTCCTTCTCCAGTGGGCCTCTTATCACAGATGCCAGTCTTGCCAATTTAACTCACTCCACATGATATCAAGACATGGCTGGTTTCCACCAGGTTCATTCAGCTCATTACAGCCTTGGTTCAAACATGATGGACAAAAGAGCTGAATGCCAGAGGGAAGATAAAAGTGACTACCCTTGACATCAAGACAGGATTTGACCAAATGTGGCATCAAGGAATTCTAACAAAACTGGAGTCAATGGGAATCAGGACGAACCCCTATTGCTGGTTGGAGTCATACCTAGTACAACGGAAGATAGTTGTGATAGTTGGAGGTCAATAACCTCCCAGGACATCACCGTAAGAGTTCCTCAGGGTAATGTCCTAACTCCAACCATCTTCAGCTGCTTCATCAATGACCTGCCTTCCATCATAAGGTCTTTGGCTCACAAAGGCCTTTGACACTGTCAAACGCAACACATTAAGGAGCGTCCTCCACCATTTTGGCTGCCCCCAAAAGTTTGTGACCATCCGCCGTCTGCTCCACGATGACATGCAAGCCATGATCCTGACCAAAGGATCCACCACAGACCCAATTCATATTCTGATTGGACTCAATCAAGGCTGTGCCATTGCACCAACACTCCTCTTGATTTTCTTTGTTGCATTGCTCCATCTCACCCTCAGCAAGCTCCCTGCTGGAATAGAGCTAGACTACAGAACAAATGGGAATCTGTTCAACCTCTACCACCAGAAGACCAGATCCAAGGTCATCCCATCTTCTATCATTGAACTACATTACACAGACAATGTTTGCATTTAGGCAGACTCGAAGGGCGAGCTCGAAGCGATCATCAACACCTTCACCGAGGTATACAAGAATATGGACTTTACACTCTATCCGTAACACAAAGATCTTCTATCAACTTGGTCCCACCCACCCTGGTTATCAAATTCCGCGATGAGGACAAAATGGACAACTTTGCATAGCTTAGGAGCCTACTGTCAACAGGGTAAGACGAAGATGAAAGTTCAACACAGACTTCAATGCGCTAGCACAGTCTTTGGTCACCTGAGAAAGACAGTTTTTGAACACCAGGATTTCAGACACAGCAGTAATGATACCCACCCTGTTCAATGGCTCAGAGACGTTGATTGGTACCTCAAACCCCTGGAGTATCACCAGCGGTGGCTGCTAAGATCCTGAAAATCACTTGGCAGGATATTCACACCAACGTTCTCGCTCAGTCAAACATCCCCAGCATTGAAGCATTGACTATGCACAATCAGCTCCACTGGGCAGTTCTTATTGTCCACATGCCTGACACGAGACTCCCAAAACAAGTGCTCTATTCAGCAGAGCTTCAACACAACGAGTGAGTCCCAGGAGAGCAGAGAAAATGCCTCAAGGATACCCTCCAAAGCCTCCTTGAAAAAATGCAACATCTGCACCAACACCTGGGAATCCCTAGCCCACGAATGCCCAAAGTAGACGAAAAGCACATGGGAAGGAGCTGAACACGTTGAGTTTCATTGCTGAGAGCAAGTGTTGACAGTGAAAGGAGCATGTGGCAATCCAGGCACCCTATCCACCTGCTCCTCCAACCACCCTTTGCCCCACCTGTGACAGATAACCCACAAACTCATTTGCAGCGTGGAAGCAAGTCATCCTAGATTGAGAGACTGCCGAAGAAAAAGAAACACAAAGTCAGATGTGGAGATGTTCACCTGATGACTGCGCAATGTTCAGCACCATTCACGACAACTAAGATACTGAAGCAGTCTATGACCAAATGCAGCAAGACCTGGACAATCAGGCTTGGGCTGACAAGTGGCAAGTAATATTTGTGCCATGTAAGTGCCAGGCAATAACCATCAGCATGTGAAAATCAAATCATCGCCCTTTGACATTCAATGGCTTTGCCGCCACTGAAACTCACACTATTAACCATTTTGGGGTTACCATTGACCAGAAACTGAACTGAACTAACCACAAAAATACAGTAGCTACAAGAGCAGATCAGAGACTAGGTATCCTGCGGCAAGTGTTTCACCTCCTGACTCCTCAACACCTGCCCACCATCTACAAGGCGTAAGTCAAGAATTTGATGGAATATCCTCCATTTGCCTGGATGAGTGTAGCTCCAACAACACTCATGAAGGTCAACACCATTCAGGACAAAGCAGCCCGCTTGATTGGCACCCTTCTGCAAACAGCCACTCACTCCATCACTGACGAACAGGGGAACAGTGGCAGTGTTTACCATCTACAAGATGCACTGCAGGAACTTACTAAGACACCTTAGGCAGCATCTTCCCAACCCACGACCATTATCATCTAGAACGACAGCAGACACAAGGGAGCACCACCACCCGAAAGTCCGCTCCAAAACCTTCACCATCCTGACTTGCAAATAAATCATGACTTCCTACAACTTCCTCCCTAACAACACTATGGATGTACCTCTAACACAGGGCCTGCAGTGGTTCAAGAAACTAGCTCACCACCACCGTAAGAACAACTTTGGATGGGCAATAAATACAGGTGTAGCCAACAACACCCACATCCCATAAATTATTTTTTTTTAAATGTAGGACCAAGATGAGGAGAAATTTCTGAGATGGTGAATCATTAAAATTCTCTGAGCCCTAGGGCTGTGGAGGCTCAGTCTTTGAGTATGTTCAAAGTAGAGGTTGATTTCTAGATACCAATGACATCAAGGGGTACAGGGAGAGTGCAGAAAGATGGTTTGGGGTAAATAATCAGCCACAATCTAGTTGAATGGCAGAACAGGCTTGAGGAGTTGAATAACCTACTTCTGTTCCCATATTCCTCTAATGGCAACACCACTTATTCTCATTTACTTTAGAACAGCAGTTCACTACACTGATGTTTCACCAGGTGAAGAGATCAACATATTATTTCAAACATAGAGTGTCATGTTTCATTAAAAAAGAGAACCATTACCAAACGTTTCAGTGTAATGGATTATGGCTTTCTGCCTGTATCACTGTACAGTTTTGGCCTAAATTTATAAACTACTCAATGGTAGATTGTAATTAACATCAAATTTATGCTCGATACAATGAGACAAGTTGTTCACTATGACACTGAATTCATGACAAGGTCTGATTTTTTACTGATGACTGATACTACAGCTATTTTGAAAGTTTATATATACTGCTATTTAAATGATGTGGCCATTCAGAGTTATTTGTAGATCGAAAGGTAATTACAGATGAGGAAGATTATTTTGGCCAGTTTGAGCTCACCCATGAGGAAAACATCTGGCATAGCCCCAATGCTACATCCAATTGATTCCAAATACTTCTAGGGTTTTCACCTCAGCAACTGGAAGTCTATTCCATTATTACTTCCTGGTGTTGGTCCTAAATCAATATTTTTAGTCCAAACCCATGTTTCAATCTAGTTTGAAGTAATTTCCCAGTTTTACCTTCTGTACCATTTATCTCAATTACCTCCAAGATCAGGGGCGGGATTCTCCGACCCCCCGCCGGGTCGGAGAATCACCGGGGGGGCGGCGTAAATCCCGACCCACCGCTGGCTGCCGTATTCTCCGGCGGCGGTTTTCAGCTGGGGGCGGCGGGGATCACACCGCGCCGATCGGGGGCAGTTGGCAGCGACCCCCCCCCCCCCCCCCCCCCAGGCAATTCTCCCGGGCCCTGATGGGCGGAGCAGCCGTCGGTTCCTGGCCAGTCCAGCCGGCGTGAAATGGGCATGGTCCATCACGGTGGGACCTGGCTTGTAGGCCGGCTACTGAAGTCCTCGGGCGGGCGGGCATGTGCCATGGGGGCACTCCTTCCTTCAGCCGGCGCGGAGAAGAACCCCCCTGCACATGTGCTGGAACACGCCGGCCGGTCTGCGCACGTGCGGAACGTCGGCGGTCCTGCGCATGTGCCAACTTAGCTGGCCCTTCGGCGCCGGTCGCCAACCCCTCCGCCGCAAGGCTAGCACGCAGAAGTCAGGAGAATTCATCAACGTCCGGTTGGTCCGACACCGGAGGGGTTTGCGCCGTTCTTGGCGCCGGGCCATTTCGCCAATTGCGGGGGAATCCTGCCCCAATTCTCCATTGCCTCTTTCCCAGGCTGAAAACATGGGATCAGCCTCCTAGCATTTTTTGGCACTCCCTCAGACTCGGTTAAATGTGATTGCAAAAAAAAAAAAATGCTACAGGCACCAAGTTACTGAAATGCAACTACTTTAAAAGTAAATATAAATTTAAAGTACCCGATTCAGGATAGCAGGGTGGCACAATGGTTAGCACTGCTGCCTCACGGCACCAAGGTCCCGGGTTCAATCCCTGCCCATGTGGAGTTTGCACATTCTCCCAGTGTTCGCATGGGTTTCGCCCCCACAACTCAAACATGTGCAGGGTAGGTGGATTGACCACGCTAAATTGCCCCTTAATTGGAAAAAACTGAATTGGGTGCTGTAAAAAATTTTTAAACTACCCAATTAATTTTGTTTCCAATAAAGGGGCAATTTAGCATGGCCAATCCACCTTCCATGCACATCGTTGGGTTGTGGGGGTGAAACCCATGCAGACATGGGGAGAATGTGCAAATTCCACACGGACAGTGACCCGGGGCCGGGATCGAACCTGGGTCCTCGGCACAGTGTGGCAGCAGTGCTAACCACTACACCAAGAATGGCGTATAAATTATTCCCATCTTCGCCTCCAAGTGTCCCTTTTCTGATAGCTTTACAAGGGATGTATATCTGAATGCAACGATCGGGCAAGGACAGAATAACCTCCGATTCTGATTTTCTTGTTGCCTTGTCTGAATCAAACAGTTTGCCAAAACTGAGCGAAAGGCTGACACATGAAACACGGATATTTGGCTGAACTACCAGAAGGCAAATTATACTAAGATAAAAGCAAATTATATGAATAAATGAATGAATGTCTTTGTATGAGTCACTATCTTCAGGGGAGATGGAGAGAATAGTGGGAACATTTAAGAAAAATATCAGACTCTGGCTATTCTAACTGTGTAACTAGAAATTATTGTCAATGTGACAACTAAGTCTCAATTCATTTACACAGTATCAGATGGTATCAGTGAAAACAATCTACTAAAATTACAAATAGGGGAGTTTGCCAGTCACATTTGAAGGCATAATGGTTCATCCATTACTGTATTTATTTCAGTTTAGAAGACAACAGCGTGGCAAAGAAAAGATCATCCCTATTTTTCTCATTCTCTTCTAAATACTGAGGAAATGTTTATAACGATTTTGTTTGAAGCCCTTTTGATTTTTCAATCACAAAACTGCCCAAAATGTGTAAAATAAATAAGCGTACCAGGAAGTCTGCCTCTGTTCAGTCATTCAGCAAGCTATTTCTCCAAGTCCCAACGTCCATTTGAAATTAGACTAACAACTTGCATTTATATAGCACCTTTAATGTCATAAAACATCCAAGGCACTTCGCAGGCGTGTAATCAGATGAAACTGGACAAAGAAATGGACACCAGCAAACAAAAATCTACAATCTTCAAGTAAGCATCTTAAAAAGGAAAGATTGGAGAGCTAGTGAGGTTTAAGGGCAAAATTCAATGTCTTAGGAAGCAGCAGAACCCTGACAGTTCTGCCTTATCACATACATACTCTGTTTCTGTAACTGCCACGTATATGAACAGCTACCCTGTTAACTATCCGCTAGCTTCAGGGGGTGGGGGAGGAGAGGAAGTGCAGGAAGAGTTGAAGAAATGTCACAATGCCAAATAATGGGAGTAAATACAGCAGTACAAAGAGAACAATGATGCAATCGGCCCCCTTACATGTGATGGATCAACAGAGATGCTAAAATTAGATTGTTTAAACATATCTCCACCCTTGATTTCTATTTTAAATGGTAATCCTTATGATGGCAAAATGCCAAAGGTGCCACAGGGAATTTGGATCTCTATACTTCCCGTCAGCTACCACAGAAAATGTAGTGCAGATTATCTGACAAGAGACAGAAATTTTAAAAATTGAGAAACATTTAAGCCTCATTACAGTGCAAATAAATGGATATTAGATTTTTTTCTTAACATTGCTTATACTTTTTAGGAACCAGAGTGGATAGAAATTTGAAACATGTACGAGATTAGGAATTCCTTTTGCGTCTTCCCACTGTGTGCGCGCAGGTCAGGGAGAAAGCGAAGGAGGAGACAAGAAAGTGAAGAGCGCTGTGAGGGACGTGGAGTGCAGATTAGTTAAACAGTAATTTCATCAAAATCATGAAATCGTCATAGTACTGATTCATCTTGGCACTCCACAGGACAAACCTGCTTTACATTATCATTCCATAAGCAGGACCCAAATCTCTCTCACTCACCTATTAAAGAGATGAGCTTTACGGACTGGAATCAATTTGGAAGAGGTAGGGGAGAGAAATGGTTTCCTCATTAATTAGCTATCATAAGAAAGAACTGAAAAACAAATGTTTGAACTTTTGTGAAACCAGTATGTATATTGTCAAGCACTTTTTTTTTTTTAAAACGGTTTCAAAATTAGCCATTTATCCTTTTTATATGCATACAAAATATAACATGGCTAAAGAGTTGCAATGCAAATTAAACTTCTGACTGAGAGTTAAATGTCAAGAGCCAAAACAGAGTACGAAATCTACATCACATCTCCATTCCTGCTGTAACACAAATTGTGCAACACTGCCCAACAACGGTCATGTTGGGGAAAGAGAAAACAGACAGGGGGGGCGGAGAAGAAAAATCAAGTTTACATAGAAAAACACAGGACTTTCCACTGGCAAATATATAGCAAATAAGTTCTAATTATAATTATATGAACAACAGAAGAATAATACAAACTATTTCTAGCACACAAGATCAATTTTATCCAAAAGAAAATGTAAAAATACAGGACTAGCAAGAACCACCTTAAAAACACAAATTCACAGCATTTTGACCACATGGGGCTGGTTTAGCTCAGTGGGCTAAACAGCTGGCTTGTAGTGCAGAACAAGACCAGCAGCGCGGGTTCAATTCCCGTACCAGCCTCCCCGAACAGGCGCCAGAATGTGGCAACTAGGGGCTTTTCACAGTAACTTAATTGAAGCCTACTTGTGACAATAAGTTATTATTATAGCATCTGACTATCAGGGCTTTCAGCTCTTGTGGTGACGCATTCCCTCCCTAAACCGCTGTTGCTCCACATTTAAAAGTCTCCTGAAAATCTCATTCTAAGCCTTTGGTCACTTAATTCCCATACTAAAGGCTAGACAGATTATGGTCTTGTCCCTTTTTGTAAAGCTTTGCAGAGCCCTTTCCTACATTGAAGGCACCATATAAATGCAAAAGGTTATTATAGCTGCAGTAGAATCTTGTGTACTTCTTGTTCTTTCTGCTCATCTCTAATACAAGCCATCATATGAAAATTATTTAGATAATAAAGTCAGTTTGAATCTGGATCCCCAAAAAGGTGTATGCATGAATACATGTAAATTCTGCAATAAAAATAGTATCCTGTTCAGCCAACCAAACCAAATCTTTAAATTCGGAGATGCTATTTTGGAAACATTGTATTGTTATAATCACTACTATTTTCAGGAGGAGGATGGAAAAAGTGAACAAATTGACAGCTTTCAAGAGCACAATAGAAACTAGCAAAACAAGGTTGCAATATGGTACATTTGCTAGCCTCATTCCTTAGTTTATAAAAAGATCACAAAAACGCAACATGTACCACTACATTACACCATCTTTCCATCTGCCCAATATGCATGCTCTGCAGGCCCCTACACTCCTTTATCCATTCCCCCTACAAGATAGACAAGGCTCTGATTAGTACCTTCGACACTCAGCTGCTTTCATTAAAAAAACTGCAGGTCTGTCTGGCTACCTACTTTAAAAGAAACCCAAGAGCCCACAAAGCAACTGAAGCTTTGAAAAAGTTCCAGAAACTGGCACATGCTATTGCACAGATGGCCCCAAACAAAAATAAAAGCACAAAAGAGAGGACTGACGGTTATTGGAAAGATGGATCATGGTATATGCACTTACAACATACTGAATGAATGGACATATTCATCTTAGCTTTTTAATCGCACATCAAATAACTGAAAAAAGTTGTAGCATTTCAGATGCAGAGAGCACATTCCCAATAGAGGAAGTGTTAAACTTCCCAAAGCAGTTTCAAATGTAGCACTCAACCATCCCAAGAACAGCACAATCAGCATTAAGTTAGAAAGTACACATGACAAGTTTTATTGAGATTGTCCAAATTCACTTTCAGAAATAGCTTTCCTTCACAAAGTTAGTTCAATCCAACTTGACTAGCAAGATCAAAAATAGGTTACTTAGACTGGCTTAGATTTGGATTTGTTTATTGTCACGTGTACCGAGGTACAGGGAAAAGTATTTTTCTGCCAGCTGCTCAAACAGATCATTTAGTCCATGAAAATAAAATAAAAATTAAATTAAATTTAAAAATACATAAAAGGGCAACACAAGGTCCACAACGTAAATACATAGCGGCATCGAGTGAAGCATACAGGAGCATAGTATTAATCAGGTCAATCCATAAGAGGGTTGTTTAGGAGTCTGGTAACAGCGAGGAAGAAGCTGTTTTTGAATCTGTTCGCGCGTGTTCTCAGACTTTTGTATCTCCTGCCCAGTGGAAGAAGTTGGAAGAGTGAGTAAGCCAGGTGGGAGGGGTCTTTGATTATGCTGCCCGCTTTCCCCAGGCAGCGGGAGGTGTAGATAGAGTCATTGGATGGGAGGCAGGTTCAAGTGATGGACTGGGCTGTGTTCACGGCTCTCTGAAGTTTCTTGCTGTGATGCAGCCAGATAGGATAAGGGAGTCAGGTTTTTTTTTGTTATAATTAATAGAATTTACAGGGCAGGAGGCCATTCAGCCCATCGAGTCTACGCTGGCCCTTGGAAAGAGCACCCTACCCAAGGTCAACACCTCCACCCTATCCCCATAACCCAGTAACCCCACCCAACACTAAGGACAATTTTGGACACTAAGGGCAATTTAACATGGCCAATCCACCTAACCTGCACAACTTTGGACTGTGGGAGGAAACCGGAGCACCCGGAGGAAACCCACGCACACACGGGGAGGATGTGCAGACTCCACACAGATAGTGACCCAAGCCGGAATCGAACCCGAGACAGGATCTGGGATAAGCTCTACAAGTTCCTAAATCTTCTGCAGCTATTGTATAAAATAACATTGAACAGGAAACCCACTCGCTTCTCAAATCACGCGAAGCCCCACAGGGAATTAGAGATCTAAAATACTCCCTTTAGCTGCCAGGCAGTATCCGCATCCATACAGCTTAGCTAAGTGCGCACTAAATGCATGCAGTGATTCTGGGCACTGATAATATGCCAATGTGTCAGATCAGTCTGGTCACAGGTTGCACTGAGACACGACCCACAGTGCTAAGGTAAGTTACTCCACTTGGGCACTGGTCTACAAACAAAGCTTATATATTAAAATATTGCAAACACAAATTATGCTTTTTTTAAAAAAAACCTTTCATGGGCCAGCATTTATTGCCCATCCCTAATTGCCCTTCAGGGGGCATTGAAGAGGCAACCACATTGCTGTAGAGTCACATGTAGGCCAGACCAGGTAAGGATGACAGATTTCCTTCCCTAAAGGACATTATTGAACCAGATGGGTTTTTACGATAGTCATCATTAGACTTTGAATTCCAGATGTTTATGGAATCCATCTGCTGTGATGAGATGCAAATTCTGGATTACTAGTCCAGTGACATTACCACAATGCCACCATCTCCCCCGCAAAAGATTTAAAAAACATGCACACAACTTTATCAGTAAATATCATCTGTGCTACCAAAGGGAAGTTAAGTGAAAGGACATGCCCTTTCTTAACGGATAGGAAGTGAAAAAGGCAAAATACACCAGCTCTTCCAAGCAAATAGAAACTATTAATAATCAACACTCAGCAGCTTTGGTACAATTTGCTCAGTTTCACATCCCACTTTTGTTACGTTAGTCCAGTCCACCCATGTCTATATTGATACAAACTATTAAACTGAGTGCTGAGCATATCATGAAAATGGAGCTCCCCGGGCACAAAGTTTAGGCACGGCCTGGTGCAACACTAGCCTGCACAAAATAGGTCTTGGGCTCAGCTCTTCAAAGTTTCATGGTTTAGACACTTCCAAAGGCTGTCATTAAAAAAAAAAATAAGACCATTGGATTTCAACAAACCAAGTCAGTACAAGGAAAATCGGATGTAATCAAGCGCAGGGTAGGTTTTGAACTGAGAAAAGGGCTCTGATTGCAAGTCTGCAAAGTAACTCCACTCAACAGCAACCGCATATATATTATGAGAGACGGGATGAACAACAAGAGAAACAGCCAGGACAGGATCCTTCAACTGCTATTCAATGACTTTTGCCAGAAAGTGCATGTGTAGGGGTGCAGGAATAGAATTGGAGCTGTAGCCACCCGAGTTGGCCACTTCCCGACTTAAAATGGAGAACCGCAAAGGCTGAAGGGAAATTCAGCCAACATAAGCAAAAACTAGCAGGTGCAAGTTTACTGTGTATTAGACTCTGCAGAAACCCAGACAGCATCGATACAAGCAGCCATCTGCATAGTAATGTAACAGCCATCTACATAGTAATGAGCGATCCCTGGGAACAATCGAAACATTTAAAGGTAAACAAAGCCAAGCCAGACTCCTCGGCACCAGCAGGAGCCAACACAAAAGAGGTTAATGGACACTTAAAGACCGCCCTACGATCAGGGAACAGCTCCAGTATTGGAGAAATTGAACCAAGTGATTGGAACAAAGTCCAATCACTTGAAACCAGGTACGGGGTCCGCCCCGAAGGGCGGGAAGCCCCTGGGGACTATAAAGTAAAGCCCCCAAGTTCAAATCGTCCTTCTTGACAGGGTCACTCAGCAACGAGAAGCAACCCCTGAGAGTGAACTGTCCGGCGGCCTCCAAGGAAGTAAGTCTCAAGTCAACGCTCGCTACGAGATAGGTGCTCCTAGCTACCAGTCCATACCAGCTTTTGAATCCCACAGACTCAGTACCTGAACGAAAGGCCATTTGTTCTCCTGCCCTGGTGGACCAGTCCGAAGCTAAGTATAGGCCTGTTAGTTATAGAAATAGCCTAGAAAGTAGAGTTTTTGCATGAGTAGCGATTTACTGTGTATAATAAATGTGTATTGATTTGAATCTTACTAATTGGTGTGTTGAGTTATTGATCATTACTTGAACTTGAACCTCGTGGCGGTATCATGAAGATACCTGGCGACTCTAGAACAAAGGTTATAAAACAGAGCCAATTGAACCAACCAAAAGTTAGCAACAGAGCTCAGTTGCAATGTTATTATGATTGAGTAGTCTGTGATTCAGTCGATGTTGACACATGAAGAACAAGTACTTAAATAATCAGAGAATGTATCTGTACTCCAGAAAAGACGCAAACATCCAGAAATGGGGCTAATTAAGGTTACTTTAAAATGAGATGAGAACAAGTTTTTCAAACATGCATGCAATTTGCCTGAGCAACCAAATTCCTCTACTCAATAAATTCATAATAGACACTAGCCCCAACTCCCATCTCAGTTTCAATATCCACCTCTCTTCCTGTAAAGTTCTCGCGTACCAACGTTTTGACCAAGCTTTAGGTCACCTGCCCTAATGTCACCTTCTTTCACTGCCAATTTTTGTTATAACACTCTGAAGAACCTTGGGATGACTTACGATATAAATGCAATTTGTTGTTGCAATGAAAAAGTGAAAATCATTTAATTACATCATTATCAAACGGAGTGCTGAGCACATCATAAAAATGGAGCTCCCCAGGCACAAAGTACAGGTACAGCCTGGTGCAACGCTAGCAGCACGTTAGCACAGTAGTTAACACAGTTGCTTCACACCTCCAGGGTCCCAGGTTCAATTCCTGGCTTGGGTCACTGTCTGCGTGGAGTCTGCACGTTCTCCCAGTGTGTGCGTGGGTTTCCTCCGGGTGCTCCAGTTTCCTCCCAAGATGTGCAGGTTAAGTGGATTGGCCATTCTAAATTGCCCTTACTGTCCAAAAAAAAGGTTAGGTTGGGTTACGGGGATAAAGGGGATGGGGGAGGCACGAGGCTTAGGTAGGGTGCTCTTTCCAAGGGTTGGTGCAGACTCGATGGGCTGAATGGCCTCCTTCTGCACTGTAAATTCTATGATTTTATACCTTCGGTTTACTTAGTTTAAAAATTACTGCACCTAGAATTCTGCAGAACCACTTTCACCACTCCCAAACTCAACTACTGTGCCCAAATCCTTAAACACACAGGGTTCTATATAATTTACCCTTTTTGAACCATGATGTACTGTAGTACCAAACAGTATTTTCCTTCATTGCTGGTCAAATACAAGCATTCAGGAAAGGAAAATCGAGGGTGGCATGTGGCGCAGTGGTTAGCACTGGGATTGCGGCACTGAGGACCAGGGTTCGAATCCCGCCCCTGGGTCACTGCCCGTGTGGAGTTTGCACATTCTCCCCATGTCTGCATGGGTTTCACCCCCACAACCCAAAGATGTGCGGGTTAAGTGGATTGGCCACGCTAAATTGCCCTTAAATTGAAACAAAATAGATAATTGGGTACTCTAAATTTATTTTAAAAAAGGAAAGGAAAATTGGAACTTCGGCTCGGGCTAGTTGATATGCAACCCCAGTCAAATCTTAAGTGCTCAGCAAGCCAATCAGTTCAAAAACAATTGCTGCTCAAGAAGAGAGCACTTTCTCAGTCTATCTCAAGGATGGTCAACTACAATGATCTTGTCAGAATCACCCACATCCCATGAACAAGTACTGGCAAGTGAAGAGGACACTCAGAATGCATTGTTCCACCGGTGTGTTAACTCATTTACACAGATCTTCCTTGAGGCTTTTAGCTGCTTGATTGATGCTTTGCAACTACAATGCTGAAAGAAGAATCCTTTTTATTAAGAGTTTCCATCTCTCCAAGAGGTGGCCTCAGGTCAATCTAAATTCATCAACCTGCTTTGAAAACTCTGCTCACAATTTGACAGCTTTGACAAATTTCACCAGAGCAGCTAACCAAGCCCACAACAATCAACAACATTCTTTTAAAAGGTCAATTTGTCATTTCTCCCAATGTTAACAAATCCTTTAAAAAAGATTCCAGGATCTGGATCCACATCTTCACAAAAAAGGAATCAGTTCTTCCTTAGGCCATACCCGGTATAAAAAAAACTTGTTAAAATTGTTTACAGATTAACAAATGGGTGAAAACACTCCATCCACCTTCAGTGGCGGAAGTAAATATAAACAATACATTAACACATTTAATCAAAAGTTATCCTTCTCAGTTTTAAAGACATGCCTTTAACACAATTATATTAAATCTGCAAAACTAGAATAGGTCAGGATAAGCAAGCAAAGTCTTCCAAGATGGCATTTAACCCTCAGAAGTTCATTCAGCAGTTTTTCTAACAGCTCAGCAAGAGGTTGAGCCATTTACAACAGAATGCTAGGTTTGGCCCTGGCATTTGTTATATTAAACAATGTAGTGGGGGCATTAGAGAGCTGTTTCTTCCTTGCCATAACCAATTCCTTTGCTTTAATCTTTAAACTGCAACTCATGGATCCTCCATCTCTTTTTTTTTAAGCAAACAATTTTATTGAGGTATTTTAGGCATATAGAAAAATGACATTGTACAGTACAAACAAAAAGTCAAGACACAAATTACACATTAAACATAATGCAAACCACAGCTCTGTTCACGCACGGACCTGCCTCAATATCCCCCTACTCTACCTATACTCTACTCTAGCCACCCCCCCCCCCAACCCCCCCGCTGCTGATGCTTACTCCTCTGCGAAGAAGTCAATAAATGGCTGCCACCTTCGGGCGAACCTCTCAAGGCGAACTTGACTTTCTCGAGGCCAAGAAAGCTCGCCACGTCCGATAGCCATACTTCAGCCCTCGGGGGCTTTGAGTCCTTCCATGCTAACAGTATTCGTCGCCGGGCTACCAGGGAAGCAAAGGCCAGAACATCGGCCTCCCTCTCTTCCTGGACTCCCGGGTTCTCCGAAACCCCAAAGAATGCCACCTCCGAGCTCATTACCACCCCAGTTTTCAACACCCGGGACATGACATCTGCGAATCCCTGCCAATAACCACTCCGAGTTTAGGGCACAACCAGAACATGTGTACATGGTTAGCCAGCCCTCCAGCACATCTAGCATACTTGTCCTCCAGCCCGAAGAATCTGCTCATCCGGGCGACCGTCATGTGGGCCCGGTGCACGACCTTAAACTGGATCAGGCGGAGCCTGGCGCATGTTGCGGTCGTGTTTACTATGCTCAGGACTTCTGCCCAAATACCGTCCTCCAGTTCCGCCCCCCCCCCCCCCCCCCCCCGAGCTCCTCCTCCCACTTAAGCTTCAGGTCCTCGATCTGCGTATCCTCAGCTCTCATTAGCTCATTGTAGTCGTCTGAAACTCTACCCTCTCCCACCTCTCCCCTAGAAACTACCCTGTCCTGCCTCCACTTCGGGGGGGGAGACGTGGGAAGGACGGCACCAGTCTGCATACAAAATCCCTCACCTGCAAGTATCTAAAGTCATTCCCTCTCGTCAGCCCAAAGCTCCCTTCCAGGAACAGATCCCCCATCCTCACAATCCCCGCCCTCCTCCACAGTCGATGGCACCCGGGGCAAATCGGTGGTTGCCGCAGATTGGGGTCCACACCGATGCTCTTACCTCCCCTACATGCCTCCTCCACTGGCCCCAGATCCGAAGAGCCACCACCACTATCGGGCTGGTGGAGTACCGTGCTGGCGAAAGCGGCAGAGGCGCCGTGACCAGGGCTGCTAAGTTAGTGCCCCTGCACGAAGCAGCCTCCATCCGCTCCCAAACCGACCCCGCACCCATCATCCATTTCCTTATCATCGCCATGTTGGCCGCCCAGTAATAGTTGAAGTTCGGCAACGCCAGCCCCCCTTCTCCTCGGTTCCTTTCAAGCATCACCCTCTTTACCCGCGGGGACTTCCCCGCCCATACAAATCCCAGAATAATTTTATTCAGCCTCTTAAAGAAGGACCGTGGGATAAAGATGGGGAGACACTGAAAAACAAGAACTGTGGGAGAATCGTCATCTTAACAGTCTGCACCCTCCCCACCAATGACAGCGGGAGCGCATCCCACCTCTGGACCTCCTCCCTCACTCGTTCCACCAGTCGGGACAGGTTGAGCTTATGCAATCTGCCCCAGTCCCGTGCCACCTGAATCCCCAAATATCGGAAACTCTCCCCCACTAGCCTGAATGGCAACCCCTTCAGCCTACTCTCCTGTCCCCTCGCCTGAATTACAAACAACTCGCTCTTAGCCATGTTCAGTTTGTATCCGGAGAACCGACCAAATTCCCTCAGGATTGCCATGATACCTGCCATCCCCACCATTGGGTCTGATATATAACAGCAGATCATCCGCCTATAACGAGACTCTATGTTCCACTCCCCCCGGACCAGCCCTTTCCAGCCCCTAGAAGCTCTCAGTGCAATTGCCAGTGGCTCTATGGCCAGCGCAAACAGCAGTGGGGAGAGAGGGCAGCCGTGTCTTGTCCCACGGTGCAGTCTAAAGTAGTCAGATGTCGTCCAGTTCGTCCTTACACTCGCCTCCGGGGCCTGATACAATAACCCAACCCAGTCGATCCCGATCCCCCCCCCCCCCCCCCCCCGAACCCACCGGCCCCACTATCCCGGCAAATTCTTTGTAAAACTCCACCGGTTTTACCCGGCTGCATGACCTTCAGGCCCCCCAACACCGGTTCGATCCTGACCAGGGCCCCCAGTCCGTCCACCAACCCCCTCCCCACTCTTGGGAAGGTCAGTCTGTCCAAGAATCGCCTCATTCCCCCCCCACCGGTCCCCCGGGTGGTTCCGAAGTGTACAGCTTCCTATAAAAGTCCCGAAAAACCTTGTTCAGCCCTGCTGGATCATCCACTAGATGACCTTCCCCAGCCACTATCCTCCCTATTTCCCTAGCCGCTTCCCTCTTCCTCAGTTGCTGCGCAAACATTCTACTGGCCTTCTCCCCATGCTCATAAATCCCGCCTTTTACCTTTCTAAGCTGCTCTACAGCCTTGCCTGTAGTCAGCACCCCAAATTCGGCCTGCAGCCTCTGTCTTTTCCTGAGTAACTCTGGCCTCGGGGATTCCGCGTAACTCCTGTCCGTCCATAGAATTTCCTTAATCAGCCGGTCCGTCTCTGCCCTATCTGTCCTTCCCTGTACGCCCGGATTGAAATCAGCTCCCCTCTCACCACTGCTTTCAGTGCCTCCCCGAGCACCGCTGCTGAGACTTCTCCAGTATCGTTCACCTGCAGGTAATTCTGCATGCATTTCCTCAGCCTCTCGCACACCACCTCGTCCGCGAGTAGTCCAACTTCCAGTCTCCACGGTGGGCGCTGAAAGCTGTCCTTACAAAATTGCAGGTCTACCCAGTGCGGAGCATGGTCCGATATGGCAATTGCCGAATATTCTGCCCCCACCATTCCGGCCAGCAAGTCCCTACTCACAACAAAGTAGTCAATTCGGGAATACACCTTGTGGACGTGGGAGTAGTACGAGAACTCCCTCGCCATCGGCCGGCTAAATCTCCATGGATCTGCTCCCCCCATTTACTCCATGAACCCTCTCAGTTCCTTTGCTGGCAACCTGCCCGTTCTTGAGCATGACCGGTCCAGGACCGTATTAAAGTCCCCGCCCATGATCAACTTACGCGAGTCCAAGTCAGGGATCTTCCCTAGCATCCTCCTAATAAAATCCACATCATCCCAATTAGGTGCATGCACACGGATCAGGACTACTCTCACCCCTTCAAGCTTACCCCTCACCATAACGAACCTGCCACCCCCATCCAGACTGTGCCTTCTGCCTCAAATTTATTAATCAGGATCGCAACCTCCCTCGTCTTAGAATCAAGCCCCGAATGAAAGACCTGACTGACCCAGCCCTTCCTTAACCTAACCTGGTCTGCCACTTTCAGGTGCATCTTCTGCAACAAGACTATGTCTGCCTTCAGAACCCACAGATGCACAAACACACTCGCCCTCTTCACTGGCCCATTTAACCCTATAACGTTCCAGGTGATCAGCCTGGTTGGGGGGGGGGGGGGGGGGGGCATTTCGCCCCCCAGGCCCCCCTTTGCAGATCAGCCATCCCATTTCCTTGGCCAGCCCCCCAGCCATGTGTCGCGCTTCCTCTGGCCCGCCTCCACCCATGACCTCCTCACTGTTACCATGCCCAGTTCCCATCCCGTCAGCAGAACAACTCTTTCCCCCCCCCCCACTCCCCCCCAGCAACACCATCCTATCACCTAACCCCTGCCCTAATCTAACTATATGGACAACCCCCCACCTCGGCTCTCGTTGACTAGCTGCACTCAGCTAGCCTGGGGCTCCCAGCCTCGGCTCC
The DNA here is from genome assembly GCF_047496885.1 of Scyliorhinus torazame. Classification (NCBI taxonomy): domain Eukaryota; kingdom Metazoa; phylum Chordata; class Chondrichthyes; order Carcharhiniformes; family Scyliorhinidae; genus Scyliorhinus; species Scyliorhinus torazame. The sequence goes on from NC_092712.1 coordinate 261,629,495, forward strand.
AGCCAGTCTCCCACCAATTGTTCCCAGTCACCCCTCCCCCCGACCCCTCCACACCACCTCCCCAGATCAGCCCTACTTAAGCAAACACTCTTATGTACAAGTCATAAACAACCCCCACAATAGCACAATTCAAGTTAAACAAGAAAAAAAAGATAAGAAATAACAGGCACTCTTCAGTACTTCCCATACAGACACAGAAAAAAATTGCACAAAGTTCCCCTGAAGCATCCATTTTAACCCAACCCTTTTAACTGTTTTCTTTATTAATTCCCCCCCAGCCAAACTCCAACTAAGCAAAGAGCCCAAACAGGAAACATTCAGGTACACCACGCAAAAAACAAAAACAAAAAACGATACATCACAAAACGGGAGCGACACCACATATACTTAAACGGTCTAACAGGAGTCCAAACGTCCTCAGCTCAGGGCCAGTCCTTGCTTCTTAACGAAGTTCATCGCCCCTTCGGGTTCCTCAAAATAGTAGTGCTGACCCTTATACGTGACCCACAGTCGCGCCGGAAAAAGCAGCCCGAATTTCACCTTGTTTTTAAACAGTATTTCCTTCACCTGCCTGTAGTCTCCCTTCCTCCTGGCCACCTCCACGCTCAAATCTTGGTACACACGCAGGGTGGTATTGTCCCAAATACAGCTTTGTGTGCTCTTTGCCCATTGCAGCACCCGTTCCTTGTACAGGTACCTGTGAAAGCGTACCACCATCGCTCGTGGGGGACCCCCTTGTCGCGACTGCCTCACCTGCACTCTGTGTGCCCCGTCCACCACTGGCGGGCGCGGGAATACCTCGTTCCCCAGCAAATTCTGAAACATACCCTCTACATATGCGGCAGCGTCTAGCCCCTCCGCCCCCTCTGGGAGGCCCATGATTCTCACGTTGTGCCGGCGAGATCTGTTGTCCAGGTCCTCCAGCCTTTCCAGAAGCACTTTTTGCTGGTCCCTCAGTCTCCGAATTTCCACATCCGTCACCGTTTGAAAGTCAGCCTGTTCCTCCACTGACTTCGCCAACTGCAGGAGCTTCTCAGCCTGATCATCCAGCCTTTTTCCCATCCGATCAATCGACTTCTTAAGCGGCTCCAAGTTGTCACGCTTCAAAGCCAAAAAGCCCTCCTGCATAGTCTGTAGCAGCTGCTCCATTGTGGGCTGGGCTGTCGGCTCCTTGCTCTGAACACCAGCCATGCTGATCTCTCTCACAGCCTCCACTGTGCCCTTACTCGACCACTTCTTCTGCTGTTTACGGTCCCTCCGGCTTCTTAGGTCCATACAATTCTGTATGGGTCCAGTTCCCGAGTACTTTTGCTTTCCAGTTCCACGCTCAAAAGCGCAAAAATGTCAGGGGAAAAGGTCCAAAAGTCCGACCGAAACGGGAACCACCAAATGTGCGACTTACTCCCTCATAGCCGCCACAGGAAGTCGGATCCTCCATCTCTAAAGAAAACCTCATTTCACTGCCTCCGCCTCCATTTTCTCAACATCAAGTCCATCACACCACCTCTTCTTTCACCCAGCTCTGACCTAATCATTAAACGCCCCACCCACTAATCAAGGTCAACTACTCAAGACCTACTTCCTGAATTCCTCCAGCCAGACTTCTGACTCCCTTTATTGGCTTCCTTTTAGCAAGCTTAATTGCTTCAAAACTGACATTACCTGCCCGTTGACTCTTTTGTGCTCTCCAATCACCAACCACACAAATTCCTTTTCTATTCTACAGACTTCAAGAGTATTGTCAGCACACAATAATATACATGTATTCACCTCTGATTAAATATATTTACCTATTGTCACCATGCCCCATTGAAAGTTTCTCAAAACAAAACTATAAATGCTTCAATAAAATATTTTCTTTAAAAAAAGTTTCTCAAAACCCCCAGCTTGCAACCTCCCAATTTACAAACGCCATTTAAAAATCTACCATTTCTCCCATAAAACATCATAGCTGTAGTACTTTGCTGCATGCCTGAAAAAATGCAAGTTAATGAATGTGAAGGTACTAAATGCATGTTCTTCCTTTCTTAGAAGCCCTCAGACAAGTCAAGCCTACGCTTTGTCCAAGCCCCAACAATGCAATCCCCAAAACTCAGTCCTAGATTTGACTTTGTGCCTCTGGGATTTAAAAAGGGAATTGTTGGATAAATCTTAAAATCAGATCACTGGAATCAGTTAGCAACAGCTTGAAATATATAAATGATTTAGTGCGACACAGATTAAATATTTTATATGTGGCTACTCTATAGTTATGTGGTCCAAGTCGACAAAGAATTAGGCAGACCTACCTTCAAGCACCAACAACTTTATATCTGACCCAATAATTTTGCCCTCACAGGTTTTAATGTGCAGGGTTAACCGCAACCGCAACTTACACGTTACCAAAAACTTATACTACAGTATTCAAATACAGATATGCAAGACAAACCCACACAATGCAGTTCCAATGTTAAATATATAACAGCCTAAGCCAGGATGCTACGCAAAATGGACAAAAAGACACCCACTGCCAACATCGGCAGCACGGTAGCATTGTGGATAGAACAATTGCTTCACAGCTCCAGGGTCCCAGGTTCGATTCCGGCTCGGGTCACTGTCTGTGTGGAGTCTGCACATCCTCCCAGTGTGTGCGTGGGTTTCCTCCGGGTGCTCCGGTTTCCTCCCACAGTCCAAAGATGTGCAGGTTAGGTGGATTGGCTGTGATAAATTGCCCTTAGTGTCCAAAATTGCCCTTAGTATTGGGTGGGGTTATGGGGATATATGGTGGAGGTGTTGACCTTGGGTAGGGTGCTCTTTCCAAGAGCCGGTGCAGACTCGATGGGCCGAATAGCCTCCTTCTGCACTGTAAATTCTATGATTATCTATGATCAATCCCACCAATAAAGTCAGCAGGGACTGGGCTACAGAAAAACCCAAATCATTTCAATTCCATGACAAATTTTTAAAAACCCACCCCGATAACGCCAGCTCATTGTAGGTTTAAAGATTATGACAGTAGCGATAGCTAGTCAAACAGGCCAGTGCCAATATTACCTCTGTAACCACCCAGTTGTAGAGCACCTGTTCATACAGAAAATGTTAGACACCCCCAATCTTTCAACAGCTTACCTTGTACACACACTTGTTAACTACATAGTCACCAACAATCAGCTGGCTTAACAAAAGTTCCACCTTACACAAAGATCCTCCAATATATTACTGTGGGCTCTTGTTGAACTTTTTCCAAGCCTTCAATTTGATCAGATTTCTGTAAGGTGGCTGGCCCACCACCTTGATTCATTAAATGTTATTAGGTAGATTTTATTATACAAATCATGAATACTCAACAAACTTTGAATATTTTTTCTTTTTTTTTTTAAATTTAGAGTACCCAATTCTTTTTTACAATTAAGGGGTAATTTAGTGTGGCCAATCCACCTACCCGGCATACATTTGGGTTGTGGGGGTGAGAAACACACCAAGATGCTTCAGAGGCACAAGGTTAAAACTGTAAATCAAACCGGAGGGGACTTCCGGTTGCGGCCATGAACTGATCGGTCGCACACAAGGTCGCTCTCACTTGGAGGCTTAGGTTTTGGCCCTTTCTACCTGGTTAACGGGTGTTTTGGTGGGAAACAGAACAAGGCAATTGAAGTTTGTTGGTTTCTCCTCCAAAGTGGGATGTCGGCGGGTTACAAATAATATCAGCCTTAAATCGAATAAAGCACCTGCTCCAGGGTTAAATGATTCTCGTGGCGTAGGAAAGTAGAGTGGACCTTGGCTGAATCGTCCTCGCCCTCTCGACTGCCTATGGGGAATTTAAGAAGCACTGACACGAAATGTGGGAGGATCTGTCCAGGACGATTAGCAGTAGTTCCTCTTCACAGGGCTTTGGAAACGGTGGAGAAGCGAATGAAGTCACAGTGCACGACGATTCAGGGGATGGAGATGGCGGCCTTGGATCATAGCGACCGGATCACGTTTCTGGAGGTAGAGGTAACAATGCTGCCAGAGGCCCGCAAAGTGTTATGGCCAGAGTAGACGACCAGGAGAATCGATCCAGGTATCAAAGTTTAAGAGTAATAATCTTTATTAGTGTCACAAGTAGGCTTACATTAACAATGCAATTAAGTTATTGTGAAAATCGCCACACTCCAGCACCTGTTCCAGGATCCGGAGAGCCTTCCTGCAGAGGGGACGGTCAGCTATATGAGGAGCCCAGTGGTGGTGGCATCCTTTAAAATTTGGAACCATTGAGGCGGCAGTTTGGATTGGGGGGCAAGTTGGTATGTCGCCAATTTCTGGAAACCATAGCTTTGCACCATCAGGGATAGATGCAACTTACAGGAGTTGGAGATGGGAGGGGGTCAAGAGAACTAGGGATCAGTTTGTGGAAGGTAGGTTTGCAGGGCTGGAGGAGTTGAAAGATCAATCCCGAGGGAGAGCAAATTTAGGTATATGCAGGTACGGGACTTTGTTATCAAGGAGTTACCTCGCTCAGTTGCTGAGGCATACGTTGATGGATAGATCGACATGCGATGAGCTGGGGGAAGGGAAGATCTCGGATACATATAGGCGGTTACTGGAGATGGGGAATGCTCCATTAGAAGAGATAAATGGGAAGTAGGAGGAGGAGCTGGGAGTGAAATACTGTATCAGGTGAACTCTATCTCCTCTTGAGCCTGATTCAATTTAAAGTGGTTCACAGGGCTCATATGACTAGAGCAAGTATGAGTGGGTTCTTTCCTGGTGTGGAGAATGCGAGAGGTACTCAAGGGAACCAGCGAATTGCATGCATATGTTTTGGTCCTGCACGAAAGTGGTTGAGTTCTGGGCATCAGTGTTTGAGACTTTGTTGATGATCATGGGGGCGAGATTGGAGCCGTGCTCTTTGGTGGCCATTTTCGGCATATCGGATTTACCCGAGCTGCTGGGGAAGGGGGCCGATGTCGTGGCCTTTGCCTCAGATTGCCCAGCAACGAATCCTACTAGAATGGAGGTCAGCAATGCCACCAGGGCTTCGGCATGGTTGGGAAATGTGGCAGAATTCCTACAGATGGAAAAATAGTGTTGGAGGAGGGGTTCCATTCAAGGTGGAGGCCATTCACCTGTGTTTTCAAAGATCTATTTATCACCAGCAATTAAGGGAGGGGGATTGGGGGTTTATTTTGGGGGTAAATAGAGTTACTTTATAAAGATATAATAATGACAAACTATCTGTAATGTGCCTGTGGTGTGTTATATTATTTTATAAATTGTGGTATTGTTTGGAATATAATATATTTTTTAAACCAGAGGAGGAGCTTGGCAAAGAAGCGGGTTTTAAGGATTATTTTAAATTCAAAGGAACTGATCTTGAGGGAGATGTGAATTTTAGGTAAATGAGGTTACAGAGATAAGGAGGGGGCATGGCATTGAAGGTCTTTACACACAAGGTTGAGAATTTAAAATGACGTACAGTAGGAACAGAGTTAGCAAGGTCAGGAGAGATGGGCGAGTAGCATTTGGTGCATGATGAGGTACCAGCAGCAGAGTTTAGAGCATTGAGGATGGAAAGTGACCTTGGAGAGCATTGCAATCGTCAAGTCTGTAGGTGACAAAGGCAAAGAGCTTCAATAGCTGATAAACTGAGGCAGGTGACGAGTTGGGTGCCAATATAAAAAGTGAAAGCAGGTGGCTGTCTTCATCATAGAAACGGTATAGGGTCAGAAACTCAGCTCAGTTATATAGGGTGCCAAAGCGGCAAACTGTGTGATTCAGTGGTCATGAATGGGAATGGAACTGATTGTAAGGTTACAGAATTGATGCGTAGGGTCAAAAGCAAAGGCCTTTTAGTCTCATAAATATGATAACAATCCCCTATCCGCAGTTATTACTGCCAAACGAAAGCTTGCAAATTGGGGATCGGTCAAAAATAGTTTATTTGAGGTTCTGGAGATTCTCAAATAGGGAGGAGTGAAATAAAATATGGGCAGGTCCATTGAGCTAGGAGGTAGAGGGAAAGCAATAGAGTAAGATGCTGTTGGTTATGCCAATTGTTGCAGAGAGACATGTACAACGGTTACAGCAATTGGGGAGGTAATTTAATTATTATTGTGGCAAGGAGGATACCTGTCTGGAAAGATTCAGCAAGGAGTTGCATGAAATATGATAAAGGAGATTTGGGAAGCGACACTTAAGACATGCGGAGGTAAGGAAGGCTGGAAGATGGGGTGTAAGTAAAACCAAGCTCGTGAACTGAAGGCGAGGGCAGAAGCAAGAAGGTACAAGGAGACAGTTCACAGATTGGAGACTATTTTTTGCTGCCCAGGTCAATTCTGCAGTAATGGGTGGTTTTAGAAGAAAAGATCAAAATACAACAGCACATTGTGTGGTCCTGCGATGGAAGGCTAACTTAGTGGTGTGACTGGTATGCTCAAGCTTTGTGCCTTTTGGGCTTGGGAGGCAAAGACGGAAGCCACACCAGGACGTTGACTGATGGGAAGTAAGTAGGTGAGGGAGGGGGAGTAGTAGAGAAAAATCAACAACTGCAATTTAATATAGTGAATTAAATATCAAAAGTTGAAGTACTAGCAGCTGTAAAGTATAAGCACAGAAGGAATATCCTTTCTTCCTCTTTCACATACTTTCAGCACTTCATTCCCCTTCAGCATGTCAGGATCTAAATCATTTTCAAACTTGTATGCACAAGGAGACAGTGGAAAGGATTTGGGGGGGGGGGGGGGGGGGGGAGAAAAGAGAGGAAGAATATTTTTCAAAAGCATCGTAATCTACTCAACAAAGCCTAGCCCCATTTGTGTGCTAATTAGAAGCAGAAACATAGCCAGTAATGATGTACATAAAAAGTAGATATCTCTCAGAAAATACATGAACTGTACATAAAACCAGATCTGGCAAATCAAAGTTGCTTCATGTGCAGAGACTTGCACTGCAAAACATTGGCCAGGATTCCACACATCAACTATTTCCTTTACTCATATCTCTTGCAAGTATACAGCTGCTCAACTGCAGCAAGTCAGGACAATAAGGTAGAGCAATCAATGGGGATAGGGTAGGGAGAGCAAGATCTGATATCAACCAACACAAACCGGCTTTTCTCTGTACAGATGCCTAGAGAAGCATTCTCCAGAATTTTTTATTTTCTATAAATTTATAGTACCCAGTTCATTTTTTCCAAGTAAGGGGCAATTTAGTGCGGCCAATCCACCTAGCCTGCACATCCTACGCAAACACAGGGAGACTGTGCAAACTCCACACGGACAGTGACCCAGAGCCAGGATCGAACCTAGGACCTCAGCGCAATGAGGCAGCAGGGCTAACCCACTGCGCCACCATGCTGCCCCATTCTCCAGAATTTTAAGATTTCATTCCAGGAATCCAACATTTGCCGTTTTACCATTAATGAGCAAAACATGCCTCACAAAAGAGAGAAAATTAAAGCTGTGCAGTAGTGACGATATAGTGAAGTAGTGGAGGTGACCAAGAGAGGCAGATTGGGTGGCAGAGACAGCAAGAAAGTGTTTGAAGAGGAGAGAATTCAAGCATATACAGGCACAGTGGCTGAAGGCTGTGCCACCAAAATTTGGCACAATGTTTCAGCAGAGTAGAGCAACATTTATAAAGTTGCAAAGATAATATGGATAATGTCAAGGTGTATGGATTTTAAGTCAACCTGGGAGAAGATAACCACTTTAATCTGGTTTCTGTTCAGTTGATGAAAGTTCTAGCTGGTCTACCATTTGCTGAGAATTTAGAAAAACTCTGCACAGATTTTAGGCATGCCACATTTCATCCAAGCATTGTATAAAACAGACACACTAGGATTCTAAAACACCCATTTTATTTCACTCTCCAATAAGAACTTCAGGAACTTGAAATATCTTACCTGTTCAAGCTCCAGGGGTGGCCCATAAGCAGTAGCTCATATTTATATAGTACCTTGTCAAGTAAAATAAAACCCAAAAGTGCTTCACAAAATAAATTACTTTTAGAAGTCAATAATTTGTGGCATAAAAAACTGGGGCAGACAATGTGATGAATGCTGCCTCAATGACAATGAAATGAATGATCATTGGGGTTTTTCATTGCTGTTGGCTGGCAGGAAAATTGGTCAGGGCACCAGGAGAATTCCCTCCTCCTTGCCTTGGCAGTCATTCAAGAAGCCCATGCCACAATTCACTGAAACGAGGCCTTTGTTTAACATTTCCAGGGAAAGGAAATACCTATGTGAATGCATCACATCATTTATTCCACATTGGAGCACCAGCCTAGATGATGCACTTAAGTCCTGGTTTGTATATCTTGAACCAGGAGCCCTCTGGGCCTTAGCCAAGACTGTCAATCAGAGCCACTTTCATGCTGTATTTCAGAAACCAACACTTCCCAGTTGGCTCTTAGCATTTACATTTCTGAACTAACTTCCTTGATCCAGTGGCAGACTGATACAGCCATGAAAATCTAGGCCAGAGATAAGGAAACTGGATTTAGAAGTGCAAACCCTGGAAGTAGGATAATTGACACCAGTTTTGTAGATCTAATTAAGAAAGTAAGTGTCAGTAAGGAAAGGAGCTTAGCCGAAGATCCAGCAACCCATTGCGTTGCTTAACCTGCAAAAGTTCCTCTCCTGGCCAGGCAGATGCAAAATAAAGGTGAATAAAGCCCAGGCTTTTTAATTGGTTTTTAAAAAGTGTTCAGAAAATTGGCAAATTAAGTTGGGTACAGAGGAGGAGGATTCCATCAGTAAAAACACTTGCGCTCAGTATTTTCCAGGAACAAAAAATAGTTAGGAAAGAGGATAATTATGAGGAAAGTGAACAGAATTTATTTTGAATTGTAGTTCTTTTTTACCACAGTTTAGAATTAATGATATATTAATGAAGCAATCCTCGATGATGAGTTTTATTCTAACAATAATATTTTGTGTGTCTAGAGTGTAGCGGATAAAAGCAAAACCCAAGCCCAGGGAGATGGGAATTACCCACCACCAATCCAAATGTTAATAGCTGAAGAAAACAGACTGTACAAACCTTTTTTTTTTTTTAAATTTAGAGTGTCCAATTATTTTTTTCCAATTAAGGGGCAATTTAGCATGGCCAATCCACCTACCCTGCACATCTTTTGGGTTGTGGGGGTGACACAGGAAAAATGTGCAAACTCCACACGGACCCAGGGCCGGGACTGAACCTGGGACCTCGGCACCGTGAGGCAACAGTGCTAACTGTCATGATATGCAGATAATGATATACAGGCAGGCACAGACAGGCAGCTAATGAACACAGAGAACAGGACATGCCCAATGAGCAGGCAGGACACTCAGGGGTAGTATCGCACAAGGCACTCACTCCACCTCTTTCCGCTGATGAACATCTACAGAGTGAGTCAGGGTGTATTTACAGTATCACACCTCCAGCACGTGGCTAAGAGCTAGTCTGGTTCAGTCAGACAGAGTAACCACACTTAGGTTAGCAGAGAGTCGAACTCATAGAGAACTGCGCTAACTGTGCTACTGGTTCAATAAATCAGATTGAACTAACTTCAAGGTCTGGAGTATCTTTTGGTTAAAGTTGCATCCAGTTGCAGCCCGTGTTATCCCAAAGTACATAACACGACACTAACCACTGTGCGACCGTGCCGCCCATCAAGACTGTACAAACCTGACAGATTGAGACTTTTAGAAACAAAGGAAGAGAGATTATAAACAGAAAGCAAAAAGATTGAAATAGGGAAAGAAAAGGAGTCTTTTGTTCAAAATCGAGAGTCTCAAGAAAAGCTTCCTCCAACTGCAATATCTGGACTAGTAGCTTTGAAAATTCAGGACTGCAAAGAGTAAAAATACACAGGTCTGTCAGCATCTATAGAGAAGATATTTAGCATTTTGGCGTGTACCCTTCAGAATTGTGTAGGCGCAGGTACAGTATCTTTTATTTAAAAGTGCTTCAGAAATCATAGCTGGTTGGTTTCTTTATATCAATAATTCAGAAACAAATACGCACCCCTCAATAACCTATCATCCATAAACTGAAATGTTATTGTGGATACCATTGCTGAGTTGCTCAGATGACTGCAGGGAGTGGCGATACATATTATAGGGTCAGTTTTGATTGCAGGGGCTAAGAGCTATATGGCAAACTGAATATTTTCAGGTTAGTGCAGATTTGTTTTTAAAAAGGGTTCAGTGTGTAAAAATCTTACATTTAATTTATTCCTTTTATTCCTCCCATTTATATGATATAAATGCAATAAAGTAGTAAAATTCGACAACTCTCCCAGAGGTTATAAACCACATTTTGTGTCACCTAGCTACTGTAATTAACAAATTAAAACACACACCACAAAGATTGTAAACACTTGGCACTTCCTTTTTACTGAAGAGAACAGCAGGAGTGCTAGCAAAGAACGGTATATGGTAACGTGCTTTTTTTTCAGGGAGGTTATAATTCTGAACTGCTTAAACAGTCGGACCCTCAAATTTTCTGTACAAACATCATTCATCCAATCCAGCTGGTAGCAAGACACAGAATAGTAAATGAACCAAGAGATTTCGGAAAAACAAATGTCATCAACAAAATCTGTACAGTTTTCATGATAGTGATCTAGGAATCAAGAGATATGTGGATACCCTTGCAATTATTGTTGGTTAGATTGCACTGGCTGCCGGACTTCCTGATGACTTAACAAATTTGTTAATTTTTTTAAGCTGACTCCTACCGAACAGCAAGATCCCACATTGGGCTGTGTTAGTTAATACTGGCTTGGATAGCAGCTGACATACAACAATTAGTCTATGCATCCTTGAGGGTTAGGCATGCACGAATACAGTACGCGCCAGGAAAAAAAAAATGCATATATTAATGTTTGGTTGGGGGGGGGGGGGTGCAGGAAGGAGAGAAATATTTGGACTTGCACCAGCTGTTAACACTCCTTCCTGCTTTCATGGTTAAATAGCCTTTCAACAATCTTTGCCCATGGCTCACAGATGAAGAAGAATGTTCATTTAAGTGAGCTATCAAGAGACCCCTGGAACGTAGCAAGGACTCAAGCTCTCTCTAGGAGCGTTGGATGAGAAGAAAAACTATTGCCGTAGCTCTGCTGAATTGTTAATCAGTTGGCTGGCTTGCTTCAGCATATGGGAGCACAGTTTGTAAATTAACACGGTGATGGCAACAACAGGCATCTTTGAGACCAAAGATATACAGTTCATGATAAATATGGTAACACAAAGTCTCCAGCAAAAAATCCACATTAATACCATAGAAGTATCTTCCAACTATCAAAATGCTAAATGCACTCATGTCAGATGGGCAATTTCAGAACGATGCATATATAGCATTTTTAACTGCAATTCACTCCCTCAACCAACAATATGGAATTGTTTGTACTACTTCACTCACTGCCAGCCTTGCAGAAGGATGGTTAGTCTAAAAGGGGTGCTGTTGTGTGGTAGAAAGTTTTCTATTTGGCTGATGCCAATAGCAACCATTGTACTTGTCCTATAGATCTTGACTGACACATGTACTTCCAGCATTTTCAGACTGTGCACACTCAAGAGGTTAATTAGGGACCTCGATGTACAGTGGCTTACACACAGAGTGCAACAAGAAAGCTTGATTACTAAATCACACTTTCAATTCTTCAAATACTTGTACACAGGCAAAACAGATGACAATTTATTCTCTGTTCAGCAATCCAAATTCAGAAGTTAAACATCCGTTGCTTGCAATTTGAACATAATACTTTACAATACAGGAGACAGCAGCTATACATAACTCTGGCTTCTTAAGCAACTCTAATTTTAATCACTCCACCACTGGTGGCAATGCTTCAGCTTCCACAGTCCTCCGCTCTGGAATTCTCTCCTTAAACCGCACAGCCTCATTACCTCTCCTCCTTTAACATACTCCTCAAAATCTCACTCTTTAATTAAGCTTTTAGTCATTTGCCTCCATATGTGGCTTGGGGTCAAACTTTGCCTAATAATTCTCCTGTGAACCATCTTGGGACATCCTACAATGTTAATGGTGCTAAATAAACGCAAGTTGCTCTTGTAATCAATTTCCATAGTCAAACTGTTGAAAAGCATGAACATTAGCTGGTGACTGGAGACACCATTTTAGCTTCCAACAATATCAAGCAGCCATTTTGAACTGGAGCAGAAATAGGAATAAAACAAAAAATATCACCAAACCAATTATTCAGCATGTTCCCTCGACTAAAATCACAAATGTTTTATACAAAATCAAAACCAAGTACTACTATGCTTGCAAAAGTTGGAAGCTTCAAGTTCATTAAAGTAAAAATGTGTTTAAAACCAGAAGCAAGAAAAAGTTGCTGCATTGTAACAAAGTTCCTTTCACATTTCATGAACCAACAACAATTTCCAACCCCAGCACAAATCTATGGCCCTTCACTTTGTGGAACTCTTCTATTAAAGCAACTTGTGAAAGAACAAAGAAGAGTCTCCCACTTGGTGGCACCTAAAAGGTTCTTTTCAGAAGTTCATACTCCCTAGCTTCATCATTCATCCATCTGTAGGCTACTTGCATAAAAAGTTAGGTCTGTGTATTAACAGATGCTGCTACAAACAAGTCAATAGTGCTCATTACCAACACACATCCCCTCCAAAAGTTACCAAAGTTACCTTATTTAACATCCTATCAAATTACGAACACATTTAGTATTTACCATAAAGATGCACCACAATTTCCAGGATAACAGACTGCATATTTGTAGACTGTTAATTCAAATCATCTGATAATTCAACCTGATGAAACAAATTCCCACTTCTTTTCTTAATTCAAGAAATTGTATAATTCATTGTTTTTTTAAGCACAAAACCCCACGTTCTCAAAAGTAGATTATATACATTGTGCTACTTTTGGAACTCACAATCACACAACTTTTGAAGACCTGCAAGTTTGAATGAATACTTTTTGCAAAACAAACTGCTAAATAGTGTGTGCAACCTACAAGGAAGTTCACCCATTAGCCAACAAGTGGATATTAAAAAGGTACACTGTACCTTACCACTCATCAAAAACGGAAACGATTTTGTCCAGTGATTAATCCAGTCATTGTGCATCGATTAAATGGAATGCCCTGGTCAATGGCCAATACACATTTGCTGCTAGCCAATATTTGTTTTTAAAATCCCTGTCATTGTGAAATGCACATTAGGGGGCAAAATAAAACAAATGGCTGCATAAAATGATTTCCAGAGGTTTTGTACATCAGTTGCACTTCACTTTTCGCCACACTCACTACTTGTGATCTTATCTGACCAACTGAATGAGATTGCAGTCATGTGATGACGGCGGAGGTTGTAGCCACATGCTGTGGTGGGAATGATCAGAAAATTAGAGCAGAGCAAGAAAAATATACAGTCTACCCTCTAAAAAGCAAGAGATTAAAGTGGCATCATTGTTTTTGTGGAACAGCGATGGAGTTTTATAAATGATCTAGATCATTAGATTAGCATAGTTACATTGTACCAGCTAGTACAGTTTGCAGTGGTGACGTAAGTAAGCAGCTGCATTTATACTGCCCTCTCACATCACTATGGAGTGAGGGGTTAAAGAGTTCAAAGCATTTGCACTCAAATATATGCATCACAGAGTACTGATTGCCAGCCCCCAATAGCTTGTGAAGTTTCCAATGATTGAAAAGCGCCAATGGGACAGGGAGTTCTTTTCAATAGTTATAAATTGAACGGCCAAAGAGTAGACCACCTGCAGTTTTCTTTTTAAAAAGCACCAGCTGCAGGGTGGGTAGTATTCACGTTGTAAGCACACGGGGGGGGGGGGGGGGGAAAGAGGACAAGGGGTGTGTTGCGTGTAAAGATGCAACACGGGGATCCTGCGGTATAACTGGCAATCAATTGGAAGACGATTACTTGAATCTTTAATTCAATGTACTGAATACCACACTCGGGCAAACATTTTTCCAATAGCAAGTTAAAGATTTATAAATAGTGTAGACCTGGGGAGAAGTTACTTCTACTAAATACACAGGGGCTAGATCAACATATGATACAGGAACTATACCCAACAGTCAATGCACTGTTGTTTTATTAATGCTCATAAGTATTAAAGCTGAAGTCGAGATATCCATCAACTTTTGAATTTTAAACCAGAACATGGTGTTAACACTGGTGTTAAAATTTTGAATTTTAAAAAAGTGTTAACATTTTGAATTTCTCCCCCAAAAAGTTTAGCTTAACCTTCCTTCAGAGTGCAAACCCAGGTGTGTTGTATTGAAGAAAAGCTAATAGGAGCTTTTTTAAGTCCAACACTTCTCGAATGACCCTTTCTCACATTAAATGAAGGTCAAACTTAAAGGAGGCTTCAAAATAATCAAAAATAGAAATAAAAGCTCTGCAATAACCTCCTGCAGTTTACTAACCAAACCATGCTGAATAATCTGGGCCCACAAAATGGGGGAGAAATGTCGGAGCAAGAAACCACTAAAAGGAACATCCGAATTGCTCAATAAGCCAGCAAACATTTGAGCACACAGAAAAACTTAGTGCAGCAGTAAACATCAAACAACTCTTCAGCCCTTTAAGTTCAAACAAGGTTGCTACCTCACCAAGAATTCCAGTCACTATTCAACAGCCCTAACACCTAATACAAACATTTCTCAATTATGAATTTAGCAGCTACCTGAAGCCAACAACCCAGAGTGGTCAAGTTCCTGTGACTTAGCTCCCAAATCAAATCTCTATTACATGATTGATACAGATAAGGAAAGCTATCAGCCCATTCTGGTTTATCCCTCAGAATCTGTACATGGTTGGTCTCTGATCCATCACATTAAAACAGTGATGTCCAAATTTCAGCCTGTGAGTCCAGCTGCAGCATTTCAACCCATGAAATCAAGGAAACCGAAGCTTTATTTGCATTTAGAGTTAGAATTTCCTGTTTGGTTTCTGAGCCAGGGATCTGGAAAGATTACATAGGAACTAGGAGTAGAAGTAGGCAATTCAGTCCTCAGAGCCTGCTCTGCCATCCAATCACCATCTCTTCCTGGTCTCAAATCCACCTCCCTGCCATATCCCTTTTAACCTGTTTTTAAAAAAATTCTAGATTGCCCTACAAGGGGGAACATTTGGTCGACATTTACTTTATCAATCCCTTTTAGTATGTTATATACCTCAATCAGATCCCCTCTCATCCTTCTAAACTCCAGCAAGTAACCCAAACTGTTTAATCTCTCCTCATATCTCAACCAGTTCATCCCTGGAATCAATCTGGTGAACCTCCTCTGAACTGCCTCCAATGCCACCACATTCTTCCTCAAATAAGGAAGGCAAAACTTGACAACACTCCAGATGTGGTCTCATCAACACCCTATACAATTGCAACAATACTTCTCTAGTCCTTTTGCAATAAACGCTAACATTCCATTTGCCTTTATTACGTGCTGTGCCTGCAAACCGACTTTCTGCATTTCATAAACAAAGACACCCAGATCCCTCTGCCCGAACGCATTTTGAATCTGCTTTCCATTTAGATAATAATTTGCCCTTGTTTGACCAAAATGAATAACCTCACACTTATGAACATTAAACTCCATCTGACAAATTTTGGCCCAATCTCCTACCCGATCTATATCCGTCTGTAAACTTATCTCCTCTTCACTGCCTGCTTTCCCAACTATTTTAGTATCATCCGCAAAATTTGCTATGTTACACTCGGTCCCTTCTCGCAGATCATTTGAATAGATTGTGAACAGTTGAGCTGACCCCTGCAGCACCCCGCTAGTTACAGTTTGGCAGCCAGAGAAAGACCCACCTATTTTAGTTTCATCTGCAAAATTTGCTATCTTACACTTGGTCCTTGCTTGCAGATCATTTATATGGATCGTGAACAGTTGAGGTCCGAGGACTGACCCCTGCGGCACCCTGCTAGTTACGGTTCACCAGCCAGAGAAGGACACATTTATCCCGACCCTCTGGTTTCTGTCAGTCAGCCAATCCTCAATCCAGTCTAGTACTCTACCCTTAATCCACTGCGATCTCACCTTTTGGATCAGTTTTTTATGTAGCACCTTGTCAAACGCCTTCTGGAAGTCTAGATATACCACATCCACAGGTTCCCCTTTATCCACCTTGCTGGTTACGTCCTCAAAGAACTCAAGCATGTTTGTAAAGCATGACTTACCCTTCATAAAATCATACTGGCAATGGTGGATTGAACTTAGTCTTTCCAAATGTTCAGTTATCTCCTCCTTAACGATGGATTCCAGCAACTTTGCCACCACAAGAGGTCAAGCTAACTGGTCTATAGTTTCCTACTTTTTGCCTCTGTCCCTTTCTGAAGAGGGGCATCACATTAGTGTGTTTCCAATCTACTTCCAGAATCCAGGGAATTCTGAAATATCATAACCAATGCATCTGTTATCTCTGCGGCCACCTCTCTGGGTTTGGCTGCCTCAATTACCATCTCGAAAAAAACTAAAATTACATAAAATGTACAGCACTAACAGGCCATTCTCGCAAATTGGCTTATGCTCCTCCTCTGCTTCATCTCACCTGTCCACAAACTTCCATTCCTTTTCCCTTGTGTACTTATCTAAATTCCCTTTAAATGCATCCAAGCTAATCAACTCAATTACTCCATGTGGCAGCAAGTTCTACACTTTAACCTCTTTGGGTAAAGTAGTATTTCCTAATTCCTTACTGGATTTATGTGTGATTATTTTGTATTTATGACTACACATGCAGAAAGCTATTCTCAACATCTGCCCCATCAAATCCCTTGATTTAAAGACCTCTAGTTCCCTCTTTCTGGAGAAGAATGTCGCAGCCTGTTGGTGTTAACAGCTCAAAACACATACAAACTGAAGAGAGGGTGGATTTAAATATTACATGTGGCCCCAAAGCTTTGTGACATTTATGCAGATTAATAGAAAACAAATGGTTTCATCTCATGAATCCAGGGTTTTTGCCTCCACAGCTTTTACTGGGAAATCCAGTCCACACGTTGATGAAACAAAAACAGATAATACTGGACAATCTCAGCAGGTCTGACAGCATCTGTGGAGAGAAGAGAGCTAACGTTTCACGTCTGGATGATTCTTTGCCAAAGCTGACAAGACACGCTTATACTCAGGCATGAAAGAGTTAATTTTCTACAAGATATGTAATAGGGCAACTAGGACATAGAAACTTTCACACACACTTCACCATGAGTCTGCATGCTCAGCAGACTGACCAAAACCCACTCGTGATTTGTCAAGCACGAGTGTCTCATCTGGCTCGCTCACTGTCCGAGACAGTCTTTCCCTTATTCACTACCAGAGTGGTGTGGCATCCTGTGATTAATTCCCAGACAGTCGGAAACATGAACTCAAGTTCCAGGCCAGCCAAGTGCAAATTTCTGTCTACAATGATGGTTCAGCACATTATATTGAACTTGGAAGGACTAGATGCACACTCAATTTGTGCCTTGCCTCATTCAGGGCTAAAATTCTGGATCAGCTACCTATCTACTCAATTTTCCTTCAAAATGCCAAAGATTGAGGTACTTTCCCTCATGCCCTCTCCCAAAACCTGGTTCAAAATGACTGCATGAGGAGTGTTGCAAAAAGAAATGCAATAAATAGATAACAGATATGGCAAAATCTACCACATGCTATATTACTATATTAAAAACAGCTATTTTGGCCTCAAATCATTCAAGGGTATGATTAAATTTCTGATCAATTAGGATACTTTGGAACAGAGAAACTTCACGTGACTGGAATTAAACCATTCTGATGCTCACTGTCATGATCAACACTAACCACATTCTTTGACCTAAGACTGAGGGAAGCCCGTTACAAGTACCTTGGCACCCAGCCAAATGCTTTGAATTTCTCTTGCATTTCCTAAATAGGCCTTTTGCTCACAAAGCAGAATGCGCTTGGATGATGGGGGGGGGGGGGGGGGGGGCAGTACAAACACAAAGAAATGTCTGCACCTGCGAGTTGTGAAAATACAGCAAAACAACCAGTGTTTTAATAGGTCACAATGCAGTTTGACTTCACCCTCTTTGGTATGGGCTCCATCTAATTCTTAGGACAATTAAGATTCAACAACTCAGAACTTTTAATGGCAACAATGAAATCAAATGCACGCAGGCACACCCATTTAAAAATAGGGCCTGAAGCAAAACAGCAGTGAAATCTGGGCTCGTTTTATAAACCATTTTTTATAAAAATGGAATGGGCTGTTTTTTTCATTTAGCCATAGAAACAAAGTCAAGTTAACATACTCGACAATTAAACTGGCAAGACAACCACCACTGCAGCTCCAATACAATACTCTCAAAACCTTACCAGACCCCTCTTCCTGTCCGAGATGGAGTTCTGCCCTTTAACACAGAAGTTCAAAGTTCAAACATCATTTTGGTGAATTATTCTTGCCTGAATGTGCCTCTTTCTGTGCTGTAAGCATTCTAAGTGGAAACGTTTTGCCCTGATGCCTCAGTATAATTAATTCTGGTCTTCTTTCTACGCCTCCAATAACCCTGAACTTAAGGTTACTTTTTATTTTCTGCTTCTTTGGATTTGGTTGAGGGAATCCAATGTCCTTGTGCTGCTTCCCTGTATTAACATTGCTCCTGTCACCTTACTGATTACTATTAATAAATTGTCGATTTATAATTTACTATAAGTGTATGAAACAGTCATTAAATTAAACCAGTAAATGAAGATTCAGATTTCAATCTATCATCTGCAGAGATGTGTTGTAAAACAGTCTTTAAAAAGCTATCCTTGCTGCAGTTAGAACATAGAACATACAGTGCAGGAGGCCATTCGGCCCATCGAGTCTGCACCGACCCACTTAGGTCCTCACTTCCACCCAATCCCCGTAACCCAATAACCCCACCTAACCTTTTTGGTCACTAAGGGCAATTTATCATGGCCAATCCACCTAACCTGCACGTCTTTGGACTGTGGGAGAAAACCGGAGCACCCGGAGGAAACCCACGCACACATGGGGAGAACTGTCCGCACAGACAGTGACCCAGCAGGAAATTGAACCTGGTACCCTGGCGCTGTGAAGCCACAGTGCTATCCACTTGTGCTACCCTGCTGCCCACTGTTGACTCCACTGCAGTCTGATGGGTCACTGCTTTACACAATGTACTTCTGTACCCTAGGTTAAAATACTCAAACAAAAAATCCCCAGATATTCATCATTTCCAGCAACAGAACTGTGCAACAACCAAGTCAAACCAACCCAAAGTGTTAGCAGTGAGCATTATTAATCAACTCTTAAGCATTGATCTCTGTCTCAGCAAATCTGTCATTTTAGGAAATAAGGAACATGATGATAAAGAAAATGCAGTAGATATGATGAACAGGCAGATAGGGTTAATTTAAGATCTCATCTGAAAGATAGGGCCTTTTACAATACAACATTCTCTTAATACTGCACTTACGTATCATCCTAGATTATGTGTTATAGCCCTAGAAAGGCACTTCAACTAACAAACTTCCAACTCAGAGGGAACAGTATATCAGCTAAGCCAAGTTGGAGAAGAGAAACAAAAACAGAAAGATGCTGGAAAAACTCAGGTCTGGCAGTATCTGTGGAGAGAAAATAGATTTAACGTTTGAGTCTGTATGAATCTTTTTTCAGAGCTCTTGTAGTTATTTTATTTTCCTAGCCCAGTACAAAATGTGGCAAGGTACAAGCCAATGCCCTATGGTATTTTGGGTAATATTTATGCCACTGGTTTCTATTCAGAAAAGTTGAAGGATCAGCCTTTTTGAAGCCATTAGTCATTTTTTGTTAGTGTAGACTGGTATAATACTCAGTACTTCATATTGCAGTCTTTTTTTTTAATTCTGTTCATTATTTTATTTACTTAATTCATTTCTATCAATTTTTGTAATGGCATGAAGAACAGCTACAAGTCCTTCACTTTAGTACCTCAATTTCAAATTAAATGCACTTAAGAGTTGGGAATGGTTTAATCAGATTGGAAGTTGGCAAATGTTACATCACTTTAAGAAAAGGAGGGAGACAGGAAACAGGGAACTGTAGGCCAAGTAGTCCAACATCAGTCACTGGGAAAATGCTGGAATCTATTATTAAGCAAGTCATAACAACGCACTTAGAAAAGCAAATTACCGTGGATGCTGGAATCTGAAACAAAAACAGAAAATACTGGGCAATCTCAGCAGATCTGACAGCTTCTGTGGAGAGAGAAGGGAGCTAACGTTTAGAGTTTGTTGACTCTTTGTCAAAGCGCTTAGAAAAGCATTGTATGACACAAACAAGTCAATGTGGTTTTAATAAACGAAAATCCTGTTTCACAAGTTTAGTTTGACTGTAACTACAGGTCACGTATCCTTTAACCGTAAAACTGAAAATCGAACACATCCAAATATCGCACTTTTTTGGAACCTCAACGACCACAAAAAACTGAGGCTTGAACATGCATGTGAATACACAACAGATTGGCTGCAAGGAGCATCATGGTATCAAGTTTTTGAAAGTTTGTGGTGAAAGAACATCTGCAGGCCTTAGCACCACTGAAGTTTATTGAGGAGTTTGAACAAATTTACAATGCTGACAAAACAAATCTGGTAGTATGTCCCTAGGAAAAAGCCAGCAACAGCAGAGGAGTGCACCAACAGGTTAAGAATGGATAATTGACTGTTTTTGGTTGTGCCAATATGGCTGACGTGAACAAATGTAAATTGGCGACGCAAACAAATGTAAATTGTCTGTAATCGGGAAGAGCAAATGTCCCTGGTGCTGTGAACAATAGGCCCAGGAGTAAAAGAGGAAGTACAGATACTTGAAGGGATCAACATTGGCAGGAGGTATTGAATGTGGAGAGCAGGCAAGAGAGTGGAGTTGAACCAAAGATCAGCCATGATCATATTGAATGATAGAGTAGGCGCAAGAGGGCATGTGGTCTCCTTCTGCTCCCATTTCTTGTGTTCTTACCAGACAGAATTGGGTGCAGGAGCAGACAAGAGCACGCTGGAGTTTGAAAATGTGCAAAGAATATTAAACAGAGACATAACAGGAAGGCTATGTGGTGTTACCTGCGTGGTCGATAACACGTGTTACTCAATCCTTGGTTGATGGTGAGGTCCTCTAAATCTTGTTGAAGAAGACTCGAACACGTCCAGTAACAACAAAGATTTATTGAGTACCTATACTATTAATGCATGAGCTCTTTACCTTAACATGGAAACTAGGAATTGGTTAACAAGATTTAACAATTATAACTAAACGTAACTCCACTACCTATCTATGTGATTCTGATGTTACCCTGTTCACAGCACATTCACGAGAGAGAATGAGACCCCCCCGTGTGGCTGCCTTTTATACCCCTGTTGGTCCAGCCCTCTAGTGATCATGTGGTGCTGCTATCTATCCATTAACCCCTTGTGTGCATGCACCTACAGAGATCACTACATCCCTCCTTTTTAATGTGTTACAGATTTTCTGTATGGTGTAACGAAAACTGAACAAACATAATGAATTAAGTCAACTGGGAACAGATAAAATAAGTAACGCTGTGTACAGAATGTGATGGTAATAATGACTGTACAAAGACAATCAGCGTTTAAAAAGTGAAATCCTAACGAAAATCTGAGAGAGTCCAGACTGTATGAGTTTGATCAGGTGGGTTGATTTCTTCGCCTGTCGTTGAGGTGGCAGTGTTGATGTCGTCATGTCGTTGGGACCACCATCAGTGTTGATGTGTGTCCATGAGGACATCACGAGACATCGGAATGGTCGAAGTAATTTGATGTTAGTAGCGGACTTTCTTTTGTGCTTGTGGTGTTGACCCCGTATGTCTTCTTTTTTGCAAGCTGGGTTAGGTGATTACTCCGGCGCAGATACAAAATCACGAGATCTGTTGTTGTTGTGGTTTTGTTCACTGCTTTTATCAACAGTGGGTAGACATTTAATGTCTGCTGCTGGCTGCTCATACAAGGCAGATAGACCATCATAGTCTTCCTCGTTCACGGCTGTCGCTCCGGAGTCATTGCTTGCAGCCATTCTGGAGCCTGTCAACGAGCTCAGTGGAGTCGATCTGTGCTCTCTGCATGGCGTAGCCTTCTGCTAGGATATGTGACATGTGGTTGTCATCCATTTTGTCGACGAGCTGCCATGTCGTCATGGTACTGGATTCTCCCACCATGAGACTCGGATGGAACTTGGCACCCATGTTGCTGCTGCAATCACCATCAGATCCAGAGAACTGATCCATGGCTGAGTGGCATTTGTCAGCGAGCAAATCATCGCTTCTTGTCAAGGATGTGTCATGGTGCTCTATTTGTCCAATGAGGAACTCATCTCCTGAGTAATCATCGTCAATGAACAAATCTTTTGCTATGGATTTGTCATTGTGCTCTTCGCTTTGGGTGTTGCAAACACTATGTTTCAGGGTGCTGCGGCAGTGATCTTTAACTGAGAGTGGAGGCTTGAGCTTCATTCTGTCGCTGGGGAAAATAATTTTTTGTTTTGAGACTTTAAACCCCTTTTTGTTCACTCTCGGGCATTTTGGATGAGGCGTGGTGATGTAAGGTTCCTCAGTTCTGTAATCGTGTCCACAACGTAGGAGTCATCATAGGCAAGGTCATCATTTTCGGACAGGTAATCACTGAATATTGGTTGGCGGTCCATAGATGCCACGTTCCGAACGTCGCAGGGTCTTAGCTGTTGTCCCGTGGAAGTCATCTGTAGCACAGCTCGACATCTGAAGGCATAGTGGTTGTACTTTTCACTCCTCAGGCACTGTTTGCCATAAGCTGAACATTGCCCTTTTAAGTGGGCGTGTCCGCAGTTACGACACGTCATGACACCATCCTGCCATGTTCGCGCATGCGCAGTAGCATTCTCAGCCGGTTCCAGTCTCCGTGCGAACTGCGCATGTGTGTGGGCCACTTGCAGATTCGCGCGCGGGGGATTGCCGGTGGAGGAGCGCCTCCAAGAAGCCTGGGCCACCATTTTGACAGCTCCAACCTCGTGGTGGAGGCCTTGGTCCCGGTAAGTAAACTGTTGATATTGTGCTTCAGTGATTTCGTGAACAGAACATAGTTCTGTAGCCATTTCAAGATTAAGATATTTGTGCTTCAGGAGAGATTTTCTGAGTCCCTCATCAGAGATGCCACTGACAATTTGGTCTCTGATGAGGCAGTCACGGAGGGTCTCATAATTACAGGATTGGGCCAGCAGCTTTAAGTCAGTGAGAAAGCTGCTGAACGATTCTCCTGGTGTTTGTATGCGCCTGGTGAACTTGAAGCGTTCAAATGTTTCATTCACCTCCGATTTGCAGTGGGTATCGAATTTTTTTATAATTGTGTCCCACTTATCCTCGTCCTCCCCTTCGGTGCAGGTAAATGAGTTATATATCTCCATGGCCGGTTTCCCTGCCGCAGCTAAGAGGTATGTTATTTTTTTGGAATCTGGCGCAGCGGATTGCAGTGGGTATCGAATTTTTTTATAATTGTGTCCCACTTATCCTCGTCCTCCCCTTCGGTGCAGGTAAATGAGTTATATATCTCCATGGCCGGTTTCCCTGCCGCAGCTAAGAGGTATGTTATTTTTTTGGAATCTGGCGCAGCGGTTATGTCCTTAATTTCCAGAAACAAATTAAATTGTTGCAGGAAAATCTTCCAATTATACCAGAGATTACCAGAGGTTCTGAGGTGTTCTGGAGCTAGAAGTGATTCCATCTTACCGGTTTGTGCTCGAGAGATCAGAGTGTAGCGATGCCTTCCTTGGCTGAATATCTTATCAGAGGTTTTTTTCTTTTTTTTTCCTGGTCTGTCGAACCTAATCTAGCTAGTTTCTGTTTTTGTTGTTAAGGCCAACACTCCTTGGTACCATGTGGTGTTACCTGCATGGTCGATAACACATGTTACTCAATCCTTGGTTGATGGCGAGGTCCTCTGAATCTTGTTGAAGACTCAAACTCGTCCAGTAACAACAAAGATTTATTGAGTACCTATACTATTAATGCATGAGCTCTTTACCTTAACATGGAAACTAGGAATTGGTTAACAAGATTTAACAATTACAACTAAACGTAACTCCACTAACTATCTATGTGATTCTGATGTTACCCTGTTCACAGCACACCCACGAGAGAGAATGAGACCCCCCCGTGTGGCTGCCTTTTATACCCCTATTGGTCCAGCCCTCTAGTGATCATGTGGTGCTGCTATCTACCTATTAACCCCTTGTGTGCATGCACCTACAGAGATCACTACAGACAGAAAGTTGTTTGGCTGGTGAGTAATACTGTTGCTTTCTCAAAGTTAAGGAGATTGTTTAAGCAGGTGGGAAATTTTAAATACTTTTTTTGGAACATAATTCAGTTTTCCAAATTCAAGTGACATCAACAGAAAGGAAGACAGCTGCTCGCAAGAATGTTTTTTTTTTTTTTTAAACAATAGTAAGGTCTATTAGTTGTGCACATCCTGTGCTATGTGGGAACCCCAGGACACCTCCCATTACCTAGATAACCATTTGAGCAGGAATTATCGTCAGGTGCAGCAGCTCAGGCTGTTTCGGGATGGAGTAACAGCTGGTGTCACCATGCTACATATGAGATTGAGAGCTTCATGGATGGCACATTTATAAGATGTGGTCATTTGTAGTTTTAAAGTATGCAGAGCAAGCAGGAATGAGTGACCATCAGGAGGTCAAGAAGATACAGGCTAGTCGTGCAGAAGTGTAAAAGGCAATGAAGTGTCCGATCAGCCATATCTTGTCGAATGGGCAGAACAGGCTTCATGGGCTGAATGGCCTACTCCTGTTCTTATGTAATGGTAATTCTATTGATGTTGTGGTAATTGCATGAACTTCAACCATACTTCACCTCAGTTGCAATTCATGTTCACGGGTACCATCATGGTGCAACGAAACTCACGCTACACCATTCTAAGGTACCTCTACATATTTGGTGATGGCAGCTTAACCAATGGAAACATTAATTATTAAGCATCCTTCACATGAAAAATGCCCCAATATACTTCATAGCAGCACAAGGACAAAACAGATTCCGAGTTAGGAAGGAGGAAATTAGGAACATTAACTAAAAGCTTAACTGGAGGGATGTGTTGAGATTTTTAAATGGAAGAGGAAGATGAATAAGAACACATTGAGGAGGTCTGCAGGGGGGAAAAAAGTTAATCGAGAGCATGCCAAATGGAGTTAAAAAAAAGAGTAAAAGAAAGAAAATATAGAAAGGCAAAGGAAAAATGAGATGATTTAAATTTCTGGTGTTGGGAGATGGCAATCCACTATAGGCCAGGAAGCAAAGACTATTGATGGAGTGCTGAGCAGGACTTACTACTAAACCAAGTCAGACACCATCTATTTCACCTCCCTTCATCTAACCTAGGTTTTTCCTGTAGATAGTTACATTTTGAACAAACCAATGTGCTTGGTTCTGGGGAGAAGAGTAGGAATATTGAAAAATGTGACCTTTCTTCATCCATTCCACAGATTGGCAATCCCAATACACAACCGAACAGATTATTTCTAGAATTTAATGTAACACACAACTGTCGGTGCAATAAAAAGAACATCTGCAACAATGTGGCTCATTTGGTACCAACCACAAAGCCAAGCATTTTCAAAATACCACAAAACATTACCACTGCAAATATACAGCAAACTCCATTCAATTAATGCGCAAAAGATTCCAGCAAGTGTTCAAAAGTTCCAGCAAATTATAAGATTTGATTGGGTTTTGCAATGTAAATTTGGTACCTTCCGGTCTAAGAGGAGCTGCGATTCTTTGTACCCAGCCTTCAAAGGGAATATCTCAATCTTGATAAAGTATTTGCAGTAACTGCAGTTTCAGGTTACATTAAATTCTAGAAGCATTGCGCAGGTCAAGGAGACACAGCCTGAGAGAGATACAGACCGAGTGAGAATTTGGTAATTTGGTGCAGTGAGGTAACCAGGAAAGTTCGGGAGCCGTTCGGAGGAGGAGGAGCAGTCTCTGTGAGTATAAAAACCTAACGGTAACTTCCTGGTTTCCAGTTGTTGTTTTTTTCCAAAAGTGACGTCAGAGGGAAGCTGTGATCTGAGTGGTTGACAGCAAATCTGCCCCAAATTTAAAAAACACAGCTAGACTCAAACTTAAATTAAACTAATTAATTAATTAGTGATGGCTGGTCAGGTGATGTGCTTGAGCTGCTTGATGTGGGAGCTGGCAGATCCCATTGCGAGCTGCAGCGACCACATCTGCAGTAAGTGTTGGCTGCTCGAAGAGCTCCGGCTCAGAGTTGATGAGCTGGAGTCTGAGCTTCAAACACTTGAGGCACGGCCGGGAGGGGGAGACTTACCTGGACAGTGTGTTTCAGGACGCAGTCACACCTGTCAGAGTAAGTAGTTTAAATCCTGCCAGTGGCCAGGGACAGCAGGGTGTGACTGCAAGTCAGGCAGGTAAAGGGAACCAGCAGTCAGGAACTCAGGAGCCTCAGCCCTTGACTCTGTCCAACAGGTATGAGGCACTTGCTCCCTGTGTGGATGGCGAACAGGGCTGCAGGAAGGATGAGTCAGCTGACCAAGGCACCATGGTTCAGCAGGCCA
Source organism: Scyliorhinus torazame (assembly GCF_047496885.1). Taxonomy (NCBI): domain Eukaryota; kingdom Metazoa; phylum Chordata; class Chondrichthyes; order Carcharhiniformes; family Scyliorhinidae; genus Scyliorhinus; species Scyliorhinus torazame. Next base: position 261,656,037 of record NC_092712.1, read on the forward strand.
TTCAAGGGGAGGGAGTAAACAGGCAAGTTGTAGTTGTAGGGGATTCTATTATCAGGGGGATAGATAGTATCCTTTGTGAGCAGGATAAAGAGTCCCGCATGGTATGTTGCCTGCCCGGTGCTAGGGTGCGGGACATCTCTGACCGGCTTGAAAGGATACTGGAGAGGGAGGGAGAGGATCCAGTTGTTGTGGTCCATGTCGGTACCAACAACATAGGCAAGTCTAGGAAAGAGGACATGTTTAGAGATTATAAAGAGCTAGGATTCAAATTAAAAAACAGGTCCTCAAGGGTCATAATCTCCGGATTACTGCCCGAGCCACGTGCAAATTGTCATAGGGAGGCAAGAATCAGGGAAGTTAACACGTGGCTGAAAGAGTGGTGTGGGAAAGAGGGGTTCCTTTTCATGGGACACTGGCATCAGTTTTGGGACAGGGGGGACCTATACCGTTGGGATGGTCTCCACCTGAACCGAGCTGGGACCAGTGTTCTGGCGAAAAGAATAAATAGGATGGTCAATAGGACTTTAAACTAAAGATTGGGGGGGGGGGGGGGAAGGGAAAGTCAGGGAACCAAGAGGTGAAGTAATCAGTGGGAAGCGTAGCTGCTTAGGTATACAAAAAAGCACGAAAAGACAAAACTCAGGAGAGGTTACGATAGTCCCCATCCCACAAAATATGACACAGTGTATGGAAAGGCTCAGTAAACCAAGGTCCACCACACTAAGAAAACAAAAAGGGACGGTCAATAGAGAATTAAAGGTGCTATATTTAAATGCGCGCAGTGTACGGAACAAGGTAGATGAGCTTGTGGCGCAGATTGTGACTGGCAGGTATGATGTGGTAGGCATCACAGAGACATGGTTGCAGGGGGTTCAGGACTGGCATTTAAACATCCAGGGATTCACAGCCTATCGAAAAGACAGGGAGGTGGGCAGAGGGGGCGGGGTTGCCTTGTTAATTAGGAATGAAATTAAATCAATAGCACTAAATGACATAGGGTCAGATGATGTGGAGTCTGTGTGGGTAGAGTTGAGGAACCACAAAGGCAAAAAAACCATAATGGGAGTTATGTACAGGCCTCCTAACAGTGGCCAGGACCACGAAATAGAAAGTGCATGTCAGAAAGGCAAGGTCACAGTGATCATGGGGGACTTCAATATGCAGGTGGACTGGGTAAATAATGCTGCCAGTGGACCCAAGGAAAGGGAATTCATTGAATGTTTACAGGAGGGCTTTTTGGAACAGCTTGCGATGGAGCCCACGAGGGAACAGGCCATTCTGGACTTAGTGTTATGTAATGAGCCAGACTTGATTAAAGATCTTAAAGTAAGGGAGCACTTAGGAGGCAGTGATCATAATATGGTAGAATTCAATCTCCAATTTGAAAGAAAGAAGGTAGAATCAGATGTAAAGGTGTTACAGTTAAATAAAGGTAACTACAGGGACATGAGGGAGGAACTGACGAAAATCGACTGGGAGCAGAGCCTAGTGGGAAAGACAGTAGAACAGCAATGGCAGGAGTTTCTGGGAGTAATTGAGGACACAGTGCAGAGGTTCATCCCAAAGAAAAGAAAGGTTATCAGAGGGGGGATTAGGCTGCTATGGCTGACAAAGGAAGTTAGGGAATGCATCAAAGCAAAAGAGAAAGCCTATAATGTGGCAAAGAGTAGTGGGAAGTCAGAAGATTGGGAAGGCTACAAAAACAAACAGAGGATAACAAAGAGAGAAATAAGGAAAGAGAGGATCAAATATGAAGGTAGGCTAGCCAGTAACATTAGGAATGATAGTAAAAGTTTCTTTAAATACATTAAAAACAAACGGGAGGCAAAAGTTGACATTGGGCCGCTCCAAAATGACGCTGGTAATTTTGTGATGGGAGACAAGGAAATAGCTGAGGAACTAAATAAGTACTTTGCGTCAGTCTTCACAGTAGAAGACATGAGTAATATCCCAACAATTCCGGAGAGTCAGGGGGCAGAGTTGCATATGGTAGCCATCACAAAGGAGAAAGTGCTAGAGAAACTAAGAGGTCTAAAAATTGATAAATCTCCGGGCCCAGATGGACTACATCCTAGAGTTCTAAAGGAGCTAGCTGAAGAAATAGTGGAGGCGTTAATTATGATCTTTCAAAAGTCACTGGAGTCAGGGAAAGTCCCAGAGGATTGGAAAATCGCTGTTGTAACCCCCCTGTTCAAGAAGGGAACAAGGAAAAAGATGGAAAATTATAGGCCAATTAGCCTAACCTCGGTTGTTGGCAAGATTCTAGAATCCATTGTTAAGGATGAGATTTCTAAATTCATGGAAGTGCAGGGTCAGATTAGGACAAGTCAGCATGGATTTAGTAAGGGGAGGTCGTGCCTGACAAACCTGTTAAGAGTTCTTTGAAGAGATAACAAATAGGTTAGACCAAGGAGAGCCAATGGATGTTATCTATCTTGACTTCCAAAAGGCCTTTGATAAGGTGCCTCACGGGAGACTGCTGAGTAAAATAAGGGCCCATGGTATTCGAGGCAAGGTACTAACATGGATTGACGATTGGCTGTCAGGCAGAAGGCAGAGAGTTGGGATAAAAGGTTCTTTTTCGGAATGGCAACCGGTGACGAGTGGTGTCCCGCAGGGTTCAGTGTTGGGGCCACAGCTGTTCTCTTTATATATTAACGATCTAGATGACGGGACTGGGGGCATTCTGGCTAAGTTTGCCGATGATACAAAGATAGGTGGAGGGGCAGGTAGTATGGAGGAGGTGGGGAGGCTGCAGAAAGATTTAGACAGTTTAGGAGAGTGGTCCAAGAAATGGCTGATGAAATTCAACGTGGGCAAGTGTGAGGTCTTGCACTTTGGAAAAAAGAATAGAGGCATGGACTATTTTCTAAACGGTGACAAAATTCATAATGCTGAAGTGCAAAGGGACTTGGGAGTCCTAGTCCAGGATTCTCTAAAGGTAAACTTGCAGGTTGAGTCCGTAATTAAGAAAGTAAATGCAATGTTGTCATTCATCTCAAGAGGCTTGGAATATAAAAGCAGGGATGTACTTCTGAAGCTTAATAAAGCATTAGTTAGGCCCCATTTAGAATACTGTGAGCAATTTTGGGCCCCATACCTCAGGAAGGACATACTGGCACTGGAGCGGGTCCAGCGGAGATTCACACGGATGATCCCAGGAATGGTAGGCCTAACATACGATGAACGTCTGAGGATCCTGGGATTATATTTATTGGAGTTTAGGAGGTTGAGGGGAGATCTTATAGAAACTTACAAGATAATGAATGGCTTAGATAGGGAAGTTGTTTCCATTAGCAGGGGAGACTAGGACCCGGGGGCACAGCCTTAGAATAAAAGGGAGTCACTTTAAAACAGATGAGGAGAAATTTCTTCAGCCAGAGAGTGGTGGGTCTGTGGAATTCATTGCCACAGAGGGCGGTGGAGGCCAGGACGTTGAGTGTCTTTAAGACAGAAGTTGATAAATTCTTGATTTCTCGAGGAATTAAGGGCTATGGAGAGAGAGCGGGTAAATGGAGTTGAAATCAGCCATGATTGAATGGTGGAGTGGACTCGATGGGCCGAATGGCCTTACTTCCGCTCCTATGTCTTATGGTCTTATTAGCAAACAAGCCAACAAAAGTTCAAATAGCATCCATTTCCCCTCTAAAAATATTTTCTAATCATACATCAGGTTGTGTTGCCTTCTGTGCAGCACAGTGGTTAGCACAGTTGCTTCACAGATCCAGGGTTGCAGGTTCGACTCCCAGCTTGGGTCACTGTGCGGAGTCTGCACGTTCTCCCAGTGTCTGCGTGGGTTTCCTCCGGGTGCTCCGGTTTCCTCCCACAATCCAAAGATGTGCAGTTTAGGTGGATTGGCCATGTTAAATTGCCCTTAGTGTTCAAAAAGCTTAGGTGGGGTTACTGGGATAGGGTGGAGGTGTGGGCTTAAGTAGGGTGCTTATTCCAGGGACCAGGGCAGACTCGGATGGGCCGAATGGCCTCCTTCTGCACTGTAAATTCAATGGTTCTATGGTGACTACTTCCAATAATGACTAAATAAGCATAGAATCATTGTTGGAACTGCTGTATTTAGAGGAGGAGGGAGAATGGATTTCGAACCCTTTGGAATTTGATATTTTGCCATGTGGCAGGTTGGGAGAGAATGATCAGTCAAAATAATTTGTCTCAAGGGTGGCATGTGGCGCAGTGGTTAGCACTGGGGATCCGGGTTTGAATCCCGGCCCTGGGTCACTGAACATGTGGAATTTGCATATTCTCCCCATGTCTGCGTGGGTTTCACCCTCACAACCCAAAGATGTGCGGGTTAGGTGGATTGGCCATGCTAAATTGCCCCTTAATTGGAAAAAAAAAAATAATTGGGTACTCTAAATTTTAAAAATAAAATAAAATAATTTGTCTGTGAAACATTTGTTTGAAGAGTTATGGTACACTGCCTCATGCATAGTTGAGATCAATTGTCCATGGCTGCAAATGAAAAATAACTGCTTGACAAAATAAGGGGGGGGGGGAGAAACAGTGTGCGGGAACTTCCAACACCAGCAAATAACCACTTTCAGCAGAGAAGAAAATAAGATTCGAAAAGCACTCATTCTCTCTCCCCTCCCCTCCCCTCCCCTCCCCCCCCCCCCCCCCCCCACCCCCACCCCCATGACTCCTTGCTCTCAATCCCTTCAAGCGCAAGTATAGGACACAAATCTGACAAGATTGCCAGTCTTGTGCTGCAAGAATAAAAGAGAGATGCTGGAAGCACTCAACAGGTCTGGCAGCATCGGTGGAGAGAGAAACAGGGTTAGCATTCATCAGAACCCCGGTGCAGTCATGGGTATACACATAGTGACAATCCTCAGTCCAAACAACTGCTAAATGTCAAAGAGGGAAGCACTAAGGAGACACTGCAATAGCTCTCAGCAACTGATAGGCATCGGGTGTGACGAGAGAGTAAAAAAGTGAAGAACTTTGAGTAAAAAACCCAAGGGGTTCACTGTTCACAAATATAAAAGGTTCTCTTGGCTGCTCAAATGTCAGTGCAGGAAGACAAAGATTGAACATACAGGAAAACCTAAAGGAGGCTTCCTCTATAAAGCTAAAATTGTGACATCTCCAATGATATCTATTCGAATGCCACATATCTGTCCTATTTTTGGTATGGGGAGGGGGCAGGGAAAGAGGAAGAAAGGTGGTGAGAAGACTTTGCCTTGGGGGTAGGCTCCAATCTTGCTCACGATTTAATATTTATAAGCTGAGTTTGCTTGCAGCCCTTGAATTCATTTCAATCCCCTTGTGGAATGACTGCATATGCTCAGGATCATTATGTAGCAACTCATCATTCTAGAGAACACCTTTAAACTAGAGCTGAAATTTTCAGTTTCACTGCAAAGATTCATTAACTCACAAAAGGAAAACAAAACCAGCCCCAAACTAGGACCACAAAATAAGGCATTACTTAAAAGTTTGTTGGTCTTGCCAAACTCAATCTGGTGTACTGCACAAATAAAACATCAAAATTCTCTACTGGAAGTGCTTTACTTACACAAGGCATCCCAGGCAATTCTATTTGCCCTGTTTTCCACGTACATGGTTTGGAACATCATTGCAAACTCAGTTCAACTTTGTCACTTTGCCAAAGCGATGACTTATAGCACCATGTTACTAAGTTACTGATAGCCAGCCATAGAAAGGATTTGCCTGAAAGTCTGCAAGCTTGTCACCACCTACTAGCGTTACAGAGAAAGAAAGTCAATGCAAAAACACTGAAAAAAACCCAGAGGGAAACTTTTGTAATAAGTTATCAATTCCCTACTCAGCAAAAGAAAATGGTGAACAAACCCAAGCATAGATTTAATTCTTCTGTAGATTTCTGGACTGCTGCAGCAATAGCCCTAGATTTTGCAGGGCAGAATGACTTCATTAGAAAAAGCGTTCTAAGATCAATGGCATTATTTGAATAAAGAATTATATACTGAAAGTGTATAGTACTAAAAGCAATAGGACATAGAACATACAGTGCAGAAGGAGGCCATTCGGCCCATCGAGTCTGCACCGACCCACTTAAGCCCTCACTTCCACCCTATCCCCGTAACCCAATAACCCTCCTAACCTTTTTGGTCACTAAGGGCAATTTAGCGTGGCCAATCCACCTAATCTGCACGTCTTTGGTCTGTGGGAGGAAACCGGAGCACCCGGAGGAAACCCACGCAGACACGGGGAGAACGTGCAGACTCCGCACAGACTGTGACCCAGCAGGGAATCAAACCTGGGACCCTGGCGGTGAAGCCACAGTGCTATCCACTGTGCTACCGTGCTGCCCAATAATGTGGGGAAATTCTTTAGAATAAAGAAAAACATACTGATCTACATATTGCACACTTTTAAGAATGCCTCACTAGCAGAATTGTATATAACTGACATAGTTTTGCACACTTCCCCTGATACCATCCTGATATGGATGTGATGGGAAGAATGAGGACTAAATAATAATATTTTGAGAGCTATGTTTTGAGCCAAATCGCAAAGCTGGTTTAGCTCAAAACTTGTTAGAATTGACTTGCGTCTTAATGACTTAGTGATTTTCAGGCTGAGGTTTTCCAATTGTAATGCTGATAGTAACTTATTAAAATGAAGGCTGCCATTGCAGTTGGAAACTCTACTGTTTGTTGTCCTGGACTCATAATCGGCCATGCAGATCAGATACTGGACCGCTGCTAACAGTTGTGGAAGTTTTGTTCCATTAAAGTGCATGGAATTGTGAATGGCAACCCCAAAAACAATATAGCGAAAATCCCAAACCCGGTGTGATAAAAAGGAATTTAATAATAATCTTTATTGTCACAAGTAGGCTTACATTAATACTGCAATGAAGTTACTGTGAAAAGCTGCTAGTTGCCACATTCCGGCGCCTGTTCGGGTACACAGAGGGAGAATTCAGAATGTCCAAATTACCTAACAAGCACGTCTTTTGGGATTTGTGGGAGGAAATCGGAGCACCCGGAGGAAACCCACGCAGATACATGGAGAACGTGCAGACTCCACACAGTGACCCAAGCCAGGAATCGAACCTGGGACCCTGGCACTGTGAAGCAACAGTGCAAACCACTGTGCTATCGTGCCGCCCATTTAAGAATGAAAGACATAATTGCCACTCAACATCCAAAACATCCGCCAAAAACATTGGAGACAAAAAAGTTTTGATCATGTTAACTAAAATACAATATAAAATCAGTAATAACCTTTAAATATCAGACATTTTGTCCCCTTGCTTAGGAGCTCACTTTGCCATCTTTCCCAAGTAGCAATTATACATGGGTTGAGGTGATAAATATTTGGCACTTGCAGCAAGGGGTTTTTGAAAACAATCAGGAATCTTGGCAGACTGGACTTGTATTCTCTCAAGAACAGAGAATTAGCAGGTGAGCTTGTTGAGGAGTTTAAAATGATTAAAGGATTTGACATGGTAGGGCAGTCCAGAACAAGGAGCATACCTTGAAATTAGAGCTAGATCAGAGGTGGTGATGTCAGGAAGCACTTATTCAAACAAAGTCATGGAAATCTGGAACTCTTCCCCAAAAATCTGTTGAGGCAAGGTCAACTGAATTTTGAAAATTGAGATTGATAATTTCAACTGACTGATGAGCCATGAACCAAATAAATGGTAAAATGTGCTCAAGAGGCTGAATGGCCTGCTCCAAATTGTATCTGCCAGCACAATACCTTCCATGCAACCTTTATGGTTCAGATTCAAGAAAATCCGTATGAATGAACCACCTTCCAGCATTTTAGTCTTGCTCCCTCATCTCTTGCAGCAGACACACAGAAAGTTGTGTGGGGGTCTGGGAGTCTCCTGCCAGCAAAAGCATCTGACTAGTGATGGACTCCCAGGGACCAGGCTTAATTGTTAATAAAAGTGCAAGGGCAGTGGCAGATAATAATCCCCATACGCGTCAAGGTTGCTTCATCCCCCTCCAAAAAGACGACAAGCATGCTGCTTAAAATGCAGGAGGCCCTTCGGCCCATCGAGTCCGCACTGGCTCTTGCAAAGAGCACCCTATTTAAGCCCACACCTCCACCCTATCCCTGTAACCCAGCATCCTCATCTAACCCAAGGGCAATTTAGCATGGCCAATCCACCTAACCTGCACATCTTTGGACTGTGGGAGGAAACCGGAGCACCCGGAGGAAACCCACGCAGACACGGGGAGAACGTGCAGACTCCGCACGGACAGTGACCCAAGCGGGAATCGAACCTGGGACCCTGGCGCTGGGAAACCATAGTGCTAACCACGATGCTTCCAAGACAGGAAACAAATTGCAGAATCTGTACACTAAACCGCACATAAAGCAAAAAAAAAATTTACATTGCAAAACTTCCACAAGCAACCAGCTGCAGATTGCTAGAAGCAAAGATTAAAAACCGCAGTACAGAGACTAGATCCTGCTGTTACTGTCTTTAATGCATGGATCACATTGGGCACATAAATGGAGACAGGTTAACTGCTGTCTGCACACAGAGGAAGTTGAAACGGAAGAGAGAGGGATACATCCGTTATTAAAAGCCCTTTCATTGATCTCCTACTAAGGCAAATTGCGTACAGACTAATTTTCCTTAATTATGTGGATCTCAGCTATTTGCAAAAAACAAAGACCTTGATTTTCAAGACAGTCAGGAATCACACTGACCTACTTTATTGGGAGTCCTTGCTAACCAGGGTACTAAAGATGAACATTTATTCCTCACTATAACTCTGCACTATTTAATTCATGCCTCCAGGATGATTTCATGCTTGTTACAAAGTTTAGGGCTTAAAGTCTTTCCTGTCATTCATGGTGACATCAGGAATGCAAGCATCACCATACATCACTGCATTATAGTGGATTTTTTTTGTTTCCTAGTTGGAATTAGCTGAAGGCTTCCTTTATGTGCATCTGAAGGGCAGAGAGGTCAGCTCCCATACAAAGCACATAAACACGATATCCTCCACGAGGCGCTGGCTTTGCCCCACCTCTCCTATCCTGGGCAAAATAAGAGGTGGGATACAGGCAGACCTTGGCAAAGCAAAATATTTTCCCGCTTCATTTGAATTCACCATCTAGCAAGTTGTTCAATGCACATCGGTAATCTGGCATGTCAGATCAACCACATGTCAAAAACCATGCCCCCTACACTTCAGAACAGTAGCTGAATTGATGCCAAGATTAGTATCACACTAGGTATTCAGATTTCACTCAGCAACACACCCCATCTCACCCTCAATTTTCTTCCTTTGTCTGAAAGTGCTGCATCTTGCATAGTCCGCTGTTCCATATTCTTGTCTAATACTAATCGGGTGGCTAGTCAACTGCGAATTACATTGCAGTTGCATATTGATACACGGATATGAATTTTGCATGCCATCGGGGTTTGTAGGTTTTACCTAACTCAAGCCCAGCATTAACTGAACTGGATCTGCTGAGATCAAGTGGGACCCTTCCTGGTCTAACGCAAGTGTCATTTCCTAAATGGCTCAGTTGACTAAAAAGTAGCAGAACCTTGCAGCAGAGTTAGTCCCTGTTAACTTGCTGATCACATCCATGTCAACAGTAGGAGAGCTGCAGTTCCTCTCAACATGCAGAAGGATAAAATGAAAAACGACCATACAATTAACTACTTTAAATAAACCCAGTTCTGGATTAGTACCCAGCAATTTGGGTGGCTGGTGAGGAGAACACTAGATTCAGTTATGTCCCCATGGTTAACTAACCTAGGTTTATGCACAAATATTGTCCATTTGGGCAAGGTATGCAAGGATAACTAAAATCTTCCATTAATGAAGAGCATTTTCTAAGCTCCTTATACAACTCAGGACACCCCAACACGTTTTGCATACAATTTTAGCACAACATAGTGCATGAACAATAATTTGATCATAATTTAATTATCTTGAAATAATCAAATCATCTTATTTTTGTTTTACTGAATGACATTGCGAGGATAAATATTAGCCACGGAAAAAAACACTGCTCTTCCTCAAAGTAGTTATATTGAATATTTCACATTAACTTAAGAGTAAACTAGTGCTTGTGACACCTTGTGTTAACAGTCAACACATGAAAAAGGGAGGGGATTAGTAGGTGGAGGAAAAACGAGTGAAGCACAAGCGTAAACTGTGTAAGGAACAATCAGCTAACACTCCCCCATGTAACAAGACCAAATTCAGGGAGATATCACAGGCCAGGTGACTTGCTCTATTTTGGGGATAGCAAATCCCCATAGCAGCAAGAAAGGTAGCAGGTCACACCAGGCCATGTGCACCATTCTAATTAGACAGCTCATAAGCTGCAGTGCAGAAGTGTGGGAACAAGTTACTTGCCTGCTCTTGCCTCTCTTCAGTCAAAAACCTACTTCAAAATGTAGATTGGGTGAAAGGGGAAAAAGAATTTGACACAGAGGGAGTGTTCTGTGCTGCAGAAGAGAAACTGAAGTTGAACTTCAGCCCAGCTATTTGCACCTTACATTCCTCACTTGGACAAAAGCCTGTTGCAGCCTTTGATGTGCTACGGGCAGTATAGGTTATTTGTGAATTATACAGCATGTTACGCATTTCTGAAGAGGAGACTCTGACTCGTCATAGAGTCATATATGTTTGCAGCATTGAAACAGGCCCTTCGGCCCAGCTTGTCCATGCCGCCCAGCTTCTATCACTAAACTAGGCCCACTTGCCTGCATTTGGCCCATATCCCTCTATACCCACCCTGCCCATGTAACTGTCCAGCTGTTTTTTAAATTTTTTTTATAATTGTACCCGCCTCTACCACTGCCTCTGGCATCCTATTCCAGATGCTCACCACCCTCTGCGTGAGAATATTTCCCCTCTGGTCTAAAAGTGTCCACGATGTTATTCAGCCATTTACTTCTCCCACTTGCCTCCTGAGCACCATCACAATTTATTTCTTTTGATCTTCTAAACTGGAAGGAGAGGCTGAACTTCAAAGAACAAAGCAATGGGAACAATTTGTGCCATTAGATGATGGAACATCTGAAATTAACTGCTTAAAATCAAATCTACAAAGAGCACAGCAGTTTATTGCTCACCTGCAGAGCTCAAGAGACCAATACAATAATCTCACCTCCCTTTCTTCTCCAGCCTCCACCCCCCCCCCCCCCCCCACCCCCGCCGCCGCCGCCGCCCCCAACACCCAACAACCCAAAAATAAAATTCCTGCATTTCTCAAGCTAAAAACTTGCATGAAGGGAATTTACAATTTTCCCCACTGAGCATGCAATCATTGCATAACACTTTCTGGACAGCAGTTTGCAATTGACACCCAAACCTACGCCGCAACACCATCATCAAAATGACTAGACACTAGAAGTCAGAGTCAGCTGTTATCTGAGCTGATAAGGAATGGAAAGAGGCTCATTTCTTCAACAGTATAGCAAGTGAAATACACAAAACACTACTCAGGACAAAACGAGGCAGTTTCCTTAAACTAATGTGCAAATCTGCTGGCAATTATTTACCTTATAGCATTTATCATCCATACCAGCCCCCAAATCAAACAGGCATACAAATCAGTTTCTCACTGGCCTTTTACATATCTTACCCAGCCAGCAGAGAGGCGCCCAAAGTCAAAATCACATAGCTGCAATTCAAAATTGTGTCAGAATTGTTTGTATGGCTGAGTTGGCAGAACTCTCACCTTTGACTCGAGGTCACGAGTTCAACTTCCACCATATGGCTAAAATTAAGTGCAGTTGAGGAGTGCCACATTGTTACCGGTGCGATTTTAAAGTGCAATGGCAAACTGAGATGGTTTGTCAGGCATCACAGAATCATACAGCGCAGAAGAGGCCCTTTAGCCCATCGAGTCTGCACCGACACATGACAAACACCTGATCAGCCTACCTAATCCCATTTGCCAGCACTTGGCCCGTTGAATAGTTTGAATGGTATGACGTGCCAAGTGCCCATCCAAGTACTTTTCAAAGGATATGAGGCAACTCGCCTCTACCACCCTGCCAGGCAGTGCATTCCAGACCGTCACCACCCTCTGGGTAAAAAAGTTTTTCCACAAATCCCATTAAACCTCCTGCCCCTCACCTTGAACTTGTGTCCCCTTGTAACTAACCCTTCAACTAAGGGGAACAGCTGCTCCCTATACACCCTGTCCATGTCCCTTAACCTTGTACACCTCAATCAGGTCGCCACTCAGTCTTCGCTGCTCCAGCAAAAACAACCCAAGCCTATCCAAACTCTCTTCATAACTAATGTTCTACCCCAGGCAACATCCTGGTGAGTCACCTCTGCACCCCCTCCAGTGCAATCACATCCTTCCTATAATGTGACGATCAGAATTGCAACAGTACTCCAGTTGTGGCCTCACCAAAGTTCTATACAACTCAACATGACCTCCCTGCTTTCATAATCTACCCTGCACATTCTTTGGGTTGTGGAGGTGAGACCCACACAAACACGGGGAGAATGTGCAAACTGCACACTGACAGTGACCCGGGGCTGGGATCGAACCCGGGTCCTCGGTGCCGTGAGGCAGCAGTGCTCATCACTGCGCCACCGTGCTGCCCATGCTGATGATTCCTGATCAAACTTTGCCTCTCCAAGCAGAGATAAGATTCTCTCCTACCACTGAAGTGAGACTCTGGTCTGTAGTTCTCTGGCTTATCTCTACAACTTTCTTAAACAGTGGGACTACATTAGCTGTTATCCCCCAAGGCCAAAGAGGAATTAAAAATTTGGTGGAGCCCCTGCAATCACCTCCCTCGCTTTCCACAGCATCCTGGGACACAATTCATCTGGACCTGGAGTCTTGTCCACTTTTAAGCCTGCCGACACCTCCAATAACTTGTCACTCATGACAATTTGCTCAAATACCTCAGTCTCTCTCCCAGAGTTCTAGATCTACCTCCTCATTCTCTTGGGTGAAGACAAATATGAAGTATTCGTTCATCACCCTACCAATGTCCTCTGGATCCACCCACAGATTTTCCTCGGTCCTTACTCTTTCCCCTGGTTATTCTCTTCCCATTGATATACTTGTAGAATATCTTGGGATTTTCCCTACTTTTAACGGCCAGAGCTTTCTCATTTCCCTTCTTTGCTCTCCCATTTGATTTCTTAAACTCCATCCTGCATTTTCTGTACTACACTAATGCCTCCATTGATTTATTCCCCTTGTACTTGCTAAAAGCCTTCCTTCTCATCGTATACTGAATGTCTCTGGTCATCCATGGTTCACTGGGCTTGTTGCTCCTTCCTATTACTCTAGAGGGAACATGTTGACCCTGTACCCTCCCCATTTTCTTTTTGAATGCCCCCCACTGCTCTTCTGTAGATTTCCCCACAAGTAAATCTTTCCAGTCTACCTTGACCAGAACCTGCCTTATTTTACTAAAATCCGCTCTTGCCCAATCCACAACCTTTTTTTGCAACTTGTTCATTTCTTTGTCCATAACAAACTTAAATTGAACCATACTGTGGTCGTTGTCACCAAAATGCTCCCCCACCAACACATCAACCGCCTGTCCTGTTTCATTCCTCAGAATTAGGTCCAGCACTGCACTGTCCCTTGTTAAACCCTCTACACATTGAACTAAAATATTCTCTTGTATACATTTTAAGAACTCCACTCCATCTAAGCTCTTAACACAGTGACTTTTAATGTTCGAAAGTTGAAATAACCTAATATAATTACTCTATTATTATTTTTAACATACCTCTGAATTGCACACATACTTACTCCTCAATTTCCCGCTGACTATCTAGGAATCTATAATAAAATCTAGCAATGTTATTGTCCCTTATTTTTGTTCCTAAGCTCTACCCACAAAGCTTCATTTGATGTCCCTTCCAAGATATCATCTCTCTTTACCACAATAACGGACTTCTTAATTAATAATACAATGCCTCCTCCTCTTTTACCCCCTCCTGTCTCGCCTGAAGATTCTATATCCCGGGATGTTGTGCTGCCAATCCAGCCCCTCCCTCAACCACGTCTCTGTGGTGGCTACTATATCACAATTCCACGTGTCAATCCTCACCCTTAACTCATCCGTTTTACCTGTAATACGCCTGGCATTAAAGTAGAGGCCACCCAGCCTAGTCTTACTCCTTTGAAACTTACTACCGCTGTATTCCTTCTGACTTAATTGCTTTTCTGTGTTATGCTGTGGCTCTATTCTGGTTAACAGTCTGCATCTTCTCCCCCTGGCGAATTAGTTTAAACTCCTCCATAAAAGATTCTGGAATATTATCTGCAACACAGCAGGGCATTGAGATATCCTGACCATCGTTCTTCCCTCCCAACTGGTCATTCATCCATCTTTTGTTGGATTTTTCAATTCTCAAATTATTTGCTTCATTTGTCTGAATAATAGCGATTTCTCTCCAAAAGATAACCCAATAGCTGGGCAGCATTATAGGACGCCCTGAGGATATGGAAGACCAATAAACACAAGTCCCTTCTGGTTCTTAACTCCAGTTATTGGTACAGAATTCAATCCTCAGTGTGAATAGAGAAACGGAACAGCACTAGTTAAGCATGTCACTGTCGACTCCTCCAGACAGTGGACGCGGTTCTCCAAGTAAATTCCACTTGCCTACAGAGTAGAATCACAACAATAAACCTCTGCAGGTGTTAAGGATTGCACAGCTATTCAAAAATCAACGGTGACAAAGCAATTGCACATCTGTAAATTGAGTGCCTGTGCAATTTATACAATGACATGTATGCAACTTCAATATGCAGTCATGGACACTTCCTATTTTTGAGGTATATGCCAACTATAACAAAGCTCAAGTCCAAGAAAGCAGACCCACACATCAGGGGCATGATCTGTTAAACATTTCTGGGGCTGGGCAAAGGACATCCATCTAAAAATATCTCCACCTACAAGTAGTTTTAATATATTGTATAGCAAACAGCAGTCTATTTAAAGGAGAACAATGCTTCAACCAGATCTGCTGCCCCAGGTATCTCAGCATTTTACAGCTATTCGACCCATTGCTCCTGCACAGCCGTCAAAGAGCCACCCACTTAGTTACAAACTCTGCTCTTTCCCCATACCCCTATGAAACGTTTCTCTTTCTGCTATTTAACTGTTTCCCTTTTAAATGTTCCGACAGATTCTGCTGCTACTGTTGTATCTGGTAGAGAATTTCATGCATTTCCCTTTGTGTTTTTTAGGTGATAATTAGTTATCAGAGTTCAATTTTGAGTAATTCCATGCGATCTCCAACTAACATTAGTTTTAATTTTTTAAAAGTCCCAATTTCTCTGGTCTCCCATCAACAAAAAATCCCATAAGTGACCATCATAAGCGTTCATAATTTTGTACTTATGGAACAGAGAAAGTTAAACTGATAAAATCACAATGTCAGTGTCACTTGTACTTTACAGTGAAAACCTAAACCATAAAATCGCCACCTTGAAGACTTTAAAGGCGTGGGAAAGGGTGTAAAGTCCATATTTTACTTCACTTATTTGGAAAAATAATTAGACGTAAAGCAGTTTTTTTACAAAATTGGTCGAGCCGAAATCATTCCATAAAATTATTTTCTTTAAAACCGGTATTGCGTCTCCGCGAGGAAACCAAATCAACCATAGAAATCTCGGACGTAGTAGATTGGTGCAAGTACAGCAGTGCTGACTAAGTTTAAAAATGGTCAATAATCGACCCATTATGGAAAGATGAACAACTTCAACCCAGTTAAAAAATTAATCTACATCACTATATCTTGATCGATACCCAATATTCATTCCGCCTACCTCCATTACGTCTGCAAAGCTGTCGTCAAAACTGGCATTTCCGGTAAATTGCCATCACATATTAAGGATTTAGTTGTACGCAACAGCCAGTTTCCATTCTCTTCAAAAATCAAATGGCACTTACAGCTGAGCTGGAATGCTTACAATCTTAGCCCATGTCAAGAGAGTGAGAGAGAGGTAGGTAACACATAGAATCATAGAATTTACAGTGCAGAGGGAGGCCACTCAGCCTATTGAGTCTGCACTGACCCTGGAAGGAGCACCCTACTCAAGCCCAAGCCTCCACCCTATCCTTGTAATCCAGTAACCCTACTTAACCTTTTTGGACACCAAGGGCAACTTAGCATGGGCAATCCACCTAACCCGCACATCTTTGGACTGCGGGAGGAAACCGGAGCAAACCCACGCAGACACAGGTAGAACGTGCAGACTCCGCACAGACAGTGACCCAAGCTGGGAATCGAACCTGAGAGCCTGGAGCTGTGAAGCAACTGTGCTAACCAATCAAACCTGGGACCCTGGAGCTGTGAAGCAACTGTGCTAACCACTGTGCTACCGCGCTGCCCCATGTTAAAGGTTTCAAAGAGAGGATACAAGGTCCTTTTCCACAAAATTAATTTATTTGTTGCGTCCCAAATTCTCATCCACTCGGTTTAACTCCCCATCTTGAAAAGCACCAAACTATACTTTTCAGGGCAACAAAATACAACAAACAGATCAGATGTTCCACTGCAGTGGGTGGAATTAACAGGCTGGGGAAACCGTGCACACAGCTTCCTTAGGTCATTCCTAGTGGCGTCAGTCATTGGTCACAAGTGGAAATTCTAAGGGAACAGGTCTCCACAGACAGCCTCCAGCCTGACCATTGCAATAAATCCAACCTCCTGGAGATCAAAGAGTATCAACTCATTACAGCAATTCAATGCGTAATGGATTATCTGGGGAAACCACAGAGCATCCTTTAAATCTATTCTATGAAACTGTAACCACGCTTCTTTATAAAAATCAGAATGAGTC
Source organism: Scyliorhinus torazame (assembly GCF_047496885.1). Classification (NCBI taxonomy): domain Eukaryota; kingdom Metazoa; phylum Chordata; class Chondrichthyes; order Carcharhiniformes; family Scyliorhinidae; genus Scyliorhinus; species Scyliorhinus torazame. The sequence goes on from NC_092712.1 coordinate 261,672,813, forward strand.
ACAGTTGCCAAGCGAGAAAACCTGTAACACAGCAAAAAATGATGCAATTATCACTCTCAAATCCATTCAAAGCAGAAAAAAAGATGCCCTATGATTACAGGAATAATACATATCATTGTCTTCCCAATGGCATCAGAGCTTCACTTACCAGCAGCAATACATCGGAAACACCACACCCACAGAATATTGCAATTTGGAAAAAATCTTACTTTTCACAAAACATTTCTGATGCAAATTAAGTATGCTGAAAATGTTTTCACCTCCAGTCATCTCACTGACGGAACCCCAAAAGTCGCCCTTTTATACCCACTTTAATTGTATTCTTATGTTCCATCGAGGATAAAAGAACGCCAGCAAAGCATTTTTGCCACACTGCAGTACACAGATAAGAGTTTGCTACAAGAGAGAACACAAGAGATTTGCACATAAACCAAGAAGGAAGCTTTCTACAGGAAGGGAATCAAATTCTAGAGAAGAGTTTACTTTTATCTGGCTAGGCATTGCAGCCTAGACTATCCTAACTGGATTTGATGTACAGACACTTATTTTCAGATTTTCAATCAGGAACTTTGGCAGATGTCACTGAGGAAACCACCCATTCAATACACACGGTTTATCTTCTCTACATCAGATGCAAACCGAAGGCTACATTATGCCAGTCTGAAAATGAGCCCTTGCTTCCCAATTATATTTCCCCACTTGCTAGCAAAATTAAATCTGATATTCAGTTTATAATGGTTCCATTAAAACACAACCAGCAGCAGCATCAACCCCAGGTGTTTAAAATTATTGTCTAAATGCACTCCTAGAACTAACCACTCATTCTCCAGGCTTGGTTATGAAACCTTCCCCTGAATGAAAAGAACTGGAGGGCTAGCATTGCTACCTCACGGCGCCATGGACCTGGGTTCAACCCCGGACCGTGTGAGGTTTGCACATTCTCCCCGTGTCTGCGTGGGTCTCACCCCCACAACCCAAAGATGTGCAGGGTAGGTGGATTGGCCACGCTAAATTGCCCCTTAATTTGGACAAATTGTTTTTTTTTTTTTAAAACAACTGGGGGGTCAAAGTAGCAGGTACTGCCCAACATTTCTGTCATCTCTTGGACATGGAATCTTGAAAGTGAGAATCACCACTCATGCAAGTCATAACTAGCTGTCAAACGGGAAGCTAGAATGCTGTGCACACAAGAATCAAATTGTGATGAGAGTTAGTTGTCCATTGCACAGACTGCTCCAGTGATCAGGCACTGAAGTGAAGCTGATGTTGTGTACTGTAGAGTCTGGTTTGTGAAGCTGAAAAGTTAAAAAAAAAATTACAAGAAAGATTAGTCACAAGAACTTAACTACATGGCTAACTTTGCTGAAATCTGCATTTAGTTCAATTTAACATTGTGTCGGGTCTCAATGCATGTTGATTTACATCACTATATTAAATCAGAATCCTTCTTTTATGACCCAAGAACCATCATCACCACAGGTTGAGCTATTGCATCCTCATTACAAACCAAGAGGAAGAGAAATATGGCAAGGATCCTAAATATTACACGATAACTCCATTTGGCTTACACTAATGATGAGTGTCGCAGTTTGATTGCATCACTAAAACCCTTTCTATATGCTAACACTGAGGGCACTAAACTAACTGGGTTAGTGCAGTCATACAGATCTATAATATGCAAGAGAAGCTATTTAGTTTGATCATCTGAACAACAATAAAAAAAGTCCTTTCTGAACAAAACACACAAGGGATCCCCTCATTAATATAGGTTTGAATGCACAAGATTAAATGCAACTCTTCATTCCAACCATCTTTTCACAAGCATTCTATTGCAGGCACTACATTTTTATTTTATTTTTTTTTTAAATCACATTTTCCCCTGCCCAAAAGGTGCTTACTCACGTTGGGGTACAGAATGTCAGCAGCGACTCAAGTGCTACCTACAGAATCGATGATTGTCTGGCTCATGCAAAAGTGGCGCCCCAGACACTTGAACACAACATCTAGCCTGAAATTCTAATGCAGTTTTTTTTAAATTTAGAGTACCCAATTCATTTTTTTTCCCAATTAAGGGGTAATTTAGCATGGACAATCTACCTATGCTGCACATCTTTGGGTTTGTGGGGGAGAGACCCACGCAGACACAGGGAGAATGTGCAAACTCCACATGGACAGTGACCTGGGATCGGGATCGAACCCAGGTCCTCAGCGGCGTGAGGCAGCAGTGCTAACCACTGCACAACCGTGCCGTCCCATTCAAATGCAGTACTGAGGGGATGCTACACAGTGAAAGGTGTTAGCTTTCCAATAAAACATTACACAGACCATATCTGCCCCCTCAGGTTAGCATCAAAGGTAGCATGTGATTATTTAAAGCTCTCCTTGGTGTCCTAGCCAATGTCCTTAAAGGCACAATACAAATCCAAGTTCTTCCTTTACAGGTGGCAGCAGCCCTGGAGTGCCAAGTATAAGTCTTCACAATCAGATCTAGACAGTGGACGATGTGGGTGGGTGGGGGGGGGGGGGGGGGGGAGGAAAGAAGAAGGAGGAGGAGGAGGAGAGATACACGCTACTTAATTGTGAAATAATTACCAGCACTACAGAATACTATTAGGCTTTTATAAAATAAAAGAATGAAATGGTTTGATCACAGTTTAAAAAGCTGGATAAACCTCCATAAAATCAACATGATGGATAACTGTGCTTACTAGAACATGAAAAAATTCAGACAAGTTTAACCTGTTGTTTCCATATTACCCTTTAAGTCTCTGGACTGATAGTTCCACCGTTAGGGCACCGCAACCGAGCGAGATGGGAAATGAATTACAATTCAGATTACAGCCACTTTATGGCAATTTATAGTGTGGCCAGAAAGGAAAGTGAAATGTTTACATCAGCAATTCCCAAAACATGGGTTGTGTGCAACAAACAATAAAGTAAAGGGTGAAAGTAAACAGCTGTGATTCAAAGGCCATTGCTGGGGAAACAATGTTAAATTCCTCCAGCAGAACTTGTGTTAAGTGACAGTTAAATTTGAATGGAATTAGCCTCATTATAAAAGCAAGCTGCGCACGAACCTGGACTATTAATTTATTTTTTGAAATGGTGCTCTCCAACTAAAAAGCCTCAGGCCTACACCCTAACTAAAATACGTTCTGGATGCTTACTATGAGCATTTTCCAGTGGCAGATCATTTCCATCAATTTCATAAATCATTAATCAGTTACTGTATTATAGTAATTGCATGCAGGGACAATACAGCTGTTTTGGCAGGATGCCAGTATTGGTGAGCAAGTCCAAAAAAAACATTTAGGTTTCAACTTTTTTTTTTGATGGAAAGTTTAAGGAGGAACTTAAGTGTTGGCTATATTTCTGACTAGCTAGTGAAAAGTCTCAACTCAAGAGAAAAAATAAAACACAACCTGAAAGATAGTTTTGGTCTAGGGGGCATTAAAAACAATTAAGTACTCTCCAAAACAAGTCACATTTCCTTTGCTAAAAGACCCTGTCGTGTGGGGAAAATTATTGTATAAAACACTTCATATGATCAAAAGGAAATTTGTGCAAAACTGGTTATGTAGTACAATTTTCATACAAGCAAGCTCCAAATAAGCAACTCAGGTATGCACACCACTCATGTGAAAATCTATAAACAAATCAATTCTACTCTGAAGAGTAAGTAATCTGTAACTTATTGAAGTGTTCTTTGTGCTACCATCAACAATTCAGTTTGCTACACACAATCCCAACTGGAGATATCTTTCCAGTGTTGGAAAATCTATCAGCTAAGTGTGTCACACTTCAGGGTGGATTCTTACACTGCTAGAAACCTGTTGCCATTATGCAAAGTTCCAAATGTTATAAAACACAAACTTGTTCTGCTGAATGTTTGAAGAAATTAAATTGAGTTCAGCAGATTGATTCAGACTGTGAAACATGCAACATAGTCCTGCTCCAACATAAAGCAGGCTGATGGTACAGTGGCAAAGTAATCACTTCAAACCAGAAGAGGGGCATTCCAGAATTACTGTCATATCACTAACAAGATTAGTGGTTAGTACAGTTGCTTCACAGCGCCAGGGTCCCAGGTTCGATTCCCGGCTTGGGTCACTGTCTGTGTCTGTACATTCTCCCAGCGTCTGCGTGGGTTTCCTCCGGGTGGTCCGGTTTCCCCTCTCAGTCCAAAGATGTGCAAGTTAGGTGGATTGGCCATTCTAAATTGCCCTTAATGTCCAAAAGGGGTTACTGGGATAGGTTGGAAATGTGGGCTTAAGTAGGGTGGCTCTTTCCAAGGGCCGATGCAGACTCGATGGGCTGAATGGCCTCCTTCTGCACTGTAAATTCTATGATATGAAGATTCCTCAAAGTTGGTGGGAGAAATGGACAAACAGTAAGGGAAAAGGGTTTCCCCCATCTTATATACAAACCACCTGGTTATGGAGATTAACGCATACAAATATATATTTGCTGCTCAGAACCAAAGGATGTCATAGCATTAACACTTTGGTTGTGAAAGCAAATCCTTTGAAAATTATACCAAGCAAACAACCTTGATAAGTTTACAGATCAGAGTTGACAACGTGGTTTGTTGATGAGTTGATAAATGGCAACATTGATCCGAGGAAATCAGAAATCCACCCAGGTTTGAGGGGATCAACTTTGATCACATTTGCAAACTACATTCCTGTCTGGAAAGCGATTAGTCATGAAGTGTACAACTAGAAAATTTTGAATGAAGAATCAGGAACTGTTTCCAAGCAACCACTTGCAACAACAAAATCTAAAATCCATGTTTGATAATAACAAATCGTGATGTATAACTGCCTCTGGTGTATATTTCCCATGCATTAAAGTGTGATGTTCGGATTTCTATGCCACAATTTGGCAGGTGGGGAGGCGAGAAAGACTTATTTATATCGCGCCTTTCACAATCACTGGACACCAAGACATTTTGTAACCAAGGAAACACTTTTGAAGTGTAATCACTGTTGTAATATAGGAAATGCAGCAGCCAATTTGCACCCAACAAGCTCCCACAAGCAGAACTGCAATAATGACCAAACTGTTAAATAATCTAGTTCAACAATAATCTGTAAAAAATAAAATATGGCCCACTGACGCAGAAACTAGAACATATACACCTTAAGCATGGTTTTAAAATAAAACAAACTTGTAACATACAGCTCAACAATTATTTTCTAGGAGGGCAAGGTGGCGCAGTGGTTAACACTGCTGCCTCACAGCGTGGAGGACCCGGGTTCGATCCCAGCCCCGGGTCACTGTCTGTGTAGAGTTTGCACATTCTCCCAATGTTTACGTAGATCTCACCCCCAGAACCCAAAGATGTGCAGGGTAGGTGGACTGGCCACGTTAAATTGCCCCTTAATTGGGGAAAAAATTGGGTACTCTAAATTTATATTAAAAAAAAATATTTTCTGAACAAACACAGCACTTACTTGATAAATCAGTTATAGATTTTTTGGCCTTAAATGGATTAATACATTCTGCATAGCACAATACAACATGATCCTGCATCACTGAACATACTGTAAACTTAATACAGACTATATTCAGGGCCAACTGGATCATGCCGTCTTGACTTTAATATGCCAAAATGGCCTTTATTGGAAAGCCTTTTCAAGTGGAAAGTTAAATGAGAATAGGTCCTGCATCGGTTGCAGAAGTCTTAATGGACATTGCTGACACGTATCCAGATTCGGAACGTTAAGACCAACCAGGTGGGTGAACACAAGGAATCCGTGGGATCTGTACCCCAGTGAAAGAAGCTACTCCAGGAGAGGAGTATGGCTGGTAACGAAGAAAGTGATGGACATGATTTTCAATGGTTTAACTTCATTGGGCCATCCACCTTTCAAATAGGCAATCACATTGATTCAGGTACATCAACTCAGATTCAACCAATCCCACAAATGGTGGAGGATATATGTCAACCACAGCTTTTCGATCCATTTCACTTATCTAGGTTCTATACAAAATAAAAAGAGCTTTTTCCACTGAAAGTTGATTTATCAGCATCAATTAATTAACAGTTGGATCATTTTCTAAACCTATAAGTGCCATGACAGGAATTGTCAAGTTGAAATAATCAGTTGGGCGCAGAGAATATGAATTTGATAAGTTGAACAATGGAAATGGGATCAAACATTGTTTTCTCCCTTTTTCTTGCACATAAACGTGATGTGAAATATTTTCAAACAAGTTATTGCCATCCCATAAAGATATGATATTTGGGGTGGCACAGTGGTTAGCATTGTTGCCTCAGGCGCCGAGGACCCGGGTTCGATTCCATCCCACTGTCCATGTAGTTTGCACATCCTCCCAGTGTCTGCGTGGGTCTCACCCCACAACCCAAAGATGCGCAGGGTAGGTGGATTGGCCAGGCAAATTGCCCCTTAATTGGAAAAATTAAACAATTATGTTCAATAAATTGCTGAAAGGGTTTTTTTTTTTTAATTTATATTTTCTTCAAAAGAAACTTCTGGGATATGCATGCTTAATTATTCCCCCCCCCCCCCAATACCACCTGTAATCACCTTTTGAAATAAGGTAGATGTTTCCTTATGTGCAATAGTTATTTCAATTCTTGTTATGGTACTCAAATTTAAAAATGCAATAGGGAGCAAAAAATGTAAATGTCACCCCAGTCCCAGAGAACTAGAGACTACTCTCCTGTAAGACAATGGAGATGTGGGCCGTTCAACTCATCAAGTCTGTTCTGCCATTAAATGAGATCATGGCTGCTCTGATATAATCCTCAACTCCACTTTCTTGCCTTATCCCCATAACCTTCGATTCCCTTACTGATTAAAAATCTGCCTATCTCAGCCTTGAACATACTTAACCACCCAGTCTCTACGGATCTCTGCAGCAAAAGAATGCCACAGATTCACTACCCTCAAAAGAAATTCTTCCTCGTCTCGATCTTAAATGGGCAACCGTTATTCTGACATTATGCCTTCTGGTCCTAGACTCCTTCACAAGGGGAAACATCCGTACAGCAACTACCCCGTCAATCCCTTGAGAATCCTATGTCTCAATAATATGTTCTATATAATCACACAATAATAGTGCAGAAGAGGCCCATCGAGTGTGCACTGACACATGAAAGACACCTGACCCGTCTACCTAATCCCATTTTAAAAATCCCCCCAAAACAATAATCCTGTAGGTTTCCCAGAGAGCCAACCGGTGGGGATTTAACCTGATGGTTGTCACACCTTAGGTGAGGGACAAGATCGAGAAGGCAGGCCTTCACGAATAACCTCAGCTGGTATGGAAATTGAGCACACACTGTTGCCGTTGCTCCGCATCATGAATCAATCATCCAGCCAGGGTTAGCATGATGCATTCTACAAAATTCTACAGCCCAAACAGTTACAGAATACTGCAAAATGACAATAAGGCCCAAACACAGTTACAGTATACTGCAAAATGACAATAAATGCCAAGATATCTTCAGTGCTCTGGGGAAGGGGCAACACAGTAGCATAGTGGTTATCACAGTTGCTTCACAGCTCCAGGGTTCCAGGTTCAATTCCCGGCTTGGGTCACTGTCTGTGCGGAGTGTACACGTTCTTCCCGTGTCTGCGTGGGTTTCCTCCGGGTGCTCCTTGTTTCTTCTCAGTCCAAATATGTGCAGATTAGGTGGATTGGCCATGACAAATTACCCTTAGTGTCCAAACAAAGGTTGGGTCGGGTTGCTGGGTTACAGGGATAGGGTGGAAGTGTGGGCTTGGGTAGATGCTCTCTCCAAGGGCTGGTGCAGACTCGATGGGCCGAATGGCCTCCTTCTGCACTGTAAATGGTATGAAAAATGCTATGAAGGCATGCCCGCATAAGAAATGTCCTAATTTCCTCAAGAGCAATAGTCCAGTGAACAATAAGGGGCCAGGAAATTGGACAGAGTTCTGCCTCAAAAATGGTATCTGCGCAAGGGAACGGTGGGCTGTTCCATGTCCCATGAAAGTTTGCTGTTAAAGAAATGGGCAGAGACAGCACTGCTGCCTCACGGCACTGTGGTCCCAGGTTCGATGCCGGCTCTGGGTCACTGTCCGTGTGGAGTTCGCACATTCTCCCAGTGTTTGCGTGGGTTCTGACCCCACAATCCAAAGATGTGCAGGGTAGGTGGATTGGCCATGCTAAATTGCCACTTAAATTGGAGAAAATGAATTGGGTACTCTAAATTAGAAAATGACAAAAAAAAAAGGAATGGGCAGGGAAGGTAGAATGGCACTCAGCAAATGGTCCATTGTTCCCACCTCCTCTGGTCTGATCATATGGGACACCGAAAGATACTTGTGCCCAGTTCAGTGCAAAGTGGCATCTCACAAGGATGTTCCAGACCAGGTGCAAGGCCTGAAACAATGCAGGCACTATTTTTCTGTTTTGGCCTGTGCTCCAGCAGCCTTTCCGGTGCAATATTTTGCTCCTCCTTCTCCAATGGTACCTAAGATGCATCAATACTGGAACAGGCATACACCCAAATTATTTTAAATAATTCTACTCTAACCTGTCAACTACAAATCAACCAGAATATTGCAATTCCCACTCCACACAACTACAGCAGTGGATCAGATATTCCAGCCCTAAACCTCATGCTTTCTGCACTTGAGTAATTTGCACGCCACCAATGGTGTTAAATATGCTTTTGCATGTTACAATAAAGACAGGAATGTTGGGTATATCTGCAGTACAATCTATATCAAATGTTGGGTATACCTTCAGTGCAGCCTATATCAATGTCCCACTGCATTCTCAGTTTCTCTTCTTGTATTTGCAGATTATAGCTCTGTATTCAGAGGTGTTTATTGAGCAGTCAACTTTTCTGATCTGTTGTGTGTATGCTATGCAGGGATCAGTGTGGTGGGCAACGCAGGAAGACAAGACAAAGGAGATCTAATGGCATTCAGATATTAGATCTTTCAATGAAAAAATATACCCTGCTGAAGAGGTTTAATAGAGGAGTACAAGGAATACAGGAATCTCCCTATTGTGTGTCGCAACATTTAATCTAACAGACTGTCACACTTGCAGAGGTGATCAAGACCAATGTGCGACCAAAACCGCCTTTGTAACATCCAACAACTCACTGGGTATGTGGTTGCCATCCAATTGCAGAAGTTTCAGTTGACATTATCAGTTATAAGAGAAGGAAAAAATGTTCAATTGTCATTACTGGCACACCCGAAATAACCCATGCTGGTGACTGCTGCAATGATCAGCCTGAAATTCAATAGCAGTTATATTTTGAAAATTCTTTTCCATAACCAGTGATACTGTATAAATTATACAGTTTTGCTCAGTTTCAATTATAACAGGTGCACCTGAAAAAAAGTTTGCAATATGCGTAGTTAAATGAGAGTAGCATGGGATTTGAAGAAAGAAAAACCAACCTGCTAAACTAATGCAAAAAAGTAGCATGTTCTTCTGTAATCAAGGTAATAAGGAGGGGCTGAATAAAATGAGTAAACTAGACTTTTTGCTGATCCCATTTTATGACCACCAGAATACTTAAACCCATTTGATATGGTTGGCTGCTTGATCATAAAATCGTCTGTTGCAGATGGTCAGGATAACTTGGCTCTAGCACACCAGCCTCTGTTAATGGACTGGATACGAACACTGAATTTAGTTTTTGGAATGATAGTTTTGTCGAAAACCTAAGAAGAAAATATAGGTGATGTAGACATATCAAAACACAGCACTTCTTAAAGGGAGAATATACAAAAGGCGTTATTTATGAGCAAATGTATGTGGAAACAGAGTGGATTCATGCTCCAAAGTCTGTTGACTAGCTTTAATTACTATAAAACCCCAATACCTCAAATTTATAAAGGACATTCTCTTGTCACATTAATTTTCAAATGATTCAAAATTGTTCTGAAATTGCACTAGGCATTTGTTCAAAGCATTACTTTACAAACAACAGGTTCAACAACCAGAAACAAAGCCACAAATGAGGAATTTCAAACAATTGCATGCACACAATGGCCCCAGACATGTCACCAAACAGCTTCATCTTAAAGGGGCATGAACAAGCCATTTCCCTGGGACTCATCCCTGCTACCTCTCCAATCTTCTGTTCATTATACAGATTTAGGTAATAGGCCAGGAAAATGTGTTGCAGCAAAGAAAAACTTGCGCTAGAAGTTAGTAACATTCACATTAGTGAGCTGTACATTTTTCTTTCAACACACAGGCAGCTTAACTGGGAAATTGAGAGCCTACCGCTGCCTTCTATAACACATTATCAAGTCAACTGGAGTAACAGATGGTATATTGGCCATCTGATCCTGAATTTTTGAATTCTTTCTTGGGATATGGGTGGCGGCACTACTTGGGCATTTATTGCCGATTTCCAATTGTTCTTCAACTCGAGGGCATTTAAGAGCCAACCACATTGCTGTGGATCTGGAGTCACGTGTAGGCCAGACCAGGTAAGGAGAGCAGATTTCTTTCCCTAAAGGGCATTTACGACAATTTATCGAATTCAAATCTCAGCATCTGCCATGGGTCTCTAGATTGAGTCCAATGACAATACCGCAACTCCTCCGCCTCCCCTTTTGACACAGAGGGAAGACTAATACATGGGAATACACAGACTGCAGTTTATACAGTTGATAGCATTACAAATGGCTGGTCTGGTGCAGTACAAAGCAATGCTATATTAAACTGTATTTTCTGGTTAGTTTACAATACTGGCCAGCAACTAATTCAGGTCCAATGTAAAATTAAAGACAAGTCTGATAGGATGCAAGTCTGTACACTTCAGACCAAGCCTAGAGAACCTCTCTCATGTTGGCTCTTTGATTATGTACCATTTTACAGTTGAGAATTCAGTTTAGAACAAGATGTTGTTATAATACCATTTTAAGCACACACAGACTGAAGTAATCCTTTAGCAAAGATTTAGCCTGAGCTGCCATATGCTTGGATCAGTATAAAACCACAGACGAGCAAACATGAGTTTTAAGAATTGTGCATGCAAATCCTGTATTATGCAAAATGAAAAAAGTTCACAGATGCCCCATCAGAAAATACCTGGCAAGGAGATTTATATCACAAACATTTGATTGCATATATTTGAGAAATTCATTAAAGAAGCATTTACCAATTCAGCTATTGACACGTTGTGTGAAACAAAAGATGAATGCCATGCATTATCAAAGAAACAAGCTGCCCCAAATTCTACATCTTGAAATTAAAATTCTACCAGCATGCTGTACTAATGATGTATGACCAGAATTTGGTAGGACATACAACACTCATTTTCAGGGGTTTAAAGCAAAAAGGAGGAAGCGAGAAGTCCTTAAACCCATGAATAAACACGCTTACAGAGAGGGTTAGAGATCATATTAAACAGTTCTAAAATCTGACCATTTGCTACTAGTCTAGCTGAATGAGTCAATTACACTGGCAACAAAATGAAGTGGGGGTTGAAACTCAAAATTGCGCAGATTGTTGTATGCAAATGCACCACTAAAGTAAACTGACAACAGACTTGTGAACCTCCACAAGCATCTACCATGATTCTTTGCTTCCCCACTTTTGTGAGGGCCACGAAGAATCCTGCACGAGTTAAGGATACAAGAAATAACATTTATTTACAATAACATATATATACATAACAGCAGCAACCTCACTTGCTGCTTACTCCTTCCTGCTAGTTCCAAACTGGCCAGCTTTATTTATACAGGGAGACTGCTAATGATTTCTCCGCCCCCCTCATTGGGGAAGCTCATACTCCCACAGGATTGTGGGATTGTCATTAGTCCCCAGCCAATGGTAAGCTGGGCAGGGCAGCACGGTGGCACAGTGGTTAGCATTGCTGCATCACAGCGCCAAGGTCCCAGGTTCGATCCCGGCTCTGGGTCACTGTCCGTGTGGAGTTTGCACATTCTCCCTGTGTTTGCGTGGGTTGCGCCCCCACAACCCAAAGATGTGCGGGCTAGGTGGATTGGCCACGCTAAATTGCCCCTTAATTGGAAAAAATTAATTGGGTACTCTAAATTTATTTTGTTTAAAGTTTGCTGGGCAACACCAGAGATTGTTAAGGGTTAACCATAGTGATGCAAGATCAGAAGTTCACACAGACTAGATTGGCTAAGGACAGCACAATAATTAAGCAAATACATTTTTGCGACAATCCAAGAACTTCATGATCATTTTTCACTGATAACAGCAGTCTTAAAATGTTATGGTGGGATTTTAATGCAATTTCTCAGGATTATTAATTCAGTAACATAATCAGTTATCCAGCATGTTCGCCATTTGCAAAGTGTGTGTGGAGAGCGGTGGGGGAGCAAAACTATTTTAGGTATATGTGAACAAGAGATTTATTGCATAAAAAACATTCAGGACGTTCCCACTTTAATCCCAACTTAAAGAGGATAGGGTGCCAAAAACTCTATCTGGGATCCACTCCACTCACGAGGTCGCAGCAGCAAAAAAATCCTAGAGACACTGTTCCCAGGCTGCATCTGACCAGCTGAGCATGGGAACAAGACCATGTACACTCGACTAGTGTATCTGCATCGCCCTCCAAACTCTGTTAGGAGCATACGACAATTCAGGGATCACACGACAATTCAGTCCTCTTTAAGAGCCATAAATACTAGTACAAGTCAATTAATTCAAGGCATTTTTTAAAAAGAAATTTCCTAATGTGCTTTGCCAAGACAAAGGAGCCAGAGACTTTTGTTCAAAATAAGTGAATTTTTAAAAAGGTATTCAGTAACAACCATTTATTCTACATCAGACACTTCCCCTCTATTTTCTCCCCGTCTGTGTCCCACAAGATGAAGATTCCTTGCTGACACGCGTTTCACAGGAGCTCAAGTGAGAAACTAGCCAGCTATTGAAACCCAGGCGTGGAGGCAAAGCAGTCAAAATGGACCCTGTTCTCACCTCTATCCACGCGCACACATTTCCAACAGGGTTTGCTGCTCAAAGACAAATTCTATCAGTTAGATTGAGACAAATGTCAAAATTAGTTCCAAATAAGGGAAGAACGGTGGTGTAGTGGTTAGCACTTCTCCCTCACGACATCGAGGACCCGGGTTAGAACCCTGCCCTGGGTCACTGTCCGTGTGGAGTTTGCACATTCTCCCAGTGTCTACGTGGGTCTCACCCTCACAACCCAACGATGTACAGGGTAGGTGAATTGGCCACAGTTAATTGGAAAAAAAGAATTAGGTACTTTAAATTTATTTCTAAAATATAGTTTCAAATACTTGATGAAACAAAGGGCATTTGTCTGGAGCAACAATAGCAAAAGTTGAGCAAACAATTTCAAAATGGACACATAATACTACAAGGTCAAAATCCTAGATTTCTTGAGAAACTGGACAAATCACGAAGATAAAAGCTAAATTCAATTACATGTCTTGAGATTTTTCAGAACACATCAAAATCTTCATCATTAATGCATTAATGAAAAGAGCTTCAAACATTAATCTCAGGAGGCAGGTCAAAACACTGGAAAAGGTCATTCCTTTTTTGTACATACATGCATAATCCCTTCACTCTACATAATCTTCTAGATGGCTAATTGTGTACTAAAATGTATCAGTAATGGAGATGTTTGAGGTGGGGGGGGGGGGGGAAGAGAGAGAGAGAGAGAGAGAGGAGGGAAGAGACAAATGCAGTACAAATACTTGTTACAGTAACTTCCCACATCTCCGCCACCCCTTAGCAAGACACTTCAGCCAAGACAGCAGCAAATCTAGCAGAGAAACTATTTTTCCACTAGGCAGATACAGACATTATCTAATGAAAAGATTTTCTGTCAGCGTAGCAGGATGCCAACCAAATTCATAAAAAGACTCAATCTCAAAAGATGCCACTTTAGAGCCACCGGGTCAGCAGTTAGTCAATTGTCATTTTCTGAAGCAGTAGAAATCCTTTATCTTATGTGTTTGTGGGGTATGGGAGGGTGCTGGCAAGGTCAAATTTGTTGCTCGTTTCCAGCTGCTAGCCATAGTTTTTACAAGTCGGTGATTCACTTCCTTGGTGACTTTAGGTGTTGAGTTAAGCACACAGTCATACACAGGTGAGCTCTAATTAGGGATAGCTTCCTTCTTCCTTTCAAAAAGGATATTTGTAGTCCAGTTTTGTTTCTACATCCTGTAACTTATGGTTTTGTTCCTGTTCTGGTCCAGCATTTGAGGTACTATTGCCAAAACGTTTCAACTACCATAGCCTCAGTTTGGATCACAACTACGACAACCTCAACAACCCCAAAACTAGCAAGTAGGAAGGAGGAGACAAGACAAGACAAGTGTGAAATTTAACTTATGGAAAATGATACTAGGCCGAAATTGCAGGTATCTACAGTTTTCATATGTGGATATGTCATAGAATCTTAAAAGTTGGTGCAGAAAGAGGCTATTCAGCCCATTATGTCTGTGCCAGCCAAAAAAAAAAAGTAGCCGATCATTTTAATCCTACTTTCCAGCAGCTGGGCCGTAGCCTTGCAGGTTACAGCACTTTAGATGCATATCCAGGTACCTTTTAAATGAATTGAGCATTTGAGCCTCAACCAACTTAGGCAGTGAACTTCAGACGCCCACCACAGGGTGATGAGCTTTTCCTCATGACTTTTCTAATCATTCTACCAATCATCTTAAATCTATGCCTCATGGTAAGTACCCCTCAGTTAGGGGAAAATGTTTTGTCTACCCTATCTAGGCCCCTAATAATTTTGTAGACCTTAATTAGGTCACCCCTTAGCTCCTTCTGTTCTAAGGAAAACAATCCTAGCCTAACCAATCGCTCCTCATAGCTGTAATTTAATGCCTGGCAATATTCTTGCAAATCTCTATATGCTTTCTTCACCACCTTATCCATTTGTCCTGCCAGGGACCTGTGGACATGTAATCCAAGGTGTCGGACTTCCTCAACCTCTCTCAATATCTTAACGTTTATGGAGTTTTCCCTTGCTTTGTTTGCCTTCCCCAAATGCATTACCTCACACTTTTCCAGATTGAATTCCATTTGTCACTTCTCACCCACTCTACCATTGATATCATTCTGGAGTCCACAGTTATCCTCTTCACTATCAACTACATAGTCAATTTTTGTGTCATCTGCAAATTTCCCAAGCATGCCTCCTTCATTTAAAGTCTAAATCATTAACATACACAAACAGCAAGGGCCGCAACACTGAGCCCAACACCGAACTCTGTGGAACACCACTGGATCCCCTTTTTCATTTGCAAAATCATCTATCGATCATTACCATTGTTTCCTATCACAGCCAATTTTGGATCTAACCTGCTACTTTCCCCTGATCCCAGGAGATCTCAATCCTCTGACCAGTGTGCCATGTAGGAGCTTGTTAAATGTCTTACTGAAATCCATGTGGACAACATCCACTGCACTACCCTAATCAATCCTTCTTATTATTTCCTCAAAAAAGTCTATTAAATTAGTAAGACACAAGCTTCCCTTAACAAAACCATTCTAACGTCTCTCAGAATGGTTTCCTATAATTTGCCCACCACTGAAATAAGACTGACCGACCTATAGTTTTCTGGCCTATCCTGCGTGCACTTTATAAATAATGGTAACATTCGCAGACCTCCAATCCTCTGGGTCCTCGCCTGTATCTAGTGAGGATTGAAAAATATACTCCTCGAAGCTTTCTACAGTATTAAGTCATAAGCTTTCTTTTTCTGTTTTATCTTGGCCTGTATGCTTCTGGACAACCAAGGGGCTCTGGGTTTTTCAGTACCACCCTTAAGATGTGGGGACATAGCTACACTGTGCATGTAGAATCTCACCTGTCATAGAATCTCCCCAGTGCAAAAGGCCATTCGGCCCATCGAATCGGCACCGACCCTTGGAAAGAATACCCTACCTAGGCCCACGTCCCGACCCTATCCCCGTAACCCAGTAAGCCCACCTAACCTTTTGGACACTAAGGGGCAATTTAGCACGGCCAATCCACCTAACTTGCACATCTTTGGATTGTGGGAGGAACCGGAGCACCCGGAGAAAAATGCAGACACAGGGAGAAAGTGCAAACTCCACAGTCACCCGAGGCCGGAATTGAACCTGGGTCCCTGGAGCAGAGAAGCGGCAGTGCTAACCACTGTGCCGTCCTTTGAATGTTTCCCACTGATATGACAGTTTTTCCTTCCAATAGCTTCCAAATGCATCTGGCCCACATCTGCCAGTTTACCTCTCAGCTTTGTAACATTTGTCTTCCCCAATTTATGACTTTTACGCCTGTTCCATCTTTGTACTTTTCCATAACAATGCTAAATCGAACTATATCATGGTTACGATCTCTGAAATGCTCCCCCACTGCTACTTCTACGTGCCCCATTTAATTTCCTAAGACTAAATCTAGAATTGTGCCCGCTTTCATTGGGCTTGTTAAAACATTTCTCTTGAAAGTTCAAGAATTTTGCACCCTCTTATGCCCTTCATACTGTTCGTTTCCCAATTGATATTAGGGTAGTTAAGTGTCCAACAATTACTGTCCTATTGTTTTTGTACTCAAATCTATCTACATATTTGCTCTAACTCCCCTCCATTATTTTGGATCTATATTACCCTCTTAGCAATGTGGCTACCCCTTTATTGCGAAGGTCAACCTATATGGCCTCATTTAATAGGTCATCAGTTCGCACGGCTGTAATTGATTACTTAATCAATTGTGCTACACCCCTACCAATTTTAAACCCCTCCCTATCCTGCCTGAAAACCGTATATCCAGGGATGCTTAGCTGCCATTTTGCTCTCCTTAAGCCAAGTTTCCATTATCGCAATGACATGGTGTGTGTATCTGTGCCCTCAGCTCATTGGCTTAATTTACTGGCTTTATTTACTGTGCTCCTTGCATTTACATAAATATCTTTTAATACTGGCAAATTCCTGTGAAAGACCAAAGCAGCACAAGTTTTAAGAGTCGCTCACTAATTCACCATCTCCCATTCCATGCTTTGAATTTTTCCTCAGGTTCTCATTTCCCTGCCAATCGAGTATAAGCCCTACCCAACAACATCAGCAAATCTCCCTGTGGGGATATTCGTCCCATTCCTGTTCAGGTGTAGACTGTCCAGCTTGATAGGTCCCACCTTCCCCAGGCCGGTGCCTCAGAAATCTGGGGCGGGATTCTCTGACCCCCCCCCGCCGGGTCGGAGAATCGCAGGTGGGCTGCATGAATCCCGCCCCTGCCGGCAGCCGAATTCTCCGGCTCCCCAAAAATCCCGTCGACGTGAATCGCGCCGCCTGCCTTGAAGAATGACGAGGACTGGGGCGACGCAATGGGCCCCGGGGCCGCCCGAATTCTCCGGGCCGGATGGGCCGAAGTCCTGCCGACGTAACAATGGGTCATGTCGGCGTAAATCAAACCACCTATTTAACAGCGCCAACCAGTCAGTGCCGGGGGGGGGGGGGGGGGCAAGTGCTGGGGAGGAGGAGTGCTGGGGAGGATGGGCGCGAGTGCTGGGAAGGGTGTCCGCCTGGCCAGGTGCCAGCTTCCAACAGTCGCGACCATTCAGCCCGTGGCACCTGGTTGCAGGAGGAGGGGGGGGTGGGCTTGTCGTACCAGTACCTCACGGGACCGGGCATGCAGGAGGAGACTCCGGATGAGCCAGGAAACTGTCGCCCATATCTGCCACCTGATGGCACACCTGGCACCGCGTGGCATTGGGGGAGGACACCCTCTCCCCGTGGCCGTCAAGGTTACGGTGGCCCTGAACTTTTATGTCACGGGGTCATTCCAGGCGCCGAGTGGAGACCTGTCCGGCATCGGTGCACCGGCATCCGTGCAGTGCTAGACGCCCTATATGCCATTGCGGACCGCTACATCCAGTTCCCTGTGGACCGGGCCAGCCATGATGCCCGGGCAGCGGGCTTCGCTGCAGCGGCCAGGATGCCCATGGACCAGGGGGCGATCGATGGGATGCACCTTGCCGTGCGGCCACCTGCGGATAACAGGGCCGTGTTCACGAATAGGAAGGGGAACTATTCCATGAACATTCAGGTGGTCTGCGACCACAGCATGATGATCCTGCACGTCTGCGCCTGGTATCCGGGCAGTGTACATGACTTATTCGTATTGGCGCAATCTTTCATTCCTCCCCCCCCCCCGGGCTGGTTGCTCGGTGACAAGGGTTACCCGTTGCAGTCATGGCTGATGACGCCTATACGGAGGTCACAGACTGACGTGGAGGACCGCTACAACGATGCCCATGCAGCGACCAGGGGTGTAATAGAGAGGTGCTTTGGGCTGCTGAAGATGCGCTTCAGGTGCCTGGACCGCTCAGGAGGGGCCCTCCAGTACCCGTCAGATAGGGTCGGCCGCATCATTGTGGTCTGCTGCGTCCTGCACAACATAGCCCACCAGAGCGGCTATGTGCTGCAGGCAGAGGAGGAAGAAGGGGAGGAGCAGCAAGACGAGGCGCAGACCTCCCCAGATGAGGAGGATGGGGGCAATGGTCAGGACAGACGGGCTGGACATGGACGGGAGGCTGCCCACCGTTACCGGCTGGGCCAGCAGGCACGGGATAGGCTGATAGCCGCCCAGTTCACGGACTAGGGGGGGGCCTGGGAATCGCCGAGTATGGGCTGACTGCACACTACGGCACCAGCCTACCACCCTAACCCCACCCACCCACCACCAACCACCCTCACCCCACCCCTCCATTGCACATCCACCTGCGGCACAACGGGCCGGGCTCACACGGTCGCCGGTGGAAGCGTGTCTATTTCAGGCCATGGAGGATGACAACCCGCCCTGCGATGAGCTCTGGGCTCTACATTGTTGGACAATGTCTGATCCGTGGCCACAATACCACCCTCCACCTGGACCATCCCTGCATGCGGCCGTGACACTACAGCGCACGGTCCAGTCGTCCGCCCGGGGGGGATGGCGAGGGAAATCCGGGGGGGGGAGTGGGGGCACGCTCACCTGAGGCCGACGCTCTATCACCTCTTTCACACACACTGGCACTCACCTCACACCACACCCCCGCACGCATCGGACAGAGCACAAAGGCAGCTTCTGTAGGTGTGAAAGTGATTTTAGTAACAGTTCATACACGTGCCCTAGCCCTGATAACTAATCTGTGCCCTGCACCAGTGCCAACTTACTCAAGTGTCTATTTTTTTGGCCTTACGGGCCCTTTGACTATGTCTGGGTGGTTTCCCAAACGGTACAGCAGAACTGGAGGTGGACTCCTGTGATTCCTGCCCTGTGACTGGGGACCCCTTTGGCGGCCGTTTCCTGGGGCGGCCCGGCCTAGATGGGCCAGGCTGCGGCTCGGGCGACTGGGATGGTGAGCTGCCAGCCTGTCCTGCCCGTTGGCAACCAGATGTACCTGGGACGGAAGGGGGGAGGTGGAGTCTAAGGTGTCGTGGTGTTCCGGGACCTCCCCTACAGGGGGACCCGGAACGGGCCACAGCACCTCCTCATGCGTCGGGGTGCACGATGGCCCCGGGGCCTCTACATGGGTCGGGGATGCAAACGGACCGATTATCCGACGCCCCCCCCTCCCGGCACCAGGCACTGCCAGTCCTGGAGGCCCGACCTGGTATCAACAAGGGTCTGCAAGTTTGCAGCCATGGAGCTCAGGGAGTTGACCATCCCTGTCGGTGTCTGGGGGACGCAGGCCAGCACCTGGGCAATGGCGCCGATGCCATCAGCGATGGCTTGCAGAGAATGGGCCATTGCTTGCTGGGACTGCACCATGGCCTGCCGAGACTGGGCCACGGCGTTGAGCGCCTCTGCGATCTGCTGCTGGCTCTGGCTTCCTGAGAGAAGGCAGCCATGTCCTGGGCCACGGACGCCGCCCGCACGGAATGCCCCAGGCCTTGCATACTGTGACCCATGTCTGACACTGTCGCACCCATTGCCTCCACCACGGACGCCACCCGTGCGGTTTCGGCCTGGGTAGCACGCATGACCGGCACCACTCCCTGCTCCTGCCGCGGGTGGACTCCTCCACCTGCGTCTGCAGCTGCTGCAAGCCGGCTGTCATCTCCGTCGATCATCCCTTGGTCCATGACTGCATCGGGTCTATGGTTGGGTGTGGTAACTCCAGGAACCCAGGACCCGTCTGGGCAGCAGATGGTTGCTTGCGCCGGGCTGCCCTCCGACCACCCGGCCGCTCCTGCTTCCACCGACGGCTGTTTTGTGCGCACCAGTTAGTGTCCAAGATGCCTCATCGCTAAAGTGCCCAACCGAGGGGAGTGTCTCTGCGATGGTGGAGGGTATAGGAGATAGCAGTGGCGTAGTGTCGTGCTCCTCATCCGACCCGAAGTCCAGGGTCCCCTGGAGTGGTGATTCTTATCCATCCGTCCAGTGTGTGGGTGTCGTGTGCGTCCGGTGGCGTGTGGGTCTGGGGCGGGTGGGTCCTGGGTATGTGTGTCCTGGATCAGCTGCGACGGGGGCCTGTTCCTGTGGCTGCCCCACTCGTCGCTGGGCCTGGCCCGCCGGCATCGCCGCACTCGCACTAGATGGGGGTGTCTTCACCCTGGTCCTCTGGGTCTGTCCCGGACTCGTGGCCACCCTGGATCGTCCGTATGCCTGATGGGCCGGGTCTGTCCCTGGCTCGTGGCCGCCCTGGATCGTCCTGGGGGCGTTGTATGCCTGATGGGCCGGGACTGTCCCTGGCTTGTGGCCGCCCTGGATCGTCCTGTGGATGGTCGCCATCCACGGGGACGGGTGGGTCGACGTTTGGTCCTGCAATACACAATATAGCATGCATGGTTAGACATGCAGACGGGGATAGGAGGCGGGGGGGTTATGGAGGATAAGGGGGATATGAGGGTATGGGGGATATGGAGGATAGGGGATATGGGGGAAAGGGACGCACGCAGTGGGGGATCTCACTTGGTGGTGCGCCCCCGACCTCTGCATCCGCAACCTCCCGCTCCTCGGATCCACCTGCAAGTTCCAGGGCCCTCTCCTCGTGGATGGCGAGTGGTCACAGGTCAGGAGGACCCCCTCCGGTCCGGTCACGCTCCCGGTTGTTGTGAGTGCGCTTCTCCTGTGGGGAGCAGGAGGGTGGCAGGGATAAAGGGCAACAGTGTTAGGCAGACATACACACAACCGCTGGTCCGCATGTATATGTTGGCAGAGCTTCACACCCCATCCGGCCACTGCAGCCTGCATGGGAGGGTGCAGCCATGTCGGTTGAACCTAGGGCTGTGCCGCCCATCGGAGGTGTGGGGGGGGGGGGGGGGGGGGGGGGGGGGGGGGGGTACCCACCCTGGCTGCCCTGACAAGGTAATTGATCTTCTTGTGACACTGGACGCCTGTCCTCGCTGTCACTGCCACAGCACTGACGGCCTCTGCCACCTCCCTCCACAGAATTTGTGACGTTCCGGGGGGTCCGACGTCAGAGTCATTCGCGCCGTTTTTGCCGCCCGGTTCGGGCCATCGCACCGATTAACGGAGAATCCCGCCCCTGATGTCCTCCCTCCTACACCAGCTTTTCAGCCAGGTGTTCACTCAATTCACCTATTTCTATACTCACTTGCACATGGGACTGGGAGCAATCCCAAGATTATTGCTTTAGAGGTCCTTCCTAGCTCCTAAAATCTGCTATCAGGACCTCATCCCCCTTCCTACGCAAGTCATTGGTTACCAATGTGGACATCAATGTCTGGCTGATCACTCTACACCACAAGAATGTATGCAGCCACACCATGACATCCTTGACTGTGGTACCAGAGAGGCAACATACTCTGCCGGAGTCACATCTACAGCCACAGAAATGCTCATCTGTTCCCCTAACTAATGGGTCCCCTATCACTTCTGCTCTTCCCCCTTTTCTTTCTCCCCTCCTATACAGCAGAACCACCTGTGGTGATACAAATTTGGCTCTGGCTGCAACTGGTATGCAAAACAGAATCCGTTGATGAGCGGGACCGCAGGAGACTCCTGCAGTACCTGCCCAGTTTTCTTGGACTGTGTCCTGATCACCCATTCCCCACCTGCCTCCAGGCTCCTCAGCTGCAGTGGGTGAGTGAACATACTATCCACATAGCTCTCAGCCTCACGACAGCAGCAGCTGCTTGAGCTCCGAAACCCAGAGCTCAAGGTTCTGCAGTTGGTGACACTTTCTGCACTTACCTGGCCTCAACTGTACTTCCCTTTCACTTGTGCTTTTTACTTAAATGCAAGTAGCCCCATATTTAAAAAAGTGTTTTTCTCATTCTCGGCTACTTGATAACCTCCCTAACAGCAGTTTCGCGCCAACTAATAAACTTATGTTTCACTGGTGATGTTCGATGCTGCTGACTGCCTGGCTCAATGTCCTCCTCACGTTCTCTCGGTGCTGCTGACTGCCTGGCTCGGGGTCCTCCTCAGACACTTTCCTCCTCTTGAGGAACTGGGTAAGATTATTTCAAACCTCATGACTTGCATAAAAGACAGCAATAAGTTGCATTAGACACCATCTCAAAGATACAGAAAAATGAACATGGTGATTCTAGTACATAATCCTAAACCAATCATCATTTATTACTTAGAATTCAGCATCTGCAAGCCATCTGCTGCCAACCACCTCAATACAGGAAGTACATTTCTGACTCAGCCCACTGGCATTCGGTGTCCAAGCATCACATATCAACAGCAGCCATTTGCTCTTCCAGTCCTTACACGTCTCCAATTATTGAACTGTACTCCAGCATACAGGTCTAATTTTAACAAGAGGTTAGGCAAAGGGGGGGGGGCAGGCAGGGTGATACATTACATTTCACAGGACAGTAGAATATGACCCTCAACACTGCCTTCAAAAAGCTATGAGCACTGATACAATAATCTATACAAGACTGAAAGATGGTCACTTTTGCCGAGCATCAGAAATTTAATCCTTTTCAGTATTTGTAGTTATAACAGGGAGGGGGAGGGGGCAGCACGCTAGCACCATTGTTAGCACTGTTGCTTCACGGCACCAGGGTCCTGGGTTCAATTCCCGGCTTGGGTCACTGTCTGTGCAGAGTCTGCACATTCTCCCCGGGTCTGCGTGGGTTTACTCCGGGTGCTCCGGTTTCCTACCGGCTGTTTAGCACAGGGCTAAATCGCTGGCTTTGAAAGCAGACCAAGGCAGGCCAGCAGCACAGTTCGATTCCCGTAACAGCCTCCCCGAACAGGCGCCGGAATGTGGCGACTAGGGGCTTTTCACAGTAACTTCATTTGAAGCCTACTTGTGACAATAAGCGATTTTCATTTCATTTTTTCATTTCACAAGTCCTGAAAGACGTGCTTGTTAGGTGAATTGGACATTTTGAATTCTCCCTCTGTGTACCCAAACAGGCGTCGGAGTATGGCGACTCGGCAAATTTCACAGTAACTTCTTTGCAGTGTTAATGTAAGCGTACTTGTGACAATTATTATCCTTAGTGTTAACCTAAAATAATGGCTACACGATAGAAGTGAAAGATGATACACAAAATGCTCAATAGAATACAATTATATTTCTGTAAAAAAAAGTACTGCAAATACGTTCGACAGAGATTTTAAATAACAATGGCAAAACATAAACACAAGATTTAAGGTGATATCAAGGTTGTACTTTCTTTTGCTTGCGCGAAGCACAACAGGCATGGTATACTTGTAGCAAACCAATCTTTTGCCTATCAATAGGTCTTACAGAGATTATTCACTCCAGGGTGTGAGGAGGGGAAGACAAATAGGTTGGAAAGGAAACTAAATTTGTGAGCCTGATAAGAAAAAGGTTTAGTACTCTAGGGGTTAACTGTTTTTAAGAAAGATGGTGATCTGTATATAACGTTAGCCTTCCCACTTACAGTACCAAGCACAAAAAGCAGGCCTGTGTTATTAATTGTACAGGGCAGTGCCAGACTCCCTTGTGGTTACATGATCTCACATTACCTTTGAGAACAAGAGCAGCAGTAGCCTGCACACTCTCAAGTAGGACTCTACAGCATTGATAGATTAGCCCCCCTCCCCCGAAACCACCTGAGAAAATTGCTACCATGTCTGCCTATTTGAGAGGAACTGCAAATATGTTTCCTTCCAGCATTAAGCTAAAATCTTGAATGCAATTATCTTAACTTTATTCATGTAATGAATTACAGAAATAAGGAACTAATGAGAGATTCAGAACAACTGCTAAGGCTCATAAAACTGCAGTTTCAAAAATGCTATTTACAGACATCAAGTCTTCAAAGGGCTAGACTTCATTTGGAATCTCAGTGTATATGGTATATGTCTCCCTTCTGGTGGTCTGGACAATTACATCCTGATAAAAGAGTTACTAACAGATCAGAGCTTCATTTACTCTACCTAGCCATTTGCTAATCTTGCAGCAAAATAAACAAACAAGTTAACTTTTCAAAGCAGCATTTAGTATAAATTCAACTGCCTATCTGTAGCTCAAATGCTTTGAGTAAAAATGTTTTAAAGTAAAAATTTTCACTTATTTAGCACCCACGATTGCAGGATGTTTCAAGGCACTTGAGATCAAATTAAGGTACTTTTGAAGTGTTCCTAACATAGGAAACATGACGAGAGAATTTTACTCACAGCAAGCTCTGTCAAAATCGTGCCATGGAATTTTTAATATCTGTCCGAGTGAAGATGGGTCTCTATTTAATGTCTTCTGAAATACAGTGCCTTTTAACACTCCCTCAGTACTGGGGGCAGGTTTATCTCCGTTGGCTGGACAGCTGGTTTGTGATGCAGAGTGAGTCCAACACCACAAGTTCAATTCCCGCACTGGCTGAGGTTACATGATGGCCCACCTTCTCAACCTTGCCCCTTGCCCGGGGTGGGGGTGATCCCTGGGTTAAATCACTGCCAGTTAGCTCTTCCCCCTCAAAAGGGCAAAGCGGCCTATGGTCATCTGGGACTATGGCAACTTTACTTACTTAAGCACTGAACTAAAGTGTAAACCTAAACTTTGTGCTCATGTCTCTGAAGTAGGATCAATGCCATTGTGACAGAACAGATCTGGATTTATATATAGCGTTTTCACAACCACCAGACGTTTCCAAAGTGATTTACAGCCAATGTTTTAAGACTTGTTTTGAAGTGGTTACCGTTGTAATGTAGGAAACACAGCAGCCAATTTTCACACAGTACCTCCCACAAACAACAATGTGATAATGACCAGATAATCCATTTTTGCAATGTTGATTTGAGGGATAAATATCGGCAGGACACCAGGGATAACTGGTCGAAATTTAAACGGTCTTAAAAATCCCACTGTGCCATTCTGATGTCTATGTGAGGAGAGCAGACTGAACCTCGAACTGTGCAGCACACCCTCAGTTCTGGCACTTGTGTCAGATAGGAAATGTCAGCATTTCTTAGCTCAAATCCTGCAGTGGAACTTGACCTGGAAACTTGAGACTCAGAAGCGAGTGTCACCAACTGAGCTACAGCTGGAGGAATTAAATGTATAAAGTCACAAAAGGAATTTTTTAGTCATCAATTCTAACTGCATTCCCCATTTTATGTGGGTACAAAAACTAAACTTCAAAGATTTTGGTGTTATTCATGACACAAAATATAAACTTTAGAAGGCTTCCCCAAAAGCAGCAAATTAGACAAAAATGTTTTTAATAACAAACAGGAGTGGGCATTAATAGGACCGCCTGGAACTTGTTTCAATTGTTTTATTCAACTTGCGCATTTATCAAGTTGCAAGTGCCAAGAGATCTTTGGGTTCTGATCGAGTAAATGTCACCACAATCCAAGAGAGCCATAGGCTGTTCTCCCCTTTGAGAGCTGATTTAATTGGCAGGTCACTACAACTCAGGCGAGGGACAAGGATGAGATAGTGGGGCCTGCATAAATTGAACTCATGCTATTGGAGTCACTCTGCGGCCAGCTAACAGACCACACCCCACACCCCCATACATTAAAGAAAACCCTTTCCAAACCATGAGTCTGCAAAATCCAAAGCGACTACATACTGAAGCTGATGTACGAATAAGACCCCAGGACTACATGTTTGAAACCTGTAGTGCAGTTATACAACTTAATAATAATCTTTTATTTTCACAAGTAGGCTTACATTAACACTGCAATGAAGTTACTGTGAAAAGCCCCTAGTCGCCATATTCTGGCGCCTTTTCGGGTACACTGGGAGAATTCAGAATGTCCAAATTACCTAACAGCATGTCTTTCGCGACTTGTGGGAGGAAACCGGAGCACCCGGAGGAAACCCATGCAGACACGGGGAGAGCGTGCAGACTCCACACAGACAGTGACCCAAGTCAGGACTAGAACCTGAGACCCTGGAGCTGTAAAGCAACAGTGCTACCCATTGTGCTGTCCTTGCATTGACACAGAATAAAACCACTCATCTTGTGCCACTGCTAAAGTGAGACATGGTTGTATATCTCTTACTATATGATTCAGCAATTGATATTTCATCATTTACCCGTCGAAATTTAAACTGCCATAGTTGGGTGTTACGTGAAATAAAAGGCAGCCCTTACATTATGTAAAACATTATGTAAATCATGTCAATTAAAATTGATGGGAAATAAAAGGTTTTGCCCTCTATTTTAGGCACATGCTTGTAATTTTTTTTTTTTTTTTTTAAACAAAAATTTACATTTTGAACAGAAAGATAACAAACTGCATTGCATTACTACTGTAAGGTAACCTACTACCGTTAACCACACAAAAAAGTTCCTCCAATTACTTTGTTATTTGGGAAAGAAGGAAATTGTGGATAGGGTTAAGTGAGAAGCCCTTTAGATCTACACAAGTGAGGTGGGAATGGCTTTTACATACAGTTCACTGAAGCCAGAATTTAACATCTGGCATGACATCATGATTTCCCAGATACCAAAAATTACATTTCTTCAAAAGACTGGAGGAACAGAAAAAAATGTCATGAAGTGCTAATTACTTTTTATTGGGGAGACTGGTTTGGGGGGGGGGGGGGGGGGGGGGCGCGCGTAGAAGTAAGTGGGTGGGGAATATCCATTCATACAGCATTTAAATTTTCAACCACTCCCAAGTAAGAGACAAGGTGCTCTTAACCGAAGTAAACAGTCAAAGTGAAACATTGCATAGGGAGGTCAAACCAGGAGCATTGATGTGAAAATTGTAAGATATTTGCAACAGATGAAGAAAAACAATCATCCACAGAGATTTAAAGTCTCCCATTGCTGCATTCAATTATATTTAAAAATATCTCAATGTTCTGTTCTAACATCCACCAATTATCTTGGGGTCCACAGTATTCAATGGTTATTGTGTCACAGCATACTTCCGTGTATCAGACCTGCATTTACTTTTTACTAACTCGAACCTATGCCCTATTACCTTAATCGAAGTTCATATTGAAGTAATTTTCTGGATTTGTCTTTTTCATATTAAAATCCTTGTTTACATCTATAAAGCTCCTCTAAAATGTCTCTTTCTAAGTATTCCCATGTGAAAGTGTTTAGCTGCTAGGGGTTCAGGGGGAGGGCGAGAGAGTGGGCACAGAAGAATGTCTGAGACATGCTAAAGGATACCAGAGTGAAACTGCAGAATGTTAGTTTTCATATTTGGCCGTATTATGCCAGGGGTAGATCTTAGCTTTATCTCAACAACTTAATCAGCAGCCCAAAAACAACTCTTTTGGCATAACACATTAAACTCCCTAACTCCAAGCGCATCTAAACCTCTGCTAACCTGCACCAAGGTTTTCTACCATTAATCATGTTTCTGTATCTAAAGATAAACTTCACTCAACCAGTTTTATATCCATTATAACATTGAGATTATAGGTTCTTTTTTAAAAAACATGGGTGCCTTATAATTAAAAGATCGGACTTCCGGGTGTGGCGATGACCAGCTAAGTCGCACGTTTCGGCAGTTCCCGGTGGAAAGGACTTTTGCGCTCTTAATAGGAGCCCCAACGGCAATTTTAACGGCTAAAAACACTGTGCGGTAAACCAGAAGGGAATCCCCCCTGGACACGGATGGAAAAAGGAGAGGAAAGTGGCCGGATTGCGGTGGATCCTCTCGAGCAGCGGCAAGGAAGGCAAGCACAAAGCAAGATGGCGTCAGAAGGAGGCAGTTTAATATGGGGCCCTGACCAACAAGAGTTCCTGCGGCGTTGGGTGGAAGAACTTAAAAAGGAGATGAAGAAGGAGCTGTTGGCCCCGATATTCCAGGCGATTGAAGGGCTAAAGGAGGAGCAAAAGACCCAGGAGCAGGAGCTTCGGGTCGTGAAGGCAAAGGCTGCTGAGAATGAGGACGACATACAGGGCCTGGTGGTGAAGACAGATGCACGAGGCACAACACAAAAGGTGTGCAGAAAGGCTGGAGGTGCTGGAGAATAATGCGAGGAGGAAGAATTTAAGGATTCTTGGTCTTCCCGGAGGTGCAGAAGGGGCGGACGTCGGGGCATATGTGAGCACGATGCTGCACTCGTTAATGGGATCGGAGGCCCCGACGGGCCCGTTGGAGGTGGAGGGAGCCTATCGAGTTATGGCGCGAAGCCAGAGGGCTGGAGAAATTCCCCGAGCCATAGTGGTGAGATTTCTCCGATATAAGGACAGAGAGATGGTCCTCAGATGGGCAAAGAAAACTCGGAGCAGTAGGTGGGAGAACGCGGTGATCCGCGTATATCAAGATTGGAGTGCGGAGGTGGCGAGAAGGAGGGCAAGCTTTAATCGGGCCAAGGCGGTGCTGCACAAAAGGTTAAATTTGGAATGCTGCAGCCGGCAAGACTGTGGGTCACACATCAAGGGAAACACCACTACTTTGAAACGGCAGAAGAGGCGTGGACATTTATTGTCGAGGAGAAACTGGAATAAGCGGGCTAGAAAAAGAACGTTTGGGACAAAGTGGTGGGGTGATTACGTGGGCTGAATGGGGGGGGGGAAATGGGGGAAGAGATGATTTCCCAAGTTGTTAATCCTGCGACCCTGTAACTTTTCTCTCTTCCCCATGTCGTGGGGGAGGGGAGGATGAGGAGCTGGGGGGGCTGGCCATTGGGGGCGGGGCCAAATGAGAAGCGCGGGCTTTGTTCCCGCGCTATGGTAATCATGGCGGGAACAGGGAAGCAGGAAGGAGGGGGCCTCGCACAGTGGGAGCCGAGGTCACGGGGGGAAGCCGAGGTCGGCCAGAGTTTGCTGACTTCTGGGAGCAACATTGGGGGTGCAATTACGCTAGTGAGGGATCTAGCGGGAGGGGTGGGGGGGGGGGTTAACTGGGTTGCTGCTGCTGGGGAGAAGGGGGAGCTGGTATGGGGTGGGGTGGTCGGGGCGGGAGGGCGCCGTTGGGGGGGAGATACGGCTACGTGGGAACCGGGTGAGGAGCTGGATTGAAAAAGGAGATGGCTAGTCGACAAGGAGGGGGGGGGGGGGGGGGGTAAAGAGCCCCCCCAACCCGGCTGATCACGTGGAATGTGAGAGGGCTGAACGGGCCGATAAAGAGGGCACGGGTACTCGCACACCTAAAGAAACTTAAGGCAGATGTGGTTATGCTGCAGGAGACGCATCTGAAACTGATAGACCAGGTCAGACTACGCAAAGGATGGGTGGGGCAGGTGTTTCATTTGGGGCTAGACGCAAAAAACAGGGGGGTGGCTATACTAGTGGGGAAGCGGGTAATGTTTGAGGCAAAGACCATAGTGGCGGATAGTGGGGGCAGATACGTGATGGAGAGTGGCAAATTGCAAGGGGAGGCGGTGGTCTTAGTGAACGTATATGCCCCGAACTGGGATGATGCCAACTTTATGAGGCGTATGTTAGGGCGTATCCCAGACCTAGAGGTGGGGAAGTTGGTAATGGGTGGAGATTTTAATACGGTGCTGGACCCAGGGCTGGACAGATCGAGGTCCAGGACCGGAAGGAGGCCGGCTGCAGCTAGGGTGCTTAAGGACTTTATGGAGCAGATGGGAGGAGTAGACCCCTGGAGATTTAGTAGACCTAGGAGTAAGGAGTTTTCGTTTTTCTCCTATGTCCACAAAGTTTCTTCACGGAGAGACTTTTTTGTTTTGGGAAGGGCACTGATCCCGAAGGTGACGGGGACGGAGTACACGGCTTTAGCTATTTCGTATCACGCTCCACATTGGGTGGACCTGGAGATAGGGGAGGAAAAAAAACAGCGTCCACCCTGGAGAATGGACATGGGATTATTGGCAGATGAGGATGTGTGTTTAAGGGTGAGGGGGTGTATTGAAAGGTACTTGGAACTCAATGATAATGGTGAGGTCCAGGCGGGAGTGGTCTGGGAGGCGCTGAAGGCAGTGGTTAGAGGGGAGCTGATATCTATTAGGGCACATAAAGGAAAGCAGGAGGGTATGGAAAGGGAGCGGTTGTTGAAAGAACTTCTGAGGGTGGACAGACAATATGCGGAGGCACCGGAGGAGGGACTGTACAGGGAAAGGCAAAGGCTACATGTAGAATTTGACTTGTTGACTACGAGTAATGCAGAGGCACAGTGGAGGAAGGCACAGGGTGTACAGTACGAATATGGGGAGAAGGCGAGCAGGTTGCTGGCCCACCAACTGAGGAAAAGGGGAGCAGCGAGGGAGATAGGGGGGGGAGAGAGATGAGGAGGGAAAGATGGAGCGGGGAGCGGAGAGAGTGAATGGAGTGTTCAAGGCATTTTATGAAAGATTATATGAAGCTCAGCCCCCGGATGGGAAGGAGAGAATGATGTGCTTTCTGGATCGGCTGGAATTTCCTAAGGTGGAGGAGCAGGAGAGGGCGGGACTGGGAGCACAGATTGAGACGGAGGAAGTAGTGAAAGGGATTGGGAGCATGCAGGCGGGGAAGGCCCCGGGACCAGACGGATTCCCAGTTGAATTCTATAGGAAATATATGGACTTGCTGGCCCCGCTACTGATGAGAACCTTTAATGAGGCGAGGGAAAGGGGGCAGCTGCCCCCGACTATGTCAGAGGCAACGATATCACTCCTCCTAAAGAAGGAAAAAGACCCGCTGCAATGTGGGTCCTATAGGCCTATTTCCCTCCTGAATGTGGACGCTAAGATTCTGGCCAAGGTAATGGCAACAAGGATAGAGGATTGTGTCCCGGGGGGTGGTTCACGAGGACCAAACTGGGTTTGTGAAGGGGAGACAGCTGAATACAAATATACGGAGGCTGCTAGGGGTAATGATGATGCCCCCACCAGAGGGGGAAGTGGAGATAGTGGTGGCGATGGATGCCGAGAAAGCATTTGATAGAGTGGAGTGGGATTATTTGTGAGAGGTGCTGAGGAGATTTGGCTTTGGAGATGGGTATATCAGATGGGTGCAGTTGCTGTATAGGGCCCCGATGGCGAGCGTGGTCACGAATGGACGGGGGTCTGATTATTTTCGGCTCCATAGAGGGACGAGGCAGGGATGTCCTCTGTCCCCGTTATTGTTTGCACTGGCGATTGAGCCCCTGGCCATAGCATTGAGGGTTTCCAGGAAGTGGAGGGGAGTACTCAGGGAAGGAGAAGAGCACCGGGTATCTCTGTATGCGGATGATTTGTTGCTATATGTGGCGGACCCGGCGGAGGGGATGCCAGAGATAATGCGGATACTTGGGGAGTTTGGGGATTTTTCAGGGTATAAATTGAACATGGGGAAAAGTGAGTTGTTTGTGGTGCATCCAGGGGAGCAGAGCAGAGAAATAGAGGATCTACCATTGAGGAAGGTAACAAGGGACTTTCGGTACTTGGGGATCCAGATAGCCAAGAATTGGGGTACATTACTTAGGCTTCATTTAACACGGTTGGTGGAACAGATGGAGGAGGACTTTAAGAGATGGGACATGGTGTCCCCGTCACTGGCAGGTAGGGTGCAGGTGGTTAAAATGGTGGTCCTCCCGAGATTGGCATCAATGGGGTCTTCAGGGACTTCTACGAGGAATTGTACCGATCCGAGCCCGCACGGGAGGGAGGGAGGGACGGGCCGTTTCCTGGACCAATTGAGGTTTCCAAAGGTGGAAGAGGGACTGGTGGCGGGACTGGGGGCCCCGATTCGGCTGGAGGAGCTGATCAAAGGGATAGGAAGCATGCAGGCGGGGAAGGCACCGGGGCCGGACGATTTCCCGGTCGAGTTCTACGAAAAATATATGGACCTTTTGGGCCCGCTGTTAGTTAGGACCTTTAATGAGGCAAGGAAGGGGGGGGCTTTACCCCCGACGATATCCCGGGCACTGCTCTCTTTGATCCTGAAGCGGGACAAGGATCCCCTGCAATGTGGGTCTTACAGACCGATTTCCTTGCTAAATGTAGATGCCAAGATGCTGGCGAAGGTCTTAGCCACGAGGATTGAGGATTGTGTGCCGCAGATCATCCATGAAGACCAGGCGGGGTTTGTGAAGGGGAGACAGTTGAACTCGAATGTGCGGAGGCTTTTGAACGTTATCATGATGCCGGCGAGGGAGGGGGAGGCGGAGATAATGGTGGCGATGGACGCTGAGAAAGCCTTCGATAGGGTAGAGTGGGGGTACCTGTGGGAGTTGCTGAAGAGGCTTGGGTTTGGGGAGGGGTTTGTCAGGTGGGTTAGGCTGTTGTATGAGGTCCCGATGGCGAGTGTGGCCACCAACAGGAGGAGGTCCGAGTACTTTCGGTTGCACCGAGGGACGAGACAGGGGTGTCCCCTGTCCCCCCTGCTCTTCGCACTGGCGATTGAACCCCTGGCTATGGCACTGAGAGAGTAGAGGAACTGGAGGGGGTTGGTGCAGGGTGGGGAGGAGCATAGGGTGTCGCTTTATGCGGACGACCTGCTGCTGTATGTGGCGGACCCGGTGGGAGGAATGCCAGAGGTAATGAGGATCCTTAGGGAATTAGGGGACTTTTCGGGGTACAAGCTCAATATGGGGAAGAACGAGCTGTTCGTAATTCAGCTAGGGGACCAGGAGAGGGGGATTGGTGAGCTCCCACAAAAAAGGGCGGAGAGGAGCTTCAGATATTTGGGGGTCCAGGTGGCCAGGAGCTGGGGGGCCCTGCATAGGCTTAACTTTACAAGGCTGGTGGAGCAAATGGAGGAGGAATTCAAGAGGTGGGACGCGTTGCCACTGTCCTTGGTGGGTAGGGTGCAGTCAATCAAAATGACGGTGCACCCAAGGTTTTTGTTCCTGTTCCAGTGCCTCCCCGTGTTTATCCCGAAGGCTTTTTTCAGGCGGGTTAACAGGAGTATAATGGGATTTGTGTGGGCACGAGCGACTCCGAGGGTGAGAAGGGTGTTCCTGGAACGGAGTAGAGATAGAGGGGGGCTGGCACTGCCCAACCCCTGTGGGTACTACTGGGCCGCCAATGCGACAATGGTGCACAAGTGGGTGATGGAGGGGGAGGGGGCTGCATGGAAGAGGCTGGAGACGGCGTCATGTGTGGGTACGAGTCTGGGGGCACTGGCAACGGCACCGCTGCCGCTCCCTCCAAGGAGGTATACCACGAGCCCGGTGGTGGTGGCAGCCCTCAAAATTTGGGGGCAGTGGAGGCGGCATAGGGGGGGGGGGAAGTTGGGGCCTCGGCGTGGACCCCATTACGGGGGAACCACCGGTTCGCCCCAGGAAGAACAGGTGGAGGGTTTTCGGGGTGGCACAGGGCAGTGATACGAAAGTTGGGGGACTTGTTTGTGGATGGGACGTTCGCGAGCTTGGGTGAGCTGGAGGAGAAATACTGGCTCCCCCCAGGGAACACCTTCAGGTACTTACAGGTAAGGGCGTTTGCCAGACGGCAGGTGATGGAATTCCCGCAGCTACTGCCACGCACAGTACAGGACAGGGTGCTCTCGGGGGGGGGGGGGGGGGAGTGGGAGTGGGGAAGATCTCGGAAACTTACCAGGTGATGCAGGAGGAGGAGACGACCTCGGTGGTGGAGTTGAAAGGTAAGTGGGAGGAGGAGTTGGGAGAGGATATCGAAGACGGGATGTGGGCAGATGCCCTAGGGAGGGTGAATTCTTCCTCTTCGTGCGTGAGGCTCAGCCTCATATAGTTTAAGGTGCTGCACAGGGCACACATGA
The DNA here is from genome assembly GCF_047496885.1 of Scyliorhinus torazame. Classification (NCBI taxonomy): domain Eukaryota; kingdom Metazoa; phylum Chordata; class Chondrichthyes; order Carcharhiniformes; family Scyliorhinidae; genus Scyliorhinus; species Scyliorhinus torazame. The sequence goes on from NC_092712.1 coordinate 261,706,737, forward strand.
CCGGGACAAGGATGAGCCGGTTCTTTGGGGGTGAGGACAGGTGTGTTAGGTGCTCAGGGAGCCCAGCAAATCACACCCATATGTTCTGGGCATGCCCAGCACTGGAGGAATTTTGGAAGGGAGTAGCGAGGACGGTGTCGAGGGTGGTAGGATCCAGGGTCAGACCAGGCTGGGGGCTCGCAATATTTGGGGTGGCAGAGGAGCCGCGAGCGCAGGAGGCGAAAGAGGCCGGAATTCTGGCCTTTGCGTCCCTGGTAGCCTGGCGAAGGATTCTCCTTCAGTGGAAAGATGCGAGGCCCCCAAGCGTGGAATCCTGGATCAGTGATATGGCAAGGTTCATTAAATTGGAGAGGGTGAAATTCGCCTTGAGGGTCGGTACAAGGGTTCTTTAGGCGGTGGCAACCGTTCTTAGACTTTCTGGCAGAACGATAGACATTGGTCAATGACAGCAGCAGCTCGGGGGGGGGGGGGGGTTTACTTTATTTTTGTTTATGTTATTTACACTGGAGGGTCTGAGGGGGTGTATATACTTGTTGTGTTAAGTCGGGGTGTTAATGTTCATTTATTATTTATGTATGGGGGGAGGGGTTTGGGGGGTTGCTTTTTTAGATTGTGTTTTGTACTTAACCCTGTTGGGTTCTTTTTTCTTTCTCATTTTGTTATTGATATTTTATGAAAACCTTTAATAAAAATTTTTTTTATTTTTATGAAAGATGTCAATATCTTGGGCAATTTTGGTTTCTTGGTCCAGTCGCAACACATTTGCTTCTGAGTTAGAAAGTTGTGATGGGCGGCACAGTGATTAGCACTGCTGCCTCATGGTGCCAAGGACCCGGATTCGATCCCGGCCCCGAATCAGTGTCTGTGTGGAGTTTGCACATTCTCTCTGTGGGTCTCACCCACACAACCCAAAGATGTGCAGTGTAGGCGGATTGGCCACATTAATTGCCCCTTAAATTGGGGAAAAAAAAGAATTGGGCACTTAAAATCTTTTAAAAAGAGATTAAAAAGTTGTGATTTCAAACCATGTAGACCAGAATGCAGAATCTAGGTCAACATTTCAGTTCAGTGCTATTGTTAGAGTTGTTGTTCTTCAGGTGAGACATCAAGTGGACGCAAAAGATCACTGACAAAATGTAATGAGTTCTCCTAGTGTCCTGACCAACATTCCTGCCTCAGCAGACACCACTAAAAGCTGATGATTCAAGCATCTGTACATAAATTGGCCGCCTTGTTTGATTATACAACAGTGATTGTGTTTCAAAAATAGTTTTTCTGAGCACCGAGAATATGAAAGGCACATTACAAACGCAAGTTCTTTCTTCCCGACTCTCTCAGGTACTTTTGCGAGACTACAAGTGCTTTGTGCAAGGTTGATGCTGAGGCCGTCATATCATGAAATTGTTATGGACGTGGGCCATAGGATTGAAGGAGTGCTTGCTCACTCAGACTAAATACGGGAATCATGAAACATTACCAAGTTATCAATAGAGTTAAAAATAGGAGACGGCTGTGTTGAGCAATGCCACAAATAAAAGTTTAAAAGCACATTCCCATTAATTTGCATATAGTGCCTATTTGCTGATATGAACAGATCTTGGCATGCTCACCAAGCGCTAAACTTAGCCCTCTTCAAGCTTCAAGGTCGCAATGCCAAAATGGCAGGCACATAACTGAGGATGTTAAGACTAGCAAAAAAAACCATAAAAATGGAACAAAAGGTATTAGTTAATATCAAGTTAATATCCGTTTTCTTCCCCCTTCTCATCAGTGTCAAAACAGATCAGAAGTAGATACAGGTAATGCAGGGGATGTTGAAAAGAGGAAGTTAAAACAATTGAGATTAAAGGCAGACAAGTCCCCAGGGCCTGATGGCCTATGTCCTAGGGTCTTAAGGGAACTGGCAGCAGTGATAGTGGAGGGATTAGTTATAATATTCCAAAATTCTCTAGGTTCTGGAAGGATTCCAATGGATTGGAAAAAGGCTAACATAACAACACCCCCCCCCCCCCCCCGTTCAAAAAGAGAGAAAAGCAGAAAGTAGTAAACTATAGACCAGTTAGTTTAACATTTGTTGGGAAGCTGCTGGAATCCATTATTAAGGAAGTAGTAACGGGACATTTTGAAAGTCAAAACCCAATCCATCGAGTCAGCATGGCTTCAAGGATAAATAGTGTTTTACTAATTTGCTGAAGTTCCTCGAAGATGTAACAAGCAAAGTGGACAAGGCGGGTCTTGTAGTTGTAGTGTATTTGGAACTCCAGAAGGCATTTGATAAGGTGCCACACAAATGGTTAATACACTAGGATCCCACAGGGTTGGCGGTAATATTTTTGGATAGAGGATTGTCTGACCAACAGAAAGCAGAGAGTGGAGATAAATGGGTGTTTTTCTGGGTGACAAGCTGTAACTAGTGGTGTGCCACAGGGTTCGGTTTCCAGACCCCAACTATTTACAATCTATATTAATGATTTGGATGCAGGGAAAGATGTGCAGGGTACGTGGATTGGCCATGCTAAATTGCCCCTTAATTGGCAAAAACTGAATTGGGTACTCTTAATTTATAATTAAAAATTAAAAAATAAAGGGAAAAAAAGTCTGTTATGCACTTGCCTGGATGTGTGGCTCCAACAACACAAGACACTCAACACGTTCGGGACAAAACAAGCTTGCTTAATTGGCATCCCATCCACCACCTTCAACATTCACTCCTTCCACCACGGTCAGTGGCAGTAGTGTGTAGCATCTCCACAATGCATTGCAGCAACTCACCAAGGTTGCTTCACAGCACCTTCTAAATTTGCAACCTCTACCACCCAAGGACAAGGACAGCAGACACCAAATGCAAGTTCCCTCCAAGTCACAGACTATCCTAACTTGGAAATACATCACTATCATTGTTACTGGGTCAAATATCCTGGAACTCCCTCCTCAACAACATTGAGAGAGCGCCTACACCACATGGAATGCAGCAGCTCAAAAAGGCAGCTGACAACCATCATCACTACCTTCGCACGGATAGAAAACAAATTCCAAATTTGCCAGTGATACTCATACCCCATGAATGAATATATTTTTAAAACGGTAAGGCAGTGAAGATCTTTGTACACATTAACGACCAAAACTTTTATCCAATAGTAGAGCCTTTTTTTTTTTAAAACATAGATGTAATTCCTTGGCATATTTAAGTAACTATATTCCCTCTGCCTTTTCAGTGTCACAACTTTGTGCCTCTATGGCGTACAATTTGGCAGGGAACTATGAAAAACTGCTTCACAATTTATTGCATTTTTAGAATACAAGTCCTTAGTTGAAAACATTTCATTTTGTAGAGAAATGCAGGGGCTGGTTTAGCTCAGTAGGCTAGACAGCTGGTTTGTGATGCAGAACAAGGCCAGCAGCGCGGGTTCAATTCCTGTACCAGCTGAAAATTCTGAATTCTCCGTCTACCCGAACAGATGCCGGAATGTGGCGACTAGGGGCTTTTCACAGTAACTTCATTCCAGTGTTAATGCAAGTCTACATGTGACAATAAAAAGATTATATGCCTCTTTGCCATTACCACAACAAAACTTTGTAGTCTTTCTGCGCATCAACAAGCAATGTCACATTTTATTTAGTCATCACTAGTTGCATGGTTTTCATTTTTGGTGGCATAACAATCCAGAGGGGAAGGGTTAACTCATTTTCAATTATAGTGGTTAATTACTCCAATGTATTAATTTTCACACTCCTCTCCTTGACTCCAGGTTAGACTAAAGATGGTCACATCTCCTAAACATTGCTGTGCTTTGGCTGCATGCTTGAGTGGAAAGAGTCCACCTTCAGTATGCTCGTCTCTTTATCAGATCATCGCATCTTTGTCATCTTGTGGAGTGGCAGAGTGTTTAGCACTGCTGCCTCACAGCGCCAGGGACTCGGGTTCCATTCCAGCCTTGGGTGACCGTGTGTCTGGGTGGTCTTCTTCTGCGGAGGTGCTCCAGATTCCTCCCACAGTCCAAAGATGTGCAGGTTAGGTGGATTAGCTGTGCAAAATTTCCCCCTTAAGTGTCCAAAGGTTAGGTGGGGTTACAGGGATTGAGTCTAGGTAGGGTACCCTTTTGGAGGGTCGGTGCAGACCCAATGGGCCGAATGGTCTCCTTTTGCCCTGTAGGGATTCTATGATTCAATGAGCTTAAATAATGCCATGTTCATTTTTAGTTCCTCTTGAGACTTGCCTTTCATTCTGTTTTTGCTCATTCAACTGTTTCAATGTTTAGGCAGAATGAAATTGAGACTTGGTGCTTCAGAATAGAGATTCAAAGAGCTTTCCTGTTGATGGTAGCCAGAATAAGCAGAGTAGATGCATGATAAAAGAAATTGCTTAATTTTTCCATGTGCCACATGCAGGTCTCCACAAGTTACTTACGCAAGATTCCACAAACAGGGAGATGAATGATCAGTCATGTAATGTTGCTGTGAGGAAGGAATGCTGGTCAAGACTTCCTGTTCTTCGTTGAGCAGTGCCATATCAGCATTAATGTCTGTGTGAACAACCGGGTCAGACAAGCTGTTTTTCCGTTTGGCTTTTAATTTTCAAGGATGACCATCCTCACGATTCAACAGCTCTTCAGTACTGCCCTCAAGTGCCATCTTAAGTTTCAACTTTCTTATGTAGAGACAACCACATCACAAAGCCAGGCAGAGACAGTTTCAGTCAAAGTAGTTGAAAGAACTGTTAGATTGCACTGGCCCAAGACTCAATTGATTTCAAGATGAAGTCAACTCCAAGGGACTGATGAAAATCTGCATGGTCTCACCAAGGTTAAAATTATGTCTCATCTTATTTCCAACCAGCTCAGCTCCTTTAGCGATGAAATATTTATATTAATAGCCATAACTTTATTAATCCCTCGCCCTAGCTGGGGCCAAAGTTAGGAGGCACCCAAAATCTCAGATCGGAGCTAGTGGACAAAGGTACCTGGATAATTAACAATCAAAGCTCAGTGTTAGGGCTCAGCTAGGTAAGAAGATTGGGAATACTTTGAGGCCTCATGGGTAAAGTAATTCTGGAGGTGGAATGAGAAAATCAGTGCTGGTTTCTTCCTATTATTCTATCTCTTGCATTTGTTTTGTTCAAAACTTTCATATTAAGTTGTGTATACTGGGGCGGGTAAAGAAGTGACAGTGACAAGTCAGAATTGTTTTTCTTCCAATGTGATTAAGTAGAATTTATTTTTCTGCTGAGAATTTACTTTAAACATAAGCCAATTTCAGAGAAAAATGTCACATGCAATATAATCGGTGAGGAAAAATGTAGGAATTAACCAATTAGAAAGCAGAGGGAACAAAAAACAATGAGGAAAATTGACAGATGCTCAAAGAATATTGACTGATATATTAAAGTTGTATCTATTTATCCAACAGTGACTTTGCTAACAACTCCCAGTAGATTAGCCAGACAACAAAGCTTACAATTTTATGAGATTTTACATTTGTCACCTCTGAGCATGGGAGAATGGTGTCCATGTCAGCTCGTCTTTAAACTGCCCTTCCTACACGAACAACAGAATCTCAGACACAAAATATAGGCCAACACCCAGATAAAAGGAAGTAGTTTAGCAAAGTAAGAACAGTGGAAGAATGAATACCGACGGGTCTTCCACAATCCAAACTACTGATGCAGTAAATACAATACCTTGAATTTACATCGTCCTTTTAATGTGGTAAAATTTGACACGCTTCACAGTAGCTTAAATCAGGCAAAAATGGAACATATTTAAATTCATAGCAGCCTAGGAAGCAAAATATGCAGTTTATATTTTGCCTGGGTTCCAGACACTTTTAGAAGGCAGAGACGCAATGTGGGTACATTTTTCACACCCATTTAGCCAAAGCCCATTGGTGACCACAGCCTCTTCAACATGCCAGAGCAGTGACCCCATGAACCATGCATGAGCTGCAGGCTACATCAACTAGTCACAATGAAACGCAAAATTGATTCAACTGCCAGAGATGCCACAATTAGAATTTCGGAAGAAAATAAAAAGGATTTAGGAGTTACTGATCATCCCTGAAGGATTTTTGGACATTTCTCAAGGTCAATTCATTTTATTCTTCAGCCTTTCCTCAAAATAGTGTGCTCAAATTTACTGCCAGACAATACATTAAAAAAACTAATATTGATGCAAGTAATGCAGTCTGCAACATTCTCCACGATCAAACGGATATATATGGGGAACTGGAGCCAGGCAGTGTCATTTTTATTGTTGGCATCAGTGGCAAAGAAAGGTTTGCTTCACAAAGTGCTTTGACAAATATTTTATAGCTGCAAACCAATGTCTATTCTATTTACACACTGCTTTGGATTCCTGGACTGGCCTCATCAGTTGTGCGCCTGATGAAACAACCACTGACAGCTTTTTTGCATTTGTAAAGGGCCCACAGCAGCTGTGGTTATCCCACCAAAGAGCAATGAATTAAGTCTGAAACCTAGCAGAGTCTAAATAGAAGCCTGCTCTGCACAAAACAGCAACATTATCCATGTTTCTTTGGTTTTATTGTCACACCCAGTTTAACAAAATGGCATTTAAAACCCACGTCTGCTTTCAACATTTTTACAACCCAATAAAGTGCATTGCTACATACATCACGTCGCCAGTCACTGAATGTGCATTTAGACCACTTCAGGGCATTTGATAAGGTACTTGAATTTATTGGAACTAAGCCTGTGAGTACCTGGACTATATCTTTCTAACATCCCAATTGTAGATCAGGCCAACTTAACCACAATACTGCCAACCAAGTTTTGCATGGCCTAATCTGATGTACAGGCTGTTCTAGTTGGTCACAGTAGACAAAACAAAAATTAATTTTGTAGACCTACAAAAGGCAGGTATTTATTTTACAAGAATTTAAGTAGCATTAATAGTTTTTAAATCCCTCTGTGGCACTACATAGGTCTAAATGAGGAAAATGTTTTCATTGTACAGAATCTTTGGATGCATTTCCAACTACCTAACTGTTGGACTACTATTTATAATGTTTCTGCAGCTACAATCTCTCCACCACCTTTAATGCCCTCACCCTCATTAAACCTATTACTCTTTCTCCCTCAATTGTTCCCCATTATATCCCTCATCTCATCTCCCTCAGGTCCAAGAGATGCAGACTTCAACACTTTTGGGAACTGGTTTAACCATTCATTGTCAAATTTGGCTAAACCACTTAAAAAATATCAGTTTATGTTCTCCAACATGAAAATTATAATTTTTCAAAGACCACTCAGGAATGCAAAACACTTTCCCCACTTAAGCCATGCTCCCCGCCTCCTCTACACTCATCTCAACCAATAGATGAAAGGAGCATGTGGGCTATTTGTCACCAAGACAAATCGATTCAGATGCCTTTATCATTTCCCTCCCAGTCCACCAGGACAAAATATGTCCCACTGCCCTAGCCCTGAATTCATGTATTTTTCTAGATTCTATCCCATGCTATACCCTCTGACCTCATCACGTTCATGATACCTACTGTCCGCTCCTTCAATCTTATTCCAACCAAACTGTTGACTATGTAACCTTATCAGCTAACATGAGGCACAGGAAGTGAAGTTAATGGTTCACTCCCTCCTTTTCAAATCTGCTGTCATCACCCCTACTCTTCATCCCTCTGTACCTGCAAACTTCCACCCCTTTTCCAACGACCTTGAATATGCGGCCACTTTCAAAATCCATGTTCGTCTTTCCCAAAATTCCACGTTACAATCCGGCAAATCAGATTTCCGGCCTGGCCAGTGTACTGAAATGATAATTTTTGAGTGTGATCAACAATCACATTTCACCCCATCTGCACAAATAATCACACAATCTTTCTACAACGTCGCTTTTCAACGTCTCTCCTCTATTGTCCAGTTGGATGGAAGTGCCCTAGCCTGGTTCCATTCTTACTTAATCACAACCAAATCACTCTTCCCACTCTCACACCATCATCTCTCAAGGTTCCGCCCCCCCCCTACCCAAGGCTCTTGGCCCTTTCTATTTCAAATTATATATCATTCCATGATGGTTGCATCTAAAAATATACCATCAGGTTCCACATGTATGCCGATGACAGTCATCTATTTCTAATTCTTATTACCACCTCCACGAACAGGACCGTCTCAGATATAGGCGGCACAGTGGTTAGCACTGTTGTTTCACAGCACCAGGGACCCGGGTTCTGTTTCACAGCGCCAGGGACCCGGGTTCGATTCCCAGCTTGGTTCACTGTCTGTGCGGAGGTCTGCACATTCTCCAGTGTCTGCATGGGTTTCCTCCAGGTGTTCCAGTTTTCTCCCACAAGTCCAGAAAGACTCGCTTGTCAGGTGAATTGGACATTCTGAATTTTCCCTCCGTGTACCCAAACAGGTGCCATAGTGTAGCGACTTGGGGATTTTCTCAGTAACTCATTGCAGTGTTAATGTAAGTCTACTTGTGACATTAATACATCTTATTATTCTTTGTCACACTTACTTGTCCAGCATCCAATATTGAATGAACAGAAATTTCCTTCAAATAAATATTGGTCCCTGCTACAAACTCCATTCTTTGTGCATAATTTCCATCCTTGGTAACTGTCCCAAGCTAAGCAAGGTTATTCATAACCTTAGTTTTGTGATCAATCCCATTTCAGCCCATCTGCTGCTGAAGCCCTCATCCACACCCTTGCTACGATTTGAATACTCTCTTGGTCGGCTCCCATCATCCATCCTACATAAACTACTGTTCAAAGTTCTGCTGCCAGAATCTTCCAACTCACTCAAGACCCATGGCATGGGTTCCAAATCTGGTGATTGCAGTTTATTGGGCCAAGGTCCTTGGGTATTTTAAAATAACATCTAATTTCATTTGTGTTGTGACTTCGGGTCAAGTGGAGCTGGAATTGACCACATACTAGCCCATTATGTCATGACAATACAGCCAAGTTTAACTTATTAGGCACAAGCAAGGTCTTGTACATCTGCAATTTCTATTTCACATCACATCACATCCCTGAAGTGACACAAAAAGCGTTTCCAGAAATGCCTCTGATTAAGTTAGTCCCAATCTTTTAAAAAAGGAAAGTACCTGGGTTGTCAGGCATCGAGTCGCCACTTAGAAACAACCCTCAGAGAATTCAAACGTCACAAAACATCAGTACTAATATTTGGAACAAAAATAAATTCATCAGCGGCCACTCAGTAGGCAGCAAGGTTTGTGTACCAGCCATAATGTTACACTGCTGACTTTTATGGTCACATTTCAAATGCACAATCTCTTAACATAGAGATACAGGTTTAAGGTTCTGAATTAAAAGTTCAAAAATAATCCAGCAGAGAACTTTAAATCAAAGTCTTTCAGAGAACAAAATGAAGTTCTAAACATTCGGACCATTATGCTGGATCACAAGTGTGGCAGCATTAAAAACATTCCCAATCCAAAACAATAAATCGGCACATTTGCAAAACAACAATATCCAAAGCACAAAAAAAAGGATAGAGTAAAGAAACAGAATATTAAATATTGCATACTCAACCTTAATTCACTTTTAACGCAATATGTTCTCACTTTATTATTTCCATTGCTTAGTTCAAAGCATTGGATAATACAGTTCATCCTCTAGTGCAAAGATTAATCAGGAATTGGCTGCATTTACAGCAGTCTCCAGGGGTATTTTGAGAGTTGATCATACCCCATTCTGTCTTGGAATGTTGCAGCCCAAAACAAGACTATTTAAACAGGGTCTGCAACAAACAGAACACACCTGACCAAAGTTATACTAACGTCTTCGAATAAAAGCACGATTTCTCCAGCAAAATGCATTGAGTGGAGGATAGTTATATATAAATTGTGCACAAAATCAATGCCAGTCATTTACGCAAGTGCTGTCCCCAGATGTGATTGACCAAATTTACCCAGTCATCTCTATTCTGTGGCACATATACATTTATTTGCAATGAAATTTTTCAAAACTTTATACTAAAACAATGTATCTTTATACAATTAACCCAGATGATATTTATATTTTAGAGGAGATTTAGAAGTACAAAGGATCCAAAAATCAGTCAAGGCCCTATCTAGCTGTTTACTTGATATTGACACAAGTTCCTTTTTCTCAAATAAATAAAAATGTGCCAATACAAGGCAGAATCACAGCTACAATGTTGAATGAAACAGAAGTACTTCCATTTTTGAAATGCATGCTTACCATTAAAAAAAAAGTGTACAAACACGAATGATCTAGATGTAGTGTCCAATTTTAATAACAGACGGCCTTTTGCCGAGAGAAGTCAAAGTCTTTAGGATTGATACAGCATTGAAGCATGTAAAACAATATTTATTATTGAGAGCACGATTTTGAAATATGCCCAGCGTACACTTCAAGAAATTGCACGTTAGAACAATCACCATAAAGGCAATGAATGCACGGTGATGCAGTATAAAGAACAGTATGTTAATGTGCAAAGTTGTCTTCTTTTACTTCTTTTCAGAAAAAAAAAAGAACAAATGCAAATAGAAAATACTTCTTTTGCAAATAAGTTCTTCTTTTGTAAATAAGTTCAATCAGTTCTAATTTCACTACGTGGCTTGCTTTCTGTATATTTTTAATCTTTAAAATAATCTTTAAAGCATATTAGCATTGCACAATACAAACTGGTGTCAAAAACCGTGGCACAAATGTCCATTTTATCACAGGTGAGATAGCATGGGCCATGATTCCTAAACCCAATTCTAGCAGGAAGTGCCTAGAAGTGTTGATGCCATGCACAACTTGTGTAACCACCTCAGCTGAAATGAATAAACACAGAATGAGATTGAATCTGGCACCTTCCTGGGGGATTATTTGTGCCCAATTCTTTTTTTTCCAATTAAGGGGCAGTTTAGCGTGGCCAATCCACCAGCCTGCACATCTTTGGGTTATGGGGGCGAGACCCACGCAAACAAGGGGAGAATATGCAAACTCCACACGGATAGTGACCTGGGGCCGGGTTCGAACACGGGTCTTCAGTGCCGTGATGCAGCAGTGCTAACTACTGTGCCATAATGCCGCCTGGATTATTACAGTTAACATTGTTTGCATAAATGGGGGCAGCACGGCAGTGCGGTGGTTAGTGCTGCTGCCTCATGGCGCCGAGGTCCCAGGTTCGATCCCGGCTCTGGGTCACTGTCCGTATGGAGTTTACACATTCTCCCCAATGTTTGCGTGGGTTTCGCCCCCCCCACAACCCAAAGGTGAGCAGGTTAGGTGGATTGGCCAGGCTAAATTGCCCCTTAATTGGAAAAAAAAAAATTGGGTACTCCAAATTTTTTTTTTTTTTTTTTAAAAGACAAAAGAAACATTGTTTGCGTAAAAGGGAAAGGCAGAAATTTAGTTTAAAATTCCTCAGGTGCAACAACTTTCAAGACAATTTCTGGCTGATGGTGGGAAAGGGGTTACGCTAAAATTTTTGTACTTTGAAGTAGAATATGCAATTGCACCTCTGACAGTAGAGGTGCTATATAATTGGCTTCAACATCACAGGGTAAAAAGGAATATGAATCCCCCTTCTGATTGCTACCCAATGACTAACTTTAAAGGTTTATTATATGTGTGGACATTAGATGAGAATGGGATTAGGTTTACACTGTGATGACCCTATACGCATTGCCCAAAGATTTGATAAAACACTTGGCCAAAGAATCTAACAACTGCGACACCAGAAATAAATTAAAAAAGGATACTTGGTTCTGGAAATAAACACACAAAACCATCGAGCAAGAAAATATAACCTTGTCCAGTAAGACTACCACCATCATGCTGGTCACAGTGCCATGACTAGTCAATTATCCCACCCCCATGCCAGGCCCAATCACAGCATGTAAACTCATGGGAGAAGCAAAAAAAAAAAACAAAAATTAAACTACCCAGATTAACCTACCCATTCACACCGAGGGGTAGTCACACCATGTCACTCATCTGTTTCCTTCTATTAACTCAATTTATGCAGTTTACAAAATGCGTTTAGATATTGTGATGGAAGAATACTTCAGCAAATGACGATAAAATTGAGTTACAATTAAACAGTATAAAAGTAGGATGTGTTTAAGAGCCATGAAGTGGAATGTCACAGGGCTGCTGCAGTTATGAGAAGTACAATTATCCAGATCCAGCTTTATTCCATATAGTCATTTGGTAGGATGGAACTGGAGCATTGCTGAAAGAAACATTTTGTTGAAGCTTCGGCATATATAATCAAAGCAAATACTGTGGATGCTGGAAATCTGAAATATAAACAGAAAATGTTGGAAAGATTCAGTAGGTCTGGCATCTGTGGAGAGAGAATCAGAGTTAACATTTTGAGTGTATGACCGAAGAAAAGACATAGGGACTCAAAACATTAACTGTTTCTCGCTCCACAGATGCTGCCAATGTCTTTTCAACACTCTGTCCCTCCTATGGCAAATTACTTACAACTGCACCCTGGAGCAATAGCAAATAAACAGGAGGTAAAACACTACAAAGTTTAGAATGAGATTTGAACTGCTCCCATTACAGTGCATTGGTGCTATAATAAAAGGAAGGGCATAAAGGGGAAACAAGAGGATAAAAACATTGAACAGAACGTGCTTTAGTCTTTACTGATCAAAGTGCAAAAAAATACATCAGTCATCTTTTTTCCCCCCCAAGATATAAGACTGTATTCCCTTCCAGCCTTCACACCCCGAATGCAAAATATCAACAGGAATTAATGTTCAACAACTTTAATTTAAACAATTATTTCTGGTTTCTCAGCATTTTCAATAACGTACTGTGTTTTAAAGCAGGTTTAAATCAAAACTTGTACACTTGTACAAGACCCAGGATAAACTTGACTGACTGAAGTCACCATCTCTTGAGGTAGATTAGTGTGTGACAAGGTTTAGTTTTTCAATCTTCCCCCATAAATCTCAACACCCAGAGAACTTCCACTGGGGGGCAGAAAACAGATCCTGCTACTTCTACTATGAACCTATGTTTTGATTTTTGAAAACATGTTAGTTTTCAGTTACCTTTCATAGGGCCCAGAGTGCTCCACTGGGTTCCCAAGCAGCATCTTAGCTATAGCTTTCATATCCACTATTTACAGATCACCAACATCAATCATGATTAGACTGATGCAGCTTGTAAAATGAATGGAAGCTGCATTTCTGAAAATAGTTCAAGGATGAGAGAAATTGTGTTGGCAATAAACCTTCAACCAGCAGCAAATATGCAATAATGGCCTACAACGTGGGGAATCCACTATAGTGTGCTATCCCTGTTCAGTTTCTCCCTGGCCTAAAGTTAGTGTTATAATTTAATTTTGCATGCATCACTGCATCTCAGCCTTAAGGAGCTGATTATTTCTCAGATAATTTCCAGCTAACTCCAGCATTCATATACCACACACAATCCACTCCTACTGCTCATAAAAAAATAGACATTATGACTCAACTCCCATGTCAGGATTCTGCAAAGCACTGTTATATGTCGTCAGGTTTACAGGTTTTTAACTGCATAGAAGAAGCCTTTAGGCTTACTGCACCCATGCCAGCTTTCAAATGAAAACAGAAAAATATTGGGAATACACAGCAGATAAGGCAGCATTTGGGGAGTGAGAAAAATAATTAAATGCTACAGTTTGATTACCTCTCCTGTCAGACCTCCAGCCAAGGACAATTCACTTAGAATAATGGAGTGGAATTTTCGCCATACCTTTTTCTCTTGCCAGTAAGTCCACTATAAGAATAATTGCTTTCCACGCTTCCAATGGAGTTGATTTAGCAGCGAGAGACGAGCAGGAGAGTACTGCATGTCCTTACACCTTGAAAGATATACTGTTCATACTCGCGCCTTCAGTCCCAGCTGCAGCGCCTAACTGCTAATATCACATTGGCTGGGGCGGCACAGTGGTGTAATGGTTAGCACTGCTGCCCAGGTCTCACCCCCACAGCTCAAATATGTGCAGGGTAGGTGGATTAGCCAGGCTAAATGCCCCTTAATTGGAGACATAAATTTGGTACTCCAAATTAAACAAAAATATACACATCACATTGGCTGGCCCATAACACACTTTTTAAAACTTTGACTGAAAACATAAAAATCTGCAAACCAAGTGTACAGTCTCCTAAAATATTTTAGTAACCCACATGGCTGCCAGCCTTGATTCGTCCTTACTAGGATGTGGGTTGATGTTCCACTGTGAATACCCATGTGCACAATCCAGGTTAACACCTCAGTGTAGCATTTCACTGTCAGGGGTGCTGACTTTTAGACAATGTTAAACTGGAGCCTGAGCCTGTCTGCCCCCTCCAATGGACACGACATTCTTCGACACAATTCGAAGAGCGGAGAAATTCTCCCCGATGTTCTGGTCAATATATAGCCCCAAACGAGAGATTATCTGGTCATCGCCTCACTGCAGTTTGTTCAGCTTTACTGTGTGCAAATTGGCTGTCACGTTTCCCATTACAAAAGCAACTACGCTTCAAAATGAATTTATTGGTTATGAAGCATGGTTTGTGAAATGCAATCTCTTTTTCAAATAGCAAACTCAGCAATTTCTGGACTTGTATCTCTAGACTCCATCATGCAATACTGATGGGATTTGAAATAATTTTGGCTCTCGGCCAACTATCTAACACTAGTGTGGTACTCTCAGCAGCAGTTTGATGCATCAACAAGGAGGTCAATCGCCAGGGTATTTCAGATTATTTTTATTCTTTCACAGGATATAGGCATCACTGGCAAGGCCAGCATTGTTTGCCCATTTCCAATTGCCCTCAGGAAGGCATTAATGAGCCGCCTTCTTAAACCGCTGTAGTCCATGTGGTTCAGGTACATCCACAGGGCTGTTAGGGAGAGACTGCCAGGATTTTGACCTAGCGACAGTGAAGGAATGGCGATATAGTTCCAAGTCAAGATGATGTGTAGCTTGGAGAACGATGAAGGTGGTGGCGTTCCCATGGATCTGCATTTCCACAATACAAATTGTGCCTGTAACTCCTCAATCCGATTTGCTACACTTTGTGCATTCATATACATGCACAGCAACCCTGATTTAGACATCATTACCTTCTCCTTTACTCCGATTTCACCAACTTACTATTCTCTATATTAGTGCTTTATGTCCCACCCAATATTTTGCATATCCTGGCATTCCTCAGTAATATTTCCTCTTGGTTCCTACGCCTCTGTTGAGTGGGTTTAAAGCCACCTAGGCAGCACTAGCAAAACTCAAAAGTACTCAGTCCAGCTCTCTTGAGGCGCAACTGTCCGGCTTGTACAGGTGCCATCTCACCCAGAGCCAGACCCAATGTCCCAGGAATGTAAAGCCTTCATCTCTGCACCACCTTTCCAGCCACACATTCATCTGCCTTATCCTCCTATTTTGTACTTACTTTCACGTGGCACTGGGAGTAATCCAGCGATTGAGATCCTGCTTGCTAATTTTCTGCCTAGTTCCCCAAATTCTGATTGCAGGACCCCATTCCCCTTCCTACACAAGTCTTTGGTACCAATGTGGACCACAATCTCTGGTTATTCACGCTCACCCAGAAGAATGTCCTGCATCAATGATTCCAACATCAGGGAGGCAACATACCATCCTGGAGTCATGTTTATGGCCACAGAAATGCCGGTCTGTTCCCCAACTAAAGAATTTCCTATTACTATTGCTCTTTCCTTCTTCTTCCGCCCCCTCCTGTACAGCAGAGTCGCTCTGGTGCCACAAATCTGGTTCACTGCACTCCTCAGAGGAAGCAGCACCCAAACGAGCTTGGAAAACCGATTTCTGAGCAAGACCCCAGGGGACTCTTGCACTACCTGCCTCGTTCTCTTAACTGTCTCCTGGTCACCCATTCCCTCTCTGCCTCCAGGCCCGTATGCTGTGGTGCTACCAACTCTCTGAACATGCTATCCACATAGATTTCAGCCTCGTGGATGCACCACAGTGTCTCCAGCCACTGCTCGAGCTCTGAAACCTGGAGCTCAAGTTTCTGTAGCTGACAGGACTTTCCACACATATGATCATCTCGGACACTGGTAATGTCCATGACTTTGCATATATTATACGGCACTCGTTCCACCTGCACGTGCTGCCCTGCAGTCTTATCTTTACTTATCTTGCATTAACTCTATTCGGTTTTGGATTATTTGTATTACCTTACTCTGTAGACCCCAACTTTCACTTATTTCAGATGCTACACACTGCTGTCACTGTGCATCGATAGTGGATTTTGAAGGTGGGGAACGGGATGTAAATCAAGCGGGCTTTTTCCTTTTTCCTGGATGATAGAGTTTCTTGAATATTGTTGGAGCTGCACACATCCTAGCAAGTGGTGATTATTCAATCACACTCCATACTAAAATTGGGCCTGGACATCTAAAGGTACGCCCAACAATCGTGGAGAAATTAAAATTGGGGAAACTTTATGGTATGTTGCCTCCCTGGTGCCAGGGTCCAGGATGTCTCCGAACGGGTAGAGGGCATCCTGAAGGGAGAGGGCAAACAGGCAGAGGTTGTTGTACATACTGGTACTAATGACATAGGCAGGAAGGGGCATGAGGTCCTGCAGCAGGAGTTCAGGGAGCTAGGCAGAAAGTTAAAAGACAGGACCACTAGGGTTGTAATCTCGGGATTACTCCCTGTGCCACGTGCCAGTGAGGTTAGAAATAGGAAGATAGAGCAGCTAAACACGTGGCTAAACAGCTGGTGTAGGAGGGAGGGTTTCCGTTATCTGGACCACTGGGAGCTCTTCCGGGGCAGGTGTGACCTATACAAGGACGGGTTGCATCTAAACTGGAGAGGCATAAATATCCTGGCCGCGAGGTTTGCTAGTGTCACATGGGAGGGTTTAAACTAGTATGGCAGGGGGGTGGGCACGGGAGCAATAGGTCAGAAGAAGGTGAGAGCATTGAGGGAGAACTAGGGAATAGGGACAGTATGGCTCTGAGGCAGAGCAGACAGGGAGAAGTTGCTGAACACAGCGGGTCTGGTGGCCTGAAGTGCATATGTTTTAATGCAAGAAGTATTATGGTAAGGCAGATGAACTTAGAGCTTGGATTAGTACTTGGAACTATGATGTTGTTGCCATTACAGAGATGTGGTTGAGGGAAGGGCAGGATAGCGGGATAGAGGGGGATGTAAAAGGGGTGGCGGAGTTGCGCTACTGGTTAGGGAGAATATCACAGCTGTACTATGGGAGGACACCTCAGAGGGCAGTGAGGCTATATGGGTAGAGATCAGGAATAAGAAGGGTGCAGTCACAATGTTGGGGGTTTACTCCAGGCCTCCCAACGGCCAGAGGGAGATAGAGGAGAAGATAGGTAGACAGATTTTGGGAAAGAGAAAAAACAACAAGGTTGTGGTGATGGGAGACTTCAACTTCCCCAATATTGACTGGGACTCACTTAGTGCCAGGGGTTTAGACGGGGCAGAATTTGTAAGGAGCATCTAGGAGGGCTTCTTAAAACAATATGTAGACAGTCCAACTAGGAAAGGGGCTGTACTGGACCTGGTATTGGGGAACGAGCCCGGCCAGGTGGTAGAAGTTTCAGTAGGGGAGCATTTTGGGAACAGTGACCACAATTCAGTAAGTTTTAAAGTCCTGGTGGACAAGGATAAGAGTGGTCCTAGGGTGAATGTGCTAAATTGGGGGAAGGTTAATTATAACAATATTAGGCGGGAACTGAAGAACCTAGATTGGGGGCGGATGTTTGAGGGTAAATCAACATCTGACATGTGGGAGGCTTTCAAGTGTCAGTTGAAAGGAATTCAGGACCTGCATGTTCCTGTGAGGAAGAAGGATAAATACGGCAATTTTCGGGAACATAGAACATAGAAAATACAGCACAGAACAGGCCCTTCGGCCCACAATGTTATGCCGAACCTTTGTCCTAGATTAATCATAGATTATCATTGAATTTACAGTGCAGAAGGAGGCCATTCGGCCCTTTGAGTCCGCACCGGCTCTTCGAAAGAGCACCCTACCCAAACTCAACACCTCCACCCAACACCAAGGGCAATTTGGACATTAAGGGCAATTTATCATTGGCCAATTCACCTAACCCGCACATTTTTGGATTGTGGGAGGAAACCGGAGCACCCGGAGGAAACCCACGCAGACACGGGGAGGACATGCAGACTCCGCACAGACAGTGACCCAAGCCGGAATCGAACCTGGGACCCTGGAGCTGTGAAGCAATTGTGCTATCCACAATGCTACCGTGCTGCCCATGAGAACAAATAAATCTACACTATATCATTTAACCGTAATCCATGTACCTATCCAATAGCTGCTTGAAGGTCCCTAATGTTTCCGACTCAACTACTTCCACAGGCAGTGCATTCCATGCCCCCACTACTCTCTGGGTAAAGAACCTACCTCTGATATCCCTCCTATATCTTCCACCTTTCACCTTAAATTTATGTCCCCTTGTAATGGTTTGTTCCACCCGGGGAAAAAGTCTCGGACTGTCTACTCTATCTATTCCCCCGATTATCTTATAAACCTCTATCAAGTCGCCCCTCATCCTTCTCCGTTCTAATGAACTTGGATAATGAGTGATATTGTAGGCCTTGTCAAAAAGAAAAAGGTAGCATTTGTCAGGGCTAAAAGGCTGGGAACAGACAAAGCCTGTGTGGAATAAAAGGAAAGTAGGAAGGAACTCAAGCAAGGAGTCAGGAGGGCGAGAAGGGGTCACGAAAAGTCATTGGCAAATAGGGTTAAGGAAAATCCCAAGGCTTTTTACACGTACATAAAAAGCAAGAGGGTAGCCAAGGAAAGGGTTGGCCCACTGAAGGATAGGCAAGGGAATCTATGTGTGGAGCCAGAGGAAATGGGCGAGGTACGAAATGAATACTTTGCATCAGTATTCACCAAAGAGAAGGAATTGGTGGATGTTGAGTTTGGAGAAGGGTGTGTAGATAGCCTGGGTCACATTGAGATCCAAAAAGACGAGGTGTTGGGCATCTTGAAAAATATTAAGGTAGATAAGTCCCCCGGGCCTGATGGGATCTACCCCAGAATACTGAAGGAGGTTAGAGAGGAAATTGCAGAGGCCTTGACAGAAATCTTTGGATCCTCACTGTCTTCAGGCGATGTCCCGGAGAACTGAAGAATAGCCAATGGTGTTCCTCTGTTTAAGAAGGGTAGCAAGGATAATCCAGGGAACTACAGGCCGGTGAGCCTTACGTCAGTGGTAGGGAAATTACTGCAGAGAATTCTTCGAGACAGGATCTACTCCCATTTGGAACCAAATGGACGTATTAGTGAGAGGCAGCATGGTTTTGTGAAGGGGCAGTCATGTCTCACTAACTTGATAGAGTTTTTCGAGGAGGTCACAAAGATGATTGATGCAGGTAGGGCAGTGGATGTTGTCTCTATGGACTTCAGTAAGGCCTTTGACAAGGTTTCTCATGGTAGACTAGTACAAAAGATGAAGTCACACGGGTTCAGGGGGGAGCTGGCAAGGTGGATACAGAACTGGCTAGGTCGTAGAAGGCAGAGAGTAGCAATGGAAGGATGCTTTTCTAATTGGAGGGCTGTGACTAGTGGTGTTCCGCAGGGATCAGTGCTGGGACCTTTGCTGTTTGTAGTATATATAAATGATTTGGAGGAAAATGTAACTGGTCTGATTAGTAAGTTTGCAGACGACACAAAGGTTGGTGGAATTGCGGATAGCGATGAGGACTGTCAGAGGATACAGCAGGATTTAGATCGTTTGGAGACTTGGGCGGAGAGATGGCAGATGGAGTTTAATCCGGACAAATCTGAGGTAATGCATTTTGGAAGGTCTAATGCAGGTAGGGAATATACAGTGAATGGTAGAACCCTCAAGAGTATTGAAAGTCAGAGAGATCTAGGTGTACAGGTCCACAGGTCACTGAAAGGGGCAACACAGGTGGAGAAGGTAGTCAAGAAGGCATACGGCATGCTTGCCTTCATTGGCCGGGGCAGTGAGTATAAGAATTGGCAAGTCATGTTGCAGCTGTATAGAACCTTAGTTAGGCCACACTTGGAGTATAGTGTTCAATTCTGGTCGCCACACTACCAGAAGGATGTGGAGGCTTGAGAGAGGGTGCAGAAGAGATTTAACAGAATGTTGCCTGGTATGGAGGGCATTAGCTATGAGGAGCGGTTGAATAAACTCGGTTTGTTCTCACTGGAACGACGGAGGTTGAGGGGCGACCTGGTAGAGGTCTACAAATTATGAGGGGCATAGACAGAGTGGATAGTCAGAGGCTTTTCCCCAGGGTAGAGGGGTCAATTACTGGGGGCATAGGTTTAAGGTGCGAGGGGTAAGGTTTAGAGTAGATGTACGAGGCAAGTTTAAAAAAATTATACACAGAGGGTAGTGAGTGCCTGGAACTCGCTACCGGAGGAGGTGGTGGAAGCAGGGACGATAGTGACATTTAAGGGGCATCTTGACAAATACATGAATAGGATGGGAATAGAGGGATGCGGACCCAAGAAGTGTAGAAGATTGTAGTTTAGTCGGGCAGCATGGTCGGCATGGGCTTGGAGGGCCGAAGGGCCTGTTCCTGTGCTGTACTTTTTTGTTCTTTGTTCTTTAGAAGGACGGAATTAGAAGAGTCCAGTTATCTCAGAGGTGCGAGTCTGAAGATGATGAGGGAGATAGGGAGGGGCCAGGTCAGTGAGGTTTGAAAACATGATTGAGAATTTTAAAATTAGTGTTGCCTGTAGGAGCCATTGTAGGTCAGTGACCACAGAGGTGATGGCAGAAGAGTATTGGACGACCTCAAGTTTAGAGGGCAGAATGTGGGAGACCAGCCATGAGCACGAGGGTAGTCAGGTCTAGAGGAAGCAAAGACATGGATGAGGCTTTAGCAATAAAAAAGCTGAGACAGGGGTGGAGTTGGGTGATTGTTAGGAACAAACAGGGGGCAGCACGGTGGCGCAGTGGGTTAGCCCTGCTGCCTCACGGTGCAGAGGTCCCCGGTTCGATTCCAACTTTGGGTCATTGTCCGTGTGGTTTGCACATTCTCCCTGTGTTTGCGTGGGTTTCGCCCCCACAACCCAAAGATGTGCAGGGTAGGTGGATTGGCCACGCTAAATTGCCCCTTAAATTGGAAAAAAAAATGAATTGGGTATTCTAAATTTCAGAAAAAAAGGAACTGATGGTCTTCATGAAGGAATGGATTGGTCGTTGAAAGCTAATCTCAAGCTCAATAATGATACCAAGGTTGCAAACAGTCTAGAAGAGATTGAAATGTGACATTACAGCAGAGTTTGGCGTGGGAAGCAAAGGTATTGACTTCAGTCTTCCCAATATTTAACTGGAGAAAATGTCAGCTCATCCAGCACTGATGTCAGATAAGCAGCCTGATGGGCAGTAGGGGATGCAGTGGTTAGCACTGTGGCCTTGCACGCCGGGGATCTGAGTTTGATCCCGGCCCCGGGTCACTGTCTGTGTGGAGTTTGCATATTCTCCCAGTGTCTGCCTGGGTTTCACCCCAGTTCCCCCCAAAAAAAATGTGCAGAGTGGTGGATTGGCCACGCTAAATTGCCTCTTATTGGGGAAAAAAAATTGGGTACTCCAAATTTATTTTAAAAAAGATAAGCAGCCTGATGATTTAGCATTGAGAACTCCCAACATCACATATGCCAGCATTTATCCAATTCTATTCACTCCACGTGATATCAAGAAACAGCTGAAGACAGTGGATGCTGCAAAGACTATGTGCCCCGACAACATTCCGGCAAAAGTGCCGAAGGCTTGTGCTCCGGAACTAGCCACGCCCCTAGCCAAGCTCTGCCATTACAACTGGCATCCACCTGGCAATGTGGCAAATTGCCCAGATATGTCCTGCCCACAAAAAAGCAAAACAAACCCAGCCAGTCTACTCCCAAACATCAGGAAAGCTGATAGCCCGGTTCGATCCTGGCATTGGGTCACTGTGCAGGTGGAGTTTGCACATTCCCCCAGTGTCTGCATGGGTCTCGCCCCCACAGCCCAAAGATATGCAGGGTAGGTGGATTGGCCACGCTAAATTGCCCCTTATTTGGAAAAATGGTTTCCAAATATCAGCAAAGGTCCCTCCACAATGCTATCAAACTGCACTTACTCAGCAATAACCTGCTCACTGATGCTCAGTTGGGTTCCACCAGGCCCACTCAATTCCTCACCTCATTACAGCATTGGTCCAAACATAGACAAGAGCTGAAGTCAAGAGGCGAGAGTAACTGCTTTTGACATCAAGGCAGCATTTGACAGAGTGTGGCATCAAAGATCCCTAGCAAAACTAGAGTCAATGGGAATCAGGGAGAAAACTTTCCATTGTTTGCAGTCATACCTAGCACAATCCATCTCAGTCCCAGGACATCACTGCAGGAGTTCCTCTGGGCCCATCCATCTTCAGCTGTGTTTCATCAACGGCCTTTCCTCCATCATACAGTCAGTAATCCACCTGCTGGCTTCCCAAATCCTGCCCACCATTTAAAAGGCACAAGTCAGGAGTGTAATGGACTACTCCCAACTGCCTGGATGAGTGCAGCTCCAGCAACACTCTCGAACCTTGACACCATCCAGGAAAAAACGCCACCACCTTCAACATTTACTCCACTCCCTCCACCACCAATAACTTGGCAATAGTATGTGCCATCTACAAGATGCACTGTGACAACTCACCAAGCCTCCTTCGACAGCACTTCAAAACTCACAACCTCTATCACCTTGAAGGACAAAAGGCGGCAGATGCATGGGAATACCACCACCTGCAAGTTCCCCTTCAAATAACACACCATCCTGACTTGGAACTATTCCTTCACTATCACTGGATCAAAATCATGCAACTCTCTTCTTAATAGGACTGTGGGTGTACCTGTATCACGTGGACTGCAGCGGTTCATGAAGCCTGCACACCACTATCATCTCGAGGGCAATTATGGATGGGCAATAAATGCTGGCCTAGCCAGCAACGCCCACACCCTATGAACAAATAAAAACTACACGGGACTCCATGAGAGCCAGAAAATACTATACAAGCCAGACAAACTTAATAAGAATCCTTCTCCTCTTGTAATATATACACAAAGAGAAATAGCCAACCACAATCTACAGCCTGAAAATATTAAGAGTGATAAAAATATCAAGAGTGATAAAAAGATTGATGTGCAGAAAATATAAAACAGGGGCAATAAAATTACAATATTCAGCTTATGCAAGTTCAGGCAGCTCTAATCATCTTTTGCTTTCACCTTCTGCAGCTTATTGTACATGCATCACAAACTATTACATCACTCAACATAACTGTGCAAATTTCCCCAATGGTTCGGGCTGTGAACAGCCAAGTCATACAGGCGATGAATATTCCAGGTTATATCTCTATTTAGAGTTAGCGGACCTCAGGACAGTAAGTCCTGTCACTGACTAGGGAATAGAGAGCGAAAAAGAAAAATCAAGGTTCCTGCTTCTCATCACTGTCCAAGCATATCTACTGGAAGCATGCATATGCCAATATGAGATGAAGGCAGGACTGAGTTCACTTGCAATGCCCCTCTGGTAGAACTGCCTGGCAACATTACACAAGCACAACATGGCAAGATAAAATACAGTTCTCCTAAAAAAGAAAAAACTGGCATAGAATGCCCATGATAAAAGCAAATTACAGCAGACGTTGGAATCTGAAACCAAAGAGAAAATGCTGGAAAATCTCAGCAGGTCTGGCAGCATCTGTAGGGAGAGAAAAGAGCATATGTTTTGAGTCCAGGTGATCCTTTGTCAGAGCCATACAATGCCCATGGATGGTCTTTTATTCTGCTTGATAATGCACCTCTGATATATTTTAGAGGATTTTAATCCTGCCTCCATCTTATATTGGCATATACAACTTCCAGTAAAAGTTTCCAGTAAAAGTGGCTGGATAGTTGATGAGGAGCAGGAATCTTGATTTTTCTTTGTCTATCTATTCTCTAACCTGGAATACAGAGGCCAATAACAACAACTGTCCTGTCCGGAGGTCCATTAACTCGATGCTTACTAAAGGCAAAACCGGGGGACCTTTATGATCTACATGAGTGGCCATTCACAGCCTAAGCCATTGGGGGAACTTGCACAATGATGCAGAACAAGGCAGCAGAGCGGGTTCAATTACCGTACCAGCCTCCCTGAACAGGTGCCGGAATGTGATGACGAGGCGCTTTTCACAGTAACTTCGTTGAAGGCTACTTGTGACAATAAACGATTATTATTATTAATTTATATTAAGTGATGTAATAGTTTGTGATACATTAATGCATGATAAGCTACAGAAGGTGAAAGCAAAAGATTGATTAGAGCTGCCTGAAAAATTAGCTAAATAAATGCAAGTCCTTGTATCAACATTTTCTACAACTTGATTTTGAACTCATCGCAAGACTTGCGTTCTCAAGTAGAACGTTAATTCTCCATCTGAAAGAATTATGGCAGGCCTGGAGTCTATTTACATTGCTAGGACTTCGGGACCCAATCTAAGCCTTAAAACCTAGCTTTATTGCCGATTTGCTGGTTTGTCGTTATCAACTGAGCGTAGAGATTCAGACAGATTTGTTACTAACATTGTAAATTGTCGGAGAAACCAAATATTAGCCAGCGTTAGCAGTTTGAGATTTAGATATATGGTAACAGGAATAGCAATTTAAGCTTTGTATGATGGACATTCTTTTCTCCATCTGTAGAGGCTCCGACCTGTGTACCTGTGCAGTTCACAAAGCCAAACGTCCAGAGATGCCCAAGTTAGAGTGCTATCTATAAATATAGTCTCATTAAAGTACACGTTACTTTTTTGATGTTGCCGATAACACTCCAGGAGGCAAGGAAGGAGACCACACCTTCCAGTGCCAGCTTCAAGGAGGCAATCATACACTAGGCTGAAAGAGTGTGCAGGCACCCTTTTTAAAACTTAGAAATTATTGAAACATGCGACTTCCAGTGGCGAAATGTGCGAGGAGGTCATAAGTTGGATAGCTCCCGCCAGAGTCCTGGGTTTTTGGTACTTTCCACTCATTTTTTGGTGTGCAGGGGCAATCATAGGAAGATTTGTCCCCAGGGAAACTTAGTAGGTGAAGAATGTCCAAGGGCCAACGAAAAGATGCTGGGAGCAAGGGTTAGAGTGCCAGTCCACCGGCAGGGTCGAGCACAGGGAAAGGTGCGTCAGCAGGGAAGATGGCGGAGTCAAGCTCACCAGGTTGGGCCGCCTTTGTAACGGTCAAAATAATTAAACACACAAAGACAGACTTCATGCTCAATGTAAGTGCGGGACGACAGAGAATTGTGTCTGCGTGGTTGGAGAAAGATATTTGAATGTTAATATTCTGTCCATGACTATGTACAGCATTCGCTCCTGGCTGTGATATATGTAAGTTGAGCGAAGGAGCACAAACTCAGCATTAACAGAGACTGCTGCTACAACGATTACTCTTAAGAATTCTTACATTAACGATTGTTTTTTTAGGGGCGGCACGGTGGCGCAGTGGTTAGCACTGCTGCCTCATGGCGCCGAGGTCCTGGGTCCGAAGCCGGCCCCACGTCACTGTGTGTGCACATTCTCCCTGTGTCTGCCTGGGTCTCGCCCCCACAACCCAAAGATGTGCAGGGTAGGTGGATTGGCCACGCTAAATTGCCCCTTAATTGGAAAAGAATGGGTATTCTAAATTGTAAAATAACGTTAACTACTGTAGGGACAATTTAGCATGGCCAATCCAACTACCCTGCACATCTTTTGGGTTGAGGGGGTGAGTCCCATGCAGACATGGGGAGAATGTGCAAACTCCATACGGACAGTGACCCAGGGCTGGGATTAACCGGGGTCCTTGGTGCCGTGAGGCAGCAGTGCTAACCACTGCTCCACCATGCCAGCCTACATTAACTATTGTAATAATAATAATAATCCTTATTAGTGTAACAAATAGGCTTACATTAACACTGCAATGAAGTGACTGTAAAAATCCCCAGTTCGGGTACACCGAGCGAAAATTCAGAATGACTAATTCATTTAACAAGCAGGTCTTTCAGGACTGGTGGAGGAAACTGGAGCACCTGGAGGAATACCACGCAGACACGGGAAGAACGTGCAGACTCCGTACAGACAGTAACCCAAGCCGGGAATCGAACCAGGGTTCCTGGCAACGTGAAGCAACAGTGCTAGCCATTGTTCTACTGTGCCGCCCCAAGGATCCTTCCTGCTGATTCCCCTAATTCCTCTTTCTTTATTTTTGCGGTTATCATTTTTGATCTATGGATGCTTAATGGACATGTATCTTTAAGTCAAACAGCAGAGGGGAATTGGGAATTCAAGAAGTTGCAACATAGCATATGGTGCTGCTAGCTTTGGACAGCAAGACCAGACTTTTCGGCACCCAAGAGATAGGGTGGTGCTCTGTTCAAATGAATGGCACATGATTGGCTGGTCTTGAATGAATTGGCCAAAAGGCTGTATTCTGGCCGGTGACAGGGTGGTGATTGGATCCTGCCTGAGTGGAATGATTTTCTCTCTTTTTAAAAAAAAAATTTAGAATACCCAATTAATTTTTTCCAATTAAGGGGGCAATTTAGCGTGGCCAATCCACCTGCCCTGCACATCTTTGGGTTGTGGGGGCGAAACCCATACAAACACGGGGAAAATGTGCAAACTCCACACCGTGCTGCCAGTGGAATGATTTTCAGAGACCCAAGGAGTTCAGTTTGAATCCTGGATACACAGGGAAAGGACCTGCTCCCTCTCTTATCTCTCTCCAGAAAGGCCAAGATGTACAACTGAAGAGAACCTGAATAAATGAATCTACTGTGAAACCATTAAAGGCTGCAAACAGCAATCTGGCTCTGAAAGCTTACTTCGAAGGAAGGTCAACTATCTGGAACTAAGACTCTTTTTCCTTTTACTTATTATTTTCACCTCTCTCCTCCCAGTGTCTGTCTGTCATAATTTCTGAATTCTCCCTCAGTGTACCCAAACAGGCCTGTGGCGACTAGGGGATTTTCACAGTAACTTCATTGTAAGCCTACTTGTGACACTAATAAAGATTATTATATATACCTATATATTGAGGGTGGGGCAAGATAAACTGAGGGGATTAGGAATTAGGTAATGGTTGTATTTGGGGGCGACACAGTGGCGCAGTGGTTAGCACTGCTGCTTCACGGCACCGAGGATCTGGGTTCAATTCCGGCCCCGGGTCACCATCCATGTGGAGTTTGCACATTCTCCTCGGGTCTGCGTGGGTCTCACCCACACAACCCAACGATGTGCAGGGTAGGTGGATTGGAAATCCTTAATTGGAAAAAAATTGGGAACTCTAAATATATATATATTTTTTAAAACAGTTGTATTTGCTACATATCTCATTATAGATCTGATTATAAATAAACAGTAATTGTGTTTAAACTTACAAGCCTGGTGACGATAATTATTAGGCAGCCAAGGACCAAAGACTGAGTATTTTTCTAAGAATTATTGGTTAATTCAATAATGTTGCGGCTCCGGATCAAGTGGGGCTGAAATTGACCACGCACTAGCCCAAGGGTGTCGTCACACCATAATACAACAGTGGGGGCGGCACGTGGCCCAGTGGTTAGCACTACTGCCTACAGCACTGAGGACCCGGGTTCGAATTCCAGCTCTGGGTCACTGTCCATGTGGAGTTTGTACATTCTCCTAGTGTCTGCGTGAGTTTCACCCCCACAACCTAAAGATGTGCAGGTTAGGTGGACTGACCACGCTAAATTGCCCCTTAATTGGGAAAAAAGAATAATTGGGTATTCAAAATTTTTTTTAAAACAACACTACAAAATTCATTAAAAGGTTGAAGAGGCTTGCTTAAAGGAGTTCACTGGGAGCTACGCCAGGTTACAGTATAAAAATGTTGACTGACCAATTTAACATCAGACCACACCCTACCGTGAGCACGCAAGCTTCAAAACCTGTTCACAAAGTACAGGGGCAGCACGGTAGCATAGTGGTTAGCACAATTGCTTCACAGCTCCAGGGTCCCAGGTTTGATTCCCAACTTGGCTCACTGTCAGTGTGGAGTCTGCACATTCTCCCAGTGTGTGCGTGGGTTTCTTCCGGGTGCTCCGGTTTCCTCCCACAGTCCAAAGATGTGCAGGTTAAGTGGATTGGCCATGCAAAATTGCCCTTAGTGTCCAAAATTGCCCTTAATGTTGGGTGGGGTTACTGGGTTATGTGGGTAGGGTGGAGATGTGGGCCTGGGTAGTGTGCTCTTTCTAAGAGCCGGTGCAGACTCGATGGGCCGAATGGCCTCCTTCCGTACTGTAAATTCTATGATTAATCTATGATTAATATAGTTACTTACGAAGCATTTGGAATTTCAATCAAACTAGATAAAACCTTAAATCTAAATGAACGTTGGAAGACAATCAGAAGAAT
Source organism: Scyliorhinus torazame (assembly GCF_047496885.1). Lineage (NCBI taxonomy): Eukaryota > Metazoa > Chordata > Chondrichthyes > Carcharhiniformes > Scyliorhinidae > Scyliorhinus > Scyliorhinus torazame. Next base: position 261,735,121 of record NC_092712.1, read on the forward strand.
TCAACATTTTGTAGCATATCAGTGGGTACCCAATACCAGCAACCTGGGCTAATATATGACAAATATATTGCTGTGAGTCAGTCCATTAACTCGGATGCATTAGTCATGCAGTTCAAGTTGCTCACATCTCACTTGAAGGACTTCCTCCTGCAGTCAAATAACAGCAAAGTAGAGACAAACACATTGACCACAGGACCAATAACAAAATTAACCCTCAAGAAAATTAATGCTAATTATAAAGTTACGGATTGGTGACTTGTGCTGACATTTATTTTCAGAGACGTGAATTTATGACTCAAGTGAATCGACTTTAGAATATTCGAATCACATCATTCTAAACAATTAGTTCTGTTTGTGTGTGTGTGTGTGTGTGTGTGTGTGTGGTGGTGGTGATGGTGGAAGAGAGGGAGAGAGAGAGAGGGAGAGAGAGAGAGAGAGAGAGAGAGAGAGAGAGAGAGAGAGAGAAGAAAGAGTGCAGAGATCCAAATGAAGTTCAGGGTTATTTTGTTTCCAACTTTTAGGTTTAAAATAACATGTTCTGCACAAAATTCTTTTTTTTTTCTTCTCCTTTTTCACGTTTTCTCCCACATTTACACCCATCAGCAATAAACAATAATCAACAAGATATGTCAATCCCCATAATAACAACGATCCCATCCGCCCACCAACCCCCAAACCTCAACCCGCATGTTTACATAAACAAATGACAAAAAGGAATCAGGGATTACCCGTAGTCACGCTTAATCTACACGGCTCCCCACCCCCCCACCCACCCCCCCAACCAACGCCATCCAGCCTCTAAGAGAGTACCGTACATGATACCCCAAAGGTGTACCCCCCACCCCCCAAGTCTCCAGCTCCTCCCGTCCACTGCCCCTTGTAAAACTCCTCCTCCCAACCTCGGTTCCCTCCCCCAACCTTCCACCCCAGCTAGACCACTCGGACCCTGTTCTGTCAGGCTCCGATGGCTGCAGCCCCTCCCCCCACCTCACTCCCATTCACTGGCCGGCTTAAACCGGCCAGCGTGGAGGCCCCCGCCCGGGTCCCTTTCCCCCTTGCCCGGCCCTAGGAAAGCCCAAAGATCCCCTCTTAGCACACAAACCCCGCATATCCACCTACACCCCAAAGAGCCCTCCTTTCGAGTGAAAGTCCTGTCCCTTCCCTTGTCCAAATATATGCAACATTGGGTCCTTTAGCCTCTACACCCGCGCGCAGTGATACAAAAAAAAAAGAAAATACAGTCATGAGGTTACATCGCCACATGACCATTCCTCAATTTGTCAGTTCTGCCACAGTCCTTCTGCCTTCGCAAACTCCTCCGCTGCTTCCGCCGTTCCAAAATAAAAGTCCCTGAGCTTGTAAGTCACCCTCAGCTTCGCTGGATATACAATGCCGCACTGCACCTTGCCAATGCACAGTGCCCTCTTCACCCGGTTGAAGGCGGCCCGCCTCCTTGCCAGCTCCACCGTAAAGTCCTGGTATACACGTATACCAGCTCCAGCCCACTGCACCACCCGCTTCTGCTTGGCCCAGCTCAGGACCTTCTCCTTCACACTGTACCTACGGAAGCACAGAGTCACTGCCCTTGGCGGCTCACTCGCCTTTGGTACAGGCCTCCATGACCGATGAGCCCGATCCAGTTCATATCGCGAGGGGTCCTCCCCCTCCCCCAGTAGTTTTGCCAGCATCGCGGCAAAATACTCAGTCGGCTTCGGTCCTTGAACTCCTTCGGGCAGCCCCACCACCCTCAAATTCTGTCGCCTGGATCTGTTTTCCAGATCGTCCATTTTTCCCCTCGCAGATTCTTGTTCGTGTCCATCACCTTCCGCATCTCCTTCCCCATTGAGGCAAGTTGATCACCGTGCTGCAATACCGTCTCCTCCACTTCCTTCAGCGCCTCCCCTTGCTCTCGCACCTCCGCCACTGCGCTCGCCACCGCCATCTTCACCGGGGAAACCGCCTCCTCCACCAGCACATTCAAAACCTCCCTGATCTCCTTCCTCACCATCTCCATACATTTCTCAATCTGCGCCAACTGCTTTTGGAATTCCGCAGCCATCACCTTAGTTAGTTCTTTAGCCGTAAGCACTGCGGCCTCCACTGGTGCTCCAGCCTCCATTTTCTTTGTTGACCCCGTGGTGACCTTTCCCCTCTCCAACGGACTTTCAGCCGCTTTTTTCCCGGCCGTATTTTGGTTGTTTTTCGACATCCTTCTTCTCCTTGCGCTATCTCCCGACTTTTACTGCCGTCGCTGGCCCTAGGACCGGGCGTTACTCCCCGAAAATGCCGTTCCCGAACGGGAGCCTTCCAATGTGCGGCTGCCTCCCGCCCGCCGTCACCGGAAGTCCTCTGCACAAAATTCTTACGTTACAAAGAAATCGCCAGGGAAAAAAACCTTTGCATACTTAACACATTGCCGTTCTTATACTACTTGACAATTAAAAAAGAACATTCTAGGTTAATTTTAGTTACAAATTCTTGTAACAGAATATTACGGAGAATGAAACAAGTCATGGTGCACCATCTACAAATACAATTGGAATCACTTGTAATTCGCTAAGGTTTTGGGAAAAGCATGTATATTAACATGCAGATATTTCTCCAACCATACACATACACAGCTAACTTCACCATGCAACTAAAAATATTAGGAATAATTATAGAATTATACTGTGCTCACATGCCTTTCATTGCTGAGCAGGATGTTTAACAACTAAGCAGATGTGACTAATTTGGTAGGTGACGTACTAGGCAAAATAAAACTGCTGCAATCAAGATCCACCCACAATGAATCAATTACCCTATCTACAAATAATATCCATGACTTATAATATCCATGAGTCATAATAGCACTTTGCTTCACAAAAATGACATCAAGGACCTCAATTTCACTTTCCAGTCGCACTAAAGTAGAGTACATCACCGGCACGATAGGAAAGAGTTAAATTCACCAAAAAATCCATGGTGACTATTGAGGGCTTGGGTGGGAAGGGGATGCCCAATTTGGCAAGTTTTAGCCTACTACAAAGCACTGTTTACAATTAAGTGATTTGAATGTTCTGAGGTCATCTCTCAAGTCATAAATTTTAATTCACCAACAATAAATGATGGACAAAAAGCAAATCAAATTTTCATTTCTGAATTAAAAATTTTGGATTGAACTCATGGATTTTATTGTACAGGCCAACATTTCAAACAGAGTAACATATAGATGTGTGGGAAAACATTTTAATTCTCAACCTGTAGGCAAGCTCTCCTCTCCCACTGGAAAAACAAAGTGACAGCAATCTCAATCATCACAGGAGACTTTGAATCATGTTAATGTACCTCACCTGACCCAACAAGTGCTCCAATCACCATTTTATAAATGTGAGCAAAAGCAGATTAATTACTCTGAAAAACTTCAGAGTTTACATATGGCCGTCTGAATACGAGGCAGACGAGATCAAAGTGGCTCTGCATAAAATAGTCTCTCAACATGACAACCTCATTCTATGCATACTGGCTGCATATGGATATTTCATCCTTATTAAGAAACAGCAAATATTTATTCCATCATTGGAAAGGCAGCCATTTTCCACAAAGTTATAAGCATCATTTACTGCACTTTGAAAACTCCATGTTTTGCTTTTACAATCCTGCCAGACAAAGCATTTCAAACAGTTATCACTTCTTTGCTTAACTAAGTGCTTCCTGGCACTGGTTTTTAGTTTACAGCTCACTAATTTCCATTTGTGTCCTCTGGACTTAATTTTCTGGTTTGCTTTGAAGCTTGCATAAATAGAATACTTCCTTCCCCACTCCCAACAAATCTTTTCCTCTCAATGCAATTGGACTCCTCACTGGATGTGCGACTCCATAGGCACCAGTTACCCTCCCAAGCATCTTGACTGTAAACATCGAGCCATTGAATTACATCACAGCTGAACCCCATTCCCCTACATTTTTCTTGCATGGGTCATTAATGAAAAGTGACAACCCTGGTTCCCATCTTTAAATCAAATCCTACCATCCCACCAAGATATGGTAACTCAGAGATGGAACTTGGGATCTTGTTACTCACCAGAAACATATTGTGCCATTGGCATAAACTCAGAATGGGGGCAGCACGGTGACGCAATGGTTAGCATTGCTGCCTCACGGCGCCAAGGTCCCAGGTTCGATCCCGGCTCTGGGTCACTGTCCCGTGTGGAGTTTGCACATTGTCCCAGTGTTTGCATGGGTTTCGCCCCCAAAACCCAAAGATGTGCAGGCTAGGTGGATTGGCCACGCTAAATTCCCCCTTAATTGGATAAAATGAATTCGATACCCTAAATTTATTTTAAAGAGAAAAAAAATAATAATCTCGGAATGGAATGCATCTAAATTCTCAAACATTCTCTCCCTTTTAATGTGTAGAAGGATCAGGGATATAATCTATTTCCAGATTATCACCACCAAACAAGCAGCTACTTATCACCACCAAACAAGCAGCGACAACGCTAGTATAGCCTGCTGGTAGAAGACATAGAATTTACAGTGAAGGAAGCCATTCGGCCCATCGAGTCTGACCGGCACTTGGAACGAGCACCGTAAACAAGTCCACACTTCCAACCTATCCCCATAACCCAGTAACCCCACCTAAACTTTTTGGACACGAAGGACAATTTAGCATGGCCAATCCACCCAACCTGCACATCTTTGAACTGTGGGAGGAAACTGGAGCACCCGGAGGAAACCCATCAGACACAGGGAGAACGTGCACAGACAATGACCCAGGCCGAGAATCGAACCTTGGGCCCTGGAGCTGTGAAGCTAACCACTTGTGCTACTGTATACAGCATAGAGTGACAAATGGATAAAGCTTTCTATCATAGTTTCTTACAGAAGCTTCCATATTGGAGGCAGTGGACAGTTATGGCTCCCCAAAAGAAAGAATATATATATTTATCCAAAGCAATTCATTCACTGCTCATGTCTCCTCAGACAGGTCAAGACCGGTCGACTAGTAAAGAACCTGTTTTGGTGAGGGAAATGTTGCAAGTATTACAGGAGAAAACAATTTAAGAAACAGTGAGAGGGCCTTAAACTGCAGTAAAACCAATGACAATGTTCCTTTGAAAATAACAAAAAATGGTTCAACAATTGTAAAAGATAAATTATTTAAAATAAAAACCCAATAAAAAAAATAAATTAAGGACTTCCGGTGACGACGGGCGGGAGGCGGCCGCACAATGGAGGGCTCCCGTTCGGGAACGGCATTTTCGGGGCTTTAAGCCCGGTCCCAGGGTCCACGGAGGCGGCAGAAGCAGGGAGAAGGCACGGAGGAGGCACAGTGAAGACACAGGAGGAAAAAAAAAAAGAAAAATGTCGAGGGGGAGCAAGAAAACGGCCGGAAAAAAAACAGCTGAAGGTCCGTCGGGGAGTGGAAAGGTCACCGCGGAGTCTCCAAGGAAAATGGAGGCTGAAGCACCAGGGAAGGCCGCACTGCTTACGGCTGAAGAAATAACTAAGGTGATGGCTGCGGAATTTGAAAAGCAGTTGGCGCAGATTGCGAAATGCATGGAGACGATGAGGAAGGAGATGAGGGAGGTTTTGAGTGTGCTGGTGGAGGAGGCGGTTTCCCCAGTGAGGACAGAGGTGGCGAACGCAGTAGCGGAGGTGCGAGAGCAAGGGGAGGTGCTGAAGGAAGTGGAGGAGACGTTATTGCAGCACGGTGATCAACTTGCCTCGATGGCGAAAGAGGTGCGGACGGTGATGGACACTAACAAGGATCTGCGAGGAAAAATGGAAGACCTGAAAACAGATCCAGGCGACAGAATTTGAGGATTGTGGGGCTGCCCAAAGGAATTGAAGGACCGAAGTGGACTGAGTATTGCGCCGCGATGCTGGCAAAACTATTGGGGGAGGATCCCTCCCGATATGAACTGGATCGGGCTCATCAGTCGTGGAGGCCTGTACCAAAGGCGAGTGAGCCGCCAAGGGCAGTGACTCTGTGCTTCCGTAGGTACAGTGTGAAGGAGAAAGTCCTGAGCTGGGCCAAGCAGAAGCGGGTGGTGCAGTGGGCTGGAGCTGGTATACGTGTATACCAGGACTTTACGGTGGAGCTGGCAAGGAGGCGGGCTGCCTTCAACCGGGTGAAGAGGGCACTGTACATTAGCAAGGTGCAGTGCGGCATTGTATATCCAGCGAAGCTGAGGGTGACTTACAAGCTCAGGAACTTTTATTTTGGAATGGCGGAAGCAGCGGAGGAATTTGCGAAAGCAGAAGGACTGTGGCAGAACTGACAAATTGAGGAATGGCCATGTGCCGATGTAACCTCATGACTGTATTTTCTTCTTTTTTTGTATCACTGCGCGCGGGTGTAGAGACTAAAGGAGCCAATGTGGTATATATTTGGACAAGGGAAGGGACGGGACCTTTCACTCGAAATGAGGGTTCTTTGGGGTGTAGGTGGATATGCGGGGTTTGTGTGCTAAAAGGGGATCTTTGAGCTTTCCCAGGGCCGAGCAAGTGGGAAAGGGACCCGTGCGGGGGCCTCCACGCTGGCCGGTTTAAGCCGGCCAGTGAACGGGAGTGAGGTGGGGGGAGGGGCTGCGGCCATCGGAGCCTGGCAGAACAGGGTCCGAGTGGTCTAGCCGGGGTGGAAAATTGGGGGGGGGAAGGAACCGAAGTTGGGAGGAGGAGTTTTACAAGAGGCAGTGGACGGGAGGAGCTGGAGACCTTTGGGGGGGGGGGGGGGGGGTAATAAATTAACCCTCATAATCATGAACATTAATGGTGCAACTTTGAAACATGGCAAGTATTCCCAAAGTAAGCACTGTTACAAGTTACATATGGATGATGAACCCATCTTCAATTAATCAATCCAAAATGGCCCATCATCACGATACCTAATCATTCTCAATTCCAAGACGTCTCCATTTCAAGTTTGAACAGTGTGAAGTAGTAGCAACAGTCCTAAAATTACCTTTTACTAGTTTAAACTCTGGCACCTTGTCCTCACTCGGGGTGGCACGGTGGCAGTGGTTAGCACTGCTGCCTCACGGCGCTGAGGCCCCGAGTTCGATCCCAGCTCTGGGTCACTATATGCCTGCATATGGTCATCTATTCCCAAACCTCCTTTGCAGGCAGAGAGTCTCAGAATCTGAAATCAGCCTCTTGGCAGTGCATTCAGAACTTGAATGGCTCCTTTGATTTTCTCAGCCACCAGGACAAGAGTGTGTGATTGGGCCAGAGCATTGTAGAGTTTGGTTATAACTGTCACTGGTTTGTATTCTGTTTTGGCTAAATAGTTCAGTGTTCCAATAGTACTGTTAATTGTTGTTGTGTTAGATGGACATGTCAACTGTCAAGTTTACCAAGCCTCATAGGTCTTTAAATTTATCTGATCTATTTTACCACTGTTAATGAAATTTCCCTTCCGATGTTCAGTGTTTTACAAACATACAAATTAGGAGCGGAGTAGGCCATTTGGTCCCTCAAAGATAGTGGCCGATCTGATTGTAGCCTCAACTGTATTTTCCTGCCTACCCCCAATACCCTTTGAATCCCTTCCGGTTTAGCTCAGTTGGCTAGACAACTGGTTTGCGAGAGCAACAACACGGGTTCAATCCCCATACCGCCTGAGGTTATTCATGAAGGCCCACCTTCTCGACCTTGCCCCTCGCCCGAGGTGCGGTGATTCTCAGGTTAAATCACCACTAGCCAGCTCTCCCCCTCAAAAGGGGAAAGCAGCCTATGGTCATCTGGGACTATGGTGACTTTACTTTTAGTTAAGAGTCTATCCACCTCTGCCTTAAAAATATTCAATAACCTTACCTCCAACTGCTCTCTAGAGAGTTCCACAAACGTCAGACAAAAAAAGTTCCCATCTCCATCTTAAATGGGAGACCCCTTATTTTTAAACTCCTCAAGATGAAACATCCTCTCAGCATCCACCTTTTCAAGTCTCCTCAGGATCGTATATTTCAATACTATCACCTCTCATTCTTCTAAACTCCAGTGGAGACAGGTTCAACCTGTCATCATAAGATAGCCTCCTCATTCCAGAAGTCAGCTGAATTGCTCAATTATTTCCTTTCTTAAATAAGGAGACCAAAACTGAACACAGTAGTTGCCCTCAAATGCCCTCTACAACCATAGCAAAAAAAAACAAAAAACTTTTATATTCCAGCTCCTTACAATAAACAACACTCCATTTCCCTTCCCAACAGTCTCCTTTTTTGAGAAAGGATTGAACTGCTTCTAAAGGCAATTATGAGAAGGTTGACTCGACACATTCCTGTGGTGAAGAGCCTATCTTATAAAGAAAGGTTGAACAGGTTGAGCCTGTACCTATTGGAATTTAGAAGAATGAGAAGTGATCTTACTGAAACATATATGATCCTGAGGGGACTTGATAGGGTGGTTCCTGGGAGGATGTTTCCAGTTGCGGGAGAGACTAGAACAGGGGAGACTGTTTAAGAACAAACTGTTCTCTTCCCCAGAGAGCATTGAAGGCTGGGTCATTGAATTTATTCAAGGCAGAGTTATATTTTTGACAGAAAAGGGACCCAAGGTTTATGGAAGGCAGGCAAGTAGGTGAAATTGAGACAACTCCAGATCAGTCATAATTTGACTGATGCAGGGCAGCACGATGGCGCAATGGTTAGCATTGCTGCCTCACAGCACCAAGGTCCCAGGTTTGATTCCAGCTCTGGGTCACTGTCCGTGTGAAGTTTGCACATTCTCCCTGTGTTTGCGTGGGTTTTGCCCCCACAACCCAAAGATGTGCGGGGTAGGCGGATTGGCCATGCTAAATTGCCCCTTAATTGGAAACAATGAATTGGGTAGTCTAAATTTTTTGGAATTAAAAAAAAAATTTGATTGAGGTGGAGCAGACTTGAAGGGCCAAACAGCCGACTCCTGTTTCTATATTTTTTCCATACTGGCATACTATAATTGAGAGTCATGTACCAAGACACCCAGATCCCTCTGTACCAATGCGCTCTACAATCTTTCTCCATTTAAATAATTTGCTGCTTTTCTTTTCTTTCTGCCAAAGTGGACAAGTTCACATTTTACCACATAATATTCCATCTGCCAATTTCTTTCCCGCTCACCTAACCAATCTATGTCCCTTTGAGGATTCCCCTCTCACCTTCCTCGCATCATACTTTCCTACCCATCTTTGTCTCATCAGCAAACTTAGTAACCATGAAGTCATTGCTACAGATTGCAAATAGCTGAGGCCCCAGCACTGATCCCTGTGGTACACCACTTGTTGCATCTTGCCAACCAAAAAATTACTCATTTATGCCTACTGTTTCCTGTTAACTAATATGCGCTCTTACATTTGTCATTTACTTTTTGAAAAATATAATACCAATCACCTGTCAACATCACCAAAAACAGATTATCTGGTCATTTATCTCAGCATTGTTAGCAGGACCAAGGCTGTGTCATAGTGATCACACTTCAGCAGTACTTGGTTGCAAAGGACTTCAGGACATCCTGATACTATAAATAGCACTATATTAAAGCAAAGGTAAAAGGGACTTCCAGTGGCGGCTGTGAGGGATTAAGTCGCACATTTGGTGGCTCCCGCTCTGGCCGGACTTTTGGACCATTTTCCCCGACTTTTTTGCAGTTTTGAGCACTGGCTTTGAAGGCGCAGACAATTTGGCACTGGATCCACACATTGGTGTATGGAACGAAGAACCCCAAGGGATCGAAAAAGAATAATAATAAGATAAGCAAGGGCTGGGTGGAGGTTGCGGCTGAAGACAATATGGCTGATGTTAGGGCCCCTGCTGCGACGGCCCAACCATCAACGGAGGAGCTGATGCAGGTCATCCAAGAGGGCTTTGCTTGGCAGAAACGGGACTGTCTTGACCCAATAAAGGAATTGATCAATCGGCTGGAGCGCAGGCTGGGTGCCCAGGATCGGACGATTCAGAAGCTGGAGAAAGCGCTGGCGGACCGGGAGGAGCACCAAACGGTGGTTGAACTGGAGGTAGGGATGCTGAAGGATCAGCAAAAAAGGCTGCTGGAGAAGGTAGAAGACCTGGAGAAGAGAGCTCGCCGGCAGAACTTAAGAATTGTCGGTCTCCCGAAGGGGGCTGACGCTGGCGCGTCTGTGCCGAGTATGTTTCAGAAGCTTCTGGGGGAGGGAGCTTTTCCCCGACCGTTGGAGGTGGACAGGGCATACAGAGCGATGGCGAGGAAGCCGCGGCGGGGGGCCCCGGAACCCCCCCCAAAGGCGATGGTGGTCCGGTTTTTGGACAAGGAGTGTGTTCTCCAGTGGGCCAAGCGTACGCGGAGCTGCAAATGGGACAATAGCATTTTGCGTGTTTATCAGGATCTGAGTGTGGAGGTGGCCAGGAGGAGGGCAGGCTTCAATCAAGTTAAGGCGATCTTGTTTAAGAAGAAGGTGAAATTTGGGCTGCTATACCCGGCGCGTCTTTGGGTTACGCACGAGGACCAGCAGTATTATTTTGAGTCGCCCAAAGACGCGATGGACTTTGCCAAAAAGGGCTGGTGCTGAACTGAGAACTTTTTGTTTTAAGTTTTGACTTTGAGTGATGTTTATACATTTTGATTGTCGTTTCTTTTCTGCATTTGAGTTTGGTTGAAGATGGGGGAAGTAAAAGTTACGGTTTCTATGGGTTTTCGGTGTTTTGGTGGGGGTGTCTGGTGGGGCTTTTTACTTTTTATTACTTTGATTTGCACAATTGGGGGGGTTCTTTGTGGGTTTTTTGTTTTAGTTTGTTTCTTATGGTAATTGGGTGATTGTTTGGGGTTGGTTTGATGAGGGAAATGGCTTCAATGGGTGGGAGGGGAGGGGGAATAATAGGTGGGAGACTTCTTGGCGCCGGAGGAGAGAGCCACCAGGCTAGCTGGGTGAGCTAGTCTACAGAAGCACAGTGGGGGGGGGGGTGTGTGCGGTTACGAAGTGGTGTTGCTGGTTGGGAGGGGGGGGGGGGCGGGGGAGTTACTCTGCTGACGAGGGAGGGACGTAGGTTTCGGGACAGAGAGGATGTTGGGGGTGGGGGCTGCCAGGAGGCGGGCCGATGGAGGCACGGTGCATGGGCTGGAGGTGGGCCCAGGAAAGGGGACGGCTGATTGGCTGAGGGGGGGGGGGGCACGTGCCCTCCCCCTAGGCTGATCACCAGGAATGTCAGAGCGTTGAATGGGCCGGTCAAGAGAGCACATGTGTCCGTGCATCAGAGAGCTCTGAAGGCGGACGTGGTAATGTTACAGGAGACAAACCTGAAAGTGGCGGATCAAGTCAGGCTAAGGAAGCGTTGGGTCAGTCAAGTCTTTCATTCGGGGCTGGAGACCAAGACTAGAGGGGTGGCGATTTTGATCAACAAGCGGGTGTAATTTCAGGTGGGCAGTAGTCTCGGAAGGGGGGGGGGGCGTTATGTCATGGTTAGCGGTAAACTGGAGGGGAGGAAGGTAGTCTTGGTTAACGTCTACGCGCCAAACTGGGACGATGTGGAATTTATAAGGAGGGTGCTGGGGAAGATATCTGACTGGGACTTGCACAAGTTGGTCATGGGAGAGGATTTTAATACAGTCATCGATCCCAGCCTGGACCGGTCGTGTTCGAAAACGGGGAGGGTGCCAGCAATGGCAAAAGAACGGATAGGGTTCATGGAACAGATTGAGGGGGGGGGGGGGGGGGGGGGGGTCGACCCATGGAGGTTTAGGCAGCCGACGGGGAAGGAGTTTTATTTTTATTTGCATGTTCACAAGGTTTATTCCCGGATTGACTTTTTCATTTTGAGCAGTGGTGGACTCGGGGTACTCGGCCAACACTATTTCGGATCATGCCCCACATTGGGTGGAACTGCAGGTCAGTGAGGAGAGCTTCCATCGCCCGCAATGGAAGTTGGACGTGGGCTTGTTGGCAGACGAGGCGATGTGCGAGAGGCTGAGGAAGTGCATGCAGAACTACCTGCAGATTAATGACACGGGGGGGAAGTCTCAGCAGCGGTGCTCTGGGAGGCGCTAAAGGCAGTGGTGAGAGGGGAGCTGATTTCGATCCGGGCTCATAGGGACAGGACGGATAGGGCAGAAAAGGACCGACTGGTTAAGGAGATCTTACAGATAGACAGGAGCTATGCGGTGACCCCGGGGGTGGAGCTCTTAAGGGAACGTCGGAGGCTGCAGGCGGAGTTTGGGGTGCTGTCCACAGGTAAGGCAGTGGAGCAGCTTAGGAAGGCGAGGGCTGCATTTTACGAACATGGGGAGAAGGCCAGCAGATTGCTGGCACAGCAGCTTAAGAGGGAGGCGGCCAGGGAAATAGAGAGGGTGGTTGATGGGATGGGAACTTGGTAAGGTAGTCGGCAGGGCTAAACAGGGCGTTCAGGGACTTTTACAGTAGGCTCTGTTGCTCGGAACACCCCACGGGGCCTGAGGGGATGAGACGCTTTTTGGACGGACTGGCCTTCCCAAGGGTGGGTAGGGAGCTGGTAGATGGGCTGGGGGCCCTGATTAGGGCCGAAGAAATAGTTACGGGCTTGAAGGCAATGCAGTCGGGTAAAGCCCCGGGGCCGGACGGGTATCCGGTAGAATTCTATAAGAAGTTCTCGGGGATTTTTAGGGCCGTTGCTGGTCAAGGTTTTCAATGAGGCAAGGGATAGAGGGGTGCTGCCCCCGACAATGTCACAGGCTACTATTTCATTGATATTGAAGCGGGACAAGAACCCGGAGCCATGCGGGTCATATGGGCCGATCTCACTGCTTCATGTGGACGCCAAGTTGCTGGCCAAAATGTTGGCCTCCAGGATTGGAGATTGTGTGCCTGATGTGATTATGGAAGATCAAACCGGCTTTGTCAAGGGCAGGTAGTTGGTGGCCAATATAAGAAGGCTGCTCAATGTGATTATGATGCCCCTGGAGAGTGGGGAGGTGGTGGTAGTTGTGGCAATGGATGCGGAAAAGGCGTTCGACCGGGTGAAGTAGGACTATCTATGGGAGGTGCTGGGACGATTTGGGTTCGGTCGGGGCTTTATCGACTGGGTCAGGCTGTTGTACCAGGCCCCGGAGGCTAGTTTAAGGACGAATAGGACAACCTCGGACTATTTTAGACTGTACCGGGGGACAAGACGGGGGTGCCCCCTCTCCCCACTGCTGTTTGCGTTAGCTATAGAGCCGTTGGCAATTGCTCTGAGAGCTTCAAGGGGGTGGTTCGGGGGTCTCACTGTACGCGGACGACCTGCTCTTCTACGGGGCAGGGATGGGTGAAATTATGACGATTTTGGGGGAATTTGGCTGGTTTTCAGGGTATAAACTGAATATGACAAAGAGTGAGATGTTTGTTGTCCAGGCGAGGGGTCAGGAGGATCGGCTGTGGGAGCTGCCGTTTCGGTTGGTAGGGGACAATTTCAGGTACTTAGGGATGCAAGTGTTGCGCGACTGGGGCCGGTTACACAAGTTGAACTTGTCCCGATTGGTTGAACAGATGAAGGGCGAGTTTCGGAGATGGGATGTGCTCTTGCTGTCGTTGGCTGGGAGAGTGCAGACGGTCAAAATGACGGTCCTCCCAAGATTTTTATTTGTATTTCAGTGTCTCCCAATTTTCATCCCGCGGCCCTTTTTTAAGAGGGTTAATAAAATCATCCTGGGCTTTGTGTGGGCGGGTAAGTCCCCGCAAGTGAAGAAGGTGATGCTCAAGCAGAATCGCGGGGAGGGGGGGGGTTGCCCTACCGAATTTCAGTAATTATTACTGGGCGGCTAACATAGCCATGATAAGGAAGTGGGTGGTGGGGGCGGGGTAGGTTTGGGAGCGGATGGAGGCAGCTTCATGTAGGGCACCAGTCTCAGGGCGTTGATAATGGCACCTCTGCCATTCCCGCCGGCGAGATACTCCACCAGCCCCGCGGTGGTGGCGGCCTTGAGGATCTGGGGTCAGTGGAGGAGATACATTGGAGCAGTGGGAGCATCGGTCTGGTCCCCAATATGTGACAATCACCGGTTTGCCCCGGGGAGCTTGGATGGGGGGGGGGGGTTCGAGTATGGCGAAGGGCGGGAATTGAGAGGATGGGGGACCTGTTCTTAGAGGGGAGCTTCCCTAGCTTGAGGGGGCTGGAGAAGTTTGGGTTGGCAAGGGGGAAAACAAATTTAGATATTTACAGGTGCGGGACTTTCTGCGCAGGCAGGTATCATCCTTCCCACTCCTGCCACTAAGGCGGATCCAGGATAGGGTAGTGTCTAGGGGGTGGGTGGGAGAGGGGAGCGTCTCGGACATCTACAAAGAACTCATGGGGGCGGAGGAGACGCAGACCAAGGAGCTGAAGCGTAAGTAGGAGGAGGAGCTTGGTGGTGAGATGGGAGGATGGCTTATGGGCAGACACGTTGAGCAGAGTCAACACGACTGCAACATGCACCAGGCTCAGCTTGATCCAATTCAAGGTGGTCCATCGGGCCCACATGAGAGTGGCCCGGATGAGTAGATTCTTTGGGGTGGAGGACAGGTGTGTAAAATGTGTGGGAGGACCAGCGAACCGTGTTCACATGTTCTGGGCGTGTTCAAAACTTAGGGGATATTGGCAGGGGTTTGCGGACGTCATGTCCAGAGTTTTGAAAATAAGGGTGGCAATCTGAGTCCAGAGGTGGCGATTTTTGGGATGTAGCAAGACCCGGAAATCCATGAGAAGAGGCGGATGTTCTGGCCTTTGCTTCCCTGGTAGCCCGGAGACGGATACTGCTAGCTTGGAGGGACTCAAAGCCCCCAAAGTCGGAGACCTGGCTAACTGACATGGCGAGCTTTCTCTTGAGAGGGTCACTGTTAGGGTTCGCCTGGAGGTGCGAGAATAGAGCTAACACTGCTTTAACAAAGTAATCCAGATCCAAAGGGTATCTTTCACATGCTCACAATGTGTCAAGTGCTTCACAGCAATTGAAGTGCACTCTATTATGTTGGCAAACTACGTAGTCACTCTGTACAATCAAAATAAATGACCAATTAATCCGTTTTGTTGATACTGGTTGAAAGAGAAAGATACTTGCATTTGCATAGTGCCTTTCATAACCACAGGATGTCCCAAAGCACTTTACAGCCAACAAAGTACTCTCTCTTTTGAAGTGTAGTCACTGCTGTAATGCCAGAAACACAGCAGTCAGTCTGGGCTTAGCATGGTCCCCATAAACAGCAATATGATAATAAGGTCATCTGTTTTTTGTGACATTGATTGACAAATATTGGTCAGAGCACCGGAGGTAATTCCCCTATTCTATTGCCATGGGACCCTCTAAAAACAGCACTGCCAAATTCTACAGCTGGGGCGTCAGTTATGATTTTTAAGCTCAAGTCCTGGACTGGAACTTGAACCCACAACCTTTTGACTCAGAAGCAAAGAGCTGCAAATGAGCCACACTAGACAGAGGAAACGCTGGTCAAGAGTCTAGAATATCACCCTGAACTTTGAATTCTTCCTGGAGTTCTTTTACGACCATCTGAACAGGTAAGTGGGGCTTCATCTTAATGCCGTGTCTGAAGGAACACACCTCGGACAATGCAGTACTCATTCAACAATACACTGAAGCAGTGGCTTAAGACTAGATTGTGAAGTTCTGGACTGGGCCTTAAACTTCAACCTTCTGACTAAAGGTGCTATCAGAGGCAAATTGACATTTTTTTCAGCAATAGCACCCGCTAGTGACTAAATGGGGCTCCGAGTTCTCCGCTGAATTTTGTCAGGGGGCAGTCTTCAATGATGTAGGTCATTGACTGGGATGCACCACAGCTGCAATCCAGGGTGCCTGCAAAGCCCCACTTGAGCAGATTTGCTGCACAAAAGGCCTTGGCCGATGCTGAAATGGTTGAGAAGTACCCAATGTTGACATGGCAGGTTGAAGTTGAGTAGGCGGGCTGTGGGATCTGTGATGTGCTTTAATGGCAGCGTTTGGATCCATTCCTGTCATAGGGTCTCTGTTGTTATTCCTTAACACAAGTGGCCTTAGCCATACAGCCTGTCATGATGGGAGGTGAGCAACAGGTGGATTAGTAAATCCTGGTGCTGCATCAGGCTTGGGTTGATGCAAACCTTCTTCAGGAGTTTTCTTGTTGTAATTTCCCTCCTTACGTGAGGGGGCAGGATGTTCCTCAGGATCCGGGGAGCGGAGTTGATCGGAGGGTACCCAAGATGATGTGCATTGTGTTAAGCTAAGTATCGACAAGACTGGTATGGAATGAGTTATATCATACTGGTGCAGTTTGCAGTCAAGTAGGCAATGGCAAGAGCTGGGTAGTCCTTAAGGCTTGAGCATCTGCACCTCATGAAGTACGTTTGCCGAGGAGGTTGTTTTGACATGGAATAACAAAGTTATAAGGGCAGGTCTAATATTATCAAAATTGCAAATACTAAGTATAGCAGTCATAATATCTTCACAATGGCCTGGGTAAATGATATGGCGGGGTTCATTAAACTGGAGCAGATAAAGTTTGCCCTGAGAGGATCGGCTCAAGGGTTCACCAGGCGGTGGCAGCCATTTCTCGACTACCTAGGGGAACGTTAGAGGGAAGACAGATGACCAGCAGCAGCAACCCGGGGGGGGGGGGGGTTTAGTTTAGGTCAAAGATAAAGGGGTTTTGTTACTTGTGTATTGTTTAAAATTTCTGTATTGTTATTGTTGCGTTTGCTTTGTAAGAGGGGAAAAATTGTTGTTTGGGAAAAAATTTTCAATAAAACATTTATAAAAAAAAAAAAATCTTCACAATGCAGAGCTGTCAAAACGGAATAATAATAATTTTTATTGTCACGAGTCGGCTTACATTAACACTGCAATGAAGTTACTGCGAAAAGCCCCTGGTCGCCACATTCCGGCGCCTGTTCGGGTCCACAGAGGGAGAATTCAGAATATCCAAATTACCTAACAGCACATCTTTCAGGACTCGTGGGAGGAAACCGGAGCACCCGGAGGAAACCCATGCAGACACGGGAAGAACGTGCAGACTCCACACAGACAGTGACCCAAGCCGGGAATCGAACCTGGGACCCTGGAGCTGTGAAGCAACAGTGAACATTGAGTGCAGAAGGAGGCCATTTGGCCCATCAAATCTGCACCGACCCACTTAAGCCCTCACTTTCCACCCTATCCCCGTAATCCAATAACTCCTCCTAACCTTTTTGTGCTACCCATTGTGCTACCGTGCTGCTTGAGAGGGGCATCTTTAAACAAAATGATACCAATTTGGTATAGTGTGATAAATAATTATTTCCAACATAAGTTGGCAACCTCTGGATCTGTACCTAAAGATCACTTTGTACAGCTGATAGCAGTGTGCAGCACAGCAAGCATTTACCATAAATAAACTATTTTTCCAGGCATTTATATATGCTCAAAAGATTTTTTTTCCTGTAAATTTAGAGTATCAAATTATTATTTTTTCTCCAATTAAGGGGCAATTTAACATGACCAATCTACCTACCCTGCACATCTTTGGGTTGTGGGGCGAGACCCAAGCAGACACAGGGAGAATGTGCAAACTCCACATGGACAGTGACCCAGGGCCAGGATTGAATTCAGGTCATCGGCACTACCGTGTCACCCCCCCCCGCTCAAATGATTTAAACATGATAAGCTACAGTTTTGTTGCTTGTCTACCCGTTTATCTCTCATCCCCTTGTCTGTACTTATTCCACACTGCTCTGATGCCCAAAGTTTCATTAGCAAGTATCTCCTCCAAATAGGGCATTCCCTCTCCCTTTGTTACTGGACTTGCATTTATTGGAGCCACATCAGGACATTCACGTGAGAGACTTCTTACTCCTCACAGGAAGGATGGGTGGTTCTAACAACTGCAAAATGAGTTGCAGTGTGGTGGAATGCACATCTCTATTGCAATATCTACAGCCATAAAAAGGGCAAGAACATTTTCAATCGTGAAATTAGGTTTGTGGGGTGAAAACTCCTTGCCTGACTGAACAAGAAGCCTGCCGGTGATCAGAGTACAGGAGGGAAATTGAGAATCTAGTGGCATGGTGCAACGTGAACAATCTGTCCCTCAATGTCAGCAAAACTAAGGAGCTGGTCATTGACTTCAGGAAGCAAAGTGTCGTTCACACCCCTATCTGCATCAATGGTATGAGGTGGGAGATGGTCGACAGTTTCAAATTCCTGGGTGTACACATCACCAACAATCTGTCCTGGTCCACCCACGTCGACGCTACAACCAAGAAAGCACAACAGCGCTTATACTTCCTCAGGCAATTATGGAAATTTTGCACATCCACGTCGACTCGTACCAACCTTTACAGATGCACCATAGAAAGCATCCTATCTGGTTGCATCACAGCCTGGTATGGCAACTGCTTGGCCCAAGACCCCAAGAAACTACAGAAAGTCGTTAACACAGCCCAGTCCATCACTCAAACCTGCCTGTTTACATCTCCCGCTGACTTGGGAAATCGGGCTGCATAATCAAAGACCCCTCCCACCCGTTATTCTCTCTTCCACCAAGCAAAAGATACAAATGTCTGAGAACACACACCAACGGATTCAAAAACAGCTTCTTCCTCATTGTTACCAGACTCCTAAATGACCCTCTTATGGACTGAACTGATCTCTCCAGGCATCTTCTCTACTGTTGTAGCACTATACTCCATATCCTTCACCCTATGTCTATGTCCTATAATTTTGCATGTATGGAACGATCTGCCTGGACTGAACGCAGAATAATACTTTTCACTGCATCTCAGTACACGTGACAATAAATCTAAATCTACTAAAAAAACACACCCATCTCTGCCAGTCAGTTTCCTATTTATACACTGATCACTTTTTTTGAAAGGACTTTCAAAGACACTGGAGTGAAGATTGTTTAAATTGCTTTCAAAGTTGGAATTGCCACGGACAGCAACACAGTAAACAAAATAACAGAATCTGGTTGCTAATTGTACAGCAAGTTAGAACAATCTCTGCTGCCTCTCAGAAAAAACGGTGAATCTAACTTCCGTTCCATACTGAAGCCAGAAGCACGTGGGATATGTGCTTACTACCATTTACATTTCAATAGGACTAATTTCCGTGCTAAAAAAACATATTGAAGCACATTTTGGGGCAATGGACAGCAAATGATCAACAAAATAAAAGTGCTGGGGCGAAGGGGAAAAGCAACGAGGTCAGAAGAGGACGAACGCATGGTTAAAGGGTCAGGTGGCAGAGGACCAAATCGAAAGACTGGATTAGAATTGTACACCGAGTGCTGTTGTACATCATGTTGCAGGGGGGGGGGGGGGGGGGGGACAGTTCATGCTCACTAGTGGCTAAGTCGCTTCAATACTTTCCCAAACAATGATCTAAAAAACAAAGCGCCGCGACCTGATTCAGAACTCCAGCCTCCAGATACGTACTTGCAACAGTGCAAGTCACGAAGGGGTCTGCCAGGAGACACATCCCTCACTGCATTTATCCTTTTGGGAGAGAGAAAAAAAGGACAAGTTCGTCATTAAGGACGCGGTTTACGTAAAACAGATCTCCAACTATGTGTGACGCGCAGCAAAATTCAGAACAGAACTAGCATGGCATGTGTGCATATGTACATGGTAAGCAAGCAAGCAATATGCTGCAGTGCTCGGCGCCGGCAAAAAGGAAGACTTTCTGAGGCAACTTCTTTTTGTGAATTAAAACGCAGCTGGTCACGTGGAGCGGCCACCACTTCCGCGAAGGTCGACTCCGCCCCCATCTATTGTGACGTCACGGGGGCAGCTCCCTCCTCCCTCAGGTTCCGGATCGCGCTGACGTCACATACGGCTCGCGGCCGACACGGCACTCGGAGCAGCCCCGCGTGCTGGACCTGTTGCAGCATCGCGGCCGCAGGTCGCTCCGGACAACAACCGTCTCTCTTTCCTCCTCGCCCCTCCCTCGTGCCCCGCCCCCAAAGAGCGGGCGGCCGTCCTAAGACAATACGCCTCAAAAAAATGTTTAAACTTTCCACACACACACACACCCCCTTCTCCTTTTGTTCTTAAGCTTTTTTTAAAAGCCATGTTGAGAGATAGGGTCAAACAAAAACATCGCACATAAAAGGTTTTTAAATCACAAGAGAATTCCCTCCCCCTTCATAAACTTCGAGTATATCCCTGCAATGCGTCAGATGTCCTTTAAAAATATACACTCCAGTTTGTGTATTTTTTTGTTGCTTCTGCTGCTCGGAGTGCCACATGAATGCTGACGGTGGCTTTCCACCGATTCAGCGATTTGACAAGTTCCAGATGGACAATAATGAGTCCAGGAGAGTGGGAGCCAGCCCGGGAGCGGTGGGGAAGGGAGCGGGCTATCGTTTCTTGACGGCGGGGTAGGGTTTGTCCGCGGGGGGGAAAGAAGAGCTGGTCGAAGTCGTTGCACGGGACCGAGTTTGTTGTGTAGAGAGTGTGGCTAACGTGTCACCTTCCCTCACTTAAACACTGCCGTCTGCCGAGTCAGAGGTCACCGCGAATCCCAAAAAAGAAACTGGCCCGGGGGGGGGGGGGGCGAGAGAGAGAGACTAAGAAGTAAATGAAGAGAAACCTTCTCCCAATCCAAAATTGCAGTGTAAACCTTTTCAAACATCTGCAATCTCTCCATTACCTAAAGCCCCTGAATAATTCACATCCGCCGACTGCAGACAGTAAACCTTTCTTTGAAGAATGGTGGTTGGAGAAAGGAAGGAGGAGGAGGAGGAGGGGGGGGGGGTGGAAGAGAATGCAAACATTACCACAAGATTACAGCGTGACCATGTGGCAAGCGACAAACCCGATTGGGGGGGGGGGTGAAACGAACTCTTATAAATATGTTTTATTGTTGCGACTCGCCGTAAGATCTCAAATTAAATTTAAATAAAGATAGGGAGTTGCACGGCTAGGAGAGATATGGTGGAAAAAAATGTTGTCCAGATGTTTAAAAAGAGAGAGAGAGGGGGGGGGGGGGTCGAGAGAAGAGGGGGAAAAAAAGAGAGAAGAGAAACCTGCTTGGAAATAAGAGTTCAACAACAAGGCAATGCAGGTTGCCATTAATCCAAGCAGAACCAAACGGCGGCGGCAGAAAGATCCAAAATGGGGGGTCAAAAGAGGAGAGGCGAGTAGAGGCAGAGGCGGGGGGGTGGAATCATCCAGGGGAGCAGGAGTGTGGCGTCGCTGAATGAGCAGGCTCAAGTATTGGGGGGGGGGGGGGGAAGAGAGAGAAAGAGGAGCATCGCTTCCCTTTCCTCACCCGGTAGAAGCAACTCTGCAAATACAACAAACCAGGCCGGATCAACGGCCACTAAATTAGATGCGATCCGGTTAAGGGACGGACGAGGCCAGACTGTCACCGAATCTCTCACACACACACACTTCTCTTGTGAACAGCGACATAAAAGAGATCACCCATTAAAATAAAAACAAACGATCGTCGTCCCTACGACCGTGAAAACAAAACGAGAGCCCGTACAAAGGGGATACCTCGCAGTGTTTGCAGCCAAAGAAATCATAAACAAACAACAACAAAAATACATATGCTTCAGCGCGAAAGGGGGGAAAACGTTGAAGCCCCGGCGACCTCCTTCTGGGCGGGGGGGGGGGAAAAGGAAAGGGAGATTTTTTTTTTTAAACTTCTCAAGTCACTTACTAATCTTTTGTGAATTATGTTCCTCTTGGGTCTTTCTCTGGTCATCCTGTTGTCCCAATTTTCTTTGCGAAGAGGAGAAAATTCCACATGAATCAATCTCGTCGATGTGGATAAGCCCTGGCTGGTCTGTATTTACAAAAGCTCCCCTCTCTCCGTGCTGGCCGTGCCTCTTCGCCTTTTGATTAAATCCGAAGTTGGGAGGGAAGGAGAGGAGGAAGGGGGGGGGGGGGGGGGGGGGGGGAATAAATAATTCACTTCAATAAAACATTTTTTTTTGATGTAAAAGAAAAGCTCGCTCGTCGACACCAAGTACAGTTACTGCTCCCGAGCGACACGAAACGGACGAAGTGGAAAAAAATAAGCTACGTGGTGTGGTGAAGTTACATCTTGAATAAGAGAAAAAAACATGGGGGAAAGAGAGAAGGGGGATAAAATAATGTAGTCACGTTCTGTGCAGAGAGACAGACAGAGTCTCAAACACACACAAGTCAGGCTCATACTCACACTCCCACCAATCACATCCCTTTAACTTTAAATGGCTACGTTAGGACGCTCCCGGCCACGCACACTCAGCATAGCCCCTGCCGGAAAGCTCAAGAGCTGCAGTATTGGCCGGGACTTCCCTTTTACTGTCTCTCGTCTCTGCTCTTTCTCTGTCTCTCTCTCTCTCTCCACTCCTCCACCAACAGTATATCATCTGTGCGCACCCTGAAAGAGAAGGACAGATAGAAAGACCCGCATTCACACAGGGGCCTTCCACAACCTCAGTATACCCCCAATGCACTTTCCAGCCGACGGGGCAATTTTTGTTGTTCTTGAAGTGCAGTTGCGGGCAATGCACAGCAGGATCCCATGCGATGTCGGCCAGATCGTTCACTGTCTTCCGCCGCGATGCTGGTTGAGGGACAGATGCTGGGTAGAGCACCCTTGCCCTTCGAAGTGGTGCCACGGATTTCTTTTTTAACACCAGGAGAAACAACTGACAGGGGCCTCGGTTTAATGATGCGTCTAAACGATAGCAGCACCCTCATTACTGCACTGACCTGTCAGCCCAGATTTTTGTCCTCCATTCTCTGGTGCTGGACTTGAAGGCTCGATCTTCTCACTCGGAGGCAATGACTGTTGCCACATAGCCATGGCTGACACCTGTAGCATCAACATATATTACTCAAATACTGCACCCAACTTATTCCATATTCACACCAAATATAAGGCCTTGCCTGCTGCCAGTGCAAATCAGAAAATTGTAGTGCATCAATGGTTTTCATTGATTACAAGATTACAGGTTCCAGCATAAATTCAGAACATTTAGGCTACCTCCTTCTGATGGGAAGCAGAAAATCAACTGGAATTCATGCAGGTCAGCATGTGTAAAGGAGAAAGACAGGTTAATGTTTCACATTGTATATCTTTCATCAGCACACAAATAAATTCAGCCTATGGCTATTAGCTTTGTTGAACTCAAGCACAATGTGTAAAAAGAGTTGAGTGACTGCCTTTGGAAGTAAATACACAAAAATGATGGTGACAAATTGCTGATTTAAGGAGTGTTAGGAATTAATTATTTGCTCATGTTTCAGACCTGACTTGCATTAGAGGCCAATTATATTCAAGCCCAATTCTGGCCTTGCTCAGTACTTACACAGGCACACTTTCTGGGGCTAACTTTTATTTTGATAATGCAGGGCAGTTCCAATACATTGCAATTGGGATGTTTAGGCCTGTGTGTTCCCCCACTTAGTCCCATACATAAGACATGTTATTACAGCATGTACAAAATGTAAGTCAGTAACTAATCCATAGAGCAGAATTCGATTTTTTTAAATTTAGAGTGCCCAATTCATTTTTTCCAATTAAGGGGCAATTTAGCATGTTCAATCCACCTAGCCTGCACATCTTTGGATTGTGGGGGAGAAACCCACGCAAACACAGAGAGAATGTACAAACTCCACATGGACAGTGACCCAGAATCGAACCTGGGACCTCAGCACAGTGAGGCTGCAGGGCTAACCCACTGCGCCACCGTGCTGCCCTAATAGAGCAGAATTCTGAGGATACATTGCTGAGACTCCTCTCAAACAGTAATGTTAATTGCAAAAATCGTAGATGGATGCCTTCTTACCCATTGGTAGCTCCGTTGAAGTTTGTCATATGACATGGATAGAATAAAAATTAAAGTAAAAAAAATAAAGTAAAGTAATTACAAATAAAACTTCCACCATGACATTAAGGGTCATTAGTAATAAGACTTGGCATTAACATACATAATGATAATAAAATCTTACCTGACACTGTCTGTTACTGGCAACTGGAATAGTTCAAGCACTCTCCCCATTTAAAAACATTTATAACTTGGATTGCGCCTTTAATTCCACAGTGACCAGAATTATTTTAAAAATACTGTACAACAATGAGGCTCCAATGAAAGCAAATTGTGGTAGATGTATATTACTGTTTCTATTTCATAAACGTAAAACCCCATAATTTACTAACAATTTATAAATGTTGACAGTATGTGAAATGATTAACAGCATTATTTGCTTCAGTGAATTATTGTTTTTAATTTCACTACAGCAAATTATCATGTTGGGAACAGTGAAATTATTGACAATCTTCATATGGAATAAATATAGGTTCTCACATCCAACGTTACATAACTGAATTCTCTTGTATCTGAGCTCTGACAGATTTCTGCACAAGTGAATGACTGGTCGCTTTTATACTCAGATCTCACCTCAGTTTACTATTAAATAACGTTGTTACTTTGATTTCTAAATATCCAGATTATTGATCAACGGTGCAGCAGATTTGTTTCATAACATGTCATTAAACTTAGAATTTTGGGTTACTAGTTAATATTGCAGCCAAAATAAATGGCCAAATTGGGCAACAATTTTGTTCCTGTTTACAATGCAGAATCCACTGTAAGAGTGCTTCCTGTTATTTCCTTTGTTCCCTTTCTTTTATTTTATCTTTTTTATTTTTGATCCATGGATTGATAATTGAGATATACCTTTAAGTCGAGTGGAGGAAGTAGAGGACTCAAAATTTTAAACAGCTTACTTACTGGAACACAATTTTGTATTTGGCAAGGGAGAACTCAGACTTTTTGCTACCCAGCAGACTGGAGGGAATTGGTTCAATTAGTTAACTGGCAGCCATTGGATTGGCCAGGGGCAGTGTTCTGCCTGACAACAGTCAGCAGTTGGGTCCTGCCAGGTGTCTTCTTCGGAGAGAACCTCCCGGAAGCTTCTAGATCCTTGAAAGAAGGGGAGCTGTGATTCCCCGTCTCTCTGCTGCCAGTTGCCTGCTGTCTATATGAGTCTGCAGTAAGGATCATTACAATTTGAAGGAAAAGAAAGTACTCAACTGAGGGCCTAACCTTGACAAATAAAGTAAGAACTCTTTTTTTTAAATATGTTTTTATTAAGAATTTTTCAACAATATTTTCCACCATACAAACAACCCCCCCCCCCTGCCCCCGTAACAAAGAAAAGAAAGAAAGCTTGCGTGGCAAGACATGGACATGGAAAGTCAATAAGATACAGAACTTTGTACATTGGATTCTTCCCGTACATGTCAGTTTCCGGATCATTCATGTGTTTTCTTGCTCAAATGCCCCCCAGAGAACCCCCCCCCCCCCAACGAACGATGTCCCCCCTCCCCCTCTCCCCCCCTGGGTTGCTGCTGCTGTCCGACCATCATCTAACGCTCCGCGAGATGGTCTAGGAATGGTTGCCACCGCCTGTCGAACCCCTGCGCAGACCCTCTCAAGGCAAACTTTATCCTCTCCAACTTGATAAACCCAGCCATATCATTTATCCAGGCCTCCACGCTGGGGGGCTTCGCCTCCTTCCACATTAGCAAGATCCTTTGCCGGGCTACTAGGGACGCAAAGGCCAGAATGCCGGCCTCTTTCGCCTCCTGCACTCCCGGCTCGTCCACTACTCCAAATAGTGCTAGCCCCCAGCTTGGCTTGACCCGGACTTTCACCACCTTAGATACTGTTCCCGCAACTCCCCTCCAGAACCCCTACAGTGCCGGGCATGACCAAAACATATGGACATGGTTCGCCGGACTTCCTAAGCACCTCCCACATCTGTCCTCCACCCCAAAGAACCTACTCAGCCTCGCCCCCGTCATATGCGCTCTATGAACCACCTTAAATTCTATCAGGCTAAGCCTGGCACACGAGGAAGAGGAATTAACCCTACTTAGGGCATCAGCCCATAGACCCTCCTCAATCTCCTCCCCCAATTCCTCTTCCCATTTATCCTTCAGCTCCTCTACCAAAGCCTCCCCCTCTTCTTTCATCTCCTGATATATCGCCGACACCTTGCCCTCTCCGACCCATATGCCCCAAATCACCCTATCTTGAATCCCCTGTGCCGGGAGTAGTGGAAATTCCCTGACCTGCCGCCTCACAAACACCCTCACTTGCATGTACCTGAAAGCGTTTCCTGGGGGTAGCCCAAACGTCTCCTCCAGTGTCCCTAAGCTCGCAAACGTCCCGTCAATGAACAGGTCCCCCATTCTTCTAATCCCTGCCCGATGCCAGCTCTGAAACCCCCCGTCCATCCTTCCTGGGACAAACCGATGGTTGTCTCTGATCGGGAACCACAATGAGGCTCCCGTCGCACCCCTGTCTCCACTGCCCCCAGATCTTTAGCGTTGCCGCCACCACCGGGCTCGTGGTGTACCTTGTCGGCGAGAGCGGCAGCGGTGCCGTCACCAGCGCCCCCAGGCTTGTTCCTTTGCAGGACGCCATCTCCAATCTCTTCCATGCCGCCCCCTCTCCCTCCATCTGCCACTTACGGATCATTGCCACGTTGGCGGCCCAATAGTATCCACCCAAATTCGGCAACGCCAACCCTCCTCTATCTGTGCTACACTCCAGGAACCCCCTCCTTACCCTCGGGGTGTTGCTCACCCACACAAATCCCATAATGCTCCTGCTTACCCTCTTAAAGAAGGCCTTAGTAATCACAATTGGGAGGCATTGGAATACAAAAAGAAACCTCAGGAGAACCACCGACTGTTTAACCGACTGTACCCTACCCGCCAGCGAGAGTGGCAACATGTCCCACCTTTTAAAATCCTCCTCCATCTGTTCCTCCAGCCGCGTCAAATTAAGTTTGTGCAGTGCCCCCCAGCTCCTAGCTACCTGAATCCCCAAGTATCGAAAGCTCCTTTCCGCTCTCCTCAACGGTAGGTCGTCTATCCCTCTTCCCTGGTCCCCCGGATGGATCACAAACAGCTCACTCTTTCCCACATTGAGCTTATAGCCCAAAAAGTCTCCAAACTCCCATAGGAACTGCATTACCTCAACCATCCCCTCCACTGGATCCGCCACATACAGCAACAGGTCGTCTGCATACAGCGACACTCGATGTTCCTCTCCCCCTCGAACTACCCCCTTCCATTTCCCCGACTCCCTTAATGCCATGGCCAAAGGTTCAATTGCTAATGCAAACAGCAGAGGGGACAGGGGGCACCCCTGCCTCGTCCCTCGATACAGCCGGAAATACTCCGACCTCTGCCGGTTCGTGACCACACTCACCAACGGGGCTTTATACAGGAGCTTAACCCAACTAATAAACCCTCCCCCGAACACAAACCTCCTCAACCCTTCCCAGAGATACTCCCACTCTACCCGATCAAAGGCCTTCTCCGCGTCCGCGTCCATGGCTGTCACTATCTCCGCTTCTCCCTCCACCGATGGCATCATTATCACATTTAAGAGCCTTCACACATTAGTGTTTAACTGCCTACCCTTTACGAATCCCGTCTGGTTCTCGTGAATCACCCCCGGGACACAGTCCTCAATCCTCATGGCCAACATTTTTGCCAGCAACTTAGCATCTACGTTAAGGAGCGAGATCGGTCTATACGACCCACATTGCAGTGGGTCCTTATCCCGTTTCAAGATCAAAGAGATCGTCACCTCCGACATTGTCGGGGGCAGGGTCCCCCACTCCCTTGCTACATTGAAGGTCCTTACCAGCAACGGGGCTAACAGGTCTACATACTTCCTATAAAACTCCACCGGGAACCCATCCGGCCCCGGGGCCTTCCCTGCCTGCATGCTCCCCAGTCCTTTAACCAGCTCCTCCACCCCAATTGGCGCCCCCAAACCAGCCACCTCCTGCTGCTCCACCCTTGGGAACCTCAATCGGTCCAAGAATCGCCGCATCCCCTCTTTTCCCCCCTGGGGGCTGGGACCTATACAGCTCCTCGTAAAAGGCCTTAAAAGCCTCATTCACTTTCCCCGCACTCCGCACTGTAGTTCCCCTGCCATCTTTGACTCCGCCTATTTCCCTCGCTGCCATCCTCTTACGGAGCTGATGTGCCAGCATCTGACTCGCCTTCTCCCCATATTCATATATCGCCCCCTGTCCCTTCCTCCACTGTGCCTCTGCCTTCCCTGTGGTCAACAGGTCGAACTCCGTCTGGAGACTTTGTCTCTCCCTGAGTAGTCCCTCATCAGGAGCCTCTGCATAGCTCCTGTCCACCCTTAAAATCTCCCCCACTAACCTCTCCCTTTCCCTGCCCTCTCTCTTCACCCTATGAGCCCTGATGGAGATTAACTCTCCCCTGACCACCGCCTTCAGCGCCTCCCATACTACTCCCACCTGCACCTCCCCGTTGCCGTTGGCCTCCAGATACCTTTCGATACACTCCCACACCCTCCCGCGCACTTCCTCGTCTGCCAGCAGTCCCACATCCAACCTCCACAACGGGCGTTGGTCCCTCTCCTCCACCAGCTCTAGCTCCACCCAATGCGGGGCATGGTCTGAAATGGCTATGGCCGAATACTCCGTTCCCTCCACTTTCGGGATCAGTGCCCTGCCCAGAACAAAAAAATCTATCCGGGAGTAGGCCTTATGTACGTGGGAGAAAAAAGAAAATTCTCTGGCCAAAGGCCTGGCATATCTCCACGGATCTACGCCCCCCCATCTGGTCTATAAACCCCCTAAGCACCTTGGCCGCAGCCGACCTCTTTCCCGTCCTAGATCTGGAGCGATCTAATGCTGGGTCCAGCACCGTGTTAAAATCCCCACCCATTATCAAGCTCCCTACCTCCAGGTCTGGAATACGCCCCAACATCCGTTTCATGAATCCAGCATCGTCCCAGTTCGGGGCATATACATTCACCAGTACCACCTCCGTCCCCTGCAACCTACCACTCACCATCACGTATCGGCCTCCCTTGTCCGCTACTATGTTCTTGGCCTCAAACGACACCCGCTTTCCCACCAGTATTGCCACCCCTCTATTCTTCGCATCCAGCCCCGAATGGAACACCTGTCCTACCCATCCCTTCCTTAACCTGACCTGATCTGCCACCTTCACATGTGTCTCCTGAAGCATGACCACGTCTGCCTTCAGTCCCTTTAGGTGCGCGAACACTCGGGCCCTCTTAACCGGCCCATTTAGGCCTCGCACATTCCATGTGATCAGCCGGATTGGGGGGTTACCCCCCCCCCACCACCACCACCACCACCCACCCCCCGCCGACTAGCCATCTCCTATCTTAGGCCAGTCCCGTGCTCGCGCCTCCCGCACCCTCCAGTCCCCCAGGCGGGGAACCCCCGTCCCGACCACCTCTTCCATTTTCAGTTCCCCCTCAGACAGTGCAGCAGCAACCCTAAAATCCCCCCTCTCCCCCCCCCCCCCGCTAGATCCACATCTAGCTCTTTTGCTCCCCCCATATTACTTCCGTGAGTCAGCTGACTTCTGCTGACCCTGGCTTCCCCCGCCTTCCCGTTGATCTCCCCATGTGGGAGTCTCTCCTCCTTACCTTCCTCCACCCACCCCCCCCCACTTTTGGCGCGGGAAAAAGCCCGTGCTTTCCTGAACCAGCCCCGCCCCCTGTGGCGCAGCTCCTGTTACGGCCATTATCCCAGTTCCCTCATCCCCGAGTCTCACCTCCCTCCAGCACTGACGCCCACATTCCCCATCATCATCATCTCGTCTACAAAAAAGAAAAAAAGGAATTTTAGGAATTTTAACCAGAACTCTACCCACATCCCCATCCATGATCCCACCCATGAAGAATTCTTTACCCCTATTTACAACCCCATATACAACCAACATCTCCCCCCACAACCACATCCCCTCAGTTCGAGTCCAGTTTTTCCATCTGAATAAAGGTCCAAGCCTCTTCTGGCGTTTCAAAATAATGGTGTCGGTCCTGATAAGTGACCCACAGTCGCGCAGGCTGCAGCATGCCGAACCTGACTCTTTTTTGTGCAGCACCGCCTTTGCCCGGTTGAAGCCGGCTCTCCTCCTTGCTACCTCTGCGCTCCAATCCTGGTAAACCCGGATCACCGCGTTCTCCCATCTACTGCTCCGCACCTTCTTGGCCCATCTCAGCACACATTCTTTGTCCGCGAAGCGATGGAACCGTGCCACTATCGCCCTTGGCGGCTCATCAGCCTTGGGTCTCCTCGCCAGGACCTGGTGAGCCCCTTCCAACTCCAGGGGGGTCGGAGAGGCCTCCACTCCCATCAGCGAATGGAGCATCGTACTCACATATTTCCCGGCATCAGCTCCCTTCACTCCTTCG
This sequence comes from Scyliorhinus torazame, assembly GCF_047496885.1. Lineage (NCBI taxonomy): Eukaryota > Metazoa > Chordata > Chondrichthyes > Carcharhiniformes > Scyliorhinidae > Scyliorhinus > Scyliorhinus torazame. The sequence continues at coordinate 261,765,248 of NC_092712.1, forward strand.
GGAAGACCCAGAATCCGGAGGTTCTTCCTCCTCGACCTGTTCTCCAGGACCTCGAGTCTTTCGGCCCACCTCCTGTGCACCGCCTCGTGCGCCTCCATTTTTACCGCCAGGCCCAGGATCTCGTCCTCGTTATCATTCATTTCATCTTTCACCTCACGAAGCTCCACCGCCTGGGTCTCCTTCAGCCCCTCGATCGCCAACAGCATTGGCGCCAGCACCTCCTTTTTAAGCTCCTCCACACAGCGCTTAAGGAACTCCTGCTGGTCCGGCCCCCATGCTGCTCGATCTCCGCCCTCCGCCATCTTGCTTTTTCCCCCTCGTTTTTGCAGCTGCTCCAGAGCCTCTTTTCTCACGCTGATCTCGGCCATATACCGTAAGGGGGGACCTTACTACACCTTCCCACATGGGATCAAATCAAAAAAGTTCAGTTGGGGCTCCTCTGGAGAGCCCGAAAGCCCGTTATCGCGGGAGCTGCTGAAACGTGCGGCGATGCGGACCGGAAGTGAAAAAGTAAGAACTCTTACAACACCAGGTTAAAGTCCAACAGATTTGTTTGGAATCACTAGCTTTTGGAGCGCAGCTTTAACCTGATGTTGTAAGACTTCTTGTGTCCACCCCAGTCCAATGCCAGCATCTCCACATCTTGACAAATAAACTAACTGGAAGACATCCATCTGAATCAAAGATCCTTATCCTTTCATTTTATTATTATTTATCTTCCGTTCCTACCCTGTGTTGTTTGTCTGTGTGTGTGTGTGTGTGTGTGTGTGCGTGTGTAGAGGGTGGGGCAAGTTAGAAAGGGGAGGTTAGGAATCAGATAGTAAATAGCCAGTTGCATGTTTTACCTATTTAATTATTTGTATGTGAGCCTGGAGTGCATGTCAGTAGGCTATTCAACTATAAAGGGAATCATAGAAAGCCCAATCTAATCCTCTCCTGACATCCACCCACATGACTTTCCGTCACAGGGTTGCTGAATAGGATCAGCAGCAGGAAACTTGGCTGATTTTACCCTCTCTAAACTGGGATCCTGAGACACGGTGTACTGACTGAGATTAGCTAATTCAACAGAGACATGGAAAATTTGACTCTTGACCATTAATTTCATGTTTTATGTCAAGTCTTTCAGAATTTGGAGTCATCTCAAGATTGGTTCGCATTTCTTTGCAGATACATCGGGGACTATTAGCAGATGGTCAAGTCAATACATGTAAAGTGTATCAGATGAACAAAAAAAAATCATTTTTTTTAATACACCACTGCAAGTAACAAAGTGAGGAGACTGGTCTTTCCACCCAGTGATTACAAATAAAAGGAATATTTGTTCCCAAGGTTTGGTGTCTTTTTATACAGAGGCCTTAGTGTCCTTAGGGAATTCTCAATGGTGTACTATTTAATTTAATTTGTTCTTATACCCCCTTTATAGTAAAGATTTGCTGCTAACCTAACCTTGCCTCTTGAAAGAAAGTCAGAAACATTGCTAGCCATTGTTCCATGTGATTTTATATCAGTTTTCACTGCGTTTTCATGTCCTGTCAACCCCGCAAAGCTGCTCAATTATAAAGCTACTCTGGTTTACGGCACACACTCTCAGCTCAACCTTCTCAGATCTGGGCTCGGCTGTGATGCTCCCATAGTGCATTTCAACCATTGAGCACACATACAAAGCATTAACACATCAATGAGGTACTGGGGGAACTTCAGTCATTGGTGGAACAGTAACCCAGTATGACTCTGCTGCACTGTCAATTAGCACAAAGACGAGAGTCGTGGAATAATCAAGGTTTTATTGAGCAAAGATGTTATGCCTCCTGTAGCTGGAACCAGAATGGCTGCAGCACCAGCGGGCACACACATTTATACACCGCCTACTGGGCGGAGCCAGCAGGCAGGGATTTACCCATGTACCTCTACTATACGGGCAGTGCCGTAATACATGTAATATACTACTAGTGGTGACTACCACATTCACCCCCTGTTAAAAAAAGAGTCTGGCGGGGGTGGTGGAAAACATTACAAGTTAAGTCTGTCGGGGGCCTTGACCCTCCTCTGCGATCGCCTCAGTCCTGGTGGTGATGTGGGTGCCGACTTGGTCACCTGCGACTCCGGGAGCGTGTTGTCCTCGTCTTCATCACCCCTGAGTGGAACCAGTGGGAGGACGGATCCTACTGGGGCGTGGGCTGCGGTGAGGTTCGCTGGAGTGAGGGTGAGTGGCGCAGGGGTGAATAAGGCAACCGGGGGTGGGGGAGAGGAGGGGCGGTGTCAGGTTGGGGGTCGTGGGTGGGGATCCAGCGGGTGCCAGGTCCCGGAGGGAGACTGTGTCATGAAGCACGTCGGAGTGTGCCACGTAGGTGTACTGCGGGTTCGCGTGTAGGAGGTGGACTTTTTCAACCAAAGGGTCTGACTTATGGGTCCGCACATGCTTCCGAAGGAGGACGGGTCCAGGAACTGTCAGCCATGTTGGGAGCGAGACCCCAGAGGTGGACTTCCTGGGGAAGGCAAACACATGTTCTTGAGGGGTCTCGTTAGTCACGGTGCAGAGGAGCGATCGGATGGAGTGGAGCGCGTCGGGGAGGACCTCCTGCTGGCAGGAGACCGGGAGATCTTTAGACCGCAGGGCCAGCAGGACGGCACTCCAAACCGTCCCGTTCTCCCCCTTCACCTGCCCGTTTTCCCGTGGGTTGTAGCAGGTCGTCCTGCTCGAGGCAATGCCCTTGCTGAGCAGGAACTGACACAGCTCATCGCTCATAAAAGAGGATCCCCGATCGCTGTGGATGTAGGTGGGGAAACCGAACAGAGTGAAGATGCTGTGGAGGGCTTTAATTACCGTGGCAGAAGTCATATCGGGGCATGGGATGGCGAAAGGGAACCGGGAGTACTCGTCAATCATGTTCAGGAAGTACGTCTTGCGGTCGGTGGAGGGGAGGGGCCCTTTGAAGTCCATGCTGAGGCGCTCAAAGGGGTGGGAGGCCTTCACCAGGTGCGCTCGATCTGGCCGGTAGAAGTGCGACTTGCACTCTCGCAGACCTGGCAGTCTCTGGTGACGATCCTGACCTCCTCAATGGAGTAGGGCAGGTTGCGGGGCCTTGATGAAATGGAAGAACCGGGTGACCCCCGGTTGGCAGAGGTCATAGTGGAGAGCCCGGAGTAGGCCCACTTGTGCGCTGGCACATGTGGGGCATCAGGGGTCTCGTTGAGCTTCCCCGGGCGATACAAGATCTCATAATTATAGGTGGAGAGCTCGATCCTCCACCTCAAGATTTTGTCATTTTTGATGTTGCCCCGCTGTGCATTATTAAACATAAAGGCGACCGACCATTTGTCAGTGAGGAGAGTGAATCTCCTGCCGGCCAGGAATGCCTCCAATGTCGCACAGCTTCCACTATGGCTTGGGCCTCCTTTTCGACAGGGGAGTGCCGAATTTCGGAGGCATGGAGGGTGCGGGAAAAGAAGGCCACGGGCCTGCCCGCCTGGTTGAGGGTGGCGGCTAGAGCTACGTCCGAAGCATCGCTCTCCACCTGGAAGGGGAGGGACTCATCGACCACGTGCATCGTGGCCTTGGCGATGTCTGCCTTGATACGGTTGAAGGCCTGGCGGGCCTCAGCTGTCAGGGAAAAAACTGGGGACTGAATGAGTGGGTTGGCCTTGTCCTCATAATTAGGGATCCACTGGGCATAGTAGGAGAAAAACCCCAGGCATCATTTCAGGGCCTTGGGGCAGTGGGGGAGTGGAAGTTCCATGAGGGGGCGCATGCGGTCGGGCCCTAGGACTCCATTTTCCACGACATAGCCAAGGATGGCTAAGCGGTTGGTGCGGAACACGCATTTCTCCTTATTGTATGTGAGATTAAGGAGTTTGGCGGTCTGGAGAAATTCTTGGAGGTTTGCGTCGTGGTCCTGCTGATCATGGCCACAGATGGTGCCATTATCTAGGTACAGGAAGGTGGCCCGCAGTCCGTACCAGTCAACCATTCGGTCCATCTCTTGCTGGAAGACCGAGACCCCATTAGTGATGCCGAAGGGAACCCTAAGGAAGTGATAGAGGCGGCCATCTGCTTCGAACGCAGTGTGTTGGCGGTCCTCCAGGCAGATGGGGAGCTGGTGGTAGGCGGACTTCAGGTCCACTGTGGAAAAGACTCAATACTGCGCAATCTGATTGACCATGACAGATATGCGTGAGAGGGGGTACGCGTCGAGCTGCGTGTACCGGTTGATGGTCTGACTGTAGTCAATGACCATCTTGTGCTTCTCCCCAGTCTTTACTACTACCACTCGAGCTCTACAGGAGCTGTTGCTGGCCTCAATGACCCCTTCCCGCAGAAGCCATTGGACCTCCAACCTGATGAAGGTCCTGTCCTGGGCACTGTACCATCTGCTCCTAGTAGCGACGGGTTTGCAATCCGAGGAGAGGTTCGCAAACAGGAAAGGTGGATCGACCTTAAGCCTCGTGAGGCCACATACGGTGAGGGGGGGGGGGGGGGGGGGGGGGGGGTAGGGGTCCGCCGAATTTTAAGGTTAGGCTTTGAAGATGGCACTGCAAGTCCAGGCCGAGTAACAGGGCAGCGCAGAGGTGGGGGAGGACGTAGAGCCGGAAGTTGCTGAACGCTAGACCTTGGACGGTGAGGGTTGCGATGCAGTACCCCCGGATTTCCACGGAATGGAATCCGGAGGCCAGGGAGATTTTCTGGGTGGTGGGGTGTACTGGGAGGGAGCAGCGCCTTACCGTAGTGGGGTGGATGAAGCTCTCTGTGCTCCTGGAGTCAAAAAGGCAGGTCGTTTCGTGGCCATCGATCTTCACCGTCGTCGTCGCAGTCGCGAGGATGCGGGGCCGGGGCTGATCCAGGGTGATAGAGGCGAGCTGTGGCAGATGCTGGGAGTTCCCGGGCTGGTCAGCGGTGGTGGAGGTAGCAGCAGGCGATGAACGACCAGATGAGCAGGGGTCCTGAGACGCCATCCAAAATGGCGCCGAAGATGGTGGCTTGTGAAGGGGAAAATGGCGGCGCCCGTGGGGAGTGTAAGAACGCCGGGCATAGAAACAGCGGCGACCGAACGGGCCTGGCAAACAGAAACAAAGTGTCCCTTCTTCCCACAGCCGTTGCAGGTCACGCTCCGCGCCGGGCAGCGCTGCCTGGGGTGTTTGTTTTGCACGCAAAAATAGCACTTGGGCCCCCCAGAGTTGGCTGGCTGCTGCGCGGTGCAGGCTTGCGGTGAGCTGGAGTCGGCAGCTGGTGGGGCCCACGATGCCCATGAGGGTGCCGTGCGGTCAGGGGTGTAGTTCTGGACATTATGGGAGGCCACTTCTAACGAATTAGCGAACTGCCTAGTTCCCTCAAGATCAAGCATGGCCCCTTCCAGTAGCTGCTGGCGGACGTACGCAGACTTCATGCCCGTAACGTAAGCGTCTCGAATTAAAAGTTTGGTGTGCTGGACTGCCGAAACTGCCTGGCAGTCACAGTTCCTACCTAGAATGTGCAGGGCACGCCAGAAATCGTGCAGAAACTCCCCGGGGAGTTGCTGTCTCGTGGCCAGGAAGTGCCTGGCGTATACTTGATTGACTGGTCGAAAATAGTGTCCCTTCAGGAGCTCCACCGCTTCGGAGTAAGTGGACGCATCCTGGATGAGAGGAAAAATGTCAGGGCTCACCCGTGAATAGAGGACTTGGAGCTTCTGCGAGTCCGTGGGTTCCTCAGCGGATGTTCGGAGGTAGCTTTCGAAGCAGGCTAGCCAGTGGTCAAAGACGGATGTAGCGTTGGCTGCTTGAGGGCTCAGCGGCAGACGATCAGGCTTGATGCGGAGACCCATCGTTTTAAAAAAAATCTTTGCTCAATAAATTGATGCACTATCAATTACCACAAAGACGAGAGTAGTGGAATAATTGAGGCTTTATTGAGCAAAGATGTTGTGCCTCCTGTAGCTGGAACCAGAATGGCTGCAGCACCGGCGAGCACATACATTTATACGCCACCTACTGGGCGGAGCCAGCAGACAGGGATTTACCCATGTACGGGCAGTGCCGTATACATGTAATATACTACTAGTGGTAACTACCACAGACTCCATGCCTTCAGGAGACAGCTAGAGCAAACAGCAAAACACAAGCGTCAAATGTAGAGATTTTCATTGTGTACATGGGCAACAACAACTTGTATTTATATAGCACTTTTAAGGTAGTGAAACATCCAAAAGCACTTCACAGGAACATTATCAAACTGGATTTGGCACTGAGCCTCTTACGGAGATATTAGGTCAGATAGCCAAAGCTTGTGCAAAGCAGTAGGTTTTAAGGAGCATCTTATTGGAGAACACATAGAGAAGTGGAGCGGTTTAGGAAGTGAATTCCAGAGCTTAGGATCTTGGTGGCCGAAGGCACGGCTGCTAATGATGGAGGGAATAATATCAAGGATGTTCATGGGGCCAAATTTGAAGGAGGGAAGATATTTTGGAGTTTTGTAGAGCTGGAGGAGATTACAGACAGAGGCAGGGAAAAGTCCATTGAGTCATTGGAAGACGAGGATGAAAATTTTAAAGTTGAGGTGTTGCTTAACTGGAAACCAGTGTAGGTATGCAAACGCAATGGTGATGAGTGAATGAAATTAGTGTAAGTTAGAACACATGCAGCAGAGTTTTAGATGCCCTCAAGTTTACAGAAGGTAGAATGTGGGAGGCTGGCCAGGAGTGCATTGGAATGGTCAAGTCCAGAAGTAATGAAAGCATGGATGAGTGAATCAGACAATGTTAGGGAGGTAGAAATAGCTGGTCTTAGTTATCGTGCTTATGTAGGATCAGAAGAGCACCTTGGGGGTCAAATATGACACCAGAGTTGTGAACGGTCTGGTTTAGCCTGTGACAGATGCCAACGAGTGAGAGGGATGAAATCAGTGGCTAGAATATAGGTTGAATTCGCCGCCATCGGGATTCTCCATTTTCCTGGCAGCCCAGGGGTTTCCCGACGGCGAGGGGCTGTCCCACAATGGGAAACCCCATTGACTAGCCGGCGAAACGGAGAATCCCAATGGCGTGCCGCACCGGGATGGAGAAACCCACCCATGGAGTTTGTGGAAGGGATTAAAGACAATGGACGGGATTCTCCGGTCCTCCAGCCGCGTGTTTCTCGGCTGTGCGCCATTCGTTGGCAGCGGGATTCTCGCTTCCTGCTGCTTATCAAGGGATTTCCCATTGAACCAAGCCATGCCGCCGGGAAACGCACAGACGGGGGTGCACTGTCGATGGAAACAGAGAATCCCAGTAGCTGGAGAATTCCATGTTCTCAATATTTAGTTGGCGGAAATTTTTGTTCATCGAGTTCTGGATGCTGAGCAAGTAGTCTGACAATTTAGTGACAGTGGAGCAACTGGAAGAGGTGGTGGTGAAATAAAGCTGGGATTCAAATGTAAAGCATGCGTTTCACTGTGATGATATCACTATTTAAACCCTCATTGCATTTATTTCCATTTTGCTGAAGTCCGGAATCATGGAAACAGAAACAAAACTTTCTTATTGACTAATCACCTGCTTTAGCGCAATGATAGCACATTGGCATGGGTTCTTATCATCCATCACTGTTGCCAAGTATTACTGTATGGTTTCATATCTTCTGAATTGACTGAAGTTTGAAACCTGTAAAATGAGAATTTCCAACGTTCAAAGGTTTCTTTCTATGTGTTATTTATTTACTGGTACCTAATCAGAATTTAAGTCAAGATATGAGGGAGTGGATTATGAACCCTCCCACTTAGCTAAAGGAAAGTGGGCAGGTATAATAACCTTTCACTGTCACTGACAAGGTGAACATTAAGACTACGTTCTGCCCTTATGCAATGCTGATGTGAAAAAAAAGAAAGACTTGATGATGTGCCAAAGTGTTGACACCATTTTGTTGCAGGAAAGAGGGCATAAATCTGGGGCTGGTTTAGCACAGTGGGCTAAATAGCTGGCATATAATGCAGAACATTGCCAGCAGTGTGGGTTCAATTCCCATACCGGCCTCCCCAAACAAGCGCCAGAATGTGGCGACTAGAGGCTTTTCACAGTAACTTCATTGAAGCCTACCTGTGATAATAAGTGATTTTCATTTTCATATTGCCCTACCTACGGCAATTTTCAATTGAGGAAATTATGAAACAATTATTATTTTGTAGATAAGGGGGGCATGGTGGTGCAGTGGTTAGCACTGCTGCCTCACGGCACCGAGGACCTGGGTCGATCCCGGCCCCGGGTCAGTCCGTGTGGAGTTTACACATTCTCCCTGTGTCTGCGTGGGCCTCACCCCCACAACCCAATAGATGTGTAAGGTAGGTGGATTGGCCATGCTAAATTGCCCCTTAATTGGAAAAAAAAACAGTTGGGTACACTAAATGTGTTTTTTTTAAATGATTTTGTATATAAATAGGATGAGGCAGCGCAGCACGGTGGCACAGTGGTTAGCACTGCTGCCTCACCCACCGAGATACCAGGTTCGATCCCGGCTCTGGGTCACTGTCCGTGTGGAGTTTGCACATTATCCCCATGTCTGCATGGGTTTCGCCCCCACAACCCAAGATGTGCAGGGTAGGTGGATTGGCCACGCTAAATTGCCCCATATTTGGAAAAAATGAATTGGGTACTCTAAATTTAATAAATAAATAAATAGGATGAGGCAATGTCACACATGAAATGTAACTTAATCACTTGCTTAGTTTTCCTAATTTGTACAAAATTTGACTTTCAAATTACCATTGACTGACCTTCGGCTGGATTCTCCGTTCCTCAGACCAAGCTGGGGCAGGATTCGTGGACTTCCACGACAGCAAAACTGGCGCCACACCTGGACCGATTCAGTGATTGTGTTTGTGTTTGGAACACAATCGATGCCAATGAGAAATGGTGCCGGATTCGCCGGATTCACGATTGACACTCGGGAGCATGACAAGTTGCAGCCGCATATACACACTTCACTCCCCACACACACAATCCCAGCCAACACGTTGGCACTGGTTGTGCTGGAGCATGCCATAGGCCTAATGGGATGGCTGGGGCCAGAGGGCACCTAGGGGGGTGGCCTGGGGAACACCCATATGACCCGTGGAAGTAAGTTCAAAATGGGCAGTGTGCAGCTGCATGGTTGACTTGCAGGTTGCGGCAATGGTGTTCCGTGCCTGTCCACCCCGACCCCACAGCTCTCCTCCTGGCCACCCTCCACCACTCCACCAGTCCTGGCAGAAGCCCCCCCACCAGCACAACTGTCAGCAAACTATGGCGATGTTGGACACTCTTCGTACCCCCTCTCTCTCCCTCAGCAGCCACGGCGCCTGTCACAAGTGAACCTTGTCGTTGGGGATTCTGCCCATTAGAGGCGGAGAATCGTGGATTCCCCGGAGAATACCAGGTCGGGCCCGCAAATGATATGCCGTAGGTAGGGCAACACAGTGGTGCAGTGGATAACACTGCTGCCTCACGGCGCCGAGATTCCAGGTTCGATCCCGGCTCTGGGTCACTGTCCGAGTGGAGTTTGCACATTCTCCCTATGTTTGCATGGGTTTCGCCCCCACAACCCAAAGATTTTTATTTTTAATAAATTTAGAGTACCCAATTATTTTTTTTTCCAATTAAGGGGCAATTTAGCGTGGCCAATCCACCTAACCTGTACATCTTTGGGTTGTGGGGGTAAAGTCCACATAGACGCGGGGAGAATGTGCAAACTCCACAAGGACAGTGACCCAGGGCCGGGATTCGAACCGAGGTCCTCAACGCCGTAGTCCCAGTGCTAACTCCCACAACCCAAAGACGTGCAGGGTAGGTGGATTAGCCACGTTAAATTGCCCCTTAATTTGAAAAAAATTAATTGGGTATTCTAAATTAATTTTTAAAAAATGATATGCCATAGGCGTTTACTGTACGTGTGTTCTGGAACGCATTGACCCCGCTGTCGAGGCTACGGAGAATTGCAATTTGGTGTGAAATTGGCACCTGCAGCGATTTCGGCATCGGAACCAATTCTCCGCCCTATCGCGTTCCCCAATTCCGGCTTTGGCCTACAGAGAATCCCATTCCTTTTTCCTTCGTTAATCTTATTGGATGGATCAGAGAGAACATAAATTTTACTACAAGTAGTGGGGAAATTAGTTTTAGAAATGAGAAATAATTATGTAAGTGCACACCTTTCAATAAGGTATGTCACAAATAAATGGAATACCTCAAAAGTTAAAATCCAATATAGAATACATAAGCATCAATAGAAATAATGCATTTCTTTTCGCATGTTGCCTGAGATGTCACGTGCTGTTGGAAGCTGCGAATGTCAACTATACTGATGAATGTGGATTCATGTGCTAAAGGTTTCATTCAATTCTTTCAGACGACAAGAAGAAATTCCACTTTTCTTTCTGGAGATGTGTATGCTTATTCAGTTAACTTGAGAATATAAAGAAAAGTAATGGAAAGTGGGAGTTGTATTACAATATAGAAAGAGGATTAACAAACTGCAATAATTTGCTCATGTGAAATGTCTGTGGGGATGATTGTAACCCTACCCATCCAGTGGAAATTGTGTGGGTGTGCATTTCAAATTGCCCTTGGGACTTACCTGCTTCCCATGGGTTCCAATTTGTACATGTTCGGCTGAGTAGGAAAGAAGCGCATCTGCCAGAAAAATGAGAATCTTTCTTCAACTGTGAAGATTGGACTCTGATGACTGAATCCCCACTGTTATTTTAACCAGAGGCCTGTGTGTATATTTCATTCTGCCAGGCCAACCTAGCGGGAGAGGAGGCAGGGCTTGAAGAGGCCTAAAAATTAAGTATATTTCTGTTTTAATGTCTTACCTTGTGGAGTTTCTCCCCCCCACCCCCTCAACCTTACAAGTATGGGTAAGTTACCCCGCTCCTAGTGGGGGAGCTCATACTTCTCCAGGAGCAGGGTGAAAACAAGCAACCCCACACCTTATGGCCAACGCAGGTTATTCCTCCCCCACCAAAGTCCAAAGACCCTCTTGAAGGATGATGCCGAGGAGAAGATGACGGAGTTGCAAAGATCAGTGACAAAGAAAAACAAGAAACCGGTACAGCATTTGCAGCAGTCGGATGACAGAGATGTTTCAGCTCCGGCAGTTCACCGTCGAGACGATGAGCAGGATCGGCCGGCATGTACCTCGCCGGCGAACGATGTTTACGGCAGGAATGCCCAGGCAGACAATCGGCCAAAGGAGGTGGAACCACGACGTCAGTGTCGGAGATCGCAGACGTTTGCGTCTCCATGTCGGAGTCTGAGGACAGAACACCAGGCATTTATAAAAAAATAAATTTAAAGTACCCAATTAATTTTTTTCCAATTAAGCGGCAATTTAGCGTGGCCAATTCACTAACCCTGAACATCTTTGGGTTGTGGGGATGGGACCCACACAGATGCGGGGAGAATGTGGAACCTCCACATGGCAGTGACCCGGGGCTGGAATGGTACCCATGAGTCAGCAGTGCTAACCACTGCACCACCATGCCACCCCTAGAACACCAGGCATGTAAGTGTTGTGAGAAAATAAAGAAGTCTCAGCAGGCCATACTGGCAATGGAACCGAAGGATCCAGGAGAGACCTCTTTCGTAGTATCGCACGTAGAACAAACATCCGGGAGCAGATATGATCCAGGAGCCGACCCATAAGCTGTCTGGTAAGACACAGGGCCCAATTAATGGGCGATGATCCCAGAGAGCCAGTGAGAGCCATCGGTGAAGTTACGAACATAGACGGCGGCGTCAGGTATGAAGCATCAAAGAGGTCGACGTTGGGCCGGCGAACTCCCCTGCGATTCTTGGTTACGGCGCACCTTAGTGTCAATGTCAGGCAGCAGCAAACACAGTCACGACCGAAGCATTCGACCCATTAACAGTTCAGCAGGGGCCACCCCAATCACTGCGTGAGGTGTGGTCTTGTAGGAAAACAGGAATCTTGCCAGTCGGGTATCGATCAAGTCCGCAGTCTGCTTCTTCAGCCCCCGTTTGGCCGTCTGCACTGCCCTCTCGGCCAGGTCATTCAATGCTGTAGCATTCAATAAGTAGCAGTGGGGACATGGTGAATCTCATTGCTCTTTGTAAAAGTGGCAAACTCCTCGCTCATAAAAACGAGGTTCCATGATCAGTGATGAGCACACCAGGTATGCCATGGACTGAAAAAGAAGTACACAGGCGCTCTATGGTCGCTTGGGACTTGATGGATGTCATTCTATGGACTTCCACTCACTTTGTGTGATCATCCACCATTATCAAAAACATTGAGCCCAAAAAAGGACCGGCAAAATCTGCATGGACGCAAGCCAAAGGCAACCCGGCCACTCCCAGGGGTGCAAGGGCGCCGCTGCAGGGAGCTTCTGATGTTCCTACAAACGGGGCATTTCTGAGACAAAATCTCGATATCTGCGCCCAATCCTGGCCACCAAATGTAGCTTCTGGCCAACATCTTCATCTTGGACACTCCAGGAGGGCCCGCATGAAGATCCTTTAAAACCAAAGCCTGCCCTTTTGCAGGGACGACGACCCTCGTGCCCCAGAGGAGGACACTGTCCTCTACGGTCAGTTCTGATAATGTGGAGGAGAATGCCTTCAACTCCCTTGGAAGCTGTTGCCATTGCCCACCATACAACACCAGATGTTACACCTTAGCAACATAGGGTCGGTCTACGTCCATTTGCGGACACAGGAAGTAGTCACAGGCAGAGAGTCCATGAAGTTAAGGAGCGAGATGACTTTGACCGTTGTGGGCAGTTCAGCTGCCATGACCAGCAGGGGAAGACGACTCAATTCATCTGCATTCATAAGTTGTGTCCCCGGGCGGTGCTCAAAAGAGCACATATGTGCAGCTAACAGCAAAGCCCAGCGCTGAATGCATGCAGATGCAATCGGCGGGATTGCCTTGTCCTCACGAGAGAGGCCGAGTAATGACTTATGATCAGTTATGACGACAAAATGGCAACCGTAGATGCCAGAAACAACGGCCAGGCCCTCCTCCTCAATGTGCGCGTAGTTCCTCTCAGTTGGGGTTAGCATCCAGGAGGTAAACGCGATCGGACGGTCACAGCCATCACCCAGATGATGGGACAGGCTCCTGAGCTATACGGCACGGTGTCACACAAAACGGTTTTGACCAGTCGAACGCAGTCAGCAGTTTCGAAGAGGATAAGTATTGCTTTACTGCCTTAAAGGCAGTTGCTTGGGCCATATTCCAAACCCAGGGATGACGTTTCTTCAACAGCAAACAAAGGGGGGCCAGGACATTAGCCAGGTTCAGAATGAACCGCTGGTTATAGTTTATCAGCCCCAAACAAGAACGGAGCACCATGGTGTCACGTGGTGCGCGGGCCATCATTATCACCTGTACCTTATCCGCTATCGGGTGCAGCCCTTCACGATTGATCTGATAGACCAAATACACAACCTCCTTGGCATGAAAGATGCATTTCTCCCTGTGCAGGCAGACTCCATACTCGGAGAACCTCTGGAGCATTGCCTCGAGGTTCCACAGATGTTCCTCCTCCGTGGCCCCAGTGAACAAAACGTCACCTAGCCCGATGGCAACACATGGCAAGCTGCACAAAATCACGTACTGAAACACAGCACACGGCAAGGATTTTTAAAAAATAAATAATTTTGAGTACCCAATTCATTTTTTCCAATTAAGGGGCAATTTAGCATGGCCAATCCACCTAACCTGCACATCTTTGGGTTGTGGGGGCGAAACCCACGCAAACACGAGGAGAATGTGCAAACTCCACACGGACAGTGACCCAGAGGCGGGATCGAACCTGGGACCTCGGCGCCGTAAGGCAACAATGCTAACCATTGTGCCACCATGCTGCCCTACATGCCAAGGGTGTGAAACGGAAGCCGGGTGTACCCCTGTGTGTATTGATAGTCACATACATCCGTGAGACCTTATCCAAACGTGGCTGAAAATAAGAGTTGCTCACGTCGAGCTTAGTGAACGTCAAGCCACAAGCCAACATAGTGTATAGATCCTCTATCCTGGGCAGCGGGTAATAGTCCAACCAAGAAACCGTGTTCACTGTTAACTTGTAATCGGCACAAAGGCGAACTGTCCGATCCGACTTCCGCACTGGGACCACCGGTGCTGCCCAGTCGGAAAAACGCACTGGTCGGATGATTCCCAAACTTTCCAACAGTCTAAGATTGGTCTCGGCCTTCCTGATGACAAGGACTGGGCAGGCCCAAAAATATTGGGGTTGGGCAGGGCGGCACGGTGGTGCAGTGGTTAGCACTGCTGCCTCACAGTGTTTTTTAAAATAAATTTAGAGTACCCAATTATATTTTTCTCCAATTAAGGGGAAATTTACCGTGCCCAATCCACCTAATCTGCACATCTTTGGGTTGTGGGGGTGAAATCCACGCAGACATGGGGAGAATGTGCAAACTCCACACGGGCAGTGACCCAGGGCCGGGATTTGAACCCAGGTCCTCAGCCCCGCAGTCCACCACATGCCGCCCTAGCTGCCTCACAGTGTTTTAAAAAAAATATTTTTATTCTCCTCCTTTTTCACATTTTCTCCCAAATTTACACCCAAGAATAAACAATAATCAGTAATGAATGTAATGTCAACCCCCATATCAATAACAACGATCCCATTCTCCCACCAAACCCAGATATTACCCGCATGTTAACATAAACAAATAGCAAAAAGGAATGAGGAATCGCCCATAGTCACCATTAACACATACAGTCCACTTCCCCCCAACCCTCCCAGCCTCCAACCCCCCTAATGTTTGATGTAATCCAATTCTCGAAAGTGCATATTGAATAACGCCAATGAATTGTAGAACCCGTCCATCCTTCCCCTCAGTTCAAATTTGACCTTTTTAAGTGTCAAGAATTTCAGCAGGTCCCCCCGCCACGCCAGGGCACAGGGTGGAGAGGTTGATCTCCACCCTAACAGGATCTGCCTTCGGGCGATCAACGAGGCGAAGGCTACAACATCTGCCTCCACACCCGTTCCCTACCCCGGCTGGTCTGACACCCCGAATATGGCCTCCCAAAGGCCCGGGTCCAGTTTGCTGCCTTACAGTGTTGATGACCTGGGTTCGATCCCGGTCCCGGGTCACTGTCTATGTGGAGTTTGCACATTCTCCCCATGTCTGCCTGAGTCTCACCCCCACAACCCAAAGATGTGCAGGGTAGGTGAATTGGCCATGCTAAATTGCCCCTTAATTGGAAAGAATGAATTGGGTACTCTAATAAATTTTTAAAAAATCATTTGCGTTGAGCCTCTGGGGCCACCTGGCGAGCAGCCTTAATGGTACCGAAGCCTGGACGGAAAACCCCTGGGAACTTGCTCAACACCGATCATAAGCCCCCCATCCACCCTTGAAAAAGATATCGCCAATCAATCTTCAAGTGGCGCAGTCAATCATAGTCCAACAAGCTAGGCCATCATCCTGCACCACGATGAGGGGAAGATGCAGGGACTGACCACTGGAGTGAGAGTAGATCCCACAATTTCAAATGTTCACCCGTACACATGGCCAGCCGAGCTGCCTTACCCATCAATGGCAAGGTACTCATTCCCCGCTTGATCTGCTCAAAGGTGTGTTGTGCCACTACTGAATCAGCCGCTCCTGTGTCCAACTCCATCTGGAGCAAATGTCCATTGACCTGCATCAGAATACGGATCGGGGGTACAAGGGGAGCTGATACACAATTTAGATGCTTCTCGGCCTCATCCTCAGCCTCTTCGGGTCATGCAAACGCAAGGCATTGCCACGGGGGCCGACTCTCCTGCTACCGGTGGTTACACCTTGTCCGACGTCCACATGGCCCGCAAGGGGGGAATTGCTGTCAGTGCAGGGGCGGTGTGTTGTGTGGCGCCTGGCCCCTTGACCAAATGCCAGAATCGCCGCAACGCTCCTTCCGAGCCACAGAGGAACCTCCGGACAAATTAATTTCCATACCCTGTAACTCCTGAACACCCCTTGCACGGTCTTGTGAAAGGGAGATTTGTAGCGCCTGTTGAAACATGAGGAAACTTTCACAGAGAAGGTTCTCTTGTGTTTCATTGTCATTTACCCCACAGGCCGGACAGTCACGGAGCATATCTACTAAAACAGCGCCGTACTCACAGTTTTCGGCAATTTTCTGGAGTCTTGAAACAAACTCTGCAATGGACTCCGCAGTGGACCACTCCGCCATATTGAACCTTATCGCTAAATGACGGGGGTTGGGTTGAAGTGCTGTCTCACCAATACATTGAACTGATTGAACGACCTCATATCAGGTGCCGCCGGAAACGTGAGGCCCCAGGTCATTCCAAACGTGAGGCCCCAGGTCATTCCAAATGTGAGGCCCCAGATCACTCCAAACGTGAGGCCCCAGATCACTCCAAACGTGAGGCCCCAGATCACTCCAAACGTGAGGCCCCAGATCACTCCAAACGTGAGGCCCCAGATCACTCCAAACGTGAGGCCCCAGATCACTCCAAAGGTGAGGCCCCAGATCACTCCAAACGTGAGGCCCCAGATCACTCCAAACGTGAGGCCCCAGATCACTCCAAACGTGAGGCCCCAGATCACTCCAAACGTGAGGCCCCAGGTCACTCCAAACGTGAGGCCCCAGATCACTCCAAACGTGAGGCCCCAGATCACTCCAAACGTGAGGCCCCAGATCACTCCAAACGTGAGGCCCCAGATCACTCCAAAGGTGAGGCCCCAGATCACTCCAAACGTGAGGCCCCAGATCACTCCAAACGTGAGGCCCCAGATCACTCCAAACATGAGGCTCCAGATTACTCCAAACATGAGGCCCCAGATCACTCCAAATGTGAGGCCCCAGATTACTCCAAACGTGAGGCCCCACATCACCCAAATGTGCGTGCTCCACAGGCTGCCAACAGAATTACAGTCTTTCGCTGGTTTTCTGTGATATTATTGGTTCTGAAAAAGAACCGTATTCACGCTACTTACTGATTCCAGGTCTCATACCGGGGTCAAAAGCATCCAAATGTCAGGGCGTCACGGAGGTGCAGTGGTAATGCACGATCAATTGCACAAAGACAAGAGTTGAATACAACTGAAGGTTTATTGCTCTAAGATGTATGGCCTCCCACAGCAGCTGGCGAAATGGCTGCTGCACGGAGGACACACATATTTATACTCCGTCTACTGGGCGGAGCCAGCAGGCAGGGTCTACCGTCGTACCTGTAGTACAGGTCCTACCATACATCACCTAATATAGGTGCAACAGTAGTTTACCACATTCACCCTCTGTTAAAATTGAGTCCGGCGGGGGTGGTGGAGAATTATATACAACAACTGAATTTTACATGTACAATTTTTGTTTTGAAGTCCAGTGGACCAGTTAGAGATTCAACCGGTTCGGGGCCTTGATGTGCCACTGGGAGTGACGCAATGGTGGCGGCGATGCCGATGCTGGTCTGGTCTTTGGTGACTTCGGGAGCATGCCGAAATCCTCTTCATCCTCGGGCGTGGGCAGGGGGAGGACGGATGGTCCTGGGGGGGTTGCTGCTGGGAGCGCCGGGGGAGGGGAGGGTGGCGCCGGGCCGGATGGGTGTGTGAATGTGGGGAACCTGCTGGTGCCAGATCCTGGCCGCCATTGGGGTACGCCACGTAGGCATACTGAGGGTTCGCATGGAGCAACTGCACCCTCTCCACCAACGGGTCCGCCTTGTGGATTTGGACGTGCCTACGGAGAAGGACGGGTCCTGGAGCTGCGAGCAAGTCGGGAGCGACACCCCGGATGTGGACTTCCTGGGGAAGGCAAAGAGACATTCATGGGGTGTGTTGTTAGTGACAGTGCACAGTAGTGACCGAACGGAGTGTAGTGCATCAGGGAGGACCTCCTGCCAGCGGGAGGCCGGGAGGTTCCTGGACCATAGGGCCAGTTGGATGGCCCTCCATACCGTCCCGTTCTCCCTCTCTACCTGTCCGTTTCCCCGGGGGTTATAGCTGGTCGTCCTGCTGGAGGCGATACCCCTGCTGAGCAGGAACTGACGCAGCTCGTCACTCATGAATGAGGATCCCCTGTCACAGTGGATGTCGGCGGGGAAACCGAACAGAACGAAGATTGCGTTGAGGGTTTTGATGACGGTGGCAGACGTCATGTCGTGGTATGGGTTGGCAAAGGGGAATCTGGAGTACTCATCGACAACATTGAGAAAATACATGTTACGGTCGGTGGAGGGGAGGGGCCCTTTGAAATCCACGCTGTGGCGCTCAAAGGGGCGGGAGGCCTTCACCAGGCGCTCACAGTCTGGCTGGTAGAAATGTGGCTTGCACTCCGCACAGACCTGGCAGTCCCTGGTGATTGT
The DNA here is from genome assembly GCF_047496885.1 of Scyliorhinus torazame. Classification (NCBI taxonomy): domain Eukaryota; kingdom Metazoa; phylum Chordata; class Chondrichthyes; order Carcharhiniformes; family Scyliorhinidae; genus Scyliorhinus; species Scyliorhinus torazame. Next base: position 261,783,543 of record NC_092712.1, read on the forward strand.
ATGTACTTCCTCGACGGAGTAGGGCAGATTGCGGGCCTTTATAAAATGGTACAACCTTGTGACCAGGGCCCGGAGTCGGTCTACTTGTGTGCTGGCACATGTACCTCGGGATAGGGCGTCTGGGGGCTCGTTGAGCTTGCCGGGGCAATACAAAATCTCGTAATTGTAGGTGGAGAGCTCGATCCTCCACCTCAAGATCTTATCATTCTTGATCTTGCCCCGCTGTGTGTTATTGAACATGAATGGTGAGGAGAGTGAATCTCCTGCCGGCCAGGTAATGCCTCCAATGCCTTGGGCCTCTTTTTCGACGGATGAGTGCCGAATTTCTGAGGCATGAAGGGTGCGGGAACAGAATGCCACGGGTCTGCCTGCCTGATTGAGGGTGGCGGCTAGGGTGATGTCTGATGCATCGCTCTCCACTTGAAAGGGCAGTGTCTCGTCTACTGCGTGCATCCCGGCCTTGGCGATGTCGGCTCTGATACGGGCGAAGGCCTGTTCAGCCTCGGCCGTCAGGGGAAAATGGGTGGACTGTATGAGTGACGGGCCTTGTCCGCATAGTTTGGGACCCACTGGGTGTAGTATGAAAAGAACTCCAGGCAGCATTTGAGGGCCTTGGGGCAGTGGGGGAGGTGGGGGGCTCCATGAGGGGGTGCATGCGGTCGGGATCGGGCCCCAGAACTCCGTTCTGGACCACATAGTCGAGGATGGCTAAGCGGTTCGTGATGAACATGCACTTCTCCTTGTTGTAGGTGAGGTTTAGGAGAGTGGCGGTGTGGTGAAATTTGGCAAGGTTCGCGTCGTGGTCCTGCTGATCATGGCCGCAGATGGTGACGTTGTCTAGGTATGGAAAGGTGGCCCACAAACCGTACCGGTCGACCATTCGGTCCATCTCCCTTTGGAAGACCGAGACCCCGTTGGTGATGCTGAAGGGAACCCTGAGGAAGTGATAGAGGCGATCGTCTGCCTCGAAGGCAGTGTATGGACGGTCCGCTTTACAGATGGGGAGCTGGTGGTAGGCGGATTTGAGGTCTACCGTTGAGAATACCCGGTACTGTGCAAGCTGATTGACCAAATCAGATATGCGTGGGAGGGGGTACGCGTCGAGCTGCGTGTACCGATTGATGGTCTGGCTGTAGTCCACGACCATTCTGTGTTTCTCCCCAGTTTTAACTACTACCACTTGGGCTCTCCAGGGGCTGTTGCTGGCCTCGATGATGCATTCCCGAAGCAGCCGCTGGACCTCGGACCCGATGAAGGTCCTGTCCTGGGTGCTGTACCGTCTGCTCCTGGTGGCGACGGGTTTGCAATCCGGGGTTAGATTTGCGAAGAGGGAAGGTGGATTGACCTTTAGGGTCGTGAGGCCGCACACAATAAGGGCTGGTAGGGGCCCGCCGAATTTAAGGGTTAGGCTCTGGAGATTACACTAGAAGTCCAGGCCGAATAGTAGGGCAGTGCAGAGATGAGGGAGGACATAGAGGCGGAAGCCGCTGAATTCTACGCCCTGGACCGTGAGTGTGACCGTACAGTACCCCCCGGATCACCACGGAATGGGATCTGGAGGCCAGGGAGATTCTTTGATTGGCGGGGTGTACCGTGAGGGAGCAGCGCCTTACCGTATCCGGGTGGATGAAGCTTTCGGTGCTCCCGGAGTCCAGCAGGCAAGAGGTCACATGTCCATTGATTTTAACGCTGGTCGATGCGGTAGCCAGGTTGCGCGGATGAGACTGGTCGATGGTCTCTGAGGCGAGTCGTGGTTGGTCGTCGCTGGTGTCGGATGATGGGGTGCCCGGGGTCCCGGAAGGCTGGTGGTGCCCATGTGCCATGGGGGAGACAAGATGGTGGCGCCTGAAGGTCTTGGGGAGGACAAAATGGCGGCGCTCATGGGCCGCATGTAGCGGGGGTTGAAAAAGATGGCGGCACCCACTGGCCGCTTTATGTGTTGCGCAGAGGGGAAGATGGAGGTGCCCACTGGCCGCGCTTGGTCTGAGGGGGAGAAGATGGCGGCGCCCATTGGCCACGCGTGGTCTGAGGGGGAGAAGATGGCGGCGCCCACTGGCCGCACGTGATCCTGGGAGGTGAAGATGGTGGCGCCCATTGTCCATAAACGAGGGTGGTGGGGGCGATAGCAGCGACTGCACGGGCATGGCACACCGCGGCGAAGTGCCCCTTCTTGCAGTAAGCCTTACAAAGAGCAGCGCGGGCCGGGCAGCGTTGGCAGGGGTGTTTCTGCTGGCCGCAAATGTTACATCGGGGACCCCCGGGGTTTGCTGGCTGGTGCGTGGCGCAGGTGTATTGGCTGGGTAAGGCCCCCGCTGGGGCGGCCGACTGTGGGATCCACGATGCGTAGGAGGGGTGGGCCGCACGGCTAGGGGTGTAGGCCTCGATATTGTGCGAGGCGATCGTCATAGAGAGCACTAGCTTCTCTGTCTCTGTGAGATCGAGCCTGGCCCCCTCTAGAAGTCGCTGGCGTATGAGGTCCGACCCAATCCCCGTAACAAAAGCGTCCCGCATAAGGAGGTTTGAATGTTCCGTGGCCGTAACGGCCTGACAGTCACCGTCCCGGACTAGTGGGATTAGGTCCCGCCAGAAGTCTTCTATGGACTCACCAGGGAGTTGAGATTGAGTGGCGAGTACGTGCCTGGCGAAGAGCGTGTTCGTCTTCTGGGCGTAATTTTCTTTGAGTTGCGTCAAGGCTTCGGCGTAGTTTGGCGCGTCCTGGATCAGCGGAAAGACATTGGAGCTCAACCTCGAGTACAGAATCTGTATTTTCTGAGCCTCCGGAACAGGGCTTGGTGCCGAGTTGATGTACGCCTTGAAACAAGCTAGCCAGTGCTGAAAGTCCTTTTTGGCGTCGCTTGATTGCGGATCCAGCTGCAGGCGATCCGGCTTGATACGGAGGTCCATCTTCTAAAAATTTCCATTGGAAAAAAAAAATTGGGTACTCTAAATTTAAAAAAGCATCCAAACGCTTTTGGAGGGGCATTGTTTTAAAAAAAATAAATTTAGAGTACCCAATTCATTTTTTTCCAATTAAGGGGCAATTTAGCGTGGCCAATCCACCTAGCCCGCACATCTTTGGGTTGTGGGGGCGAAACCCACGCAAACACGGAGAATGTGCAAACTCCAAACGGACAGTGACCCAGAGCCGGGATCGAACCTGGGACCTCGGCGCCGTGAGGCAGCAATGCTAACCACTGTGCCACCGTGCTGCCCTTAAAGAGGGGCATTGTTAATCACCCAACTTGGCACCGGGTTCAGAAGAAAAAGAAGTCACCGCGGGGAGGTGGCTCAGCTGGATAGGTTGCATGTTTGCTTTCGCCGCCATTTTAATAAGGGACAGCGAGTGCAAAGTGTGTAAAAGTAAACAACATTTATTTTACAACAGTTATATACATGAGAACCGATGGAACTTCACCGGTTATTCTCTCCTGTCGGTTGGTTGCACACTGGCCGACCTGTTATACAGGTACGGGTACGTTACCCCACTCCTAGCGGGGCAGCCCATACTCCTCAAGGAGCATGGGCAAAACAAGCATCCTCACACCATAAAACCTGTGCTGAGGCTGGCATGTGGCACAGTGGTTAGCACTGGGACTGCAGAGCTGAGGACCTGGGTTTGAATCGCGGCCCTGGGTCACTGTCCGTGTGGAGTTTGCACATTCTCCCCATATCTGCGTGGGTTTCACCCCCACAACCCAAAGATGTGCAGGGTAGGTGGATTGAACATGCTAAATTGCTCCTTAATTGGAAAAAATGAATTGGGTACTCTAAATTTATTTTTTAAAAAAGATCTGTGGTCCTCATACTGCCAAGTTTGCACGAGGTAAACAGAGAAACATAGAAAGAGAGAAAATAGGAGCTGGAATGAACCATTCAGCCCTTCAAGCCTGCTCCAGCATTCGTTATGATCATGGCTGATCATCCAACTCAATGGCCTGCTCCTGCCTTCCTCTCCATATTCTTTGGTCCCCTTCGCCACAAGTACTATATCGAACTACTTCTTGAAAACATAATGGCGGGATTCTCCGTTAGCCGACGCTGAAATTGGGAATAGTGATTGGGTGGAGAATCGGTTCCGATGCCGAAATCGCGGCAGGCGCCGATTTGACGCTAAATCGTAATGCTCCAGCACCTCGACCGTGGTGTCAATGCGGTCCAGAACGCACGTACAGTAGACACCGTTTGCATATTATTAGCGGTATTCTCCGGGGCCTCAGTGATTCTCCGCCTCCGATGGGTCAGGTTCCCGACGGCATGGTTCACTTGTGCTTTTAAAATTTGTGAAACAGGTGTGGCGGCTGCTGAGGGGGAGTGAGGGGGTACGGAAGGTGTCCAACATTGCCATAGTTTGCTGACAGTTGTGCTGCTGGCTGGGGGACGTCTGCCAGGGCCAGGAGGTGGGCTGTGGGGTCGGGGTGGAACACCATTGCCGGAGTCGGCATGCCAGGCTTGCAGCTGTGCACACCGCTAACAGCTCACTTTGAACCTACTGCTACGGGTCATATAGGTGTCCCCTCAGGGCACTCCCCTAGGTGCCCTTTGGCCCCAGCCGACTCATCAGCTATATGGGCATGCTCCAGTACAACCAGTTCCATCTTGTTGGCTGGGATGAGTGCGTGTGGGGATTGTATTGTATATGTGCGGCTGCAGGTGTCAGCCTCCCGAGTGTCGATCATGGACCCGGCGAATCCCACACCGTTTTTCCATTGGAATCGATTGTCTTCCATGTGGCACCGGTGCTAGCCCCTCAACGGTAGCAGAATCGGTCCAGGTGCGGCGCCAGTTTTTCTGTGGTAAAAGACCACGAATTCTGCGTTGCGTCAACACTTAGTCTCAGAAACAGAATCCCGCCCACAATGATTTGGCCTCAACTGCTTCGTGTGGTAGCAAATTCCTTGGCTTACCACTCCCTGTGTGAAGAAATTTCTCTTCATCTCAGTCCTAAAAGGTCTCCCCCCTGTCTTTGGACTATGAACCTAGTTCTGCACACCTTCGCCATCGGAACATCCTTCCTTCATCTATCCTGTCTAGTCCTGTTAAAATTATATAGGTTTCTTGATTCCGGCACCGGTCACTGTCCGTGTGGAGTTTGCACATTCTCCCCGTGTCAGCGTGGGCCTCACCCCACAACCCAAAGATATGTAAGGCAGGTGGATTGGCCACACTAAATTGCCCCTTAATTGGGAAAAAATAATTGGGTACTCTAAGTTAAACAAAAATGAATTTTATAGGTTTCTATGAAATCCCCCTCATTCTTCTGAACTCCAGTGAATATAATCCTAACCGACTCAATCTCTCCTCATACGTAAATCCCACCATCCCAGGAATCAGTCTGGTAAACTTTCTCTGTACTCTCTGTATAGCAAGAACATCCTTCCTCAGATAAGGAGATCAAAACTGCACACAATATTCCAGGTGTGACCTCACCAAGGCCCTGTATAATTGCAGCATGACATCCCTGCCCCTGTACTCAAATCCTCTTGCTATGAAGGCCAACATATTATTTGCCTTCTTTACCGCCTGCTGCACCTGCATGCTTACCTTCAGCAACTGGTGTACAAGGACACCCATGGCTCATTGCACATTCCCCTCTCTTAATTTACTGCCATTCAGATAATAACCTGCATTCCTGTTTTTGCTATGAAAGTGGATAACCTCACATTTATCCACATTATACTGCATCTGCCATACATTTGCATATGGGCTGGTTTAGCTCAGTTTGCCAAACAGCTGGTTCATGATGCAGAGCGAGGCCAGCAGCGTGAATTCAATTCCCATACTGGCTGAAGTTATTCATGAAGGCCCCACTTCTCAGCCGTGCCACGCGTCTGCAGTGTGGTGATCCTCAGGTTAAAATCACCACCAGTCAGCTCCCCCCCTCAAAGAGGAAAGAAGCCTATGGTCATCTGGGACTATAGCAACTTAACCTTACCTAACATTTGCCCATTCGCTTAACTTGTCCAAATCGCACTGAAGCATTGATGTATCCTCCTCACAGTTCACCCTCCCACCCAGCTTGCGTCATCTGCAAATCTGGAGATGTTATATTTAGTTCCCTCATCTAAATCATGAATATATATTGTGAATGGCTGGGGTGCTAGCACCAATCCCTGCAGTACCACACTCATCACTGCCTGTCATTTGGAAAAAGACCCATCTTTTCCTACTCTTTTGTTTCCTGTCTGTCAACCAGTTTTCTACCCACACACCTCAGCCCCACTTGCCAATTGCCTCCCCAAGTTAAAATTGAGTGTTGTAATGTTGCGTACAGTTTTGTACACATCACTTCCTTTAACCAGACTTGTCACTAGTGTTTTATTCTGGAGGAGTAATAATTCATTGCTGTTGTTCTTTATAGCACGTAGTTATCTTTGCTTTCCTGGTTACTTAGTGGAGTGTCTCATGGTAGTGAAGCAAGTGGAGAAAAAAATAGGAAATGTAGCTGGAGGCTTATTTCAGTCTCCAGTGTGTGCTCTCTATAGCTGTTGTGGTGAAGCTTGAAAACACAAAACAACCTTACAGCAAAAAGGAGGTAAGGAGATTCTAATGTTATCAGAATGTCGCTAAAATAAGAGGTTCCAACTATTAAGAAATGCACAAGGATTGAGATATTGCCTTTCAAGTGAATATTCGGCCATTCAAAAAAGTGTCAGAGTTCTTTCTGTGCACTGATCAATATTTATCCCTTAACCAATTCTTCCAAAACAAATGATCTGGTTATTTATCTCATTGTTGTTTATGGGACCTTCTTGTATGCGGATTGGCTGCTGTATTTGCCTACATTACAATGGTGACTACAATTCAAAATAGCTAGGCCTAAAATATTAATAAGGCTTGATAACAGGCACAGATAATGCAAACTTTGCACTCACTGCTCATTTCCATGATAGTTGCTGCAGCCCAGCACGAAAGAATCTGTTGAGTAGCTGCATGTTCAGCAGGGCATCCACTATCATGCAAAGCTAGTGTCTATTAAGGCTAAACTATGCCTTTTAATGCCAGCCTACCCCTCTTAAAGGGAAAGTGCTATCTGGGTGCAGCATCTTATTCAACTTGCTGGGAATTACATTGGGCGGAATCTGAAGAAGGACCCACAGTAGCAGGTTTGGATGCGGAACAGGAGGGAAATAGGAAAGGTAGAAGTGCGGGCGGCACGGTGGTGCAGTGGTTAGCACTGCTGCCTCACGGCGCCGAGGACCTGGGTTTGATCCCAGCCCCAGGCCACTGTGTGGAGTTTGCACATTCTCCCCTTGTCTGCGTGGGTTTCACCCCCACAACCCAAAGATGTGCAGGTTAGGTGGATTGGCCATGCTAAATTGTCCCTTAATTGGAAAAAAAAGAATTGGATGCTCTAAAGTTATTTAAAAGAAGGAAAGGTAGGGGCGGCAGTTGGTGCAGTGGTTAGCACTGGGACTACAGCACCGAGGACCCGAGTTCGAATCCCAGCCCTGGGTCACTGGCCGTGTGGAGTTTGCACATTCTCCCCATGTCTGTGTGGGTTTCATCTCCACAACCCAAAGGTTAGGTGGATTGGCCACGCTAAATTGTCCCTTAATTGGGAAAAAAAATAATTGGGTACTCTAAATTTACGAAAGGAAAGGTTGAAGTGGGGTTGGTGGACCTTTTCTTTTTTTTAATATAAATTTAGAGTACCCAAATTTTTTTTTTTCCTCAGATGGGGACCATGGTGGACATTTTGGTCAGACTGAAATGCAGCCTCATCTGGTTCTTGGCACTTGTGGATCTGAGTCCAGTCATGGGTGATCTGGATCCCCAGGTCGTGGGATTTGCTTCAGGCTATTTTAAATGGTTGTCCCTCTAGCTCTGCCCCTCCCCTTCTCAGACTGAAATGCAGCCTCATCTGGTTCCACGTTCTCAGGGTAGCTACCACCACTGGGTTTGTTGAGTGTTTTGCTGGGGAGGATGGGAGTGCTGCCACGGCGAGGGCCCGGAGGGTCGTTCCTGACACATGAGGACTCCTCCAGCCTCACCCATTCTGTGACTGGCTCCTTGACCCATCCCCTCACTCTTTCTGCCGTGGCTATCCAATGGTAGCATTGCAAGTTCGGGAGGGTCATGCCCCCAATGTTTCTTCTTCTTTGTAGTACTGTTTTGGGGATTCTTGGATACTTTGCCCCCCCTCTCACACAAACGCCACATCCATTTTTTCTATTGAATGGAAACAGGCCTTGGGGGTGTAGATCGGTATGGATCGGAACAGGAAGAGGAACCTGGCAGTACGTTCATCTTGATCATCTGCACCCTCCCCATCAGAGAAAGCGGGAATGCATCCCATCTCAGTTGGTCCTTTTTTACTTCCTCCGTCTTCTGGTCAGGTTCCACTTGTGGATCTGAGTCCAGTCATGGGCGATCTGGATCCCCAGGTCGTGGGATTTGCTTCAGGCTATTTTAAATGGTTGTCCCTCTAGCTCTGCCCCTCCCCTTCTCAGATTCACTGGGAATACTTTGCTTTTTCCCAGGTTAAGTTTGTAGCCCAAGAAGGCTCCGAACTCTCCCAGGAGCTTAATGATTTCTTTGATGCTGCTTTGTGGGTGCGAGATGTAGAGGAGCAGGTCAATCGCATAGATTGAGACTCTGTGCTTTCTGCCTCCTCTTCGGATTCCCTTCCAGCCTCCCGCCGCTTTCAGAGCGATCGCCAGCGGCTCGATTGCCAGGACGAACAGGAGCAGGAACAGCGGGCATCCCAGCCTTGTGCCTCTGTGCAGCTCGAAGTATTCAGAGCTGATGGTGTTGGTCCGTATGCTCGCCTTTGGGGCGTTGTACAGGAGTTTCACCCTGTCCCTAGCCCAAACTACTCTAGTACCATTATTATTAAATTATTACCTCTATGATGTACTTCCGCTCGACTCTATTGAAGGCCTTTTCTGTGTCCACGGAGACGATGATCTCTGGTGTTCTCTCCCCAGATGGGGTCATTATCACATTCAGCAGTCGTCTGATGTATGCAGTTAACTGATGACCCTTAACAAATCCAAATTCCACACATTAGGAGCAGAATGAATTATGAGTAATGGTGCTGCAGGCCAGAAATAAGTGCTCCTGGATTCTTGATGCAGTGCTGGAGGCTAAAGAGCAGAGTGACCTACCTAAACTCACACCAGGTATCCCTCTACACTGACGCTGTGCAGAAAGTGGGGACAGATAACCGCAGTGGTCAATGCCTGAACTCCAGCACTGAAGAGCTGGAAAAAGAGCCAGGAAGAATTTAATGACTTTGCATGAATGGTAAAGGCATTCTTTAACTGCCATTGACTGCATCATCAACCTCACACACTGTTCAATGCAGCACATCCCTGTCACTCATCCACCAATAAGCTCTAGCAATCAGGATTCATGCACACCATTCATGTACTGCATCTCACCCTCACACACTTCAGCAAGCCTCACACCCACACCTCATAACTTGCACATACTGCCAGCAGTTCAACTATGGGGCGGCATGTGGCGCAGTGGTTAGCACTGGAACTACGGCGCTGAGGGCCCGGGTTCTGAGGGCCGGGTTCTGAGGGCCCGGGTTCTGAGGGCCCGGGTTCGAATCCCAGCCCTGGGTCACTGTCCGTGTGGAGTTTGCACATTCTCCCCGTGTCTCTGCGTGGGTTTCACCCCCACAATCCAAAGATGTGCTGGTTAGGTGGATTGGCCACGCTAAATTGCCCCTTAATTGGAAAAAAATAAATAATTTGGTAGTCTAAAAAATGTTTTTTAAAAACCTATGACAGGCACATCGCCTGAACACATTGCAGCACATTTACTGACACTTTTCCCTCTCTTCTGCAGGACCTCACACACTGGTGGCACATACCAGAGATAACTGTAGCAAACCGACAGGGACAGGCACACTGCATACCTGCAACTGCTTGATAGAGATGATGCTCAACATTATTGGCGCTATCGTCTCTAAGACTGTGACAGGCAGTGCCACGGAGGTCACCCAGTATAAAGGTATGTTCCTGCCTTTTGCAACTTCTGAAATCCCACTTCACCCCCATGCTGAAATCTGGTATGTCATACAACCTGCAGATCATGTAACTATGCAATTTCTGTTTCCCCCCAGCAAACTCCTTACTCAAACACTTCCTCTGTGCATTTATGTTTTCAGATACCCAAGAACTGCTGCCTGGTCAGCAAGTGGGAGCTGAACATGAAGGTCCAGAGGAAGAGAAGACTTCGGACACTGTCACTTCTTCTGACACTTGCAGCAACCAGCTCATATTGTGACTGATGTACTTCGCAGGGTGGTATAAAGGTGGAATCTTCACATGGTGAGTCACCGTCCCTGTGTGAGCTGTAGTTAGGTGATGGGGAGAGAATAGCATGGGTGTCAGCTCCCTGGAGGGTGAGGTTACAGTTAGGTTCTGCTGCAGAGGACTCAGATGAAGACTTTGATGTGGTAGCGTACAAGAACCCGCTGATGGACTTGCACACAAAAGTGCTCGGTGCATTGCCAGAGAGTTTGCTGTCACAATCGAGGTGCATGCAGGAAACTGATTACAACTTGACACAGCCATCTAAGAACTGATGGAGGATGAAGAGCAGCATGAAAACAAGAAAAATCAGGTGCAGCATTAACGTCCAGTGCCCAACTGCTCAGGAGAGAAACTTATCCAAGAACATCCCATTCAACCCCATACATCAACTGAACTGAAATCCTCATCACTATCTTTATTACCACCATCTGATTGCTTTCCTCCTGTCCAATCTTATGGGTGTTCTTCTCAACTGCCTCCAAATGTGAGCACCAACACAAAAGCAGAAAGTTTAGTTGCACAACTTCAGTTTTGCAGTACAGTTAATAATTAAGAATCATCTTCATATGCTGTCATCACTTAGCACCTGTATTATGCACTCATTGCTCCCATGGCTTTCCCCAGTGGCCACTGTTTGGAAGGTGAAAAGTTGCCATGTTTCAGGTGATTGTGGTGGAAGATCTCCAGCATCCCTGAGTCTTCGAGTGATGTCTGCATTTTACAGCATCACAGCCTGGGCTGGGACAGTCTGGTATGGAGGCAACAAGCAAACTAGCAAACTTGGCCAGGGCACAAGCCAATCATTATTCTGGGCGATGACAGAAGGTGCCTCATCCAGGGAGTCGTGAAATTCTGGGGAAGAAACAGTCAGATTCAGAAAGGAACATTCAATATCAGGACTGCACCTGCAGCTGAAACATAGACCAGGACTTTTAGGATGGCTGGGTTTCCCTTCCTGCGATTGGAGAAGCCGACCCCCATCCCCACCAGCGTGATTAATAGGACTCTTGACTGTACCTATTGCATTTCCGACACTGTTCTCCCCCTTCCCCTCCCTCCCACAACCACAATAGGTTTCCCCTTGATCTCACTTATCACCCCAATGTATCATCCTCTGCCATTCCTGCCACCACCAGCGTGATGTCATCAGCCCATTCAAAGTTTAAACTTTCCAGGCAATTACAGTGCACGTACCGCATTAGAATTCCTGCAGGATCCCAATGAGTTCAGTGTCTCGCTGCTCTCGATACTGGGCCATTATTTATTTAATTTATTTCCAGTTTTCTCCCTGAAGACAGGCAAATCATGCCTGTGCACGGTAGCACAGTGGTTAACACTGTTGCTTCACAGCGCCAGGGTCCCAGTTTCGATTCCCGGCTTGGGTCACTGTCTGTGCGGAGTCTGCATGTTCTCCCCATGTCTGTGTAGGTTTCCTCCAGGTGCTCCGGTTTCCTCCGGGTGCTCCGGTTTCCTCCCACAAATCCCAAAAGACGTGCTTGTTAGGTGAATTGAACATTCTGAATTCCCCCTCTGTGTACACGAAAAGGCGCCAGACTGTGGCGACTAGGTATTTTCACAGTAACGTCATTGCAGTGTTAATGTAAACCTACTTGTGACAATAATGAGGATTATTATTATTATTATTTTCCAAAATTTAGAGTACCCAATTATTTTTTTTCCAATTAAGGGGCAATTTAGCGTGGCCAATCCACCTACCCTGCACACTTTTGGGTTCTTGGGGTGAAACCCACTCAAACACGGGGAGAATGTGCAAACTCCACACGCCAGTGACCCAGAATCGAACCTGGGACCTCGGCGCCGTGAGGCAGCAGGGCTAACCCACCGCACCACCTTGCTGCCCTGTTATTTTTAAAAAATAAATTTAGAGTACCAAATTCATTTTTTCCAATTAAGGGGCAATTTAGTGTGACCAATCCACCTACCCTGCACATCTTTGGGTTGTGGGGGCGAAACCCACGCAGACACGGGGAGAATGTGCAAACTCCACACGGACAGTGACCCAGAGCCGGCATCGAACCTGGGACCTCAGCGCCATGGGGCAGCAATGCTAACCATTGTGTCACCATGCTGCCCTCAATTATTGTTATTATTATTATTCCCAGTGCATCAGAAGTCCGGTACTTTGGCAAGTGGGCATGATACGTATATACATTAAATACCTATCTTGCCCAGCTGTGAAGAAGTCATATGGACTGGAAATGTTAACTCTGTTTCTCTCTCCACAAACTCAGACCTGCAGAGTTTTTTCAGCATTTTATCTTTTATTACAGACTTCCAGCATCTGCCGTGTTTTGCTTTTATTACATATGTAGAAGCTTACTACATTAGCTGTCGGCCATGGCTCAGTGTAGCCCCTGAGTCAGAAGGTTATGGATTCAAGTCCTACTGCAGAACCTGAGCACAGCAAAATCTCGGCTGACATGCTGGTACAGTGCTGCAATGGTGCTATCTTTCAGATCAGATGTTAAATTAAAGCCCTTTCAGATGGGCTTATGTCTTCAATGGGAAATGCCAGAGAGCAGGTGTGTAGCCATCAGGATTCCTGCTCTTCTTCTCCCTCCTCCTCCACCTGGCTAATCCACAACATTTAACAAAATTGCTAACAGCTAATGCATGCGGTTCTCTGGCCTCTTTGCACTCTCGCTCAAGCGATACGAGGCCGGTGAATACTGGGAGAGGCAAAAAATGAGAACACACCAGGCGGCAAACAGTTTGCGATGCAACCGGCCCACTACAGTAGACAAAATCGGGATCTCGCCGTATCGTGGTGAGAAACCAATTATCACCACTTAAGCCCCATTTCGATAGAATTAACGAGAGCCACCCCATATCCAACTGCCTCCCCTCATTCAATGGCCTCACCAACCAGTGGTCACGCTATCGCCGATTAGTACTCCTTTTGAAAAACGTGAACCTGGCGGAAAGGCTTCTGTGGGGAGGTGAGTAGCCATCTTTGCTCACAGGCAAAGAGCCTGAGGGCACTGGACTTGCCACCCTGCTGCTCGGTGCGGTGTGGGGGACCCTCAGTTGGGGGTGGGGTTCTTCCGTAGGGGTGGGCTGCCATGGGAGGGTGGGGGGAGGTGCTGGGGGGGTGGCAACCACATGTGGCACCACCTTGCCAACCCCTGGATCGTGTGTACCCATTCCTGGAGCAATCATTGTTTCTGCCCCACTGGCCACCCATAACCCCCACCGACTGCTGAGGTCTCTGGCCGTGTGGATGAAGGCTATTGCTAATAGGAAATTGTCAATCATGGTTACGTGAGCACTTCACACAATCCAAGTGGATCCCTATAGGTGGGTGGGCCATGTAGCATGTGGGTGTCATTGCCTAGCACCCCAATCACACCTAGATGCCTGGACACTGTGCTTGAACACTGTGGGAGGCAGCACCATACACGCAGCAGCCAACATCCAGCTCTGGGGGCATGTCCACAGCCAGAGGGTGGGTAAGTGCTACGGGGAGGGGTGGGATGCCTGGAGAGATGGGCCAAGGGTTCAGAAGTCAGCATTGTGGAAGAAACTGACAGAGGCATCGTACTAGTTGTGCACAAAGGCGTTTATTGTGTTTTACATTCCCACCCTCCTGATGGTGCTGCCCCTCCCCCATCACCTGGCGCCCTCAGTGATCCTCTATGTCCTTTACCCGCCTAGCTCTACCGCTACGTCTAGGTGTGGCCCCAGGATGCATATCTGAAGTGAAGTCAGCCAGTTGCTTACCACATCCTGTGACCTTTGATGCCCCTGGCAGGCGTCCTCTGGGTGCTCTAAAGCTGGAAGGCCCTGGCTCACATTTCAGCGGCACATGCTCAGGCATACCGCCCTGTCCCGTGTGCTGGCAGCGAGACGCGGCCTCATCAGAGGAGTGAAACTCGGGGAAGCTGGTGGCCACTGTCGCCACTCCATGGGATGGGTCTGGGTTGGCAATCAGCACCCTCTCCTCCCACTCGGTGCCCATAGGGCCCTGGGGTTCACCGTGGGATGGAAGGACAGCGGATTCGAGCCCCGACTGCCCCTATGTCATCTGGCTCTGCCAGCCCTGGCCATTCCCCATGGTCCACACCATCGTGTCAACGCTCTCGGCAATCACTACTCACGTTTATCAGGAAGTGGGTGGTGGGGGAGGGGTCGGCATTAGTGTGTATGGAGGTGGCTTCATGTAAAGGCACCAGTTTGGGGGCATTCGTAACTGCGCCTCTGCCGTTCCCGCCGGCACGGTACTCCACCAGTCCAGTGGTGGTGGCGGCCCTGAGAGTTTGGGGCCAGTGGAGACGGCATGTGGGAGCAGAGGGAGCATCGGTCTGGGCCCCAATCTGTGATAATCACCGGTTTGCCCCGGGGAGTATGGACGGGAGGTTCCGGTTATGGCGGAGAGCAGGGATAGAGAGGATGGGGGATATGTTCATAGAGGGCAGCTTTCCGAGTATGAGGGCATTGGAGGAAAAGTTTGGGTTGGCGAGAGGAACAAATTCAGGTACCTGCAGGTGCGGGACTTCCTTCGTAAACAGGTGTCAACCTTCCTGCTCCTACCGCTAAGGGGGATTCAGGACAGGGTAGTTTCCAGAGGGTGGGTAGGAGAAGGGAGCGTCTCGGACATTTATAAGGAGCTTATGGGGTCGGAGGAGACGCAGACCGAGGAGCTGAAGCGCAAGTGGGAGGAGGAGCTGGGAGGTGAATTAGAGGTGAGATATGGGCAGACGCGTTGTGTAGAGTCAACACGTCCGCAACATGTGCCAGGCTCAGCCTGATACAATTCAAGGCCGTTCATTGGGCTCACATGACAGTGGCCCAGATGAGCAGATTCGTTGGGGTGGAAACAGGTGTGCAAAATGTGCAGGAGGACCAGTGAACCATGTCCCAGATGAGCAGATTCGTTGGGGTGGAAACAGGTGTGCAAAATGTGCAGGAGGACCAGTGAACCATGTCCACATGTTCTGGACATGTCCAAAGCTTAGGGGATTTTGGAGGGGTTTGCAGATGTCATGTCCACAGTGTTAAAAACAAGGGTGGCGCTGAGTTCAGAGGTGGCGATTTCCGGGGTGTCGGAAGACCCGGGAATCCAAGAGGAGAAAGAGGCAGACGTTCTGGCCTTTGCTTCCGTGGTAGCCCATAGACGGATACTATTAGCATGGAGGGACTCATAGCCCCCGAAGTCAGAGACCTGGCTATCGGATATGGCTAGCTTTCTCTGTTTGGAGAAAATCAAGTTCGCCTTGAGAGGGTCACTGTTAGGGTTCACCCGGAGGTGGCAACCGTTCGTCGACTTCTTTGCAGGGAATTAATCGTCAGCAGACGGGGGGTGGGGGGGGAGTAGTTTAGATTAGAGTAGGGGGTCAATAAGGGTGGGACCTGTATGAGAGGTAAATGGCTTTTCCATTATGTTTATGGTTTCACGTATATTGCTTATTTTGTTGTTACTATACCAAAAATACCTCAATAAAATGTTTATTACAAATCACTACTCACATTTGACAGGTCCTCCGGGTAGGGCCTGGTGGTTCCTCACATTTGCGTCGTTCGCCAGCCTCCGCATTGGTGACCGCTCTGTCCTCGTCCACCCCAGTCACCTCCAGGGCATGCTCCTCGTAGGTGGTAAGATCCTCATGTCTGGCACACCACTGCCCGTCTGGGCCCTCTCCCGGTGATTGTGGGAGAGCTTTTCCTGAGGAGATACAGAGGTGGCATGATTAACCCCATGCGTGGTTCAGTGGTGTCAGGGGGGATTGTGAAGGGAGGGTTGAAGGGGTAGGGGCTGGAGGCAGGGTTGGCAGAGAAGTCTGGGGGGGGGGATGTTGGTGTCTACTCATTCGTGCTGCCCGTGTAGGCCGTTGACCTCCTTCCTGCACTGGTGGTCAGTCCTGATTTCACTCCCGAGCTCACTGCTGCTGCCACCTCGTCCCAGGCGGCACTGGTTGCCCTATGGCCCACCATCCTGGACCTTTGGGGGAACAGGACTTCCCTCCTGGCCTCTGCAGCGTCTAGCAGCCTTCCCAGGTCAGCGTCCCCGAATCTTGTGGCTAGTCTCCTCGGCGCCACTGTTGCAAGCTGGCTGGGGCTGGCTGAGCAAGTGCAGCTTAAGTGCTGTTTGACCTTGATAGCGGGGGGCTGGCGAGCGTGGGGCCGGCGAATCAGCTGGCGAGCCTTGATTTGCGGCGAGAAGCCCGTGAGGCCTCATTAAGTGGACCAATTAACGTTGAATAGTGTGGCCGGCCTCGCTGGGCCGAGCACCGGGATGCTCATGGCAATTCCCACTCGCTACCACACGTGGAAATCTTTCTCGAGCATCGTTCTGGAGCAGAAACTGCGCAAGCTGTAATCAGGTAAGCAATTAAAATGACTTGCATGTCTCAATGACTTCATCAGGATACGACACTGCCATTTTGATTAGGACCCTGATCCCCTAGGGTGGGTGGCCTTCTTGTACCTGAGGATAGATTAACTAAAAATGGCTTGGCAGTGTGATGGGCCATGCCAGACATTTTTCAAACCATTGGCCAACACATTCCTACCAGGCTGATGTGTGAGATGAAGTTAAAATCCACCTTTTTGTGTCTGCACACTGCGTTGGGATCCTGAAAATTAGGCTGGAATTTTGTGGAAGTGGTAATGGTACTACCACTGGGGCCAAAAGCCAGGGGCAACCTCAACCTTTTGCGGAAAGAATTGGCTGCCACTGGGGTTGCCATCCCTATTGCCCCTTACCCCTGATTGCTGCTGGCCCAATCAGAGGAGAGAACCTCAGCAGTACCATCACATGCAGTGGCCACTGCTATGGCTGTACCAGGAGCATGAGGATGCGTCAAGGGCCCTGCACAAAGAAGCCCCCTCACTTCCAAAGCCCCCCCCCCATCCCACATGTACCTTCCAGTGCCATTTTTCCAACCTTTCTTCTCAATGTGTTCCAAAGGGGCTAGTAAAATTTAGCCCTGCATGTAAGAGAATTTTACACTGCCAATTCTGATTGATCCCCTTGGGAGTTACAATGTAATTTAAATGGGCAGTTGACTTGGGGCCTTTTCACAGAAGGTACAAATGTGTTAATTGCAGCATACTTGCAGTATAACTGGAGCATTCAGAGGTGGAGTCATTTGCATAGCAAAGGATATGCAAAGGGTGGGAATATTCCAGAAACGCAGCATTAGAACAGTTGTAAGCAGGGGGTGGAGACAAGTCATCAGTTTGCAAAAGTGAGGGCTGCCAACAAAAGCAATGGCATTTGTTTTGGTTTTGTTTTAAATGCAAAATTGCCCTGGATCTTGCCTCAAGACCTCCAGCGGGGCCCAAGGAACAGATGCTCCCATAGTACAGGTCAATGAAATTAAAACAATGATTTAACTGCATCATCCTTTACATGAAATGAAACTGTCACAAGGGGATTATAAACAGAGGGATTTGTTGCATCGACTACCACAACTTGCATTTACTTAGCACCTTTAATGTAATAAAATCTCCCAAGACATTTCACAGATGCGTAATAAGGCAAAGAAAATCGGCATTGTGACAAAGAAAGAGGCATTAAGACTGGTGACTAAAAGTTTGATCAGCGAGGTGGGTTTTAAACAGCATCTCAAAGGAGGGATGAGAAGTGGGGAGGCGGGAAGGTTTGTGATTCCAGAACTTAGAGCCTCGACTGCAAATCACACAGCCATCATTGGTGGTGAAGGCAGGGGGCTATGCGGCGGGGAGAGCGGGTAGTTGAGACACCAGAGTGCAGAGTTCTTGGGGAGTTGTAGGGCTTGAGGAAGTTACAGAGATAGTGGACATGTATACACACTTCCCGTTAGATCCCTACTGGGTCTGCTTCTGGTCAGTTCCTTACTGGCCGAACTTTTATACATTGCTAAATGGAATTTCCCCAACCTTTCAGCAGGGGAGCTCATATTCCACGAGAACCACACGATTTTCACCCCGTAAGGCCCGTGTGGGTTATTACACCTGGATTTGAACATGAGGATATAAATTTTAAAACTGGCGCAGACTGGTGGAGCAGGAATATTTTCCCCCATGTTGCAACTTTGCAGTCAACTGAAAACTGTAATTTTATATCAAGACTTTCTAAAAGGGTGGCATGGTGGCTAGCACTGCTGCCTCACGGCGCCAAGGACCCGGGTTTGATCCCGTTCCCGGGTCACGGTCCGTGTGGAGTTTGCACATTCTCTCCGTGTCTTAAAACATTTTTTTTTTGTATATTTAGAGTATATAATTCATTTTTTCCAATTAAGGGGCAATTTAGAGTGGCCAATCCGCCTAGCCTGCACATCTTTGGGTTGTGGGGACAAAACCCACACAAACACGGGGAGAATGCGCAAACTCCACACGGAGAGTGACCCAGAGCTGGGATCGAACCTGGGACCTCAGCGCCATGAGGTTGCAGGGCTAACCCACTGTACCACCGTGCTGCCCTGTCTTTTTAAAATTAAAATAATTAAATTTAGAGTACCCAATTCATTTTTTCCAATTAAGGGGCAATTTGGCGTGTCCAATCCACCTCCCCTGCACATCTTTGTGTTGTGGGGGCGAAACTCACGCAAACTCCACACGGACAGTGAAATAGAGCCAGGATCAAATCTGGGACCTGGCGCCGTGAGACTTCAGTGCTAACCACTGTGCCACCGTACTGCCCTTCTCTCCGTGTCTGTGTGGTTCTCACCCCTAAACCCAAAGATGTGCAGGTTAGATGAATTGGCCACGCTAAATTGCCCCTTAATTGGAAAGAACAAATGCGTACTTGAAACTTTAAAAAAGCTGTTTTTAAAATAGTTGGTAGAAAATTGATGCAAATTCCAATTAATGACGAGAATGCAAATCGAAAGAACCCAGGTTCGATCCCGGCCCTGGGTCACTGTCTGTGGGAGTTTGCACATTCTCCCCGTGTCTGCATGGGTTTCACCCCCACAACCCAAAGATTTGCAGGTTAGGTGGATTGGCCACGTTAAATTGCCCCTGAATTTAAAACAAAAAATTGGGTACTCTAAATTTTAAAAAAAGAGAATGAAAATCCAATATAGTTTTCTGATTTCACCTTGACTGTATAATAAGAGCCTCACCTTGGAGTCAGAAGGTTGTAGATTCACACCCCACACCATATACTAGATTGTTGCATTCATGTGTTGTAAGAGGTGTTATTTGCTTGAGATTTGAAAGTCTCATGCTGTCTGGCTGCCCAGTGCTCAGGCCCATGTAAAAGATCCCACAGATCTTTAAACAGATTATCTGCTATTTCTTTGTTGTTTGTGGGACCTTGCTGACTGCAAAAAGAGATCCTCATTTTCTGATATAACAACAGTGACTATGCAATAAATAAACTATGCAAAAGCAATAAATTTACTGTAATGCACTTTCGGAACTAAATTTGTCTCTTTGATGCCATTGTTTAGGTGCACCATGCTAATTTAATGCTTGAAAATGAGGCCTAAGATGCATCCACTTCGGACGGGATGTGCAGCACACCATCTTAGTAAGGGGGTTTATATGCTCACATTTTAGAGATCTCTTGTCGCATGCAGAGTGGTCAGATTATAATGCGACCAGTGTGTCATGATATCCACATTAACATATCATGATGCAATCACACACACACACTGATGGACAGGTAGTTGGACCAATCAACACACACACAACATCGCAGCCAATCACCAGAGAGAGCACACACACTATAAAACAGGGAACACCACAGTTCCTGCTGATTTCTACCAGGAAATAGCTCAGAGCACAGAGCTCACAGCGTGCCACTCAGACATACACCATGTGCCTCACCAGGATAGTGCAAAGGCTGGGTCCACAGGTTAGCTGGTGACGTACGAACCACAGCCAGAAGTTAATAGTTATTATTGTACAGAACAATAAAACAGAGTTGTACCATCTACAACCGTGTTGGTTCCTTTGTGTATCGGAACACCCAACACGACATGATACCAGGCCTGAAAACTCGCCAGCGTCTGTGAGACCTACCTGCACCTCTTCAGAAACCCGCCATCCTGCACCATGGAAACCATCAGCCCGCCGCAGCCGCTCCGGATAGCTGGAAATCTTGGCGTCAACTGGAAGCTGTTTAAACAGCGCTTCCAACTCTTCTTAGAAGCCACAGACAGGGAGAACGCATCAGACACCAGGAAGATCGCCCTCCTCCTCTCCATGGCAGGGCAACATGCCTTCCACATCTACAACTCCCTGGCATTCGCGGAAGGCGAGGACAAGATGAAATACAAGACAGTCCTTCTAAAATTTGAGGAACACTTCAGCGTGGAAGTTAATGAGAACTTCGAGAGGTACCTCTTCCAGCAGCACCTGCAGGGTAAGGATGAGCCTTTTCAATCTTATTTGACACACCTCCGTATCCTCACGCAGTCCTGCGGCTATGAGGCCACCTCCGACTCCATGATTCGGGATCAGATAGTTCTTGGGGTCACCTCGGACACCCTACGCCAGCAGCTCCTCAAAATAAAGCGCCTCACCCAAGCCACCGCCATCGAGACCTGCGTCCTCCACGAAAACGCGACCAGCCGGTACTCCCAAATCCAGGCGGCCGAATCGGCACGGCAGGGGTCCTACGAGGCCGAGCTGGTCCAGTCGATCGAGTTCCTCCCGACCTGCGGCCCGGACAAGGGCGGCCATTTCGCGCGCTTTCCGAGGCCTCCCGCACTTGTACGTGCCAAAAGAGGGGACGTCGACGCAGAGGGACGGGATGCGCAGGCGCGCTCTACGCAGGACCGCACCACGCATGCGTGGTGGCGCAACGAACGTCATGACGTCATGACGTGCGGCAACTGTGGATCCGCACACTTAAAGCGGCAATGTCCGGCCAAAGCGTGACAATGCCTCCGCTGTGGCAGGATGGGCCACTATGCTGCCTGCTGTCGAGAGCTAAACCGGCCAACCCTCCACAATTCCGCCAGCCTCGCAGGGACGTGCGGGCCATTCAGCCCCCCTACACTGAGTCATACACTGACGACATGCAGGCTGGGGATACCGACGACCTGGAACCCTTCCACGTTGCGGTAATAAACAAGAACCGGATGTCCCCAAGTCGGACCCACCAGCCGATGCCAGTGCACAGCATTGATCCGGGTGATGAATGGTGTGCCACCCTAACGGTCAACCGATCACCAATCACATTCCGCTTGGACACTGGTGCCTCCGCCAATCTCCTTGCATGGTCAGCCTTCCACACCTTGAAGGTTAAACCACCGATTCTGCCATCTCACTGTCAGCTGGTTGACTATAACGGAAACGTTATCCCAGCCATGGGGTCCTGCCAGCTCGAGGTTACACACAATTCACATACAGCCACACTGTCTTTTGAGATAGTTGGATCCTCAAAGGACTCTCTGTTAGGCGCACAGGCGTGCAAGATCCTCCACCTCATTCAGCGGGTACACACTCTGTCTCCAGAAGACACGTCCGATTTCCCGGATGCAGACTTTAGGGCGCAGCTCCACTCACTCCTCGCCCACAACCAAGAGGTTTTCGAGGGCATGGGCACACTGCCTGACACATACAGAATACGGCTCAAACTGGACGCCACCCCAGTCATCCACGCACCTCGTAGAGTCCCAGCACCACTCAAGGACCACCTCAAGCAGCAGCTGCAGGACCTGCAGGACCAAGGAGTGCTTTGCCGGGTCACGGAGCCAACGCCATGGGTCAGCTCCATGGTGTGTGTAAAAAAGCCCTCCGGCGAGCTCCGTATCTGACCCAAAAGACCTGAACAACAACATCATTAGGGAACATTACCCCATACCCAAACGGGAAGAAATCACGAGCGAAATGGCCCGGGCAAAAATATTCACAAAGCTTGATGCCTCAAAGGGTTTTTGGCAGATTCAACTGGATCAGTCCAGCAGGAAGCTGTGCACTTTCAACACTCCATTTGGCAAATACTGCTACAATAGGATGCAGTTTGGCATCATCTCAGCATCCGAGGTGTTCCATCGCATCATGGAACAGATGATGGAGGGCATCGAAGGGATACGCGTCTATGTTGACGACCTTATCATCTGGTCCCCCACACCACAGGAGCACATCAGTCGTCTCCAGCGTGTCTTTGCACGGATACGAGATCAGGACCTGCGCCTCAACCGAGCCAAGTGCTTTTTTGGCCAAACTGAGCTAAAGTTTCTGGGGGACCACATATCCCGGTCAGGGGTGAGGCCGGATGCCGACAAAGTGGCAGCCATCGCAGCCATGCCGCAGCCAGCAGACAAGAAGGTAGTGTTACGCCTTCTCGGGATGGTCAACTTCCTGGGGAAGTTTATTCCTAACCTTGCTTCGCACACAACGGCTCTTCGCCACCTGGTCAAAAAGACAACGGAATTCCAGTGGCTGCCCGCACACCAGAAGGAATGGGAGGAGCTCAAGATCAAGCTCACCACCGCCCCGGTATTGGCGTTCTTCGACACTACTCGGGACACAAAGATCTCGACTGATGCCAGCCAGTCCGGCATTGGGGCGGTACTCCTGCAACGGGACGACACTGCATCATGGGCCCCGGTCGCCTATGCCTCGCGGGCCATGACCCCCACAGAATAGCGCTATGCGCAGATTGAAAAGGAGTGCCTAGGTTTGTTGACCGGCATCGACAAATTCCACGACTATGTGTATGGTCTTCCGCAATTCACTGTGGAGACCGACCATCGCCCCCTGGTCGGTATCATTCAGAAGGACCTCAACGATATGACCCCTCGCCTCCAGCGCATTCTGCTCAAGCTCCGGAGGTACGACTTCCAACTTGTCTACACCCTGGGAAAGGACCTCATCATCGCGGATGCCCTGTCCAGAGCAGTGAGCACACCGCCCGAATCGGAGGGGTTCGTTTGTCAGGTCGACGCACAAGTAGCCTTCACATCGGCCAATCTGCCGGCTACTGACACACGGCTGGCTCACATTCGCCGTGAGACTGCGGCTGACCCTCTTCTGCAGCGTGTAATGCACCACATGACGGAAGGGTGGCTCCAGGGGCAGTGCCCATAATTCTACAATGTCTGGGATGACTTGGCCGTCATTGATGGTGTCCTCCTAAAGTTGGACCAGATTGTGATCCCGCACAGCATGCACCGGCTCGTCCTCGAACAACTGCACGAAGGCATCTCGGAGTTGAAAAGTGCAGGCGGAGGGCCCAAGAGGCTGTGTACTGGCCGGGCAGCAGCGACGACATCGCCAACATGGTGCTCAACTGCCCCACCTGCCAAAGGTTTCAGCCGGCGCAACCCCCTGAGACACTTTAGCCCCATGAGTTGGTCACTACGTCATTATAATTGACTATTTTTCTAATTATCCGGAGGTCATACGCCTGCACGACATGACATCATCAGCTTCGCTCGCCATGGAATTCCGCTCACCGTCATGTCTGACAACGGGCCCTGTTTTGCAAGCCAAGAATGGTCTTCTATTGCCGCTTCCTACAACTTCACACACGTGACGTCCAGCCCTTTGCATCCCCAGTCGAATGGCAAGGCGGAAAAGGGCGTCCATATTGTGAAGCGGCTCCTCTGCAAGGCAGCTGATGCCGGATCTGACTTCTGTTTAGCCCTGCTGGCATATCTCTCGGCCCCACTGTCCACGGGCCTCTCACCAGCCCAGCTATTGATGGGTCGCACCCTCAGGACCACTGTGCCGTCCGTTCATGTTCCTGAACCCGACCATGTTCCAGTTCTGAAAAGGATGCAACAGCAGCGTGCTCCGCAGAAGGTGGCACATGACGCTTGGGCAACTGATCTTCCTGCCCTGGCGCCTGGAGACAACGTCCGCATACACCTACCGGAGGGTGACTGGTCGGCAACCGCCAACGTTCTCCATCGCGTGGCTCCCTGCTCGTTCCTGGTTCGCATGCCTGATGGCTCCATTCGCCGGTGTAATCGGCGAGCCCTTCGGCTGCTTCCGCACTCGCTATGAGATCATGCACCGGTGCCACGCCCTCCTGTTGTCCCTGATGTCGACTTCATTGAGCTTCCTGCCACTCTGCCTATTCCTCTCTCGCCCGTGGCCAGGCCCATTCCTCAGCCGGTGCATCCTGACCCACCCTTGAGGCGGTCAACCCGAATTTGTCGCCCACCTGATAGACTGGACTTATGAGCCTGTTTAGCACATTGGACTAATTGAATATTTTTGCAGCGCTGTTAACGTGTTTCTTTCTTGTCGTTCCAGAAGTTCTTTTTCGATGTTTGCTTATTGCACTTGTTTTGTTTGTGGTACAACCTCGTTGCTCTGTTGCACCTGACACCTTCCTCTGTATATAGTTTAGCCTCATGTACATGTTGTAAATATTGCACACACATACTCAGATGCACTCAGTACACACCAATATTTATTAACATGTAGGCACATATCCTTGTGAAAAGGGGGGATGTCATGATATCCACATGAACATATTATGGTGCAATCACACTCACACACTGATGGACAGGTAGTTGGACCAACCAACACACAGCATCGCAGTCAATCACCAGTGAGAGCACACGCACTATAA
Source organism: Scyliorhinus torazame (assembly GCF_047496885.1). Classification (NCBI taxonomy): domain Eukaryota; kingdom Metazoa; phylum Chordata; class Chondrichthyes; order Carcharhiniformes; family Scyliorhinidae; genus Scyliorhinus; species Scyliorhinus torazame. Next base: position 261,808,296 of record NC_092712.1, read on the forward strand.
AACAGGGAACACCACAGTTCCCGCTCATTCTACCAGGAGATAGCTCAGAGCACAGAGCTCACAGCGTGCCACTCAGATATACACCATGTGCTGAGTGCCTCACCAAGATAGTGCTAGGGCTGGGTCCACAGGTTAGCTGGTGAAGTACGAACCACAGCCAGAAGTTAATAGTTATTATTGTACAGAATAATAAAACAGAGTTGTACCATCTACAACCGTGTTGGTTCGTTTGTGTATCGGAACACCCAACACGACACAGTGTGCGATGCTGACTTGGTGCCAGTGCTGCCATTGTCAATCTCCACACTCTAGCCTACGACAGCTGAACACGATGGGCTGGATTCTCTGTCGGCGAGATCCCGAGATCCTTTGTTTCACTAGCAAGGCACTCATGCCCGCGGATTTCCCGACGGCTTGGGGTGCCCACAATGGGAAACCCCATTGGCTGGCTGCCGGGACGGAGAATCTCATTGCCGGTGTGGGAGCGCCGCACCAGGAAACGGGTGTGTTGGGACGGAGAATCCCGCCCGATGTTTTTTTTAAAGAAATTTACAGCATCCAACTCTTTTATTCCCAATTAGGGGCAATTTAGTGTGACCAATTCACCTACCAAGTACTTCTTTTTTGGGTTGTGGGATAAGACCCACGCAGATCGAGGAGAATGTGCAAACTCCATACGGACAGTGACCCGGGGCCGGGATCGAACCCGGGTCCACAGCGTCGTGAGGCAGTTGTGCTAACCATTGTGACAGAGTGCTGCCCACTGCTGAACATGATGTTAAACAGAATGCTGAACTTCCCATCAGCATTCTTAAAGGAATCACAAACTGCTCACAGGTGAGATGCTGGATTAATTATTCTGGCTGTTGGGTCAATTGTATGAATTTTTGGAGGGTTTCCTATTCTTTGGTTAACTTGTTAGTGCTTAGCATGGAGTGGTCTGCTTGCTTGCTGAAATGATTAATTTTGTCATTTGAAAATTTGTGCGGGAACAAGTTGCTTCCAGGCATTGGTGGCTCTGATTGGCCTTCCTCTTGCAATTGAGCAATGCTAGGACGATAAAGAGAGATCAATCAGAACAGGGAAATCTGCTCGAAGAGGGAGGATTGGGAGGGGGCTCTCAGTGAGAGGTCATTTACTTTGGGGGTCCTTGCAAAGCATTCCCTAACCTCAACTTTGAGGAAGACCTGAGACATCTTTGTTACACTGGAGAGGTTGTACCTAAATCCGCCAACTCTGCTGTAGCCACAACTGAAAATTCGGGTAAGAACTACATTGCTTGTGTCTGCCAATTTATCTGTTAACATTGAAAAAAATAAAGTTAGAGTACCCAATTCATTTTTTCCAATTAAGGGGCAATTTAGCATGGCCAATCCGCCTACCCTGCACATCTTTGTGTTGTGGGGGCGAAACCCACGCAAACACGGGGAGAACGTGCAAACTCCACACAGACAGTGACCCAGATCCGGGATTGAACCTGGGACTTAGGCGCCGTAAGGCAGCAGTGCTAACCACTGCACCATCGTGCTGCCGTCTCTTAATTTTTAGACATCTAATCTCCCTCCAAGCTGCTACTTGGGAAATAAGCAACATTTCATAGTTTGGAGCTTAAGGCTGAGGCTGTCTATAAACAGAGATGATGTGGAGATGCCGGCATTGGACTGGGGTGAGCACAGTAAGAAGTCTTACAACACCAGGTTAAAGTCCAACAGGTTTGTTTCAATGTCACTAGCTTTCGGAGCGCTGCTCCTTCCTCAGGTGAATGAAGGGGTATGTTCCAGAAACATATATATAGACAGATTCAAAGATGCCAGACAATGCTTGGAATACGAGCATTAGCAGGTGATTAATCTTTACAGATCCAGAGATCCAGGTTAAAGAGGTGTGAATTGTGTCAAGCCAGTACAGTTGGTAGGATTTTGCAGGCCAGATGGTGGGGGATGAATGTAATGCGACATGAATCCCAGGTCCCGGTTGAGGCCGCACTCATGTGTGCGGAACTTGGCTATAAGTTTCTGCTTGGCGACTCTGCGTTGTCGCGTGTCCTGAAGGCCGCCTTGCAGAACGCTTACCCAGAGATCAGAGGCTGAATGCCCTTGACTGCTGAAGTGTTCCCCGACTGGAAGGGAACATTCCTGCCTGGTGATTGTCGCGCGATGTCTGTTAATTCGTTGTTGCAGCGTCTGCATGGTCTCGCCAATGTACCACGCTTCGGGACATCCTTTCCTGCAGCGTATGAGGTAGACAACGTTGGCCGGGTTGCACGAGTATGTACCGCGTACCTGGTGGGTGGGGTTCTCACGTGTAATGATGGTATCCATGTCGATGATCTGGCACGTCTTGCAGAGATTGCCATGGCAGGGTTGTCTGGTGTCGTGGTCACTGTTCTGTTGCGTGGTTGTTTGAAGGCAAGGAGTGGGGATGTGGGGATGACCTTGGCAAGATGTTCATCTTCATCGATGACGTGTTGAAGGCTGTGAAGAAGATGACGTAGTTTCTCCGCTCCGGGGAAGTACTGGACGACGAAGGGTATTCTGTCGGTTGTGTCCCATGTTTGTCTTCTGAGGAGGTCGGTGCGTTTTATTGCTGTGGCGCGTTGGAACTGTCGATCGATGAGTCGAGCGCCATATCCTGTTCGTACGAGGGCATCTTTCAATGACTGTAGATGTCTGTTACGCTCCTCATCGTCTGAACCGGGACCTGGGATTCATGTTGCATTACATTCATCCCCCACCATCTGGCCTGCAAAATCCTACCAACTGTCCTACCAATAGTAAGACTTCTTATTATAAACAGAGCGGCAGCATCATCTCATTGCCTCTTGCTACGGGCAAGCACAGTTAGTACGAGGGTTCGCACTAATGGTGGACTTGCTGATGTGCAGGGTGCCACTAACTGCAGGCACATTGTCTTGTGAAATCAGCCGTTGTTATGAACCGTAAGGAATTTCATTCCCTCGATGCGCAGTTGGTATGTGACCATAGCTAGCTCATCATGCTGGTGGACATCCTTTGACCTGGCTGTGTTGTTATTCCTTTATTCTGCGGTTGTCTTCTGTGCCGACTGCACTTGAACCCCCACGGCAAGTCAAGGGCTGGCTACTGGGAGATTAAAGGAGGAGGAAGTGCAACAGGAAGTGAAGGAAGAGAAAGAGGAAGGAAGGTTCCAACATACATAGCCCATTTTGAGATGATGAAATAATTAATGAGCAACATCTGTTACTGCTGTCATACCTTCCCACTCAACAATATTCTCACCTATCATTCCTTTATCACTGACCGTCACATCATGCTCTCTGACAAAACAAAAATTTTTTAAAAGTCAGAAAATGCACTTTACAATCTAAATGTATAAATTTAATCACAATATAATGGATACAAAATTAAGCATTCCTGTGCATTCCCTCAGTGGCTACTGTCCGCATTGCTTTGCATTCCCTGTTGTTCTTTTGTAAAATAAATTTAGAGTGCCCAATTCTTGTTTTCCCAATTAAGTGACAATTTTGTGTGGCCAAGGGTGGCACGGTAGCACGGTGGTTAGCACTGCTGGCTCACAGCGCTGAGGACCCGGATTCAATCCAGGCCCCAGGTCACTGGCTGTGTGGAGTTTCCCCCATGTTTGCATGGGTCTCACCCCCACAACCCAAAAGATGCCCTGCACATGGAGGAGGAGGACACCTGCCCCCAATGGCTGTGAGGTTCACTGAAGCATTGCCAGAGTGCTAGGCTGGCAGTGTTAAGATGCCCGTGCACCAGCTTACCTGTACAAATGATCAGGGCTGGGGTGCCCTGCCCTTAAGAGGTGGGGCAAGGTGGGCTTGAAGACCACCTAAGAAGTAAGTTGGGGCAGTGGGGGGGTTCGGAGGCCGGGGTAGGGTGTACGAGGTATCGGGATATCAGGTGGTATTTAAAAATGGTGCCCTAATCTCTTACGTGAAGTAAGTGCGGCCTCAGTGAGGAGAAAATGACAAGAGTCCCGTTTAATAGCGGGGTCATTCTTGGAGAAACACCACGCTCTATGCACCCAAAACGGAACTCTGTTTTTTGGCGTTAAATCACGCCCCAAGTGTCATTGTGGGTGAGTTTGGCGGGATGTTTCATGCTGGCTGCGATGCTGAGATCACGCCCTGTACTCACCCGCACTTAGTGCAAAACATCAGTCCCTACAAGAATCTCTCCATGCCTGGATCCTTCACTGTCTGATTCACCTGACTCACACCTTAGCTGCTCCCCGCTAACAAGGGGGAGCAGCTTTTAAATGTTCCCTCAGCACTCACTCCCAGTCAACACACAAGCGTGGCAGCATGGAGACCTGCTCCTCGCTTTGGCGATGCTGAGCTGGCCAGGCTTCTCAATGCTGTGGATGAGCAGCAGGGCACCCTGTTCCCCAGAGGGGGTTGGAGGACCAGCAGCAGGGTCAGCCTGGAGACAGTGGCAGCTGCAGTGAGTGTGGGCAGCATGACCAGGAGGACCGCCGCCCAATGTAGGAAGAAGTTGAGCATCCTCCACCGAGATGCAAGGGGAAGTTACCCCCTCTCTCATGGCCTCAGTCCCACCTGCCACCCTTCAAATTCCCAAACCCCCTCCCGCAATCCACTGGCTGACACCTTGCACCCTCCCAGCTTCTAATCTTCAAGCTTGTTTCTCAGAACCCCTGGCAACCACCAGCACAGCCCCTTAATGTCTAGGTGCGGTGCCCACACATGCCACCTACAATAGACCCCCTGATCCATCAAGCGTGTGGTTCACAATGCTGTCTCTTTTTAAAAAAATTTAGAGTACACAATTCATTTTTTTTTCCAATTAAGGGGCAATTTAGCGTGGCCAATCCACCTAGCCTGCACATAGAACATAGAACATAGAACATAGAACAATACAGCGCAGTACAGGCCCTTCGGCCCACGATGTTGCACAGAAACAAAAGCCATCTAACCTACACTATGCCATTATCATCCATATGTTTATCCAATAAACTTTTAAATGCCCTCAAGGTTGGCGAGTTCACTACTGCAGCAGGTAGGGCATTCCACGGCCTCACTACTCTTTGCGTAAAGAACCTACCTCTGACCTCTGTCCTATATCTATTACCCCTCAGTTTAAAGCTATGTTCCCTCGTGCCAGCCATTTCCATCCGCGGGAGAAGGCTCTCACTGTCCACCCTATCCAACCCCCTGATCATTTTGTATGCCTCTATTAAGTCTCCTCTTAACCTTCTTCTCTCCAACGAAAACAACCTCAAGTCCATCAGCCTTTCCTCATAAGATTTTCCCTCCATACCAGGCAACATCCTGGTAAATCTACTCTGCACCCGCTCCAAAGCCTCCACGTCCTTCCTATAATGCGGTGACCAGAGCTGTACGCAATACTCCAAATGCGGCCGTACCAGAGTTCTGTACAGCTGCAACATGACCTCCTGACTCCGGAACTCAATCCCTCTACCAATAAAGGCCAACACTCCATAGGCCTTCTTCACAACCCTATCAACCTGGGTGGCAACTTTCAGGGATCTATGTACATGGACACCTAGATCACTCTGCTCATCCACACTTTCAAGAACTTTACCATTAGCCAAATATTCCGCATTCCTGTTATTCCTTCCAAAGTGAATCACCTCACACTTCTCTACATTAAACTCCATTTGCCACCTCTCAGCCCAGCTCTGCAGCTTATCTATATCTCTCTGTAACCTGCAACATCCTTCCACACTATCGACAACACCACCGACTTTAGTATCGTCTGCAAATTTACTCACCCACCCTTCTGCGCCTTCCTCCAGGTCATTGATAAAAATGACAAACAGCAACGGCCCCAGAACAGATCCTTGTGGTACTCCACTTGTGACTGAACTCCATTCTGAACATTTCCCATCAACCACCACCCTCTGTCTTCTTTCAGCTAGCCAATTTCTGATCCACATCTCTAAATCACCCTCAATCCCCAACCTCCGTATTTTCTGCAATAGCCTACCGTGGGGAACCTTATCAAACGCTTTGCTGAAATCCATATACACCACATCAACTGCTCTACCCTCGTCTACCTGTTCAGTCACCTTCTCAAAGAGCTCGATAAGGTTTGTGAGGCATGACCTACTCTTCACAAAGCCATGCTGACTATCCCTGATCATATTATTCCTATCTAGATGATTATAAATCTTGTCTCTTATAAACCCCTCCAAGACTTTACCCACTACAGACGTGAGGCTCACCGGTCTATAGTTGCCGGGGTTGTCTCTGCTCCCCTTTTTGAACAAAGGGACAACATTTGCTGTCCTCCAGTCCTGTGGCACTATTCCTGTAGCCAATGATGACATAAAAATCAAAGCCAAAGGTTCAGCAATCTCTTCCCTGGCCTCCCAGAGAATCCTAGGATAAATCCCATCAGGTCCCGGGGACTTATCTATTTTCAGCCTGTCCAGAATTGCCAACACCTCTTCCCTACGTACCTCAATGCCATCTATTCTATTAGCCTGGGGCTCAGCATTCTCCTCCACAACATTATCTTTTTCCTGAGTGAATACTGACGAAAAATATTCATTTAGTATCTCGCCTATCTCTTCAGACTCCACACACAATTTCCCATCCCTGTCCTTGACTGGTCCTACTCTTTCCCTAGTCATTCGCTTATTCCTGACATACCTTTGGGTTGTGGGGGCGAAACCCTCGCAAACACGGGGAGAATGTGCAAACACCACACGGACAGTGACCCAGAGCCGGGAACGAACATAGGACGTCGGCGCCGTGATGCAGCTGTGCTAACCACTGCGCCACCGTGCTGCCCAATTTGAATGCTTTTTAAATATGCTTGATACATAGAGGTCCTGTGCTGACAATAGGGAAATGTGATCTGCTATGCGTACATCATACTAGCCTCTGATAAAATGGCTGTGTCTTTTCCGGAGGGGTTAGAATGTAGTCTCTGGCCCTGCTCCAATTAACAGGAATGCCAAGAAGAGAGACAGGTGCGGCAGCCAGTTGGAGAGTCAGGTGCAGAGGTCAGATGGGGAGTCAGGTGCAAAGGTCAGATGGAGAGTCAGGTGCAGAGGTCAAATGGAGAGTCAGGTGCAGAGGTCAGATGGAGAGTCAGGCGCAAAGGTCAGTTGGAGAGTCAAGCACAAAGGTCAGTTGGAGAGTCAGGTGCAGAGGTCAGATGGAGAGTCAGGTTCAGGCGTCAGATGGACAGTCAGGTGCAGAGGTCAGATGGAGAGTCAGGCGCAAAGGTCAGATGGAGAGTCAGGTTCAGATGTCAGTTGGAGAGTCAGGTGCAGAGGTCAGGTGGAGAGTTAGGTGCAGAGGTCAGATGGAGAGTCAGGTGCAGAGGTCAGATGGAGAGTCAGATACAAAGGTCAGATGGAGAGTCAGGTTCAGACATCAGATGGAGAGTCAGGCGCAAAGGTCAGATGGAGAGTCGGGTACAGAGGTCAGTTGGAGAGTCAGGTGCCGAGGTCAGATGGAGAGTCAGGTGCAGAGGTCAGATGGAGAGTCAGGTGCAGAGGTCAGATGGAGAGTCAGGTGCAGAGGTCAGATGGAGAGTCAGGTGCAGAGGTCAGATGGAGAGTCAGGTGCAGATGTCAGATGGGGAGTCAGGTGCAGAGGTCAGACGGAAAGTCAGGTGCTGAGGCCAGTGTGTCTGATTCACAAGGATTTGCTGGGTTTTTGAAAAATCAGGCGTTGGTTAATTGCCATGCCTGATTTTCTGATCAGCACACACCCATTGAGTAGAATCCATTGCGGAAACAGAGTTATAGAAAGTTCATCCATATGTGCTGAAGCTTTAGCCAACAAAATGGAATATTTTGGGCTAAGCAGAGACGTGTAATTTGATAGTCCCACATAGAGATGCCAAACCATAAGGTGTTTCTTATGACGATGTGTTCACTGAAGCACAATAGTGCAAGCTGGGAGAGCTGCTGCCAAGGTTCCCTGATGTGATCTTGGCGCAGGAGACCTAAACCATCGAGGAGGGAAATCATGGCTATCAGAAGTGTAGCTACAAAAGATGCAAAACAGAGAATGAGGGACAAATGAAACTTTGAGCAAAAATCAATCGCTGTACTGCTGATTTAGATTTAATTATGACTTTCTTTTGGACCAATTTGGATAATTTGGAATCAGATACAACTGACCTTGCAATAAAAGGGCAAAACGTAATACTAATGCACAGTAGGAAATGTTGTCACTCATATTTTGACACACACAATGCCACATTGACAGTCAAATACCAAAGTTGGTTGTGTCACCATGTTAGACCAATTACTGATAGCAGAAGGCAGACTTTGAATGGCAGAGGTTTTGGTGCTGGGCAGGTATTTAAACTTCTCATTGGTAAGTTAATTTCTTTTATTTTGAGTTGGTATATGTGAAGTACAGTTTTGCAACAGGATACAAACTGGTTTTTATTTTGATGTTTTTCTCTACAACAAAGATTTCCAACTTTCTCTTTTCCTGAAGGTCAATGACAGTTCTTTCCAGGACTTTGCTCAAGTGGGAGTTCTTCTTGTTTGATTCTGACCAGTATATGTCAGAAGGCTATTTGAGCTGCCAGAACTGAGCCTGCTGTTGTCATACAAAGAAAGAACTTCCAGAGACTCTACTCCACCATTGGCGACTATACCTTCAGTTGTCTAGTCCCTTAGCTCAGGAATTCCTTCCCCAAAGCGTTTCTTCCTCTTCCTCTGCTAATATCTCCTTGCATGGCTCAGTGTCAAATTGTATCCGGCAACGATCCTCTGAGGCACCTTGAGACATTTTACTGTATAAATGCAAGTTTTTGTTTCTGTTCATTTATGCCCTGAGGATGTTGTAAAGCACTTCACATATCAACAAAGTGCTGATTAAGTGTAGTCACTGTTGCTAAGTAAGCACATGCAGCACCAGTTTACACTCAATAAGATTCCACAAACAACAAACGAACAATGACCAGCTAATCTATGGGCAGAATGTTGTGACCCCCCCCTTCCCGCTAACCAGTTTGTAGGTGGGGGTGAATGTAAAAAAATGTTGTTGCCTTCCCGCCAGACTCCCGCCCTCCTCAACCTCTCTGCTATTTTACATGGGACGCCTGCCCTTGCGCCAATTTAGGACCTTAATGGCCTGCTAAAGGCCATTTGCCACCCAGCCTTAATTTTCAGGCTGGTGGGAAGAATTCACGGGAAGGGAAAACCTGGAACGTTACCCTGCTAAGGCCTCGGACAGGAAAGGAGAGAGACAACAACAGCTTCTTACAACCTCTGACAATCCTCCAAAAGGTCTGGCCACTCTGATGGCTCCTACCCCACTGGCCTCTCCACCAACACCCCAACTCCTGCCACCCCCCCAGCAGTCTGCCCAAACCTTGCATCCCATCCCCACTCTGATACTCCCACACGCACTTGATCCTGGAGTCCCAGGATTTATAAAAGGTATTTTATTCCAAACACATGTAACAACACGAAAATACAAAATACATAGTCTGTAAAATCACAACCCACAGTTTGTAAAATTTGTCCCCATTTATCCCCTGCCCTCCCCCACCCACCCCCCGCAATAAACTACTCCTCAAATAGCGTCATGAACAGCCCCGACGCAGCCCGAAGCCCTCCCTTGACCCCCTCAACTCGAATTTAATCTTCTCTAATCGGAGAACGTCGCACAAATCCTCCAGCCAAGCTGCTATCCCGGCAGAATGTCTGACCTCCAATTTAACAGGATCTTTCCACACGCTATGCTGTAGATAATCAGGTCCAGGGAATTTAACAACTTTCAGTTGCATTAATTTGTCCAGTATTATTTTTTTTTTTAACTAATACTAATGTATTTCAGTTCCTCATTCTGAGTAGCTCTTGGTTCTCTAGTAACAGAGTGACAGACACAGGGCTCTTGAGTCATGGTGAAAATCTTGGAAAGGGACAACATTTCTGATCCCGCCCTGAACTCGGCATTTCCCCACTTTCGCTGGGGACATCTGGAGTCGGGCTGGGAGTTTGCACATATACGATTTGAGGATTGAAATCACCAGCTGCCTCCACTGACTTTGGGGGCGGGATTGTCTGTACCGCCAGCCCCGTTTTACGGCGCAGAGCGCCCCCACTGGCAGCAGGATTCTCTGGTCCCGCAGCTGGCCAACGGGGTTTCCCATTTGTGGCCAGCCCACGCCATTGGGAAACCCATGGGTTCGCTGCCAGCGAAGCGGAGAATTCCGCTGATGGAGATACGCGGAATTTTTGAACCTAAGCTGCTTGAAACTTGGAGTGCGTAAAGCAGGCAAGGTAAGAAGAGGTCTGAACTTTGTCAATCCTTGGAACGCAGGGTACCCCTCTGGGAAGTAAAGTACCTCTTTGTTTTTTAAAAAAGTATTTTCATTCAAATTTTAACATTTTTACATTCAAACAACTAACATTACAACACAAAATAAATGCAACACCAACCCTGAACCCTGAATAGGTGGAGAAGCTGACCTCCACCCCAACAGAACCCGCCTGCGAGTGATCAACGAAGTGAAGGCTAAAACATCTGGGCCCCCTTCCCGACTGCAGCTCCGGCAAGTCTGTCACCCTGGATATGGTCCCCAGGGGACTGGGCTCTAAATCCACATGCAAAATCACAGACATGATGCAGAAGAACAACCTCCACAATTTCCCCACCTTCAGGAAGGACTAGAACATAGAACATAGAACAATACAGCGCAGTACAGGCCCTTCAGCCCACAATATTGCACCAAAACAAAAGCCATCTAACCTACACTATGCCATTATCATCCATATGTTTATCCAATAAACTTTTAAATGCCCTCAATGTTGGCGAGTTCACTACTGTAGCAGGTAGGGCATTCCACGGCCTCACTACTCTTTGCATAAAGAACCTACCTCTGACCTCTGTCCTATATCTATTACCCCTCAGTTTAAAGTTTGTCCCCTCGTGCCAGCCATTTCCATCCGCGGGAGAAGGCTCTCACTGTCCACCCTATCCAACCCCCTGATCATTTTGTATGCCTCTATTAAGTCTCCTCTTAACCTTCTTCTCTCCAACGAAAACAACCTCAAGTCCATCAGCCTTTCCTCATAAGATTTTCCCTCCATACCAGGCAACATCCTGGTAAATCTCCTCTGCACCCGCTCCAAAGCCTCCACGTCCTTCCTATAATGCGGTGACCAGAACTGTACGCAATACTCCAAATGCGGCCGTACCAGAGTACTGTACAGCTGCAACATGACCTCCTGACTCCGGAACTCAATCCCTCTACCAATAAAGGCCAACACTCCATAGGCCTTCTTCACAACCCTATCAACCTGGGTGGCAACTTTCAGGGATCTATGTACATGGACACCTAGATCACTCTGCTCATCCACACTTTCAAGAACTTTACCATTAGCCAAATATTCCGCATTCCTGTTATTCCTTCCAAAGTGAATCACCTCACACTTCTCTACATTAAACTCCATTTGCCACCTCTCAGCCCAGCTCTGCAGCTTATCTATATCCCTCTGTAACCTGCTACATCCTTCCACACTATCGACAACACCACCGACTTTAGTATCGTCTGCAAATTTACTCACCCACCCTTCTGCGCCTTCCTCTAGGTCATTGATAAAAATGACAAACAGCAACGGCCCCAGAACAGATCCTTGTGGTACTCCACTTGTGACTGTACTCCATTCTGAACATTTCCCATCAACCACCACCCTCTGTCTTCTTTCAGCTAGCCAATTTCTGATCCACATCGCTAATTCACCCTCAATCCCCAGCCTCCGTATTTTCTGCAATAGCCTACCATGGGGAACCTTATCAAACGCTTTGCTGAAATCCATATACACCACATCAACTGCTCTACCCTCATCTACCTGTTCAGTCACCTTCTCAAAGAACTCAATAAGGTTTGTGAGGCATGACCTACCCTTCACAAAGCCATGCTGACTATCCCTGATCATATTATTCCTATCTAGATGATTATAAATCTTGTCTCTTATAATCCCCTCCAAAACTTTACCCACTTCAGACGTGAGGCTCACCGGTCTATAGTTGCCGGGGTTGTCTCTGCTCCCCTTTTTGAACAAAGGGACCACATTTGCTGTCCTCCAGTCCTCTGGCACTATTCCTGTAGCCAATGATGACATAAAAATTAAAGCCAAAGGTCCAGCAATCTCTTCCCTGGCCTCCCAGAGAATCCTAGGATAAATCCCATCAGGTCCCGGGGACTTATCTATTTTCAGCCTGTCCAGAATTGCCAACGCCTCTTCCCTACGTACCTCAATGCCATCTATTCTATTAGCCTGGGGCTCAGCATTCTCCTCCACAACATTATCTTTTTCCTGAGTGAATACTGACGAAAAATATTCATTTAGTATCTCGCCTATCTCTTCAGACTCCACACACAATTTCCCATCCCTGTCCTTGACTGGTCCTACTCTTTCCCTAGTCATTCGCTTATTCCTGACATACCTATAGAAAGCTTTTGGGTTTTCCTTGATCCTTCCTGCCAAATACTTCTCATGTCCCCTCCTTGCTCGTCTTAGCTCTCTCTTTAGATCCTTCCTCGCTACCTTGTAACTATCCATCGCCCCAACTGAAACTTCACACCTCATCTTCACATAGGCCTCCTTCTTCCTCTTAACAAGAGATTCCACTTCCTTGGTAAACCACGGTTCCCTCACTCGACGCCTTCCTCCCTGCCTGACCGGTACATACTTATCAAGAACACGCAGTAGCTGATCCTTGAACAAGCCCCACTTATCCAGTGTGCCCAACACTTGCAGCCTACTTCTCCACCTTATCCCCCCCAAGTCACGTCTAATGGCATCATAATTGCCCTTCCCCCAGCTATAACTCTTGCCCTGCGGTGTATACTTATCCCTTTCCATCATTAACGTAAACGTCACCGAATTGTGATCACTGTCCCCAAAGTGCTCTCCTACCTCCAAATCCAACACCTGGCCTGGTTCATTACCCAAAACCAAATCCAACGTGGCCTTGCCTCTTGTTGGCCTGTCAACATATTGTGTCAGGAAACCCTCCTGCACACACTGTACAAAAAACGACCCATCTATTGTACTCGAACTATATCTTTTCCAGTCAATATTTGGAAAGTTAAAGTCTCCCATAATAACTACCCTGTTACTTTCGCTCTTATCCAGAATCATCTTCGCCATCCTTTCTTCTACATCCCTAGAACTATTAGGAGGCCTATAAAAAACTCCCAACAGGGTGACCTCTCCTTTCCTGTTTCTAACTTCAGCCCATACTACCTCGGAAGAAGAGTCCCCATCTAGCATCCTCTCCGCCACCGTAATACTGCTCTTGACTAGCAGCGCCACACATGTTTACATGATGGCTGGACCCCCTCCCACACTGCTCACAAATATCCTCCACCCCCTCAAACAGCTGTTCATCCATGACTTTGTCAGGTGCGCTCTGTGTACTAGCATTAGCTGTCCCGCCGGCTTGAATTACTCACCTCAGACATGGCGGGACCTGGCAGGCAAGTGTGTGGGGGCCGTCCTGGGGGGGTGGGGGTTGGGGGGACCCGAACCCGGGGGGGGGGCCCCCACGGTGAACTGGCCCGCGATTGGGGCCTACCGATCGGCGGGCGGGCTGGTTCCATGGGGGCCTTCTTTCCTCCGTGCCGGGCCCCTGTAGGGCACCGCCATATTGCCCGTGGGCCGGCGTGGAGAAGGGAGCCCCTGCGCATGCGTGGAAATACGGCGGCCGTTCCACGCATGCGCGAACCTCTGCCGCCGGCAAAACCGCCGCCAACCACTCCGGTGTCAACCTAGCCCCCAGAAAGGTGAGAATTCCTCACTTTCGGGGGCCGTTGACGCCGGAGTGGTTGCCGCCGGTTTTCATGCCGGCGTGGGGACAAAGCCCCATTATTGGAGAATCCCACCCAGAATGTCCAATTTGCCGAACAGCACGTCTTTCGGGACTTATGGGAGGAAACCGGAGCACCTGGAGGAAACCCACGCAGGCACGGGGAGAACGTGCAGACTCCGCACAGACAGTTATCCAAACGGGAATCGAACTGGGACCCTGGCGCTGTGAAGCAACAGTGCTAACCACTGTTATACTCCAAACCCTTTATACTATTATTGGGTGGCAAACGTGGAGAAGGTGCGGGGTTGGAGCATGGAGATGGAAGCTTTGTGGTTGAGAATGGAGACAGGCTGTTGCAAAGGGTTGTGGTTGCAGGCGCTGGCAACGGTGGCACTGTCCTTTGCCCCAGGGAAGTTTTCAGGGAGTACTGTGGTGGTGGCCATGCAGAAAATATGGAGGTAATATTGGTAGCACATTAAGTTGGGGCAGGGTCGACATTGATCTCATTCCAAGGGAACCATGGGTGTGAGTCAGGGAGGATGGATGCGAGGTTTCGGGTGCGAGGAGCGAGGGATGATGGAGATGAAGGAATTGTTTCTGGTAGGGCGGTTTGCAAGCCTGGAGGAGTTGGGGGAGACATTTGGGATCCTGTGTGGGAGGCTTTCATGTACATGCAGAGTGTGGGATTTTGCAAATAAAGGCTTTTCTGACACTCCTCGTTGTTGGAGGGGGTATTGTCGGTGAGGAGTTGGTTGGGGTGGGGGTCATCTCGCCGATCGACTTTGGATGAGGATAAGGCATTTTTAGAGGGGGTGAAGGCTAAGTGGGAGGAGGAGCTTGGGATGTCACTGGGGGAGGGGTTGTGAGGTACTCCGGAGGGTGTCCCCGTAAAAAACAATTCCGGCAAAAAGACGGGCAAGCATGGAAATAACAATAAAAACTGTGGAAAAATCTTCATCTTAACTGCTGCATCCGACCTGCCCAGGATAGGGAAGACTGTCCACCTCAATAGATCCGCCTTGATGCTGCCCGCCAGACTCGGAAAGTTCAATCAACGGAGTTGGGTCCAATCCCGAGCGACTTGCATTCCCAGATACAAAGTTGATTGTTGCCACCTGAAATGGCAACCCCCCCACCTCGACTCCCACTCCTGGAGAAGACACCACAAAACAATCACTTTTCCCCAAATTTAACTTGTAGCCTGAAAAAGCCCCAAATCACCTAAGCAGAGCCATTATCATACCTAGAAGATTTTACAATATCCTTTTTCATTTCCAGGAGAAGGCCCCGATGAGCCGGCTTCCCGATGGTGTGGATCACTTGTGTTCTGAGTTTCCGTCAACCTCGTGTGGCGGCTGTGGACTGTGTCCAGCGCTGCCAGTCAAGGGGGAACCGTTCCGCTGCCCGAGGTGGCTTCGGTGGGGCAGGGGGCCTGGTGGGTGGTGGTCCGGGGGTGGTGATGGAGGTTACAGGGGGGCACTATCTGGCAGGCCGGCGCCATGTTGTACGGTGCAACGGCTACAGGTCGTCGCCGTGCACACACGCGGCCGTGGCCCCAGCAATTCTCTGGCCATTTCTGTCGGGAACGCCGGAGGTTTATGGGGCGCGGCTGCTAGCCCCCCAACGTGCGGAACATTGGTGTGGAGGCACCGCCAACTTTTTCATCGTAAGACTAGACACTTCCTCCGGACATAGCCTCAAAATCAAAGAATCCAGCCCATAGTCTCAGAAACGGTGAATCCTGACCATGGATTTTCAAAAAGCCTTTGATAAAGGTACCTTCTGGTAAACTCATGACTAAACCCGGGGATGTGGATTTAGGGAGTGATGCACGATCAATAACTCCAGAAGCGGGATTGGAGACAATTGAAGGCTTTAATACGCTAGATGTTTCCCCCAGCAGCGCAAGTACAGAAGAAAGCTGCTGGGGCGGTTATACCCAGCCTTGCAGGGCGGAGCTAACATACAGGCTTAACCAATGGGAACAAGTACATTCTCCACCAATGGTATTCCGGCATTACCAGGTACCATAATCCTTCTAACACAGACTACCACATTCACCTCCTGTTAAAAAAAGAGTCCGGCGGGGGTGGTGGCTTCGTATTTCAATGTGGTAAAGTGGTGGAAGTTACAATTATGAAGGTACCGTAATACCTCCGTACAGCATTTTGCCTTATTACATCTTAACTATTTACAACAGTAATGAAGCAATTAGTCGATCGGGGGCCCTGGTCGTCCTCTGCGATCGTCGTAGCTTTGGTGGTGATGCCGGTGGAGGTTCGGGCGTCTGTGACTCCGGGAGCGTGGTTTCGGTTTCTGTGGCAGCTTCATCACCCCTAGACGGGGCCGGTGGAAGGACCGACTGACCTGGGAAGGGGGCGGCTGTGGGTTGCGCCGGTGGGCGGGAGGGCCTAGACGGGGCCGGTGGAAGAACCGATCCACCTGGGAAGGGGGCGGCTGTGGTATGCGCCGGAGGGAGGGAGGGTGGGACTGGTGGCGGGGGTGTTTGTGGGGATCCAGCGGGCGCCAGGTCCCATAGGGAGACCGTATCCTGTCGGCCGTCGGGGTACGCCACGTAGGCGTACTGAGGGTTAGCGTGGAGGAGATGGACCCTCTCGACCAATGGGTCCGATTTGTGTGCCCGCATGTGTTTTCGGAGCAGGACGGGTCCGGGAGCTGCCAGCCAGGTCGGGAGCGAGGTCCCAGAGGAGGACGTCCTGGGGAAGACAAGGAGACGTTTGTGAGGTGTTTGGTTGGTCGTGGTACAGAGCAGTGACCGGATGGAGTGGAGGGCATCCGGGAGGACTTCCTGCCAGCGGGAGACTGGGAGATTCCTGGACCGCAGGGGCAGTAGGATGGTCTCCCAGGCCGTTCCGTTCTCCCTCTCTACCTGTCCGTTTCCCCGGGGGTTGTAACTGGTCGTCATGCTCATGGCAATGCCCTTGCTGAGCAGGAATTGGCGCAGTTCGTCACTCATAAAGGAGTACCGCCTATCACTGTGTATGTAGGCGGGGAAACCGAACAGTGTAAAGATACTATGGAGGGCTTTTATGACGGTGGTTGTGGTCATGTCGGGGTAGGGGATGGGGAATGGGAACCGGGAGTACTTGTCAATCACGTTCAGGAAGTACGTATTGCGGTCGGTGGAGGGGAGGGGGCCTTTGAAATCCACACTGAGGCATTGAAAGGGACGGGAAGCCTTTACCAGGTGCGATTTCTCTGGCCTGTATAAGTGCGGCTTGCACTCCGTGCAGATTTGGCAATTCCTGGTGGCTGTCCTGACCTCCTCGATGGAGTAGGGCAGGTTGCGGGTCTTGATGAAGTGGAAAAATCGAGTGACCCCCGGGTGGCAGAGGTCCTCGTGGAGGGCTCGGAGGCGGTCCACTTGTGCGTTGGCACATGTGCCGCGGGATAGGGCATCAGGAGGCCCATTTAGCTTCCCGGGACGATACAAGATCTCATAGTTGTAGGTGAAGAGTTCGATCCTCCACCGCAAGATCTTGTCGTTTTTTATCTTGCCCCGCTGTGCATTATCGAACATGAACGCCACCGACCGTTGGTCAGTGAGGAGAGTGAATCTCCTGCCGGCCAGGTAATGCCTCCAATGTCGCATAGCTTCTACTATGGCCTGGGCCTCCTTTTCGACTGAGGAATGGCGGATTTCGGAGGCGTGGAGGGTGCGTGAGAAGAAGGCCACTGGTCTGCCCGCTTGGTTGAGGGTGGCCGCCAGAGCTACGTCAGACGCGTCGCTCTCGACCTGGAACGGGAGGGACACGTCGATGGCGTGCATTGTGGCCTTTGCAATGTCTGCTTTGATGCGGCTGAAGGCCTGGCGGGCCTCTAACGACAGGGGAAAAACTGTGGATTGGATCAGTGGACGGGCCTTGTCCGCATAGTTGGGGACCCACTGGGCATAGTAGGAAAAAAAACCCAGGCAGTGCTTCAGGGCCTTGGAGCAGTGCGAGAGGGGAACTCCATAAGTGGGCGCATGCGTTCAGGGTCGGGGCCTATAACTCGATTACGCACTACGTAGCCAAGGATGGCTAGGCAGTCGGTGCTGAAAATGCATTTATCCTTGTTATACGTGAGGTTAAGGATTCTTGAGGTCTGGAGGAATTTTCGGAGGCTGGTGTCGTGGTCCTGCTGGTCGTGGCCGCAGATGATGACATTATCGAGGTACGGGAATGTGGCCCGTAAACCGTACCGGTCAACCATTCGGTCCATCTCTCGTTGGAAGACCGAGACCTATTAGTGACACCGAAGGGAACCCGTAAGAAGTGGTAGAGCCGCCCGTCTGCTTCGAAAGCAGTGTACTTGCTGTCACTAGTGCGAATGGGGAGCTGGTGGTCGGCGGACTTAAGATCCACCGTGGAAAAGACCTTGTATTGCGCGATCCTGTTGACCAGGTCGGATATGCGGGAGAGAGGGTACGCGTCAAGCTACGTTAACCTGTTGATGGTCTGACTGTAGTCGATGACCATCCTATGGTTCTCCCCGGTCTTTACAACCACTACTTGAGCTCTCCTGGGGCTGTTGCTAGCCTCAATGACACCTTCCCTCAGTAACCGTAGGACCTCTGACCTAATAAAGATCCGGTCCTGGGCACTGTACCGTCTACTCCTGGTGGAGACTGGTTTGCAATCCAGGGCGAGGTTCGCAAACAGGGAAGGCGGATCGACCTTGAGGGTCACGAGGCTGCAGACAGTAAGGGGGGGGGGTATAGGGCCGCCAAATTTGAAAGTTAGACTTTGGAGGTTGCACTGAATGTCCAACCCTAGGAGTGTGGCCGCGCAGAGGTGGGGAAGGACGTAGAGTCGGTAGTTTTTGAACTCCCTTCCCTGGACCGTGAGGTTAGCTACACAAAACCCCTTGCTCTCTACTGAGAGATCCGGAGGCCAGGGTGATTTTTTAATTAACGGGGTGGACGGGGAGAGAACAGCGCCTTACCGTGTCGGGGTGTATGAAGCTTTCCGTGCTCCCAGAGTCGATTAGGCAGGACATTTCATGCCCATTGATAAGAACCGTCGTCGTAGCAGTCGAGGGTGTTCGGGGCCGAGACTGGTCCAGGGTCACCGAGGCTAATCGTGGCAGCAGTTGGATATTCTCTTCAGGTGGTGTGTGGTCAGCCAAACTGGGGTCCTGGGAGTCCATCCAAGATGGCGGCGCCCACTGGTCGCACATGGCTGGGGGTTCACAAGATGGCGGCGCCCGGAGGCCACACGTGGCCCTGGAGGAGGAAGATGGCGGCGCCCGCTGGCCGCACGGGATCCATGGAGAGGGTTGTGGTGGCGGTCCATATTCGCCTCCGGATACCGCAGCGACTGCCCAGGCATGACATACCGCCACAAAGTGGCCCTTTTTGCCGCATTCCTTGCAGATGGATGAACGGGCTGGACAGCGCTGTCGGGGGTGCTTGGTTTGCCCGCAAAAATAGCAGCGGGGCTCCCCGGGGTCACAGCACAAGCTTGAGGGGGGATGAGAGATGCCTCGGGGTCGGCCGCGGGGGGTTCCACACTGCCCTGGGGGCTGCTGCGCGGTCGGGGACGTAAGCGCGGGCATTTCGGGAGGCCACATCCAGGGAGCCGGCAAGGGCCCGTGCCTCCTTGAGGCCTAGTGTCTCTTTCTCCAGCAATCGCTGGCGGATTTGGGAGGACAGCATACCTGCAACGAAAGCGTCCCGGATCAAAAGTTCTGTGTGGTCGCTTGCCGAAACTTGCGGGCAGCTGCAGTTTCTCCCCAACACCAGGAGCGCATGGTAGAATTCTCCCAGTGATTCCCCAGGGATTTGTCGCCTCGTTGCTTGTAGATGTCGGGCGTAGACCTGGTTTACAGGGCGAATATAATGTCCTTTCAGCAGCTCCATTGCGGCATCAAAATCGTCCGCTTCCTCGATGAGGGTGTAGATTTCTGGGCTCACCCTTGAGTGCAGAATTTGTAGTTTCTGTTCTCCCGTGGGTGTGTTTTCGGCCGTCCCGCGGCACAAGCACACCAGCCAGTGCTTGAAGGTTGCCGCTGAGTTTGCCGCGTGGGGGCTGAGTTGCAGACACTCTAGCTTGGTTCGGAGATCCATTCTTTAAAAACTAGCGTATTAATTGATGCACGATCAATAACTCCAGAAGCGAGATTGGAGACAATTGAAGGCTTTAATACACTAGATGTTTCCTCCAGCAGCGCAGGTACAGAAGAAAGCAGCTGGGGTGGCACTGGCTCTTATACCCCACCTTGCAGGACGGAGCTAACATACAGGCTTAACCAATGGGAACAAGTACATTCCCCACCAATGGTATTCCGGCATTACCAGGTACCATAATCCTTCTAACACATACTACCACAGGGAGCAAATAACAGAATGGATGGCAGGCTGGCTGCAAAACAGGACACAGAGAGCAGGTTTTAAGGGTGGTCATTGATGGGAAGTGGTATTCCACAAGAATCAGTACTGGGACAACATAAAAACAGAAAATGCTGGATAAACCCAAAATATTGACTCTGTTTCTCTCTCCACGGATGGTGCCAGACCTACGGAGTTTCATAAGCATTTTCTGGGTTGATATCAGATTTCCAGCGTCCACAGTATTGCGCTTTTATTTCAGTACCGGGAGCATTGAGACCAACATTTGTATAAATCGTTTCAACTTGGGAATCCGAAATACAACTTCAAAATTTCCATATTCACCCCAGTTGAAACTTTTGTTTTGCTGAGGTTACCCTGACTAATGAAGAGGGAGGGGTTGGAAGATGGCCATGCGGTCGGTATCTTTTGTGGAGGGTGGGGTGGGGGGTGGGGTGCTGTTGGGATCAGTGCCTTCATTCCCTAAAGTAGGAGATTAGCAGATAGTGGTGAGAAATCCACGATAGAGCAAATTATATATGAACTTTGAATGGAATGATGTGGAGATGCCGGCGTTGGACTGGGGTGAGCACAGTACGAAGTCTTACAACACCAGGTTAAAGTCCAACAGGTTTGTTTCGATGTCACTAGCTTTCGGAGCGCTGCTCCTTCCTCAGGATTCACCTGAGGAAGTAGCAGCGCTCCGAAAACTAGTGACATCGAAACAAACCTGTTGGACTTTAACCTGGTGTTGTAAGACTTCATACTTTGAATGGAATGGCCAAGAAAGCCATTTCTCATTCTAGAATTTTTGAAGTTATATTGGGGCACACTAGTTGGTGCTGTAGCTACCTTGCATGATTATCGTGTGTTTGAGTTGGAACAGACAGAATGCAAATGTATGTCTTCCTCAACATGATTGTAGCGTGCATCCAGTGCAAAATGAGCTACTGACTAACTGCATCCCCTGCAGGAGCCCCAGGTATTTGTGTGACTATGTGACATACATTTATCCTGCACTTCTTAAAGGCAGCCTGCCCCTCTCAAAGGAGAAGTGCACTAACAGCTAGGGGAACAGTCAGAAAGTCTTTGATGACAGGAAGAAGTGTGCCAATAGAACAGTCGGATAGAGAGAGGGCTCCTGGTTCCAGAATGCAATGCCAGAGGCCTTAGTCCAATAGTCAAGCAGCGGAGAGCTGATTTATCTGCCAGGCATCGAGACCCCAACATTGGGACTCAACACAGATGCTGCCCATCTGCACAATCTTCCTGCAGGGCACCAATGAACAGATCACCTCCGAAAGCTCTGTCCAAACAGAAACAGAACCATAGAATCCCTACAGTTCAGAAGGAGGCCATTTGACCCATTGTGTCTGCACCAATCCTCTGAAAGAACACCCCACCTAGGCCACACCCCATCCTATCCCCATAATCCCACCTAATTTGCACATCCCTGGACACTAAGGGAGGGTCAATCCACCTGACCATTCGGAATCAGGGGCGCAATCTCCGCAATCGGCGCGATGTCCGCCGACCGGCGCCAAAAATGGCGCAAATCAGTCCGGCATCGCGCCACCCCAAAGGTGCGGAAGTCTCCGCATCTTGAGCGGCCGAGCCCTCACCTTGAGGGGCTAGGCCCGAGCCGGACTGATTTCCGCCCCGCCAGCTGGCGCGGAAATGATTTTGCCGGGCGGCGCATGCGCGGGAGCGTCAGCGGCCGCTCATGGCATCCCCGCGCATGCGCAGTGGAGGGGGTCTCTTCTGCCTCCGCCATGGTGGAGACCATGGCCAAGGCGGAAGGAAAAGAATGCCCCCACGACACAGGCCCACCCGCGGATCGATGGGCCCCGATGGCGGGCAAGGCCACCGTGGGTGCACCCCCCCCCCGGGGCCAGATCGCCCCGTGCCCCCCCAGAACCCTGGAGCCCGCCCGTGCCGCCATCCCCCGCCGTCCCAAAGGTGGTTCAATCCATGCCGGCTGGCGTGGGTTGACAGCAGCGGGACTTCGGCCCATCGCGGACCGGAGAATCGCCGGGGGATTCCCGCCGACCGGCACGGCGCGATTCCCGCCCCCGCCGAATCTCCGGTGGCGGAGAAGTCGCGACACGGTGGGGGCGGGATTCACGCCGGCCCCCGGCGATTCTCTGACCCGGTGGGGGGTCGGAGAATCGCGCCCCAGGACTCTTGTCTAACATTCAAATGCTCCACCTCATATCTACACATTTAACAATGCTTCCTTCTTGCAGCTTTTACATATTTACAGCTTTTCAGCTGTGGCATGCATATCACTCGAACACATTGCAAAGCACTCACTGACATTCTCCCCCATCTTGCAAGATAAGTCCGCTTAACTATAAGTGCTGCAGAAAGCTGGCAGGGAGCAGATACGCCTGCACCTCCTGAGCTGGTATCGGAGGTGGTGCCCTGCATTATGCAGCTGTTGCATCTGGAGTTGTCAAAAACATTTAAGATAATGGCATGTTCTTGCTGTATGCGCCTTCTTAAATCCTACTTCACCCTCATCTTGCTGTCTTTTATTTAATATAAATTTTGAGTACCCAATTATTATTTTTTTTCCAATTAAGGGGCAATTTAGCGTGGCCAATCCACCTAACCAGCACATCTTTGGGTTCTGGGGGTGAAACACACGCAGACACGGGGAGAATGCGCAAACCCCACACGGACAGTGACCCAGGGCCAGGGTTCGAACCCAGGCCCTCAGCGCCGTAGTCCCAGTGCTAACCACCGTGCCTCCCTCCCCCTCATCTTGCTGT
This sequence comes from Scyliorhinus torazame, assembly GCF_047496885.1. NCBI lineage: Eukaryota > Metazoa > Chordata > Chondrichthyes > Carcharhiniformes > Scyliorhinidae > Scyliorhinus > Scyliorhinus torazame. The sequence continues at coordinate 261,831,181 of NC_092712.1, forward strand.
CTTGCATGAAATACAAGCTGAAGAAAGTGTGACCGTGGACCTCTTGTGTCTTAACTCCACTCCCCTCACCGTTTCACATTAGAGGGTAATATAGAATCTAGCTCAGACCCTGGACTGCCCGAAAGCCTGCTGTCACTGCCAAGGTGCATGGAGGAGTCTGACTCAACTTGGCACAAAGCTGTGAGCAGATCTTGGCGCCCATTCTTTCCAGTGTGCACATGGTGGCCAACTGCAAGGCAGCATGTGTGGAGCCAGCTTTATGCAATGTCTGGTGTCCAATGTCTCTATTTCCATTCAGAAGCCAAGCAATGTCTGAGTGCTGCAGGGGAAGCTTAGACTGAGGTCATGCATGTTGCCATGTAAACCTAGGTTGGTACTATGCAAATCAGACTGTTATGATCAAGGCTATGGAGGGCAGCACGGTGGTGCAGTGGTTAGCATTGCTGTCTCACTGTGCCGAGGTCCCAGGTTTGATCCCGGCTCTGGGTCACTGTCCGTGTGGAGTTTTCACATTCTCCCCGTGTTTGCGTGGGTTTCACCCCCACAACCCAAAGATGTGCAGGGTAGGTGGATTGACCATGTTAAATTGACGCTTAATTGGAAAAAATGAATTGTGTACTGTAAATTTATTTTAAAAAAAGACTGTGGTGCCAGTGTTCAAAAGCATGGCTCTTGCATTAGGCCAGCACTTTATGTTCCAACTTAATACTAGGATTGTTGGCGTGCTTCCACAGGGGAATAACCCCATGGTGTGCAAATGCACTGTCTCTCACAGTGTCACTCTACTAGTATCCTTGTTATTGTCTTACCAACCAGCCAGCCCAGGCTGCTGCCACCCATGGTCAGTTGGTGCAGTCTGAAGTTGGGCCTCGAGGATGTTCTGCAAAGCTATCTATAATCTACCCTAACTTGAGCAACGGCTAACCAGGAGAGGCCACAATAGGCTTTAAAAGAAAATGACTTCTGGGAACTCCTTATGGACCAGGAGGACCAGGAATGTGTCTCCAGGCCCTTCAAAGAATCCTTGGACGTCCCAAGTCTTGGTCTAGCCTATCCTTCCAAGCCCTTATGCACGCGCTAATTTTATGCTGAGGACAATTCCTTTGAGCCCCCCGCATTCTTTTTTAAAAATTTAAAATGCCCAATTCCTTTTTTCCCAATTAAGGGGCAATTTAGCATGGCCAAACCACCTACCCTGCATATCTTTGGGTTGTGGAGTGAGACACAGGGAGAATGTGCAAACTCCACACGGACAGTGACCCAGGGATGGGATCGAACCTGGGTCCTCGGTGCCATGAGGCAGCAGTGCTAACCACTGCCGGGGTCCCCCACATTCTACAGCTCCAGATCCAGATTTTGATCCCTCTCCCACTCACTAGCTTTGATAACAATCCTGTCAGTTTCAGGAGGCGAACTACCCTAAATTATTTAAACCGTAACAGCCTCCCCGAACAGGCGCCGGAATGTGGCGACTAGGGGCTTTTCACAGTAACTTAATTTGAAGCCTACTTGTGACAATAAGCGATTTTCATTTCATTCATTCAACCAAACTCTTGGTTGGGCATATTCCTGGACATTTCATCACGTGACCAACCATGCTGCCCCACATAACCATCATTTGTCCCCTTACAGGTCCATCCTTGTGGTGCAACACTTTCCTATGCTAATTGGGAAATTAACACTTCATCGCCCAACTGGATGATTCCTGGCGGATAGCCAAATAACCAATTTGCCCCATTTCCAGAATTCTTTTGCAACAAGTGAGAATGTGTAAAGCAAATGGAAACAAAAACCAATGGGCGGAATGATCCGGTGGTTGACAAGCGGTGGTGGGGGGTGGGGGTGTTTAAAAAGAAATTCCAATTAAGGGGCAATTTAGCGTGGCCAATCCACCTCCCCTGCACATCTTTGGGTTGTGTGGATGAGACCCACGCAGACATGGGAGAATGTGCAAACTCCAGATGGATAGCATCCAATGTTTTCTAACATCCCTGTGATTCTTCTGCCATATTTTCTGGAGATCAGCCATGATCTTGTTGAATGGCGGAGCAGGCTCGAAACCAAGCGTTTTATACCGTGGGCAGCGCATTATCAGGGTCAATTGGTTTGATAGCAAGCCTGATAGATCATTCATTACATACTAGAAGATGTTGTGTGGGCTGCTGACTTTGGGGCCTTATGGAGGTGATTTGGGGGGCAAGGTGCTGGGGTGGGTGGATAACGGGGTAGGTAGCGGGCACCCACTCTATTTTACGTGCCCTTCCACCACAAGCACGCCAGTGGGGATTGTAAATTACAGCCCCATTATCACCAGAAACAAACTCTGTTCCTCTCTCCACAGATGCTGTCTCACCCGCTGAATGTTTCCAGCACTTTCGGTTTTTCTGATTTCCAATATCTACAGTACAAAATCAGCTTTTGTACCTTTCGTTAGAACTGGGAAAAGGTGGGCAGCACGGTGGCACAGTGGTTAGCAGTGCCACCTCACGGTGCCGAGGTCCCAGGTTCGATCCCGGCTTTGGGTCACTGTCTATGTGGAGTTTGCACATCCTCCCCGTGTCTGTGTGGGTTTCGCCCCCACAAACCAAAGATATGCAGGGTAGGTGGATTGGCCATGCTAAATTGCCCCTTAATTGGAAAAAAAAATTGGTCACTCTAAATTTATTTTAAAAAAAGAACTGGGAGAAGGTTAGCCATGTAACAGTTTTAATCAAGTACGGATACAGGCAAGGCAGCACGGTAGCGCAGTGGGTTAGCCCTGCAGCCTCACGGTGCTGAGGTCCCAGGTTTGATCCCGACTCTGGGTCACTCTGGGTCTGTGTGGAGTTTGCACATTCTCCCCGTGTTTGCGTGGGTTTCGCCCCACAATCCAAAGATGTGCAGGCTAGGTGGATTGGCCACGCTAAATTGCCCCTAAATTGGAAAAAATGAATTGGGTACTCTAAATTTATTTTTAAAAAGTACAGATACAGGCAAAGCGATTGAGGGAAGAACAAAATGGAAGTTCTGTGATAGGGTGGGAGGCAGGAGAGATTAAATGATCAAAGGAGTTAGTGTCATGATATGCAGGCACACACACACACACACATAATGATATACAGACAAGCAGCTAATGGACACAGAGAACAGGACATGACCAATGAGCAGGCAGGACACTCAGGTGGAATCTGACTATAAAAGACACGAGGCACTCACACTCCGCCTCTTTCCACTGATGAACATCTAGGGAGTCAGTCAAGGGTGTTGTTACAACCTGACACCTCCACCACGTGGCTAAGAGCTAGTCTGGTTCAGTCAGACAGAGTAACCACACTTAAGTTAGCAGAGAGTCGAACTCACAGAGAACTGTGCTAACTGTGCCATTAGTTCAATAAACCTGATTGAACTAACTTCAAGGTCTGGAGTATCTTTCTGATCTAAACTGCATCCAGTTGCAGTCCGTGTTAGACCAGTGTACCTAACACGACAGTTAGTTATGTTGCGAGGCAAAATGAGGTGCTAATGGGGCAAGTAAAGAAATGAAGGATGGGTCCAGAGGGGCTGGTAGTGGGAACTCAGAAGAATCACCAACAACTGTCTTCTAAAGAAAAAGGGACAATTCATAGCCTGAAATTATTAAACTCTATGTCATTTGGGAATTTGTAAAGTGCCTAATGGAGTGGATAGATGCCTTTCTTTGAGTTTATGTTGAACTTAATTTGAATTGTGTGTCGGAGGCCAAGGAGAGAGTGGTTAGCACGAGAGCAAAGTGCAGAATTGAAATAGGAGGTGAAAGTGCGCCTAGTCCCCCTAATGTGGAGGAAACCACATTGTGAGCAGCAAATGCAATACATTAAAACTGAATGTCCAAGAAAATCGTCAAAACCCTCTGTACCTGGTTAAAATTTATTACTTTCTTTTAATATGAATTTAGAGTATCCAATTCTTTTCTTTCCAATTAAGGGGCAATTTAGCGTGGCCAATCCACTTACCCTGCACATCTTTTTGGGTTGTGGGGGTGAGACCCGCGCAGACAGGGGGAGAATGTGCAAACTCCACATGGACAGTGATCCAGGGCCGGGATGGAACGCAGATCCTCAGCGCCGTGAGGCAAGAAGAGGCACTGTGCTGTCCAAAATTTATTACATTTTCCACTTTTGACAAAAGACCACCAGCTGAAAATGTTAATTCTTTTCTCTCCACAGATGGGCCTGACCGCTGAGTATTTCCAGCATTTTCTGCTTTTTTTTCAGATTCCCAGCATTTGTTGCATTTTGCTTTTCCATAGTTGGTTGCAGCGATGTATATTTCAATGAGTGACAATCTGAATAGTGGCAGTTCCTTCTGTTTCGCAGCCTCAGGAAGTCTATAATTAGTAATGTAATGACCTCTAACCACAGTTGATGAAGTGTCCTTGCTCGCCCATTCAAGTAGTTTCACTGCCTAATGCTAACGACTGCATGCTGGTTCTTCATTGATGGACTTGCTCCCACCAGCTTGTTGCTACGCCTGGTCTTCCAAGCAAAGGTGTTTTGCAAAGGGAAGCACCATTCCCTGGGGCAGTAGATGCTTGTTTCTCAGCCTCACCTTATTTAATGTTGATTCCTTTTTGGCAACTGCTGATTCCAGTGCTGTGGAACCTACCAGGTCTCCTGTCACCTGTAAAAGTGACATTGGCATACTATTCAGAGCTGCCTGGATGCATTCTTATCTCAGCAGAGATGGACATACACTTTCGCGGCCCCCATGCTCTCCCTATTTGCAGGGGCCGCACATTATGCCACACTTCCGATGATGTTGAGCCTCGTCCCCAATGACGTCAATGGCCTCTTGACCTTGCCCATCCTCAGCTCATACAATGCAATGCACAGAAACCCAAAATCACTGTTTGCGTTTTTCACACCTTCAAACTGCTGTTCTGCTCACCTCTCAGCTCTCACTTGGGTTGCCGGGCCTTGTCGCTTGCTTCCGATGGCTGCTGCTTCCCGAGACATGAATCCGGTGCTTGCTTGGCCTTCTTCGCACCTCCTGACTGCTTCTCTGCTCACCTCTCATCCCTCACTCGGTTGGCCGGGCCTCGAGCCTCGACCCTTGTACGTGCTCCTTACTCCCTCCTGCTGCTGGCTATTTGGCCAGGTGGCCTCTGTGCTTTTAGTTGGTTGCCCACCCTCCTCAGCCTTGGCCTGGAGACCTTGAGTCGCCCTGCTGCTCCCCTCGAGGCTGTTGGCCAGAGCGCCCTCCTCATGGAGCTGAAGGCTTCGCAGGCTCGCATCCCAATGTTAGGTCAGTGACCTCACATTTGCCTCAGTGTGTCACCAGATTGAATGCCAGAAACTTCGCTACTGCTTTACACCTTTACGTTCAGAAACTTCACACCAATTCAGGTGATCCGTGCCTGAACTGCTCTAAGCCTCCACCACCTCTCAACGTCTGGCAAACTGTTTTCCCGCTCTAAAGAGGAGTCCATCAATTTGAGCCCAATGTTGTTCTGTATTGCCTGTTGATAGTCTCATTTGAATTTCTTGAACCTATCAGCAAATTTAGAGCTACCAAGCTCAGTTTGTTGTTCCCATGGTGTTCCCACCACAACAGTCACCTTTCCGTATGGGACACCCCCATTGGCCAGGGCCCCGAGCTGCAGCGCTGCATGTTTCATTGAAAATTTACCTCTGGTTCTCAGTACTCTTTCATCGATGAAAGAGAATGGACACACAACAAACAATTCATTTCAGATGGGGTATCTGCATATCCTCAAGAGGTTTCATGCCACACATGACGCTTCCAAGTGTCGTTGTGGATTGTTCACATCTGTTGCCCAGTCGCTGGAGCCATTGGTTAGCGTGGTGGTATACACCAGCCCACCGGAGGCATCACCATTTTCCTCTTTGCCCAGCTAGTGACTCCCAGATGCCAAAAGTCGATGTTTAGTGCCTTCATGTCATGTTTGCAAGCAACTTTGAAGTGGAGAGCTGTGGGTGACCCAGTGGTCACCTGGCTTCAGGTACCTGACCACACAGAAGGTTCTCGGGAAGAAAGAGAAAATGCTGGAAAATCTTGGGTATGTGATCGTCTTCCATCCTGTGGACACGCCTGAGGCAATCAAGCTGCCTCTGTTTAATGAGTGCTCACAAACATGGGAACTCTGCCTTTGAGAAGACTATCGCATTCGAGATTTATTTCCTGCCGCAGACAGTTCTCAACATTTTCCTTGCCAACAAAAAACATTTTAGAAGTTCCTATGGGAGGATATCCTCAGCCACATAAAGTAGGCGATTGAGGGAATGCGTGAACAAGAGAGAATACTTTTGATACTTTGAACGCATGGCACAATAGTCAACTTATTGTTGGGTCCTATGGATTTTATTTTCCCACCACAATATCTTCTTCACTGTTACATTCCTGAAGTGGGGACGAGTGAGGAGTGAAGGTTGAGGGGGGGTGGGGGGGTGGCTTTCATTTCTTCCTTTTTTTTAGGGTGAGTGCATGGAGTCTTGATGTGACTAAAGGTCTTCCAACTTTGAAAACCTCAACTGGAATACCAGATGGGCCCCAGGCTTTGTTTTCATCCCTTTCATTGCTTGTTGCAGTTCTATTGTCGATGGTGGTTCATCCATGGATTCCAGCAAGGGCCGCTGGGAGAATAACCTGGAGATAATCAGCTGCCACTGTGGATTCACGGTTAACGGGTTGTTTAAAATATTCTTTCCAACATTGATGGATGTGATTCTTAAGAAAAGAAACACCATCCCATGGATGAAAGACTTTTGTCCATTTGTCCTTGCTCTATAGATGGCCCTTGGTGACTTTAAAAACGTTTTGCATGTCACAATGGTCAGCTTATTATTGGATCCTTTGGGCTTTCTCTTCCACATAAATGTCTCCTTAAACGTCTGCTATTGCTTCTCTACCATCTTGCCTTGTAAGCGATTTTCCCAGTGCACTTTTGCCAACTCTGCCCTCATAAATTTAAATAAGACTTCCGGTTGCGGCTATGCCTAGGTAGGTCACACGTTCAGCAGCTCCCGCCGAGAACGGACTTTTGGGCTCTCTAGAGGAGCCCCAATGGCAATTGTTCGACGGCTTCCAGTGTGGGAAGGTGACAGCAAGGTCCCCCCCGGCAGTATATGTATTGGACCAGGAGTGGAGCGGTGAAAAAAGTGATCTTGGAGCAGCGAAAAGTGAGAGGGAGGAAAAACAAGATGGCGACGGGTGGAGACCAAGCAGCATGGGCGCAGTGGTCGCAGGAGCAGCAGGGGTTTCTTAGACGCTGCTTTGAGGAGCTGAAGACCGAAATGCTGGCGCCAATGAAGGCGGCGATTGAGAAGCTAGTGTATACCCAGAAGGCCCAAGGGGCGGCAATTCGAGAGGTACGGCAAAAAGCCTTGGAGAACGAGAACGAGATCTTGGGCCTGGCAGTGAAGGTGGAGGCGCACGAGGCGCTGCACAAGAGGTGGGCGGAAAGATTTGAGGACCTGGAGAATAGGTCAAGGAGGAAGAATCTTCGGATTCTGGGTCTCCCTGAGGGAGTGGAGGGGCCCGATGTCGGGGCATATGTGAGCACGATGCTCAATTCGCTGATGGGCGCGGGAGACCTCCCGAGGCCTCTGGAGCTAGATGGGGCTCACCGGGTCCTAGTAAGAAGACCCAAGGCCAACGAGCCGCCAAGGGCTGTAGTGGTGAAGTTTCACCGCTTTATGGACAGAGAGTGTGTCCTGAGATGGGCCAAGAAGGAGCAGAGCAGTAGGTGGGAGAATACGGAGATCCAAATCTACCAGGACTGGAGTGCAGAGGTGGCTAAGAAGAGAGCTGGTTTCAATCGGGCCAAGGCGGTGCTCCATCGAAAGGGGGTGAAGTTCGGTATGCTGCAGCCAGCGCGACTGTGGGCCACGTTCCAGGATCGACGCCACTACTTTGAAATGCCTGATGAGGCATGGAGCTTCTTACGGACTGAAAAGTTGGACTCAGATTGAGGGTTTGGTGTGGGGGGATGTTTGCTGTGTTTGCTACGTTTGGGGAATGTTCTTTTTGTTAGGGTGCTGGGTGGGGATGGGTGAAGGGATTTGATGGGGAGACTGTGGGAGAGTGTGTGCGTCGGTGCTGGAGGGGCAGACCCCCACGAGGGAAGAGGGGGAGTGGAGGCCCGGGGAGGGGAATTGGGGTAAGGCCGCAAAAGGAGCTGCACCAGAGGGGTCGGGGCCGGCTCAGGGGGGCACACACTGACTGCCAGGGAGGGGGAGGGGGGGATTCTCACACTGGAGGGGGTCGATGGAATGGCGGGAGAGGCCGGAGTCAGCAGGAGTCAGCTGACTTACGGGAGTGGTATGGGGGGAGCAAAAGGGCTAGATGGGATCTAGCGGGGGGAGGGGGGTAAAGGGGGGAGTAAAGGGGGGGATAGGGTTGCTGCTGCATTGGCCAAAGGGGAGCTGGAAGTAGGAGAGGTGGTCGGGGCGGGGCTCCGCCGTCTGGGGGACTGGAGGGTGCGGGAGGCGCAGGCACGTGACTGGCCTAGAAAAGGAGATGGCTAGTCGGCCGGGGGGGGGGGGGGGGGGGGGGGGGAGCAGCCTCCCAATCCGGCTGATAACTTGGAATGTGAGGGGCCTGAACGGGCCAGTCAAGAGGGCCCGGGTGTTCGCGCACTTAAAGGGACTGAAGGCAGACGTGGTCATGCTTCAGGAGACACATCTGAAGGTGGTCGATCAGGTCAGGTTAAGGAAGGGATGGGTAGGACAGGTGTTCCATTCGGGACTGGATGTGAAGAACAGAGGGGTTGCAATACTAGTGGGGAAGCGGGCGTTATTTGAGGCAATGAATATTGTCATGGATAGTGGAGGTCGATACGTGATGGTGAGCGGTAGGCTGCAGGGGGTGCGGGTGGTACTGGTAAATGTATATGCTCTGAATTGGGATGATGCCGGATTTATGAAGCGCATGCTGGGTCGGATTCCGGACCTGGAGGTTGGAAGTTTGATAATGGGGGGGGGGTTTCAACACGGTGCTGGACCCAGCACTGGATCGCTCTAGGTCCAGGACGGGTAAGAGGCTGGCTGCGGCCAAGGTGCCTAGGGGATTTATGGACCAGATGGGAGGAGTGGACCCATGGACGTTTGTCAGGCCCCAGGCCAGGGAATTTTCATTCTTTTCCCACGTCCATTGAGCCTATTCCCGGATAGATTTTTCTGTTCTGAGCAGGGTACTAATCCTGAAAGTGGAGGGAACGGAGTATTCGGCTATAGCCATCTCAGACCACGCCCCGTACTGGGTGGAGCTGGAGTTGGGGGAGGAGAGGGACCAACACCTGTTGTGGCGCCTTGATGTGGGACTGTTGGCGGTGTGTGGGCGGGTGCGGGGGTGCATTGAAAGATATTTGGAGGCCAACGACAACGGGGAGGTGTAGGTGGAGGTAGTCTGGGAAGCGCTGAAGGCGGTGGTTAGGGGAGAGCTAATCTCCATTAAGGCCCACAGGGAGAAGAGAGAGGGGAGGGAGAGGGCGAGGTTGGTGGGGGAGATTTTAAGGGTGGATAGGAGATATGCAGAGGCCCCCGAGGAGGGGCTACTCAGGGAGCGACGGAATCTCCAGACGGAGTTCGACCTGTTGACCACAGGGAAGGCAGAGGCACAGTGGAGGAAAGCGCAGGGGGCGATGTATGAGTATGGGGAGAAGGCGAGTCAAATGCTGGCACACCAGCTTCGTAACAGTGAGGCAGCGAGCGAGAGAGGTGGAATTAAGGATAGAGGGGGGAATACGGTGCGGAGTGCGGTGAGAATAAATGAGGTATTTAGGGACTTTTATGGGGAATTGTTCAGATCTGAGCCCCCAGCGGGGGAGGAGGGGATGCGATGATTCTTGGATCAGCTGAGGTTCCCGAGAGCGGAGGAGGAGGAGGTGGCTGGTTTAGGGACGCCAATAGGGCTGGAGGAGCTGGTTAAAGGATTGGGGAGCATGCAGGCAGGGAAGGCCCCGGGGCCGGACGGGTTCCCGGTCGCGTTTTATAGGAAGTACGCGGATCTGCTAGGCCCGTTGCTAGTGAGGACTTTCAGTAAGGCTAGGGAGGGGGAGACCTTGCCCCCGACAATGTCCGGGGCGCTGATCTCTCTGATTCTGAAGCGGGACAAGGACCCACTGCAGTGTGGGTCGTATAGACCGATCTCGCTCCTCAATGTGGATGCTAAGTTGCTGGCAAAAGTGCTGGCTACGAGAATTGAGGACTGTGTCCCGGGGGTAATTCATGAGGACCAGACGGGGTTCGTAAAGGGCAGGCAGCTAAATACTAACGTGCGGAGGCTCCTCAACGTGATTATGATGCCCTCGGTGGAGGGAGAAGCGGAGGTAGTGGCAGCTATGGACGCGGAGAAGGCTTTCGACCGGGTGGAGTGGGAGTATCTTTGGGAAGTGTGGCGGAGGTTTGGGTTCGGGGAGGGGTTTATCGGCTGGGTCAGATTGTTATATAGAGCCCCGGTGGCAAGCGTGGCTACGAATCGGTGGAGGTCGGAGTACTTTCGACTGTACCGAGGGACGAGGCAGGGGTGCCCCCTGTCCCTCTTGCTGTTTGCACTGGCAATTGAGCCCTTGGCCATGGCACTAAGGGAGTCCAGGAAATGGAGGGGACTGGTCCGAGGGGGCGAGGAACATCGAGTGTCGCTATATGCGGACGACCTGTTGCTGTATGTGGCAGATCCAGTGGAGGGGGAGGTCATGCGGATCCTAAGGGAGTTTGGGGACTTCTCGGGGTATAAGTTGAATGTAGGGAAAAGTGAGCTCTTTGTGGTGCATCCAGGGGACCAGAGAAGGGGGATAGACGACCTGCCGCTGAAAGGGGCGGAAAGGAGCTTTCGGTACTTAGGGATCCAGGTGGCTGGGAGCTGGGGTGCCCTGCACAAGCTCAATTTGATGCGGTTGGTGGAGCAGATGGGGAGGATTTTAAAAGATGGGATGTGCTGCCACTCTCGCTAGCGGGCAGGGTGCAGTCGGTTAAAATGGTGGTCCTCCCGAGGTTTCTATTTGTGTTACAGTGCCTTCCCATTATGATTCCCAAAGCCTTTTTCAAACGGGTAAGCAGGAGCATCATGGGTTTTGTGTGGGCAAATAAGACCCCAAGGGTAAAGAGAGTGTTTCTGGAGCGGGGTAGGGACAGGGAGGGCTGGCTCTGCCGAATCTGTGCAGAAAATATTGGGCAGCCAATGTTGCGATGATCCGTAAGTGGGTAATGGAGGGAGCGGGGGCGGCGTGGAAGAGGTTGGAGATGGCATCCTGTGTGGGCACGAGCCTGAGGGCACTGGTGACGGCACCGCTGCCACTCTCGTCGACCAGGTACACCACGAGTCCGGTGGTAGCAGCAACGTTGAAGATCTGGGGGCAGTGGAGGCGACACAGGGGTGAGGTGGGAGCCTCGGTTGGGTCCCCGATTCGGGAGAATCATCGGTTCGTCCCAGGGAGGATGGATGGGGGTTTCGGAACTGGCATCGGGCAGGGATTAGGAAAATAGGGGACCTGTTCATAGATGTGCCTAGGGGCGCTGGAGGAGACGTTTGGGTTACCCCCGGGGAATGCTTTCAGGTATATGCAAGTGAGGGCGTTTGTGAGACGGCAGGTGAGGGAATTCCCGCTGCTCCCGGCACAGGGGACTCAGGACAGGGTGATTTTGGGTGTATGGGTTGGAGAGGGCAGGGTCTCGGCGATCTACCAGGAGCTGAAAGAAGAGGAGGAGGCCGCGGTAGAGGAGCTAAAGGGCAAGTGGGAGGAGGAGCTTGGGGAGGAGATAGATGAGGGTCTGTGGGCTGATGCCCTGAGTAGGGTTAATTCTTCCTCCTCTTGCGCCAGGCTCAGCCTAATACAATTCAAGGTTGTTCACAGAGCGCATATGACAGGGGCGAGGGTGAGTAGGTTCTTTGGGGTGAAGGACAGGTGTGGGGGGTGCTCGGGGAGCCCGGAAAATCACGTCCACATGTTCTGGTCGTGCCCGGCACTGGATGGGTTCTGGAGGGGTTTCGCGAGGATTATGTCCAAGGTGGTGAAAGTCCAGGTCAAGCCGAGTTGGGGGCTGGCACTATTTGGGGTAACGGACGAGCCGGGAGTGCAGGAGGCGAAAGAGGCCGGTATCCTGGCCTTTGCGTCCCTGGTAGCCCGGCGGAGGATCTTGTTATTATGGAAGGACGCAAAGCTCCCCAGTGTGGAAGCCTGGATAAATGATATGGCACAGTTCATTAAGCCGGAGAGGATAAAGTTTGCCGGCTGTGCAGGGGTTCTTCAGGCGGTGGCAACCGTTCCTAGACTATCTCACGGAGTGTTAGAAGGAGGTCAGCAACAGCAGCAACCCTAGGGTGGGGGGAGGGGGGGGAGGGGGGGGTTCTGTTGGGGGGGGATGGGGGGGGTGTGGGGGGGGGCGCTTCCCTACGAGTACCTTTACATGTCATATGGAGGGGGGCTATTGTACATGGGGAAACCCAATGTGAATGTTTTGTACAATGTACAATGTTTGATTGTTGTGTTTGCGTTTCTTTTATCTTCTGTTATTGGGGGGAGGGGTTTTGTCAAAAATTTTGTTGGAAAACTTGAATAAACATATTTTAAAATTTAAAAAAAATTTAAATAAAGGGTAAGACTGACAAGGCTTAGACATTTCCCACGCTCAAACTGAATACTGTGTAGATGGGAAAATCTTTAACCTCAGCCATCTCCATGCCAAAACTAAACTGCATACCTTAGATGATCTACAACCCATATATCAACCCTCGCCTGGTCAGTTAAATATCCCACCCCAAATATATGTTGAAGGAGAAACTCTGTAATACGTTGAACATTTTGAATACCTTGGCAACTACCGTACCAGAATGCCACCATTGATTTTTCATTTTTAAAAATTTATAAATTTAGAGTACCCAATTAATTTCTTCCAATTATGGGGCAATTTAGCGTGGCCAATCCACCAACCCTGCACATCTTTGGGTTGTGGGGGCGAAACCCACGCAAACACGGGGAGACTGTGCAAACTCCACACGGACAGTGACCCAGAGCCAGGATCGAACCTGGGACCTCGGCGCCGTGAGGCAGCAGTGCTAACCCACTGCGCCACCGTGCTGCCCGAATGCCACCAATGATGAGGAGACCCAACAACAGATCAGTTGTGCCAGCTCAGCCTTCTATAAGCTACAGAAGTGAGTGTTTTACAACAAAGACCCCCGCAGATCAACAAAAGTTCTGGTGCACAGAGCAGTTGTCATCACCACACTCCTGTACAGCAGCAAGACCTGGACTGTGCATTAGCGACATGTGAGAGAACTCGAGAAATACAATTAGCAATGGCTCCGCTGCATTCTGTGGATTCAGTGGGAGGACACTTGATCAAATGCTTGTGTCCTTCTTGGAAACCAGCGCCACAAGCATTCAGGTGAAACCTCCGCACAACCAACTTTGCTGGACTGGACATTGTGTCTGGATGGCTGAAAACCGTCCCCCCCCCGGCAGATCCTGGTTTCTCAACGCTCAAATTGCCAACATTGCAGGGAAAGACAAAGAAAATGCTTCAAGGCACTCTGAAGCTTTCCTTGAAGCATGGCAGCATTGACCTTGATTACTGGGAGGAGCTTGTTACTTATCGTTGCGAATGGTGACAGCATTTCCATCAAACTGCGTCATGCTTCGAGTCCAAATGACTTAATAATGAGACAGAGCGATGGCAGAGAAGGAAAGAAAAGGAAGCAAATCTATGCTCCAGATCCTACGACCTCTGGGGGTGTCCTGCCCCTTGTGCTCAAAGATCTGTGGGTGGGGAATTGTCTTGCTCAGTCCCATGAAAATGGATGACAGAAACGTGCACCCCTGAGTATAAATCATCTTAAAATAGAGGGCCAGTTGATGATGAGATGGAGCCTTGACTTAATGTCTCATATGGAGAATAGTATCTTTGATAGTGCACCATTCTTTCAGCGCTGGACTGTGGTATTAGCCTAGATTTTGTGATCCAAGTCTCCGGAATGGAACTTGATCGCATAATTTCCTGACTCAAAGGCCTGACTGCTATCACTGAATAGCTAGGATGATTCTGGAGGAACAATGTCACGCTAGGTGTTACAAATTATTGCCCCTGGCCAGAGCAAGTTATCTGGAATTCAGATGTGGAGGTCAGCAGATGGAAAATCATGAGATGTGAATTAACATCTGCAGTTGAACTCCCAGTGGGATAAACTGATCCCAACAGGACGCCACAGTCAAAGGGAATAAGGGATAAATAATTGATGCTAAGGTAGTGCATCTTTCCCTTGGCCTGGCCATGAGTCCCTGCTGGGATTGAGGCGTCAGTGAATCCCTGATAAGCATTCTTGCTGCATGAAGCTCTACATCCAGGGCATTCATTTGCAAAATCTAACCCCACTTCTCACAGCAAAATTTAGTTTTCTTTTCATACATAAACATGTCATTAGATCCTCCAGTCCCTTCATGGTAAATAATAACTAAAATGACATAGAATTTAGAGCACAGACAGAACCATAGAATTCCTTCAGTGCAGAAGGAGGCCATTCGGCCCATTGAGTCTGTAATGACCCTCTGAAAGAGCACCCTACTCGGGCCACTCTTCCGCCCCATCCCTGTACTCCTCTTAACCTGCACATCATTGGACACTAAGGGGCAATTTAGCCTGGCCAGTCCGCCTAACCTGCTCATCTTTGGATTGGGTGATGGCCATTTGGCCCAACTGGTCTATGCACCTACTGCTTTCTCCTTAACCAACATATCTAGCTTCCCCTTCAATGTACCTATGCTATCCGCTGCAACTGCTCCCCACATTCACATCAATCTCTCAAATTCTTTACTGGATTTATTAATGATTATCTTCTTTGTCATGGCCCCAGTTATTGACTTCCCTACAAGTGGAAACGTCTTTATACAGTTCTAAACCATACAAACTAGAGAGTTAACAAATTTGAGCATTGGTCCATCTGAAATGTTGACCCCCATCCCTCCCCCACCCCACCTCAACATAATGCCTCCTTTCCCATTGGCCCAGCCTGCCGTTGAACAGATGCAAGTGGACCAGTCTTTAATGGCATTCTCACAAACTCGCACACCGAGAAATCATCAGTCGAATATCTCGAAACAGAAAGATCAGAGCAGCCTGCCGCTACCTCTGCCAAAGCCATTGAGATTGTGCCAAGGGCAGCACCGTGACGCAGTGGGTTAGCCCTGCAGCCTCACGGCGCTGAGGTCCCAGGTTCGATTCCGGCTCTGGGCCACTGTCCGTGTGGAGTTTGCACATTCTCCCCGTGTTTGCGTGGGTTTCGCCCCCACAACCCAAAAAATGTGCCGTCTAGGTCAATTGGCCACACAATTTAGCCCCTTAATTGGGAAAAATGAATTGGGTGCTCTAAATTTATATTAAAAAAGACATTGTGCCATGGAGAAATGCCAAAGATAGTAAAGGAAAAACTTTACCAAGGGAGACCACTGGTATTGAAAATGCACTTTATATTATTACATTTAAATTAATATATTTTATTAAGTAGCATAAAATTATTACTTTTCACTGTTTCCCCATACTCCCTCCTTGATTGGCGAATGCTAACTTTTCATTAGCTTGGTGCTTAATGGGGAAACAGAATTGACTGAGATCAATGATGCATGTGTCATGAATAGATGGAAGGTTCTTTTTTAAAATAAATTTAGAGTACCCAATTATTTTTTTCCAATTAAGGGGCAATTTAGCGTGGCCAATCCACCTAACCTGCACATCTTTGGGTTGTGGGGGTGAGACCCACACAGACACAGGGAGAATGTGCAAACTCCACACAGACAGTAATCCGGGGCCAGGATCGAATCCGGGTCCTCGGCGCCATGAGGCAGCAGTGGTAACAACTGCACGACGGTGCGGTTCTGAATAGATGGAAGGGTACAGGATTGCTTATGTGGTAGGAGTAGGGCAGGGAATGTTATAGCTACTTTGATCTAACTGACTAACTGGACTGTCAAGCTATGAAGGCATCCCTGACATCTGATTGGCATTGATCGTTCTGCTTGCTTGAATGTCAGCTCTTGCCTCTGAGTCACAAAGGTTTAAGTTCCACTCCAGGTTTTGAGGATTTTAGCACAAATTCTATGCAGACATTCCAATGCTGTACTGAGGGAGTACTGCACTAGTGGAGGTGTTGTCCTTAGGAGTGATGTTAAATCAAGGCCCCATTTGCTCTCTCAGGGAGATGTAAAAGATCCCACAGCACTATTCTAAAAAGAGCTGGGTTGGGGGGGGGGGGTTATTCCCAGTGTCCTGGTCAATATTTATCCTCATTTATTCCTTAATCAACGTCACAAAATCAGATAATCTGGTCATTGCAGCATTGCAGTTTGTGGAACCTAGCTCTGTGCAAATCGGTTACCATATTTCTGACATTACGTCAGTAATCAAAAGTAAGATTTTGAAAATGTCACCATAGGCTGCTCTCCCCTTTTCAGGATGAGCTGACTGGTGGTGCTTTAACCGGAGGGTCACCACATCTCAGGCGAGAGGCAAGGGTGAGAAGACAGCATAATCAAATGTTAAGCAGAGGCCGGAGTCTGTCCACAGTCTGTCTAAGAACCAAGTCCAAGGTAGAGGAACACATCTCAGAGCATGGTGGCAGTAATGGACACCTTGACATAAAACAACACATCGGTGATCACGTAGTGAAAAGAGTGAAGGAACCTTTGAAAGCAGCTCAAAGGACATTGATGGCACAAGAGGCAGAAGAGAGAGGTAACATTGACCGCACCCAGCGAGCAGTCCCTGCCCTTACCCTGTCAGTTTGACTGCCTTGGTGGCTCTCAGAGAGGCTGGCAGTGGGAGTTATGTTTTCTCTGGTCCAAACAGTGTCTGATCTTCACCAAAAAGAACTAAAGTTTCAAGTAAATCTCTTTCTCTGTCCAGTAGGTCCAATAGCAGGCAATGTTCTCACAGGGTGTGCAGGAGTCTATCACAGATTTTGATTCCATTATTAAAGCCTTTGACACCCAGCTTAATCTGTCAAGGGACCCTGTTATCGAGTATGTGAGGAAGGCCAAGTTTAGAGCGTTTAATTGGGCTATAATTTATGGCAACTCTGAGGCATCACATGTCTCTGTAAATTGGATAGCCAATGGGCAGCAGCTCCACACTTACGAAGGCCCGTCAATTGTTCAGAAGCCAAACCTGTGTGGAAAACCTGGCAAATCGTGGTAAAAGGGCAGGAATGAAAACTCAGCACAGGTGCTAAGACTGCCCAGCAGCGGGCACGGAATGCTTCCAGGGTGGAAAACTGGACATTTCTGTATATCCAAAGATTTTAATCAAAGTCAAAGATCAGGAAACATGGCCGGGATTCTCTGAGCCCGCGCCAGGTCGGAGAATCGGCGGCGGTGCGGGAAATTCCCGCAATGTCGCTCCGACACCGGGCCGCCGATCAGAGAATTGGCGCCAATCGTGCCCGCGCAGTTGCCGCGGTGGCAGTTGGGGGCCGCTGAAATATGCCCCCGTGGCGATTCTCCGTGGTCGACCGGCCGAACTTCTGCGGGCGTGGTTTACATCTGGTACCACCCGGTGGGAGTTTGGACCCGTGGCCGCGGTGGCAGTCCTGGTGGGGGGCGGGGGGAATCTGACTCCGAGGGGGGCCTCAGCAGTGTCCAGGCCCGCGATCGGTGGACCATCACGATTTGGGGGGGGGCCTACCATACTCCGCGCGGGCCCGTTGTGTGGCTTCGCCATGCCGGCAGCGCCCGCGCCTAAGTGGGCCGCCGCGCGCATGCGTGGACCCGCTTGCGGCGCTGTGTGCATGTGCGGCCGCGCAGTCTGGACAGCAGGGCCAAGTCGGCAGCCAGAGCTGCGGGATGCACGCCAGGGCCCTGCTAGCCCCCTGGAAAACGGAGAATCACCCCAGACTTTCGAAGAAAAAGTCCGGAGTAATTCTCGCCCGTTTTCCGGCAAGCGTGGGGATTTAGTCCCCAAAAGGGAGAATCCCGGCCCACATCTTCTAAGAAATAAAATGTTAAGGACAAGTTGACTCTACAGAGTTTCTAGGGGAAGTAGATAGTCTTCATCCAGATTGCTGGTCAGTTACAATCCAAGTTCAATTCTTTGATACTATCTTTAAAACTGACACTGGAGCTAGTGTTAATATATTAGCAGATGATCTCGACTGGCTTCTGCCAATGACCGTTATCTATTAGGCATCAAGTTACAAGGCCCAGGTGACCTAGCCTTCCTTGCTGCGATTCTTAGCTACACTGGGTGACAAATCATTGATTCTCTCTGTGCTGTTTATAATCAGTATTCATCCCTGTTGTACGCTGAGGTTGCCATGCGTCTACCATTCATAGGTAAAGCAGATTCTTACCATTTGGATGAATCAATGGATGCAATTTAATGGCTGCATTACGCTTAAGCGTGAGCATGATGAGGTCATTAGATTGTGGAAGAGGACAAAAACAGGAAATACACCGCGCGCCGATCGGTTTGCGATCTAACCTGCCAGCCGCCATTGGCGAAATCAGGATCCCGCCGTTCCCTGGTGCTAAACCAATAATCAGCACTTAAGGCCAATTCCATCCCATAAATGGGAAGGACCCCTATCTAATGGTCTCCCGTGATCTAACCGCCTTCCCAGCAACTGGTCTCGCGGGCACCAATTAGTACTCCTTTCTAAAAACCTGAAGCTGGCAGAAGGGCTGCTTCGGGGATCCAAGGAGGTGAGTAGCCTTGAGGGCCCTGGGCTGCCACCCTGGTGCTCAAAGGATGGGGTGGGGGAGCCCCCAGGGGGCTATTCTCGGTTGGGGTGGCCCACCATCGGTGGAGGTTGGGGGGGGGGGGGGGTGCAGCCGGGTGGGATGTCCCGCCCATGGACTTGAGGGGGGACACGAGATGGGTGCCTCAGCACCCGCAGGTCCACCATGCCACTCCTTGGATCGTGTGATCCCATTCTGGGGGCAACTCCAGTCCCTGCCTGTCTGTCCCACCGGCCACCCATAACTCCCACTGACCGCGGAGGCCTCTCGCCGCGCTGCTGAAGGTTATTGTTAATTGGCAGCAAGCTATATAAACTTTGACATGGACTGGGCCCAATAGGATGCCCGGGCAGCCGGAATCCCCACCATCGTCTGGATGCGTCAGGCCCAGGAGGCAGTGGATGGCACATATGCCGCCTTGTGCGCACCAGGCAATCTGGGAGTGCGCTACATCAACAGGAAGGTGGTCCACTCCCTGAATGACCAGCTCGTCTGTGACCACCACATGAAGATCATGCATGTGTGTGCACACTTCCCAGGGAGTGTGCACAACAACTACATCCTGGGGCAGTCGGACATTCTGGCACGGAGGCGGGTCGACGTGGGGAGGACAGTGGAGGGAGAGGAACATGTTGCCACCTCCAAGGAGGAGGAGGACGAGGACCTCCATGCCCGGGGAAGTGGGCAGGAGATTGGAGGTTGGCCTGCATTGTGGAAGAAAGTGCCAGAGGCATCATATTTCTCGAGTGCAACGTTTTCTAATGTGTATCTCATCATAGGTGTCCCAAACTGCCTCAAATCCTCAATGGTGCTGCCCCATCTTCCCCACTCCTCCCCCCCTCATCACACCCTCCCCCTTTACCCCAACCCCTCTCCCCCCATGCCCTCTCAGTGATCCTCAAACTTCTGTGCTCTTCTGTTGCCCCTCCATTCCCAGGTGAACTCCAGGGTCCTTTAGGCACAGACCAGGAGGATGCACATCAGAGATGGAGGCAACTTGCTGCCTACCACATCCCATGGCCTTCAATGCATGTGTCCTCTGGGGGCCTGGGGCCGGAGGGTCCCGGCCCACTTGCCGGTGGCACATGCTCCACCGTGCCACCCTGTTCTGGGTGCTGACTTCTGGTTGCACCGTTGTCAGCGGGGCAGGTCTCGGGGGAGCGTGGCTTTGGGTTGGCACCCGCACCTCTCAGTCAGTGCCCATAGAGCCCTGGCTGCTCCTGTGTCACCTGGCTCTGCCAGCACTGGTGGTTTCCAATGTCTGCAGCACGGCGTCAATGTCCTCTTAGTAGGTGAGGACTCTGATGTCTGGCACCCTACCGCCCATCTGGTCCGTTTCCCATCTGTTGTGGGCCAACTTCTGCTGCGGGGACACAGAGGCGCATGATGAGCTGCATGTGTCATACATCGCTTGGATGGGTGGGGGGTTTTGGTGGGGGGGGGGGTGGGAGTATGCGGGGGGGGGGGAATGGGGAGTATTGGGGGGGGCTGGCATGTGCAGCACTGCTGGACATGGGTGGGCCGAGGTATGGGATGATGCAAACTGCATGCTTGTGGTGGGGGGTGGGGGGTCGGGAGTGGTGAGGGCAGTGCCAGTGGGCCTGTGCCAACCCATCCATGTGGCCCATGAAGGTCATTGACCTTCTTATGACACTGGGTTCCAGTCCTCCTGGTGATGCTCCCCAAGCTGATGGCCATTGCTATTTCCTCTAAGATCCTCAGGGAATGGGCATCCTGTCTGATGTTGACCGCATCCAACAATCTGGCCAGGTCGACATCTCCGAATGGTGGAGCTGGTCTCCTCGGTGGCATGGCTGCGAGCTGTGTGGGGTTGGCTGTGCAGGAGTGGGTTAAGTGCTGCTCTCCCTTGTTAGCAGCGGCTGGTGAGCGCAGTCCCAGCGAAGCAGCCACAGGACAGTTGTTTGCGGTGTGAAGCCCGTTGGCCTTATTAAGTGGTCCAATTAACGTTTTATAGCGGTGATGGCCTCGCAAGGCCAAGCGTCGGAAGCACGCGGCTCATGGCAGTTCCTGCTCATGGCGAGTTCTCGCTCGCTACCACACTGAGAAAAGTCTCCATTAAATTGCACCCATTGTCTTTCATTTAAAAAAAAATTATTTATTTAGAGTATCCAATTTTTTTTTTGTCCAATTAGGGGCAATTTAGCAGCCAATTCTCCTAACCTGCACATCTTTGGGTTGTGGGGTGAAACCCACGCAAATATGGGGAGAATGTGCAAACTCCACACGGACAGTGACCCAGAGCCGGGATCGAACCTGGGTCCACAGCGACGTGAGGCAGCTGTGCTAACCACTGCACCACCGTGCTGCCCACCCATTGGCCGGGATTCTCCTTTCCGGGGACTAAGTCCCCACGCCGGCGGGAAAACCGGCGCCAAACCCTCCGGCGTCAACAGCCCCCGAAAGTGCAGAACTCTCCGCACCTCCAGGGGCTAGGTGGACGGCGGAGGGGTTGCCGCTGCTCCAGCCAGCGCCGAAGGGACTGCATGGGTTCGCGCATGCGCCAAAGAGCCGGCGTGATCTTGCTCATGCGCGGAACTGCAGGCGTGTTTTGGCGCATGTGCGGGGGGTTCTCTTCTCCACGCCGGCCATGGGCTCCTACAGGGGCCGGCGCAGAAGGAAGGAGTGCCCCCGCCCGGCACAGGCCCGCCCACAGATCGTGGGCCCCGATCGTGGGCCAGGCCACCGTTGGGGCCCCCCACCCCGGGGTTGGATCCCCCCGAGGAACGCCCCTGCCGACTATATGCCAGGTCCCGCCGGTACGTGAGCTGAGTGATTCACGCCGGCGGGACTGGCCAAAAACGGATGGCCGCTCAACCCATTGGGGCCCGGAGAATTGCCGGGGGGGCTGACCGCTGTTGCGTGAGTCCCGCCCCGCCCCAAAAACGGCGCAGGAGAGTACAGCAGCTGGCGTCAGAGTGGCGGGGCGGGATTCGTGTCGCCCCCCCGGGGATTCTCCGACCCGGCGGGGGATCGGAGAATCCCGCTGATTGTCTTCATGCTACAATGTTCATTCCTTTATTTAGAAGCAGTGGAAATTCAGCCATGAGAAACTGAGGAAGTTTATACAATTGGCAGAAATTCCTCTATTCTACAGAGACAGCATCCATTACACAACGGGCAGAAGTTATGAATACCTCAGTTAAATGTAAAGTACCGCCAGAGGTGGCAGATACAGAAGACGCTGCAGCAGTTGGCGAACAACCCCATGAGCACCTTCTGAACCTAAATTAGTTCTTCTCCGAGAGTGATAAGGAAGAATCCTTTGGAGTACTGAGTGATCTCTTGGATGCTGAGGTCCAAGAGAATGATTCATTTTTCCTGTTGATAGATGCACCTTGTGAAGTTTCTGATATAATAGAATTATAGAATAGAATTCCTACATAGAATAGCACACCATTTGGCTCATTGACCCTCTGAAAGAGCACCCTACCTAGCCCACTCCCCTGCCCTATCCATGCAACCCCCATTGCCCCACCTAACAATTTAGAATGGTCAATCTACCAATCTGCACATCTTTGGACTGTGGGAGGAAACCAGTCCACCCGGAGGAAACCCACGCACACACCGGAAGAACGTGCAGAATCCGCACAGACAATCACTCGAGGTTGGAATTGAACCTGGGTCCCTGGAGCTGTGAGGCTGCAGTGTTAAACGCTGTACCACCATGCCACCTCCTTTTCGAAGAGTCTATCAATAGATTACCTACTTTATCTGCTGTTGTTCCTGAAATCTTCCAGAGAGAATGCTTTGCCCGAGTCCAAGTTAGAATTAAAGGAGGATCCCACTGCTAAAGGGCTGGTACCTTCCAAAGATGAAAGTAAATTGACATCCATACTTCAGTCCCAGCTGAAAGTATTCTTCTCAGAGCTGGAGGTCAGCACAGACGTTGTGGCAAAATCTTTAGCACTTCTGAAGCTGCAGAATCCTGTACTGCAACCTTGTCCCTGAGTACAGTTAATTCCTCTTGTTACAGAAGATGAAGATGTCTTGTCTCCATATTCTTATCTATTCTTCCCATTGACCAGAGTGGAACAACCCCCAGCTGTGCCAATGCACCCTAGGGGATGGTTGGGAAAACCTTTGTCCCGTCTCCACATCGACTTCGCCAGCCCATTCCAGGGGGCGACATTCCTCATCGTGGCAGACGTCCACTCAAAGTGGCTTGAGGGACACAAGGTACAAACTGTGACCACAAAGACAACCGTGGATAGGCTGCGGCACACATTCAGCACCCATGGAACACTCGAAGTGTTGGTGTCGGATAATGGCGCCGCATTCACCAGCATGGCGTTTGAGTTGTTCCTGGCCTCGAAAGGAATTCGGCATGTACGGTCCGCCCCGTATCATAGAATTTACAGTGCAGAATGATGCCATTCGGCCCATCGGGCCTGCACAGGCTCATTGAAAGATTATATTATATAAACCCACACTTCTACCCTATCCCCGTAATCCAGTAACCCCATCTAACCTTTTTGGACACTAAGGGCAATTTAGCATGGCCAATCCACATCTTTGGGCTGTGGGAGGAGCACCCGGAGGAAACCCACGCAGACACGTGGATAGCGTGCAGACTCCGCACAGACAGTGACCCAAGCCGGGAATCGAACTTGGGACCCTGGAGCTGTGAATCAACTGTGCTAACCACTGTGCTACCAGAGGTTACCCAGCCTCGAATAGTTTGGCCGAGCGGGCGGCCAAAACCTTCCAAAGGGCAATGATGAAACTGACCACAGAGTCTTGGGAGACGCGACTGTCCCGTTTCCTCTTCAGTAACGGGATGACCCCTCATGCTATCATGGGTGTGGCACCAGCAGAGTTACTGATGGGACGTCCGCCCGGACCCGCCTCAGCCTCGTCATTCCGGACATAGGCGATTGAATCCACCAGCGACTTGACCTCTCCGAGACGGATGTTGCTGATTTTCTCCTTGGTTCAATTGCTCTGTTTTATTACCTTTGCTCTTGAGTCACCAGGTATCTTTATGATACCGCCACGATGTTCAAGTCCGAGTAATGATCAATAACCCAATACACCAATTAGTAAGATTTAAATCAAAGCACATTTATTATACACAGTAATCGCTACTCATGCACAAATTCTACGTCTAAGCTACTTCTACAACTAACAGGCCGATACTTAACTTCGGACTGGCCCACCAGGTCAGGGGAACAAATGGCCTTTCGTTCGGGTTCTGAGTCTGCGGGATTCGAAGTTGGTACGGATTGGTAGCTAGGAGCGCCTATCTCATAGCGAGCGTTGAATTAAGACTTACGTCAGTCGATGATCACTGCACCGGTCACGGTCAATGTTGGTTTGTGTGGCTGGGTGACCCGGGCAGGAAGAAGAGAGCGATTTGAACTTGGGGCTCAATTCTTATAGTCCCCAGGGGCTTCCCGCCTTTCGGGGCGGACCCTGTACCTGGTCCCAAGTGATTGGACTTTGTCCCAACCGCTTGGTTCGATTTTCTCCAATGCTGGAGCGGTTCCCTGATCGATGGGCGGTCTTGAGGTGCTCGTTCACCTCCTTTGTGTTGGCTCCTGCTGCCGCTGAGGAGTCTGGCTTTGCTTTGTGCGTCCAAAATGTTACTTATTGATCCCGGGGATTGCTCATCAGTATGCAGATGGCTGCTACTTTGTTATGCTGATGGTCGCTGGTATCGATGTTGTCTGGCTTTTGCAGAGGTAAATACACAGCAAACCTGCAGCTGCTGGTTTCTGTCTTGTTGGCTGACTTTCCCATCAGCCTTTGCCATTCGCCATTTTAAATCGGGAGTTGGCCAATTTAGGTGGCTACACGGTTATAGGTCAACGCTCGCAGCGGTACAACTGTATACCGGGGCTGCTGTATATGTGTACAATTTTGGCACCGGTGCCACATTGGTCCTGGGCCAGTTTCCTATTTAGACTGGACACAGGGGTGTGAAGCCAGCCGCCACCGGGACCACATCCGCTGCCGCAAGCGGGAGCCTCCACAACAGACTCTGGATACCCCAGTGCAGGTCTGCCTGTGGTCCCTGTGGCCGCCTGGGTCGCCATGCTGATCAGCGTTGCCTCCGCCTGTCAAAGCCCAGGAAGCTGAGATGCCAGACGCCTCATCAGAAGATTCTGACACCGATTCATGGTGTCCACTGACATGGACATGGGCCTGCCCACCCTAGTCGTCCAGCTGCTCTTGGCGCTGACACCATTGGCAGCTGCACCACTCCCGCCTCGACACTCTGCCCGAAAATGGCTGTCACCGGTGCGATACACACCTCCAGGACCTGTCCCGTCGACACGGACCGTCATCCGCTCCCAAAATGAACAAGAGGACCTCGGCCTGACGTAATGGATGTTTCTCCAAACTTCGTGGGGTGTTGGGGGAGGGGGGGGGGGGTGGGGGAGAGGTATTATGACTATTATGACCCCTTTGAGAGCCAAGGACTGTGCTCCCTATGTTTCCCCCCTTACACAGCTGAGTATGAACTCCCCCTGGCAATTGGGGATGGGGTTTCCCCAACTACTCTGTATAAAATCCCTGAGAGTGGCCCTTCCAATTATGGGGCAATTTAGTGTGGCCAATCCACCAACCCTGCACATCTTTGGGTTGTTGGGGTGAAACCCGCGCAAACACGGGGAGAATGTGCAAATTCCACACGGGCAGTGCCCCAGAGCCGGGATCGAACCTGGGACCTCGGCGCCGTGAGGCAGCAGTGCTAACCACTGCGCCACCGTGCTGCCCGTTTTCAGTCCTCTCTTTTGGATCAGTATATTCGTGCAAAGTCTTCATTGTTCTTGAAGTTCAGTCATCCTGAAACTTTCACTCTACTTAACGTGTTGTCCTATTCTGCAGATGATGCTGTCCTACCAGATGTAGAGGAAAGCACTCATGGCTGCTAGATGACTTCCTTAAGGGTTGGGAACACTGGATTGAATTCCTCAGAATTGTGACTTGGGGAGGGGAAGAGTAGGAGTTGGAGTTGGCTAGAATCTGTAACTATAAAAAAGGGAGCTTCAGAAATGCACTGTGAACTCATAGTTTAATTTTTTTGTTAAAATGTAGATAGCATACTTTAGCATAGTATAAACGTTAACAGATAGGTATGTTAATATATGATGTTGACCATGATGTACTACTGATATTAAAAACAGGGGCTGGCTTAGCACATTGGGCTAAACAGCTGGCTTGTAATGCAGAACAATGCCAGCAGCGCGGGTTCAATTCCCGCACCAGCCTCTCCGAACAGGCGCCGGAATGTGGCGACTAGGGGCTTTTCACAGTAACTTCATTGAAGCCTACTTGTGACAATAAGCAATTGTTATTATTAAAATGAAAGTAAAATACTGCATATACTGGAAATCTGAAATAAAAACAGGAAATGCTGGAAAAATTCAACAGAGTTAACGTTTCAAGTCCGTATGACTCTTCTTCAGAGTAAAAGAGAGGGAGAAATGTGATGGATTTTACACTGTGTTTGAATGTTTGGACCATCATACTTCCTTTGTCTTATGCTCTAAACATCTTTGTGCAATCTGTCCTAGTTTACACCTATCACTGACCTTCATGCGGGTAGGGTGGACTCTGAATGACCCCACCCTGACAGCAACCGTGGCTCCTGACAGATTGGGCACACCTTTTTTAAAGGGTGCCCCCATCTAAAAAAATGAAAAAAGGAACCCTCCCATGGACATGAAACCAGCCCCATGAAACAGCCCCAAGGGCAGGGGATTCCCCCAGTAGATGTAAATATATGCTAGTGGGGCCCCCGACCTTTCATGACGGGAACTTCATTATGTAATTGATGGGGGGGAACACAATCTCCGCGGAAATCCCGTTGGTGTAAAAGCTGTTTTGGAACACCCGCTGGATTCTCTGCCCCTTACATTATACCCTTAATCACCCCCTCCCTCCAAACTCTGTTTCTCTCTCCACAGATGCTGCCAGACCTGCTGAGTTCTTTCAACATTTTCTGTTTTAATCCCACTAACACAAGTCAATCACCCAATAGACTCTCTCTCTCGCTCACTCTCTCTCTCTCTCTTCCTCCCTCTTTCTCCCTCTCTCTATCTCTCTCTCTCTCCTTCTCTCCCTCTCTCTCTTTCTCTCTCACTCTCTCTTGTTTTCCCTCTTTCTCTCTCTCTCTCTCGGGTAACAGTTTAACTTTTAAAAAAAAATGCATTTTGTTCAAACTTGTATCAAAGTAGGTTAGAGCAAATAAACACCCTGGGAAACATTCTTCCCAACAATCAACTATACAGTTTGTACAGATTTTTCTCCTTTTTCACCCCCCCCCCCCCATCCCCCACCCCCCTGCGACAAATAGCTCCTCAAACACGGTCACAAACATCCCCCACCTTTTCTCAAACTCCCCCGCTGAGCCCCTTAACTCCTACTTTATCTTCTCTAACCGCAAGAAGTCATACAGGTCACCCAACCATGCTGCTACCCCCGGTGGCGATGCCGACCGCCACTCCAGCAAAATTTGTCGCCGTGCAATCAGAGAAGCGATGGCCAAGACATCGGCCTTCCTCCTCTCCATGAGCTCCGGCTTCTCTGAAACCCCAAATATCGCCACCAAAGGGTCCGGGACCACCTCCTCTTCCACTATCCTGGCTAAGACCGCAAACACTCCCGCCCAGAATCTTCCCAATTCTTCACAACCCTAAAACATGTGCGCGTTATTTGCTGGCCCTGCCCACACCTCTCACACTCATCTGCTACCCCCTGAAAGAACCCACTCATTCTCGCCCGAGTCACCATCTTAAACTGTATCAAGCGCATCCTTGCACAAGAGGAGGTCCCGTTTACCCTTAGCAGTGCCTCACTCCATACTCCCCAATTGATCTCCATTCCCAACTCCGCTTCCCATTTCTCCTTGATCTTCACCACCCGTTCGCCTCCCTGTCCCCCAGCCACTTATATATATCCCCAATTCTTCCCTCCCCTTCCATATCCAGAAGCAGCAGTCGCTCCAGCAGGGTGTATCCCGGCCGTCTTGGGAACCCCTTCCAGACCTTTCGTGCAAAGTCCCTAACCTGTAGATACCTGAATTCACTCCCCCTCAGCAGCTCTACCCTCTCCCATAGCTCCTCCAGACTGGCGAACCCTTCCTCCAAATACAAATCCCTCCCCTCGACCAGCCCCACTTCCCTCCACCTGCTGTACACACTATCCATCCCCCTGGCTCAAACCCTTGTTTCTTGCACAGTGGCGTTAGCACCGACATCCCTTCCATCCTAAAATGCCTCCTCAGCTGATTCCATATCTTCCCCATGGACTGCACCACTGAGCTCCCTGAATACCTACTCGGAGCCATTGGCAATGCTGCCGTCACCATAGCCCTCAAACTAGACCCCTTACAAGATTTCTTCTCCATCCATTTTAAAAAAAAATTATTTTTATTTTTAATAAATTTAGAGTATCCAATTAATTTTTTCCAATTAAGGGGCAATTTAGCATGGCCAATCCACCTACTCTGCACATCTTTGGGTTGTGGGGGAGAATGTGCAAACTCCACACGGACAGTGACCCAGAGCCGGGCTCGAACCTGGGACCTCGGCGCCGTGAAGCAACTGTGCTAACCACTTGTGCCACCGTGCTGCCCCTCCTCCTCCATCCTAACCCACTCCACCCCTTCTCCTTCCCACCACTGCTGCACCTTGTCCACATTCGCTGCCCAATAATAATGAAGCTATGGCAATGCCAACCCCCTGCTGCCTCTGTAGCAGGGTCCTCCCCACCCTTGGCGCCTTCCCCGCCCATACAAAGCCAGAGATGATTGTGCCCACTTTCCGAAAAAAGGCCTTTGGTATAAAGATCGGGAGAGCCTGAAAGATAAACAAGAACCTCGGCAGAATATTCATTTTCATCACTTGGACCCTCCCCGCCAACGTTAAGTGCAGTGTATCCCACCTCTTAAGATCCTCCCTGGCCTCCTCCACCAGTTTTGTTAAGTTCCACTTATGGAGTCCGGTCCATTCCGTCCCTACCTGAATCCCCAAGTACCTAAAAGTATCCCTCGCTACCGTAAATGGCATCCCCCCCTAAATTAGTCCGCTGTGCCAGCTCATTCACCGGGAAAAACTCGCTTTTCCCTACATTCAGCTTGGTCACATTTTAACTTTGTTATTGTCTCATCTTTTTAACTTTCTCTGCTTACTAATTTTGTTCCAATCAATCCCATAACCGGCAGCATAAAACCCAATTTTAAGGTTTCTCTGGAGGTGCTGAGAATAGCTTGTTCCAAAGACTCTTTGACCTTGAAGAGTATC
Source organism: Scyliorhinus torazame (assembly GCF_047496885.1). Lineage (NCBI taxonomy): Eukaryota > Metazoa > Chordata > Chondrichthyes > Carcharhiniformes > Scyliorhinidae > Scyliorhinus > Scyliorhinus torazame. The sequence goes on from NC_092712.1 coordinate 261,860,152, forward strand.
AGTGTTGAGCTCAATCCTGTCAACCAAACACAAGTACATTCCAACAGGGGATCACTGGACCGAGGCCAGGAATAATACCCTGGGCTGATTTTACTCTCCTGGCGCAGAAGTTATAAAGAGAGTTATAGAAAGTGGACTCAAATAATCCCTGTGGCCCTGCAACTCTTGTAGGCTTGGCTACGGACTGCACCGCTTCAACATTGTTGTCCGCAGTCTGGATTGGCTGAGCGGCACGGTGGCGCAGTGGTTAGCACTGCTGCCTCACGGCACCTAGGACCCAGGTTTGATCCCGGCTCGGGGTCACTGACCGTGTGGAGTTTGCACATTCTCCCCGTGTCTGCGTGGGTCTCATCCCCACAGCCCAAAAGATGTGCAGGGTGGATGGATTGGCCACGCTAAATTGCCCCTTAATTGGGAGAAAAAAAATAGAATTGGGTACTCTAAATTTATTTTAAAAAGAACTGTATTAAGACATTCCCACTTGCAGAGAAGTCAATAACTGGGGCCATGACAAAGAACATAATCAGCCTGTGAAGTGACAGCAAAGGCACAGGTGGAATGCCAGAAGTGGGAAGGAAATAGCTGTCGCCCCGAGTTAGGACAACAGATTGGTGCTGCCACTGCCGGCCTCCCCACCTGGACACTGCGCCATTCCTGCTAACCCGTTGGAGGACAAATTGCTGTTAGACCCTGAAAACCACTCTGAGTGCTGATAACCATTGCTCAAGACACTGGTAAAGCCCTTCTGCTTCTCTTTGAATAGTGCCAGGGGATTTTTATTTTCTGCTGTGGAAGGCAATCGGGGCCTGAAAGATGGCACTGAATTGTCGGCCTAATTTATGGGTTCAAATCTCTGACATTTATCGAACAGGCCTCTATTTCAGGCCTCTATGACCACTGGTCCTGAACCAAGGCTTCATTAGACATTCTCAGGTGGACAATGAAATATTGACAGGACCATTTGAAGAGGGAGCGGCCAATTCTCCTAGAGTTCTGGCTAATATCCATCCTTCAACCAATACCTCCAAAACAGACTATCATTTGCTGCTCGTCAGATCTTTGCCAGCGCAAATTGCCTGTGCTTTTTACATACACTATAACAGCGAATAACTGGCTGAAGCAAACAGAAAGCAAAGGCCAGGGAGCTGAACAATGGGCAGTTTCCCATCGGCAACCAAGGTGAAAATTGGCCCCATTATGTCAACATTTGGAGGAAAAAACAAAAGCAACTCCATCTTTGATGCATCCTTGTTGCGAATAGACTTTATTGATATACTGCCCTGGAAGCTTCCGAATATGAATGGCACACAAATGCATACCTTTCAGGAACAATATTCTAGGGGCAGAGGGCAGGATTTACTTTAAGGTTTGAACTCCAAACATGCATTGGAACAACACATTAGACCTGAGCAGAATGTGTTTACATCTCTTTTACAAATTTAGAGTACCCAATTAATTTTTCCAATTAAGGGGCAATTTAGCGTGGCCAATCCACCTACCCTGCACATCTTTGGGTTGAAACACAGGGAAAATGTGGAAACTCCACACGGACAGTGACCTAAAGCTGGGATTGAACCTGGGACCTCAGCGCTGTGAGGTAGCAGCACTAACCACTGCACCACCGTGCTACCCAGACTAGAGCAGAATTTTAAGTCACACAATGCTGACCTTTAGTCCACAATTTTCCTCACCAAATTGTTCCACAGGTGCCAGCAGATCCCCAATAGGTCAGTAAGTGGACATGATTCTGCTTGCACCTGTTGACCTGTGTGACTGCATTCAGTCCCGTCATAACATGTGATTTCCTGATTGCTTTCCTATACAGATCCTCATCCATTAGCATCAGCAGCCAGAAAAGGAAACAAGAGCAAACTAAAAAAACAGATTAAAAGTCAACATTGCAAAGAATGAAAGGGCTCTCGATATTTGGAGTAGCTGTAATTTGTAAATTACTGACTGGAATGAGGCAATCTAATACAGTACTTTCTTCAGTTTTCCTTTCCCTCGTCTGAGGGTATTTTTTCACCTTGGAGTCAGCTTCACAATTGTTTTTTTAAAATAAATTTAGAGTACCCAATTCATTTTTTCAATCATCCCTGTTCGGTGCATACAAGTTAACTAAGGCCACCAGGGTACCCGCCAATAACCCACTGACAATTACATACCTCCCATTCGGATCCACCAAAATCATAGCCGCCAAAAAGATACTCTCTTAATAATCAAAATCGCAGCCCCCGGGGCCCTACTGTCAAATCCACCCAGCCCTTCCGTAACTTTGTCTGATCTTTTTAAAATAAATTTTGAGTACCCAATTCATTTTTTCCAATTAAGGGGGCAATTTAGCATGGCCAATCCACCTACCCTGCACCTCTTTTGGGTTGTGGGGGTGAAACCCACGCAAACACAGGGAGAATGTGCAAACTCCACACGGACAGTGACCAGAACTAGGATCGAACCTGGGACCTCGGCATAAGGCAACAGTGCTAACCGCTGCGCCAGCATGCTGCCCTAGCTTCACAATTGTGACTGGCTCGCCAATATATCACCTGAACAATTTTCGAAGAGTCTCATTCGACACTGAGTATCAGCAAATTGTTCAACTCTGGCCGAGGTCAACAACGAAACCGATTATCATAGAATTCCGACAGTGCAGAAAGAGGCCATTCAGCCCATCAGGTCTGCACCACCCCTCCGAAAAAGCATCCTATTGAGGCCCAATCTCCCACCCTATCCACATAACCCTGCCTAGGGGCAATTTAACATAGCCAATCCACCTAACCCGCACATCTGTAGACTGTGGGAGGAAACCAAAGCACCTAGAGGAAACCCCTGCAGACATGGAAAGAATGTGCAAACTCCACACAGTCACCCGAGGTCAGAATCCAACCTGGGTCCCTGGGGCTCTGGGTCAGCAGTGCTAAGCTAACCACTGTGCCACCGAGTCACCCTGACTCTGTCTTTGTACAACATCTGCACATGGGCCATTTCCAGTAGGAGTCAGTGGACAGTGAAGACAAGTGGGAACCCTGTCTCCAATATCGCCTCCCAGGAAAGCTGAAGTTATTCATAATGCTCATTGCTGCTCTGACAGAGATACGCTTACAAGGAAACAAACAGGCATTTACGCTTTATATATCTCACTATGGTGCGGCATCTTGCTATGGTCCCGAAGCTCTTACATCTAAATTTACTAACCACTCATTGGATCATGGGTGGGTCTGCGATGAGATCATTACATCTGTGGCAGGAGTTCACCTCAGTTATTTCACACATAGTGATTAGGCTGTTAGGAGAGGTCATATGTAAAGACCAGAAACATTCCTCACAGGAAAGGAGTGAAGCCGCTGTGTCGCTTGCAGCCCGCTGTTGTCTATTTTCCAGCAGCTGAAACTAAAGAACTTGCATTTCTGTAGCATCTTGCAAGACCTCAGGTCATCACAAAGCTGCTCTCAGTCAATGAATTATTTTTGAAGGATAATCACTGTTATGAAGTGTAACAGAGCATCAGCAGCTAGAGACAGAAATACAGTTGCTTAGCCCATCATCATGGGAATAGCGTGTGTGGCATGGGAACAGCTGAGAGGAATAAATAAGGGAGGAATAATGTAAACAGGCAAAGATATTTAATAAAAGAATGGGAACACCAAAGTATAGAACCAGGAATTAATTAACAGACCATTTGCAGATGCTTGCGGCATCCACAAGATTTTTTGTGAAAAGCCGCCTGCTTCACCAAAATAAATAATAATAATCTTTATTATTGTCACAAGTAGGCTTACATTAACACTGTGAAAAGTCCCCAGTCGCCAATAACCAGTGTTCCTCCATGTTCCATCCTGATTTCACTCTACCCACATCAATTTTATCTTCCCATGTAACTTCTGACCTTAACTCTGTACTCCTTCCCATTGTCTCCTCCACATTCCAATTTCCTATCAGGGTATAATTGCTATGTAACTAGGCCTATGTAACTTGGGTCCATCGAAACACTCATTGCTGCCTCCTTACGATCTTCAATGTTAAATGCCCCATAATTCTCTCTCATTGACCGGCCCATCCAACATGCCTGATGGGGGCTAACCTTGCCAATCACCTTGCTCTCTAATGCACCCCTTCCAGTACTGACCTTGTGGACTCTGCCAGTGGATCAACTATCACTGCCCCTCTCCATATTTCTCTCCAGAATGTCTGCTAATTGCGAACAAGACTCTTGATTCCATGAGGTTATTGTGGACAATTTTATTGGCATCATGGCTTTGACTTGGCTTATGGGGTGCTAACACCAAAACCTTTCACTATTTGCCCTGTCCCAGTCTGTGACAGTGGTTTTTCTCACTGAATCATACCTTGTTCTGTCCCTTTAATGCTCTGGCAATTTCTCCTCCATTGGGCATCTCCCCTTGTTCCATGTCCCCTGCGTCTGGTTTAAAATCCTTGTTCTTTACTGACATCCAAGTACTATAGAAAAGTTATAATGCTCAGTACTGAACAACTTCTCATCCTCAATGATTCCAATCTCCATCTCAATGTATCATGCCCTCACTACATTGAGTGCACTGTCGTTTTATCGGCTTTTAATCTCTCCCTCTGTAAATTCCCCACTTCATATTCAAAGCCACCTTGTTGTATCATGTGGCCTCACTAAATCAGTCGTATTAATCACGGATAAAGCCATATCCAGATTCCTAAACGACCCTCTTATGGACTGACCTGATTAATAATACACTCCAGTATGCTTCACCCGATGGCTGGTGTCTATATAGTTACTTTGTGTACCTTGTGTTGCTCTACCACGTATTTTCTTTTCATGTACTAAATGATCTGTTTGAGCTGCACGCAGAAAAATACTTTTCACTGTACTTCGGTACACGTGACAAGAAACATCCAAACCCAAATCCAAATATCTAATCACTTCCTTATATAGTTCTCCACGCAATTCTCCATCCCCTTTGAACCCTAGTTCCTTATATCCATCTCTGGAAAATTCTCTCTCCCAATCACTACTGCACTTTGACCTGCTATTCATCACACCATTTCTGCTGCTATCTAGCTGCTCAATCACATCCTCATCTCCACCATTCAAGCAGTTGGCCCCAATAAAACAATTTATCTCTTGGCCATTCCTACTCCTACTGGTACTCCACTCTCTTAAGTCCAAGGGAAGCAAATTTAAGTGGACATGGCAGACTAGATTAACCAGATCTGCTTGGACCACATAAAGCACTATCAGGACCTGCTCTTCTCTACCAAAACTCCTCATTATTTCAGGATCATTCTGGAATGCAAAGACAACCCTAGCTTCATCAAACCGTCTTCTTAAATGCTCCCCCCCCCCCATCTCCTCCATCCTCATCTCCAACTATGAAAATGAAATGAAATGAAAATCGCTTATTGTCACAAGTAGGCTTCAAATGAAGTTACTGTGAAAAGCCCCTAGTCGCCACATTCCGGCGCCTGTTCGGGGAGGCTGGTACGGGTACTAGAGTGAGGAACGGGCAGCACGGTGGTGCAGTAGGCTATCCCTGCTGCCTCACGGCGCCGAGGTCCCAGGTTTGATCTCGGCTCTGGGTCACTGTCCGTGTGGAGTTTTCTTTTTTAAATTTAGAGTACCCAATTCATTTTTCCAATTAAGGGGCAATTTAGCATGTTCAATCCACCTACCTTGCACATCTTTGGGTTGTGGGGGTGAAACCCATGCAAACACGGGGAGAATGTGCAAACTCCACAAACTCCTCTGATGCCTCCTTTCCATGCCAGGTGGAACTGCACATGCCTGAGGTTCCATTCTTATCTATCTAGTTGTAGCCAGAGAATCACCTGCAATGATTTCTCTTCCCAAACCCACACCGTCACCCTTGGCCTCTTCCAAGAATCTATCCTTGGCCCTCATATTCCTTATCTATATTCTTCCCCTTGGCGACATCCAAAAATAGAGCATCAGTTTTCATTTATATGCAGCCACACCTCACCATTAACTTTCTCCATCCATCCATTTTCTAAAGTGTCAGACTGCTTGGCTGACATCCAGTAATGGATGAGCAGAAATTTCCTCCAATTAAATATTGGGCCATTGGGCAGGATTCTCCATCGTGGGATCCTCTGCTCCACCGGCAGCGCATTCACGCCCGCAGATTTCCTGCCGGTGTGGGGGTACCCACAATGGGAAACCCCCATTGGCCGGCTGCCGGGATGGAGGATCCCGTTGCTGGTGGGGGCGTGCCACACCAGAAAACAGGTGCGGTGGGATGGAGAATCCCGTCCATTGTCTTCAGTCACAAACTCTGTTCCCTGTACACAGGCTCCATCCTTCTGTCTGGCAACTGTCTGAGACAGCCTTGGTGCCTCTTATGACCCCAATGTCAGCTGCCAACTACATGTTTCTGCCAGCACGAAGGAAGATCGCCTATTTCCACCTCAATAACATTGACCCCAATTCCGTTCCTGTCTCAGCTTATCTGCTGCTGAAGCCTTCATGCCTGCTCGGTGGATGTAAAAGATCCCATGCCACAATTTCGATGAGGAGCAATAAAAGGGAGTTATCTTTGGTGTCCTGGCTAATATTTACATCCCTCAGTTAACATTAGAGAAACAGATTATCTGGTCATTATTTCTTTGCAGCTTGTGGGAGCTTATTGTATGCAAATTGGCTACCACGTTTTTTGCATTAAGACAGTGATTAGAGTTCAAAAATGCTTCATTGACTGAAAAATGTTTTTTTTCAATAAATTTAGAGTATCCAATTCTTTTTTTTCCAATTTAAGGCGCAATTTAGTGTGACCAATTCACCTACCCTGCACATCTTTGGGTTGTGGGGGTAAGACCCACTCAGACATGGGGAGAATGTGCAAACTCCACACGGACAGTGACCGGGGGCCGGGATCGAACCCGGGTCCTTAACGGCGTGAGGCAGCAGTGCTAACTTTTGCGCCACTGTGCTGCCTGTGACTGAAAAATGCTTTGAGAAGCCCGTGGTTGTGAAAAGCACCATGTAAATTCAAGTCATGGATTTCTGGTGGCAGCCATGGAGTGAGCAGTCACACAGAAGGTGGTTCTTACCTGGGATGGACAATTAGGCCCTTTCTACCTGTTTTACAGGGTGTTGTAGGTGAAGAAAGTATTCCCAGTACAGAACAAGATATTCTCTTTCGCTGGGTAATGTCGAGGAGTTATCAAACAAGGAGTGTGTCGAACAAGGAGCACATTCCGGACCAGGAAGACACACGTGTCGCAGCAGAGGAAAGGATGGTGAAGGGACATATGGCTTTGTTGCCCGCACAATGGTCAACAGAGCAATTGACCCAATTTCTCTTGGCCGAATTCGAGAAGCAGAGGCTGGCGGTCTCAGATGATTTGATGAGGATGGCAGAGCCGATTCGGGTTTCTCTGGAGAGTGTGGAACAGAGGTTGCAGGTGCAGAATGCGATGCTCCAGAAGGTGGAGGTGGCGGTGGTCAATCACGACAATCAGATTGCCTCCTTGGAGACACAGAAATGCTGATGATAGTTGAGGGGCAGAAGAAGTTGAAGGAGAAGGTCGATAACCTGGAAAATCACTCAAGGAGGCAAAACGTGAGGATTGTGGGGCTGCCAGAATGTATTGCGGGCACGTTCACATTGCACATTAATGATTTGGATGAGGGAATTAAATATTTTCTCTCCAAATTTGCAGGTGATACAAAGTTGGGTGGGAGGGTGAGCTGTGAGGGGGATGCAGAGATGCTTCAGCAGGATTTGGACAGGCTGAATGAATGGGCAGATGCATGGCAGATGCAGTATAATACAGAGAACATAGAACATACAGTGCAGAAGGAGGCCATTCGGCTCATCGAGTCTGCACCGACCCACTTAAGCCCTCACTTCCACCCCATCCTCGTAACCCAATAACCCCATCTAACCTTTTTCGACACTAAGGGCAATTTAGCATGGCCAATCCAGGAAAGGGGGATTGGTGAGCTTCCACAAAAAAGGGCAGAAAGAAGTTTTAGATACCTGGGGGTTCAGGTGGCTAGGAGCTGGGGGACCCTGCTTAAGTTCAACTTAACGAGGCTGGTGGAGCAAATGGAGGAGGAGTTCAAAAGGTGGGATATGCTGCCGCTCTCCCTGGTGGGTAGGGTGCAGTCGGTTAAAATGACGGTGCTCCTGAGGTTTTTGTTTTTGTTTCAGTGCCTCCCCATGCCTAAGGCCTTCTTTAAGCGGGTTAACAGGAGTATTATGGGGTTCGTATGGGTGAAAAAGACCCCGAGGGTGAGAAGGGTGTTCTTGGAGTGGAGCAGGGACAGGGGCTGGTTAGCGTTGCCAAACTTATGTGGGTACTATTGGGCTTCCAACGTGGCGATGATATGTAAGTAGGTAATGGAGGGGGAGGGGGCGGCATGGAAGAGGCTGGAGATGGCGTCCTGTGTGGGCACGAGCCTGGGGACGCTGGTGACGGCACCGCTGCCGCTTCCCCGATGAGGTACATCACGAGCCCGGTGGTAGCGGCGACCCTCAAAATCTGGGGGCAATGGAGACGCCACAGGGGGGAGGTGGGGGCTTCGGTTGTGGTCCCCGATACGGGAGAACCATTGGTTTGTCCCGGGGAAAATGGATGGGCGGTTCCTGAGTTGGCACAGGGCAGGTATTAGGAGGATGGGGGACCTGTTCATAGACGGGAAGTTTGTGAACCTTGGGGAGCTGGAGGTGAAATTCGGGCTCCCCCCAGGGAATGCTTTCAGATATATGCAGGTAAGGGCGTTCGTTAGGCGACAGGTGGTGGAGTTTCCGCTGCTGCCGGCGCGCAGGGTCCAGTACAGGGTGCTTTCGGGGGTGTGGGTTGGAGAGGGTAGGATCTCGGCAACTTATCAGGTGATGCAGGAGGAGGAGGAGGCCTCGGCGGAGGAGTTAAAAGGTAAGTGGGAGGAGGAGCTGGGGGAGGAGATCGACGAGGGTATGTGGGTGGATGCCCTGGGAAGGGTAAACTCTTCCTCCTCTTGTGCGAGGCTCAGCCTGATACAATTTAAGGTGCTGCACAGGGCGCACATGACCGGGGCAAGGCTAAGCCGGTTTTTTGGGAGTGAGGACAGATGTGCGAGGTGTTCGGGGAGCCCAGCAAACCACACCCACATGTTCTGGGCATGTCCAGCATTGGAGGAGTTCTGGAGGGGCGTAGCGAGGACGGTGTCAAGGGTAGTGAATTCCAGGGTAGGCCTAGCTAGGGGCTCGCAATATTTGGGATGTCGGACGAGCCGGGAGTGCAGGAGGCGAAAGAGGCCGGTATTCTGGCCTTTGTGAGCCCTGGTAGCCCGGCGAAGGATTCTGCTTCAGCGGAAGGATGCGAGGCCCCCAAGCGTGAAATCCTGGATTAACGACATTGCGACATGGCAGGGTTTATTAAATTGGAGAAGGTGAAATTTGCCTTAAGGGGATCTGTGCAAGGGTTCTTCAGGGGGTGGCAGCAGTTCCTAGACTTCCTGGCGGAGCGTTAGGAGATGGTCAGCAGCAGCAACCCCGGGGGGTGGAGGTGGGGGGGAAAGTTTGTGTCTAGTAGGGGATAGACTACTGTTTACTGTTTAATGTTTATTTGTTTATTTATGCACTTTTGCTCTATTTTTCTGTTGTGATAATCTGAAAATTTTTGAATAAAAATTATTTTTAAAAAAAATGTGCGTGGAGGAGGGGGCACCCAGTGGCCGCAGTGGAGGTTAGACGTGGGACTTCTGGCGAAGAAGGGAGTATGGGAGAGTGAGGGACATCTATGTCGAGCTTAATAAGAGTGAGGAGGTCTCTCCATCGGGGTTGTGAGAGACTTTGCAGGCGATAATCAGTGAGGAGCTCATTTTGATTAAGGCACATAGGGATAAGGAAGGAAGGTTGGAGAGGCAATGGTTGGTGGCGGCCATTTTAGCAGTGCATCGGCTGCACTTGACAGCACCTGGAGAGGGATTGTTGAAGGAGTGAAAGAAACTCCAGCTGGAGTTTGATCTTTTGTCAATGGAGAAGGTGGTGGGGCAGCTACGCCGGGTTAGAGGGGGTTTTATGAGCATGGGGAGAAGGCTAGTAGGCTGTTCGTGCACCAGTTGAGGCAGCAGGCAGCGACAAGGGAGATTGGGCAGGTTAAGGACTCTGGGGCAGGGTGGTCACTGAGCCAGGGAAGATGAACATCGTGTTTGAGGCCTTCTACCGGGGTCTGTACAGGTTGGAGGGGGACTCAGGCATGTAGCAGTTTTTGGATGGCTTGGATTTTCCGGTTGTGGAAGAGGGGAAAGTCCTGGGGTTGGGTGCCCGATTCGGGTTGGAGGAGGTGATGAGGTGTATTGGGTCGATGCAGTCTGGGAAGGACCTGGGCCTGGATGGACTTCCAGCAGAATTTAATAAAAACTGCGACAGAGCTGCGCCCGCTTGTAGTGGAAATGTTTAACAATTCATTTGATAAAGGGGAGCTTCCACCTACTCTGGCGCAGTCATCGATTTCACTTATTTTAAAGAAAAAGATCCGGAGGAATGTGGATCATATCGGCCAGTTTTGCTTTTGAATGTGGACATAAAGTTGTTGGCTGAGGTGTTGGCAACAGGCTTGGAGGATTGTGTGCTGGAGTGATAGCCGAGAATCAAATGGGTTTGTGAAGGGACGACAGTTGTCGTCGAACATGAGGAGGTTGTTGAATGTGGTGATGATGTCCCTGATGGGTCGGGAAACGGAGGTGATAATATCTATGAACACGAAGAAGGCTTTCGACCGGGTACCTATATGAAGTATAGGGGCGGTTTGGTTTGAGGCCGGGGTTTGTTCGTTGGATCAAGATGTTGAACAGGGCCCCCATGGCGAGTGTGCGCACGAATATTATGAGTTTGGGGTATTTTAGTCTGCATCGGGGAACAAGGCAAGGGAGTCCACTGGCCCCGTTGGTTTTTGCATTGGCGATTGAACCATTGGCAATGGTGCTTAGGGCTTCAATGGAGTGGAGGGGAATAGAGAAAGGAGGGGGTGGAGCATTGACTGTCCCTGTATGCGGACAACCTCCTGCTATATGGACGGCACGGTGGCACAGTGATTAGCACTGCTGCCTCACAGCTCCTGGGTTCAATTCCAGCCTCGGGTGACTGTCTGGGTGGAGTTTGCACTTTCTCTCCGTGTCTACGTGGGTTTCCTCCGGGTGTTCCGGTTTCCTTCCACGGTCCAAAGATGTGCAGGTTAGGTGAATTGGCCATGCTAAATTGCCCCTTAGTGTCAAAAAGGTTAAGTGGGGTGACTGGTTACGGGGATAGGGTAGAGGTGTGGGCTTAAGTAGGGTGATATTTCCAAGGGCCGGTGGGGACGTGATGGGCCAAATGGCCTCCTTCTGCACTGTAGGGATTCTGTGATTCTATGGGGGCGATTCTCCGAGCCCCTCGCCGGGCCGGAGAATCGGCGCAACCGCGTCACGACGCCCCGAGGCCGGCGCGCGATTCTCCGAGGTGCTGATCAGACAGAGTCCTGCCGGCACCGTTCACCCCTGGTCGCTGCCGGCAGGAACTCTGCGCGAACGGTCGGGGGGGGGGGGGGCGGCCTGTGGAGGGGGAGGGGGCTCCTTCACCGGGGGGGAACCTCCGTAGGGTCTGGCCCGCGATCGGGGCCCACCGATTGGCGGACCGGCCCCCCCCCCCCCCCCCCCCCCGGGCCTACTTTCTGGTGTGGCCAGCCCCTGAACACAGACGCCATGCTTTCGTCACTTGGGGATATGGGTGGCCACATAGTTGGTCTCATAAATTGAACTTGGCTAATCTGGTGGACGGGGTGAGGGAGCATTTCAAGAGATGGGATGCTCTCCCATTATCTTTGGCGGGGCGGGTTCAGACCCTGAACATGATGGTTCTCCTGAGGTTTTTTTTTTAGAATCTCCCGATTTCTGTGCCTACACAGGATTTTCAAAAAAGAATAAATTAAAAAAAATAAAACAGGATTTTCACAGACGTCATATGGGCGGGGAAGGCCCTCTGGAATCAGAGGGTATATTTGGAGAGGGATAAGTGGAGAGGGGGCTTGGCTCTGCCAAACTTGTTGAAGTATTACTGGGCAGTGTGATGTGACCATCAATTCACTGAGAGACACGTTGAGAAGTAAACCGTGGTTTTAATCAGCTTAGAACTGAGCCTGCCTGTGACCGGTACAACAATGAATGCGGCCCCGCTGGTCAGCTTCCTTTATACTTCCTGTAAGGGGTGGAGCCATGGGCGAGCCCGTACATGCCCCAACATATCCCCCTGTGGGTGAAGCCGTACAATGGCCCATACGTGGAGCCCACAGGGTTAAACACATAACGTAACATGATACAGCAGTAACATGGTATCACAGTGCACTGGTGAATTAACAGTAGTTCCATTCACCACATTCACCCCCTGTTTAAAAAATGAAGTCCGGCGGGGGTGACGGGTTTACAGATTCAGTCGGTCTGGTGCCCGGATCGTACGTTGCGACCGCCGAAGCACTGGTGTTGCAGCCGTTTCGGGTGTATGTGGAGCTGGGCCCGGAGCAGGCACAGGCGTGGACTCCTGGAGCGGCTCTTCTGGAGCTTCATTCCTGTGGACCGGTGCGGCGGGTGGGAGGTAGCGCGAGAACCATATCGGGACAGGGGCGCTGAACATGGGAGGTTGGATAGGGGTTGGGGCGCTGAACATGGGAGGTTGGACGGGACCTAGTGTGGGGGATGCAGTAGTGGTCGTGGTGTTGGAGCCTGCGGGCGCCAGGTCCCGGAGGGAGACGGTATCCTGCCGGCCATCGGGGTGTTCGATGTATGCATAGTGTGGGTTGGAATGCAGGAGCTGGACCCTCTCTACCAGGGGGTCAGTCTTATGGCTCCAAACATGTTTTTGGAGGAGGACTGGACCTGGTGTCATCAGCCAGGGCGGAAGCGAGACCCCTGAGGTAGCTCCCCTAGGGCAAACAAACAAGAGATCATGAGGGGTCTGGTTTGTGGCCGTGCAAAGGAGGGACCTAATAGAGTGGAGCGCATCGGGGAGGACCTCCTGCCAGTGAGAAACTGGGAGATTCCTGGACCGCAGGGTCAGTAGGACGGTCTTCCAGACCATCGCGTTCTCCCTCTCCACCTGCCCATTTCCCCTGGGGTTATAGCTGGTAGTCCTGCTCGAGGCGATGCCCTTACTGAGCAGGTACTGACGCAGTTCGTCGTTCATGAACGATGAGCCCCTGTCGCTGTGGACATAGCTGGGGAAACCGAACAGGGTGAAGACACTATGCAGGGCTTTGATGACTGTGGGAGTGGTCATATCGGGGCAGGGAATAGCGAACAGAAAACGGGAGAACTCGTCTATGATGTTAAGGAAGTACGTGTTGCGATTATTGGAGGGGAGGGGCCCTTTGAAATCGATACTAAGGCGTTCAAAGGGCCGGGACGCCTTTACCAGGTGGGCCTTATCCGGTCGATAGAAGTGCGGTTTACACTCCGCACAGATTTGGCAGTCTCTGGTTATAGCTCTGACCTCCTCGGTGGAGTAGGGCAGGTTGCGGGCCTTGATGTAGTGGGCGAGCCGGGTGACCCCTGGGTGGCAGAGGTCATCGTGGATAGCACGTAATCGGTCATCTTGCACGCTGACACACGACAGGGCATTTGGGGGCTCGTTGAGCTTCCCAGGACGATATACTATATTGTAGTTATAGGTGGAGAGTTTGATCCTCCACCTCAAGATTGTATCATTCTTTACCTTGCCCCGCTGCGTATTGTCAAACATAAAGGCAACCGATTGTTGGTCGGTGATGAGGGTAAACCTCCTACCAGCGAGGTAGTGCCTCCAGTGCCGCACGGCTTCCACGATGGCTTGGGCTTCTTTTTCGACCGAGGAGTGTCGAATTTCAGAGGTGGTGAGGGTGCGGGAAAAGTACGCTACCGGTCTGCCTGCTTGGTTGAGAGTGGCAGCGAGAGCGACCTCTCAGGCATCGCTCTCCACCTGGAAGGGGGCGGACTCATCCACCACACGCATTGCAGTTTTGGCGATGTCCGCCTTGATGCAGTTGAAGGCCTGACGAGCTTCGGCTGCCAGTGGAAAAATGGTGGCCTTAAATAGTGGGCAGGCTTTGTCCGCATTCTGGGGGACCCACTGGGCGTAATAGGAGAAAAATCCAAGGTACCTCTTCAGGGCCTTGGGGCAGTGAGGGAGAGGGAATTGGAGGAGGGGGCGCATACGGTCAGGGTCAGGCCCTAGGACCCCGTTTTCCAAGATGTAGCCGAGGATGGCTAGCCTGATTGTGCGGAAAACGCATTTCTCCTTGTTGTAGGTGAGGTTGAGTTTTTGGGCGGTTTGGAGAAATCGGTGGAGGTTGGCGTCGTGGTCCTGCTGATCATGGCCGCAGATGGTTACATTGTTCAAGTACGGAAACGTGGCCCGCAGCCCGTACTGGTCCACCATTCGGTCCATTGCTCGTTGGAACACCGAAACCCCGTTTGTGATGCCAAAGGGGACACGGAGGAAATGGAAAAGGCGGCCATCTGCCTCAAACGCCGTGTAGTGGCGGTCCTCCGGGCGGATTGAGAGCTGGTGATATGCAGACTTCAGATCTACCGTAGAGAACACGCGGTAGTGTGCGATCTTGTTTACCATGTCTGCAATCCGGGGAAGGGGGGACGCATCGAGTTGCGTAAAGCGGTTAATGGTCTGGCTGTAATCAACCACCATCCAGAACTTTTCCCCGGCCTTGACGACCCCACATGAGCTCTCCAGGGGCTATTGCTGGCTTCTATGACCCCTTCCGGCAAGAGACGCTGGACCTCGGACCTAATGAACGTCCTGTCCTGCATACTATACCGCCTGCTTCTGGTGGCTATTGGCTTACAATCGGCGGTGAGGTTCGCAAAGAGGGGGGTGGGTCGATTTTTAGGGACACGAGGCTGCATATGGTGAGCGGGGGCAGGGACCCCCCGAATTTAAGAGTTAGGCTCCTGAGGTTGCACTGAAAATCGAGTCCTAAGAGGAGAGGAGCGCAGAGGTCTGGGAGCACATATTGTTGAAAATTAGTGTACTCAGCGCCCTGTATCGCTAGGGTTGCAGTAGTGCACCCTTGGATTTGCATCGAGTGCAACCCAGAGGCGAGGGAGATAGTTTGTTGCGTCGGGAATATTGAGAGCAAACAGCGTCTTACCATGTCCGGGTGAATGAAGCTCTCTGTGCTCCCGGAGTCGAAAAGGCAAGGTGTCTCGTACCCGTTTACCCGGACGGCCATCATGGAGCTCCGGTGGTGCTTCGGTCGCGACTGGTCCAGGGTGACCGCGCTGAGCTGGGGGTAGCCGGCGGCGTGATCGGAGGTGCTGGGGCGGCCCCGCGATGGCTGCTGTCCATTTTGTTCGTACATCTCGGGCGGTGTAGCAGATGGCGGCCAAGATGGCGGCCTCCGTTGGTCAAGCGTGGCGGGCGGTGAGGACGATGGCATCCAAGATGGCGGCCCCCATGGATCGCACGTGGCCGGCCTCGTGGGGGAGGTTGGCCAAGATGGCGGCCCCCATGAGTCGCACGTGTTGTGCGGAGGCGGAGTCGGCAGACACGCTGCCACTTTGCGGGCCTGTGGGTCTGTGGATCGGGTCTGTGAGTTCGAGTTTTGAGACCTGGCCAGGCAGACCTTGGCGAAGTGTCCTTTTCGACCGCAGTTACTACAGTTCGTGTTGCGGGCCGGGCAGTGCCTTCGGGGGTGTTGGGACTGGCTGCAAAAATAGCAGGGCAGCCCCTCATGATGGGCGGGCGGCCGTGCGGCACGAGCCTGGGGTAGTCTCTGGTCGTGGGCCCACAAGGGAGTCGCGTGGTCGGCGGGGAACGCAGTAAGGCTCTGAAACGCAACCTCCAGAGAGGTAGCTAGTGTTACCGTGTCCTCCAGGTCCTGGGCCCCTTTTTCGAGCAGGCACTGTCTTACATAGTTCGATCGGACCCGCTACATAAACGTCTCGGATAGCGAGTTCCATATGCTGAGGGGCTGTAACGGCCTGGTGGTTACAGTTGCGCGCGAGGACTTTGAGGTCGGGTTGGTAGTCATCTAGCAACTTCCCGGGGCGCTGGCAGCGAGTGGTGAAGATGTGTCGCGCGTAGACCTCGTTCATGGGCCGTACATATATGCGTTCGAGTAGTGCGAGGGCCTCCGTATAGGATGCGGCGCCGTCGGGCTGGACAGAAATACGACGGCTCACCCGTGCGTGGAGAAGACTCAGTTTCTGTTCGTCCGTGACGGATGGCGTAGACGACGCGGCGAGATAGGCCTTGAAGCATCGAAGCCAGTGCGAAAAAATTTCTCTCGCCTCCGCGGTCTGTAGATCGAGTTCCAGTCTATCAGGTTTGAGGGCTGATTCCATGGTAGTATTTTAAGCTTATTAAATTGATGCGACCATCAATTCACTGAGAGACGCGTTGAGAAGTAAACCGTGGTTTTAATCAGCTTACAATGGAGCCTGCCTGTGACCGGTACAACAATGAATGCGGCCCCGCAGGTCAGATGCCTTTATACTTCCTGTCAGGGGTGGAGCCATGGGCGAGCCCGTACATGCCCCGACATATCCCCTGTGGGTGAAGCCGTACAATGGCCCATAGGTGGAGCCCACAGGGTTAAACACATAATATAACACAATACAGCAGTAACATGATATCACAGTGCCTGGTGAATTAACAGTAGTTCCATTCACCACACAGTGAACTTCGAGAAGGTGTGGAAGTGGGATTTGGGGGAGGGGTTGGTATGGGGCAGGATAGAGAAGACGTCGTGTAGGGGGACAAGTCTGAGGGCACTGGTGATTGCGTCCCTTCTGTCCTCGCCGGCTAAGTACTCCACGAGCCCAGTGGTGGCAGCCACCTTAAGGGTCTGGAATAGTTTCAGGCAGCATTTTAAGATTGAGGGCATGTCGGTGTGGGTGCCAAACTGTGGCAATCACAGATTTATTCCAGCAGGGTTGGATGTAATGTATAGGGTGTGGGAGCGGGAGGGGTTAGAGAGTTTTAGGGATTTATTTGTGGAAGGTAGGTTTGCAGTGTTGGCAGGATTGGAGGAGAAGTTTGAGTTGTCAAAGGGGAATGGGTTTCAGTTCTTGCAGATTAGGTTTTTTGTTAGGAAGGATCTGGCTACATTTCCATGGGTGCAGTCCTTTGTTGCTTTAAAAGATTGTGTCTCAGGGTGAGATAGGGTAGAGTAGGGTCTCTCATATCTACGGACAGCTGAAGGAGGGGAGAGGGCTTCATTGGAGGAGGTTAAGAGGGAGGGGAGCCGGGTGGGATATTTGTGTGTGGGGGGGGGGGGGGGTCTGGAGTGAGGCACTGCAGAGGGTAAACGCATCATCTTCTTGTGCGCAATTAAGTCTAATTCAATTTAGATTGGTGCATAGAGTGCACTTGAGCGTATGAGTCGGTTCTTTCCGATGGTGGAGGACAGACATGGGCGATGTTTGGGGGGGGGGTGGCAGCAAACCTCCCCACATGTTTTGGTCATGCCCAAAATTGGTGGAGTTCTGGGAGCCCTTCTCGGGGACCATGACAGAGATTTTGGGGACGAGGGTGGCGATATTAGGGGTTTGAGAGGATCAGTGAGTGCAGGTGAGGAGAGAGGCTGAAGTGTTGGCCTTTGCATCCCTGATGGCCCGGAGGTGGATCTTGCTAGGGTGGCAGGCTCCGGAGTCGACCAAAGAGGCAGGCGGGTGAGTCACTTGTCGGAATTCCTGCATTTGGAGAAGATAAAGTTCAACATTCGAGGATCGGAGGATGGATTCCTCTCGAGGTGGAGATTGTTCATTTCCTACTTTAATGTTCTGTAAATGTCAGTGGGTGGGGGGGGGGGGGGGGGGGGGTTGGGTTATTGTTAACGTTATAGCCATTATTATTTTATTGGTTAGCAATAAAACAGGGCGTGTAGGGCTTTCAGAGGAGTGGGTAGCAAGGTTATATGATAATTGTATAAAGATGGTTGTGTTTTTTTTGTATGGTATAAAAATGAAAACACCTTGAATAAAAATATTTTAAAAAAAGTAAATGCAAGTCATTATTGTTTTTTGTGCTTTTGTTACATCTCTTGTCTATTCCAGTGCATTTATGGCTGACCTCCTAAAGTCTATTCTCCATAAACTTGAGGACATCCAAAGCTCTCCTGGTGGTATGCTAACTTGCACCAAATTGCATTCACCCTCGTGTTTGCCGACCTATATTTTCTCCTCATTAAACAACACCTTGGTTTTAAAATTCTCTATCTTTACTTTCTTTCTTTTGTAAGAGCTTTTTTATTGGGTTTTCACATTTTGTACATCACAATTCATATGTTACATTTTACATAACCACGCCGACCGGAGGAAAAGAAGCCAAAATCGAGGAAGAAATAAAAGGAGGTAAAAAGACAGGCAGAAGTCAGTACAGATATTTACATACAACTGCTTTCTCTCCTGCTTTGATTGGTGTAACTTTGTTGCAGTTCCTAGTTTGGCTCGGGCGCATATTTACAGATGTCTATCTATGTTTTAGTCCTTTATCCCTCTCGGTTTCCTCGTGTGTCCTCCCCTGCAACCCCCCCCCCCCCCCCCCGTCCCTCCTCTCTCCTTTTCATCTTTATTCTGTGACTCACTTGTGTCTCCCCTGCTCCCCCCAATTTGGTTGCTGGCTACAAACAGATCGCTGAACAAGTTGGTGAAGGGCTTCCAGGTCCTGTGGAAGCCCTCTTCCGTCCCTCGGATGGCAAATTTTATTTTCTCCAGTATGTGAAATTCCGCCAGGTCGGACAGCCAGTCTGCAGCCTTGGGTGGTGCTGCCGGTCGGCAGCTGAGCAGGATTCTCCGGCGGGCGATCAGGGAGGCAAAGGCAAGGGCGTCGGCCCCCCTCCCCAAGAAGAGTTCTAGCTGGTCTGAGATCCCAAAGACCGCCACCTTTGGGCATGACTCCACCTCCCCATCTGGGGTTATGGCTTCTATACCAATGCAAGTAATTAGTATTGTTGTTAAGTTAGTGTTATTGATTGTTGCCTCATGATACTTACGATGGTGGAACTGAACTGTGGGAAATGCAAAAGCCATGTCTCTTTTAGTCCCATGACTCACACTGTTAGGGTTAAATATATGAACTGCCCACAAATCACAGGCAGCTGCTTTGAGTGTAATGGCTCTCAGTATTGTCAGCTGAATTTCCCAAAGTGCTAGTTTCAGGTCTACAATGGAGCAATGACATCAGATATCTCTGATTTGTCACTACAATGTCAGAAAGCACTTACACCTCAGAAGACTTCACATCCTGTTCAATTAAACAGGAGCACATTAGCTCTGAGGTGTCATTGAAACAAAGGTTCTCGCCTTTATCTGAAAGACCCAAATACATTTGCATCATCATTTAAGTATTTTCATAATTTCGGTTATGTTAGGCTACCTCTCAAGCCATGTGAAGAAGTGACTTTTCAAGCACCAATGTCTTGAAATGATTTGAAGTCTAATACCAGAGCTATCCTGAGTCCCTGAGGTGCCCATTTTGAGGTGCTATGAACACCCTTCGAGATCCAGTGTGTCTGGGGTGTTTCACACCGGGTGTCATATTGATGCCGATGTTCGTACATGCACAGCCAACGTCCAGTAGAAGTATGCAGAACAGGTCATGTCATCAATCAGTGTGTAACACTGATGTCAGCAGTGCCATTTTGAAACTAAACGCTCAATGCATTTTCTTAAACTCACAGTCAAACACATATTCAGCAGCAGGAAGGACCTACCCCACTAGTACTATTTAAAAGGATGATCAACCACTGAAAGGTTAGTTGCTCGTTGATCTCTTCTGGCTGTTGCTGTTGCAAGTGTTTGGGGCTTTCTATAGTTGCTTCAAGTGGTGCTAGAATGGTGTGGCGGGATTTAAAGGACTTTTTGCTGACTTCAAGATTTCTGCATTAATCAGTTACTGCCAAACATGGGTGTATGAGTGAACATTCATTTTGGAATAGAGCATGAGTTAGAGGACTGATTTATAAGTCTTTTTGGCTGCGGGATCCCTTTTCAAAGGGATTAGTAATTGCAGAATCCCTATCTAAACTACACTGCAAAGAGCAGAAATGTTTATTCTCAGATCCAATTAAAATATTTGATAGAATCTGGCAAACTAAATAGTCTGCCTATACAATGCTCACTGGCACGTTCAAACTGGTTCATTGAATTCCAAGGGGCCATGTCCACCTAAGGTGTTCAGGGAGCCATTCTGCTGCCTGGACCTCGTGAAAAACAATACGTGAGACGTCTGCATTTCAGCAAAAATGTTGCCTCTAAAATCTGCCTCCTCCTGCAGGCACAACTGTGACTTCACATCAGACCAAGAACTGCACTAGCCGTGATTGTGAAGGTGACCGTAGCTATGAATTTATAGGCTGGAGATATTTGCAATATTTCTCAGTTTACTGTCCACTGTTGTGTAAAGGAAGTTGCTGATGGTTTCAATTCAAAGAAAGTTAACTACATTTCATTCTCTCTTGTCAGAGTGAAGTAGGTGGAACAGCGCACAGCTTTGCTAGGATTGCAGGATTTCCCGATGGTGCAGGGTGCCTTTGCACGCACATGACTTTGCAAGCGCCACATGTCAACCCTGCCCTATGCTGAAGTTGAAAAAGATTCTGTTCCCTGAATGTGTAGCTGGTGCGAACACACACATGCGGCAAATTGTGCTGGTAAATTCCTGGTACCCTGGTAGATATCTTCATTCAAGGGTGACATGGTGGGCAATGGTTAGCACTGCTGCCTCACGGTGCTGAGGACCCGGGTTTGATCCCGGCCCCAGGTCACTGTCCGTGTGGAGTTTGCACATTCTCCCCGTGTTTGTGTAGGTCTCACCCCCACAACCCAAAGATGTGCAGGGTAGGTGGATTGGCCACGCTAAATTGCCCCTTAGTTGGGATTTAAAAAAAAAATTATACTTTAATTCTGCATAAGCCCCCTATTTCACAGGGTAGAATGTAATGCACCCCGGAAGCGGGTTTTCAGATTGTGCGGGGGGGGGGGGGGGGTGGATTCCGATGCCCCTCAGCCTCCCCCTCATTTAGTCCAGGGTGGGAAGGCTTGACAATGGCCTTTCCACCTGGAGGCCAATTGTGCCCCTTAGGTGAGCACTTAAAGACGTCCTCCCAACTGCATCCTGCAGGGGCCATGTCACGCGGACCTATTGCCAGAAAAACCCTGGTAGGTATGTGGCACCACCAGCAGATACAGAGGGACGGACCCAGAATAAAACCTCTCTCTGCCCTTTAAATTGATACCCTACTCCCACCCCCTTGCAGGGGCTTCCCTGTGTAGCCCCTTTGAACTCACTCCACTCACCTTCTTTCTGGAGAACTAGCAACGATCCCTGAGGTAGGCCTCACTGCAGTACCGGCAGTGGCCACCACTCTTGTGGCCGAAACTGGAGATCTGTCAGCTTCTGATCGGGTGGCAGCTTTAGGAGGTGGACCATCCCCCTTCCTGAAGGACTTCCCCGGGAAATTCCCCTCATTGGAGTCGGGAACTCTGACGCTCACCAGCTACCTGATTGGGCTTCAATCCTATCAGGTCTCTTGGAGATGATCATCATCATAGCAGTCCTTCAGCCACCATTGTGACTATTAAATTCAGCTCATAAAGGGAAATGAGGGGAAGTCGGATGTGAGAAGGTGCATTAAGTATAAGGATATTATTATGGCCCTGTTAGGAACTGTTAGTGTTTAAAGAAGAAATTTGACCACCCAGCCATTAACCAAGAGAATTACAGCGTAAATTTCATTTCTTAAAGAAGATTATTGTTTGTATACACATTATTGTTAGTATAACGTTAAATTAAACAAAGTAAACCTAATGCTGTAACTTGTAAACATTTATCCTCTAAACTCAGTTCTACGTTTTAATACCCCCGCCCCCTCCCCCTCAAGAGTTCCCTTATCACACAAAATCCCAAAGATTCATTCATTTTTCTTGGGAACAACCCAAAAGGTATGCCAAAGCCCTCCAGAATTTATTTTCATTCTCTTTCGTATTCCAGTTATTCCTTGAGGTAAGATTCTGTGGGGAAGGTGGCATGCGGCACAGTGGTTAGCACTGGGACTGCGGCGCTGAGGACCTGGGTTCGAATCCTGGCCCTGGGCTACTGTCCGTGTGGAGTTTGCACATTCTCCCCATGTCTGCGTGGGTTTCACCCCCAGAACCCAAAGATGTGCAGGTTAGGTGGATTGGCTATGCTAAATTGCCCCTTAATTGGGAAAAAAAAAAATAATTGGGTACTCTAAATTTATTTAAAAAAAGAAAAAAAGAAGATTATATGGGAGCCCTCCATTCGTTATTGACTATGCGATCCTCCACCTTTTCTTTACAGGCTTCATGACTAGATGCCTCAGTTCCTAGTTCGGGTCTCGAGCAGATATCCAAATGACTTCTCACAGGAAAGTACTGACCATACTCTACCAGCCTGTGCTTGCAAAACTCAGAAGTGTCCCACAATGATATGATTCTGCGATTGGACAACACTTGCGAACAATCCCGATTGTGCTGATCATGACACTGAAAATCACTTTAGGATGATCAATCAGGGTTGCAGTGTGGCTCACTTATGCGTGTTAAAAGCTAAATATAGTCACATACAGGGCATTGTCATTTACAAAAGCCAAGATCATGTCCATGCATAGCACTTTAAAAACATTTTTTTTTAAGAGTACCCAATTATTGTTTTTCCAATTTTAGGGGCAATTTAGAGTGGCCAATCCACCTAACCTGCACATCCTTTGGGTTGTGGGGGTGAAACCCATGCGGACATGGGGAGAATGTGCAAACTCCACATGGACAGTGACCTAGGGCTGGGATTCAAACCCGGGTTCTCAGCGCTGCAGTCCCAGTGCTAACCACTGCATCACATGCCGCCCTCACATAGCACCTTTTTTAACTAAAGAAAAGGTTGGGGGGTGGGAACAGCCATTCCCTGGTTCATTCCCCATGCTAATTCCTTGTCAAATCAGAATTGACCTGCTTGGTTTGAATATAACCAAAGATTTGGCAGTTAACTGTTAGCTGGTATATTCTCCATGACAATGCCTCTATCAATCAGAGTCCACTTGCCACCTGATTAGCACCCTCTTCTTATGTAGTCTAAATTGTTGTTCCCTTTGTGATTTGGTACTCTTGTGAATCTGTCCTGAGGAGTGCAAGATGAAAAGCTTTGATGGCATGTTTCTTTTTAGCAACAATAAAAATAGATGAGGAAGGATTAAATAGACCCCCTCATTTCCTTCTCCTCATTTGACAGCAACAGGATTTTGTTTAAAAAGGATATACTTGCCAATGCACAGAATAATTAACTGTTTACATACCGAGACTATAAAAAACACAGATAGGTGCCCTCTCGTTTTTAAAAGAAAAGAGGAAAGTTTGTATTGTACATAGCCTGGTCTAAGTGAAATAACATGCAGATATACACATACACACACGCCCCTATACTCAAAATTCACCCACACACAAATAGATTTCAGAGCGAGGAGAATAAGTAATTTAGAGTCCTGTAATATTAAAGAGGTATATGTTACAACCCCTTCGGGGCCATGTGGTGTGGACCATCCGGTTGTCCGTGACGTCTACTGAATACGAATGTCCCTGGTAATGGGGCGGGGCTTCCCGTTTAACGAGGGGTGCCCACATAGTATAAAAATACCCAACATGAGTGTAGGTCGGGGCCGGAGACCTTTTGGGGAGTGAGGTTAGTCTTGTGTGTATCTAAAATAAACCTTTGTTTTGCATCCTACCATTCGTTCTGCATGATCTCTCTGTTCGGATTCTACAGTAAACAACACTTGAAGGTTGTTGACTTGGTTGGCTTCAGGCTGGATTCTGCAGTCCTGTTGCTTACTCTCAGTGGTCCTGCAGCTTTTGGTGTTGAGGCAGTTTAAAGTTGTTGACAGGCAATTTACCTGTTCTTCTGAGCTAGGTCGAATAATTTGTAAAATATCTGCCTACAGCACTGGATAATCAAAATCAGCAGGTAGGGTTCAAAACTTGCAATTGTTTAATTCTGCAGGAGAAATAGCTTCTCAAAACACACAAAGGGTTGGCTTGTCACATGACTTCTCTCTAACTGCCTAGTGATCCAAATAAGGTCATAGTTAACGTATTCCGGTTGTAACATGATTAGATCATGACTGGGAATTGCTCACTCAGCCAGGGTCTCATTGGCCAAGTGATTTTTTAAAAACATTTTTAAAAATTCTCCTCCTTTTTCACATTTTCTCCCACATTTACATCCATCAACAATAAACAATAATCAGCAAGATATGTCAGTCCCCATAATAACAACGATCCCATCTACCCACCGACCCCCAAACCTCAACCCGCATGTTTACATAAACAAATGGCAAAAAGGAATCAGGGATTACCCGTAGTCACCCTTAATCTTACACAGCTCCCCACTCCCCCACCGCAGGTCTCCAGCTCCTCCTGTCCACTGCCTCTTGTAAAAATCCTCCTCCCAACCTCGGTTCCTTCCCCCCAACTTTCCACCCCGGCTAGACCACTCGGACCCTGTTCTGCTGGCCAAGTGATTATGTCCAATGGTTTGTGGCCACCCAGTTGAGTAACTAGGTAATTGTCTGGACAGCATACTAGTGGGATAGGAGATGGCCCCCATTCATCCTTGATCAATGCCATTGTTCCCGGTGTGGTTTTTTTATACAGGTTGGCACAGAAATGCACAGTAAATGTTGGAAACACTGATTCTAGCCTCCAAATATGACTATTTTCGTGCAGTCAAGTTTGGAGGCTGGCCGGGTTTCACACATACGCAGTTTGCGGAGGCAGCAGTTCATTTAAATGGTCACCTGGGCAGCACGGTGGCGCAGTGGATTAGCCCTGCTGCCTCATGGCGCCGAGGTCCCAGGTTCGATCCCGGCTCTGGATCACTGTCTGTGTGGAGTTTGCACATTCTCCCCGTGTTTGCGTGGGTTTCTCTCCCCCACAACCCAAAAGATGTGCAGGTTAGGTGGATTGGCCACGCTAAATTGCCCTTTAATTGGAAAAAATGAATTGGGTACTCTAAATTAAAAAAAAAATGTAATAGTCAGCTGGTTCCACTGATTTCCAATTTTTGCACCTCAACCGTGTGGATGGCAGATCGGATCAGAGGAGTTCTGTTTTTGGTGCATTTGGATAGCCAGAGTTACCCACTTGGAGAGGTGAGGTAACGCTGTAGAGTTAGAATCCAGTTTGTACTTAGCGGTCCAGAAGTGGCAAGAACTTAACTCCAACTGTCATCTTGTGACTCAAGGGAGTGGCAGGGTGGGGCTGCTGGTCTGTCAGAGCAACGTTCTGTTGCCCCCGCTGCCTATTATACCCAGGTGCAAGGAATAAATTAGAGCTTCAGAAGTGCACAGAGTGCTTTTTCCAAGGGAACATCGAAGATGGACATTTACAGTTTTGACCCTCACCTGAGTCGCAGGATCTGCACTGGGTCTGCCTCCAACCCCTCACCACATCCGGGCTCACCAGCGTTGACTTTTGTTTTGTAAATATTTTTATCGAACATTTAAAAACTTATATACAAACACAAAAACAGAACACAAAAACAAGAACAGCCCCTCACTTCCCCCCACCCCTACCCCTAACAGCTGACAGAGACCAGGGGCGGGATTCTCTGACCCCCCGCCGGGTCAGAGAATCGCCGGGGTCTGGCGTGAATCCCACCCCCGCCGGTTGCCGAATTCTCCGGCACCGGATATTCGGCGGGGGTGGGAATCGCGCTGCGCCGGTTGGCGGGCCCCTCCCCCGGCGATTCTGCGGCCCGTGATGGGCCGAAGTCCCGCTGCTGGAATGCATGTCCCGCCGGCGAGAATCAAACCACCTCTCTTACCGGCAGGACAAGGCGGCGCGGGCGGGCTCCGGGGTCCTGGGGGGGGGTGTGGGCGTGCGGCGATCTGGCCCCGGGGGGTGCCCCCACGGTGGCCTGGCCCGCGATCGGGGCCCACCGATCCGCAGGCGGGCCTGTGCCGTGGGGGCACTCTTTTCCTTCCGCCTGCGCCATGGTCTCCACTATGGCGGAGGCAGAAGAGACCCCCTCCACTGCGCATGCGCGGGGATGCCGTGAGCGGCGGCTGACGCTCCCGCGCATGCGCCGCACGGCAAAGTCATTTCCGCGCCAGCTGGTGGGGCACCAAAGGCCTTTCCCGCCAGCTGGCGGGGCGGAAATCACTCCGACGCGGGCCTAGCCCCTCAAGGTGAGGGCACGGCCCCCCAAGATGCGGAGAATTCCGCACCTTTGGGGCGGCGTGATGCCAGACTGATTCGCGCCATTTTTGGCACCGGTCGGCGGACATCGCGCCGATTGCGGAGAATCCCGCCCCAGCTCTTTAAAATACATAACAAACGGTTGCCATCTTATATAGAATCACCCAATCCACGCCCTCAGCGTGGATTTAAGTTTCTCCAAATACAAAAATTCCAGAGGGTCCCCCAGCCACAGTGAGGCACTGGGTGGAGAAGCTGACCTCTGTCGTGTTATGTACTCTGGGATAACACAGGCTGCAACTGGATGCAGCTTTAACCAAAAGATACTCCAGACCTTGAAGCTAGTTCAATCTGATTTATTGAACCAGTAACACAGTTAGCTCTATGAGTTCGACTCTCTGCTAACCTAAGTGTGGTTACTCTGTCTGACTGAACCAGACTAGCTCTTAGCCACGTGCTGGAGGTGTGATACTGTACCTACACCCTGACTCATTCTGTAGATGTTCCTCAGTGGAAAGAGGTGGATTATGAGTGCCTCGTGCCTTTTATAGTGAGATACCACCCCTGAGTGTCCTGCCTGCTCATTGGTCATGTCCTGTTCTCTGTGTTCATTAGCTGCCTGTCTGTGCCTGTCTGTATATCATTATCTGCATGTCTGCATATCATAGAATTTACAGTGCAGAAAGAGGCCATTCAGCCCATCGAGTCTGCACCGGCTCTTGGAAAGAGCACCCTACCCAGGGTCAACACCTCCACCCTATCCCCATAACCCAGTAACCCCACTCAACACTAAGGGCAATTTTGGACACTAAGGGCAATTTATCATGGCCAATCCACCTAACCTGCACATCTTTGGACTGTGGGAAGAAACCGGAGCACCTGGTGGAAACCCACGCACACATGGGGAGGATGTGCAGACTCCGCACAGACAGTGACCCAAGCCGGAATCGAACCGGAGCTGTGAAGCAATTGTGCTATCCACAATGCTACCGTGCTGCCCATATCATGACAACCTCCACTCTAGCAGAACCCGCCTACAAGAAATCGGCGAGGCGAAGGCTAAAACAGCTGTACCCGCTCCTAACTGCAACCCCGGCAGCTCTGACACCCTGAATATGGCCTCTACGGGACCTGGCTCCACCTCCCTGCATAAGATCGCCGGCATGGTGCTGAAGAAAGAACCCCAAACTTTAGCTAGCCTAGGATATGCCCAAAACATATATACATGATTCACTAGGCCCCGCCTGCACTTATCTTCTACCCACTCAAACACCCGACTCATCCTTGCCCTCGTTAAATGTGCCCGATGCACCACCTTCAGTTGTATGAACCCGAGCCTTGCATGCAATGATGTGACATTCATTCATCTTCTGTAAGGCCTCACACCACACCTCCTCCTCCACTTCACCCCCCTTGCTCCTCCTCCCATTTCACCTTATACCAGCATTGACTTTGATTCCAGGCAGCAAATCCTCTCCCCTGACTAAAAATCAGACTTGTAAGTGGCCATTTTTAAAGATTATACTCGCAGAGCAGGGAATTTTCCACCCTGCTCCCTCCCTACTTCCACAGAATGAAAATATGATGGATTGGGGCCCTATTAAAAGAGGTGGGTCTGCTGTGTTGGGAAATTTCCCAACTTGAGCTTCCTGTGTCAATGGCAAAATGTGGTCCATGGTGTCCTGGAATGATGCTAATATAGAACCAGACATAGAATCAGGCTTAGTTTGCATCAGCATTTGTAATATGCAAACTGAACATATCGTATCGCTGTGAATTCGCACATATGGGAGTGTGACTCAGTTAATAGCAATCTCTGCTCTGGTCAGAAGTTTCTGAGTTCAAGTTCCACACCAGCATTACAATTTATAATCTTGGCTGAGAGAATGCAATACAGAGAGGTTAAAGCAAAGAACAATAGTTGAAGAAACGGAAAACTTCTAAGATCTTGTCCTCAAGGATTGAGGACTGCATCCCAGACGTGATTGGGGAGGACCAGACGGGATTTGTTAAGGGGAGGCAGTTGGCGGCCAACGTAAGAAGGCTGTTGAATGTTATCATGATGCCCCACAGAGGGTAGGGGCGTAGAGGTAGTGTTCGCAGTGGACGCAGAGAATGCATTTGACCGGGTGGAATGGGATTATCTGTACTGGGGCGGTTTGGATTTGGGTGGGGCTTCATTGACTGGGTCAGGCTGCTGTATCAGGTGCCCGTGGCAAGTGTTCGGATGAACAGGCTGACATTGGGCTATTTTAGGCTGCACCGTGGAACAAAGCAGGGATACCCCCTCTTCCTGCTGTTGTTCGCACTGGCCATGGAACCGCTGGCAATTGCGTTGAGAGTCTCAAAGGGCTGGAAGGGACTGGTCCGGGGGGGGGGGCCCACAGAGTCTCGCTATACGCGGACGATCTGCTCTTATATGTGCCGGACCCACTAGAAGGGATGGAAGAAATTATGGGGATTCTGGGGGATTTTGGCCGGTTTTCGAGTTATAAATTGAACATGGGGGAAAAGCGAGATGTTCGCGATCCGGGCGAGGGGGCAGGAGAGGCGATTGGGGGAGCTGCCGTTTAGAGTGGTAGGGGGAAGCTTTCGGTACCTAGGCATCCAGGTGGTGCGGGAATGGGAACAGCTGCCCAAGCTTAATCTAGCCCGACTAGTAGACCAAATGAAGGAGGATTTTTGGAGGTGGGACGTGCTCCCGCTGTCACTGGCTGCGGGGGAACAGACGGTGAAAATGACGGTTCTCCCGAGATTCCTGTTTGTGTTTCAGTGCCTCCCCATCTTTATTCCTTGGTCCTTTTTTAAATGGGTCAACAAGGTGATGTTGGGCTCTGTATGGGCGGGTCAGACCCCGTGAGTTAAAAAGGGGACGTTGGAGCGCAGCTGGGGGGGAGGGCGTGCTTGCACTCCCAAACTTTAGTAATTATTATTGGGCGGCGAATATAGCCATGATTAGGAAGTGGGTGGTGTTGGTGGTGGGGGGGCTGTCGGTGTAAGGTCACTAGTTTGGGGGCGTTGGTAACGGCACCTCTGCCGTTCCCGCCGGCACGCTACTCCACCAGCCCCGTGGTGGTCGCGGCCCTGAGAGTCTGGGGGCAATGGAGGAGACATGTGGGAGCAGAGGGAGCATCGGCCTGGTCCCCAATTTGCAATAATCACCGGTTTGCCCCGGGAAGAATGGATGGAGGGTTCCGGAGATGGCAGAGAGCAGTGATTGAGAGGATGGGGGATATGCTTATAGGAGGGAGCTTTCCCAGCTTGAACTGACGGGAGGGAATGAATTTAGGTACCTGCAGGCGCGAGACTTCCTCCGCAGGCAGGTCTCAACCTTCCCGCTCCTACCACCAAGGGGGATACAGGATAGGGTAGTTTCTAGAGTGTGGGTGGGAGAAGGGAGGGTTTCGGACATTTATTAGGAGCTTATGGGGTCAGAGGAAACACAGACCGAGGAGCTGAAACACAAATGGGAAGAGGAATTAGCTGGAGAGTCAGAGGATGGTCTCTGGGCAGATGCGTTGAGTAGGGTCAATGCATCCACAACATGTGCCAGGCTCAGCCTGATACAATTTAAGGTCGTTCACCGGGCTCGCATGACAGTGGCCCGGATGAGCAGGTTCTTTGGGGTGGAAGATAGTTGCGCAAGGTGTGCGGGAGGACCAGTGAACCATGTTCACATGTTTTGGACATTCCTGAAGCTTAGGGCATTCTGGCAGGGGTCTGCGGACATCATGTCCAAAGTATTGAAAACAAGGGAGGCGCCGAGTCCAGAGGTGGCGATTTTCGAGGTGTAGGGGTAGTTTAGTGTAGAGTATGAGGCTAGAAAAGGTGGGACCTGTGAGAGAGGAAGACGGCTTTTGCACTATGTTTATAATTGAATGTACACTGTTTCTTCTGTTATTGTTATAAAACCATAAATACCTCACTAAAATGTTTATAAAAATACAAAGAAAAAACAAAAAACTTGTCATGGGCAGAATTTGTGTTTCCTAATACAGTCTGTAATCAGCATGTTTGTTTGTAAAAGGTGTGTGTTTTATTACCCTTAAGAGTGAGTATCCCAATTATATAATTCCAGCAGGAAGCTTTTTATGTGTTTAAAAGTAAAGAAGGGCTTTCTTTCACACACATTACCAGACATACACAATTTAGATACAAGGAAGGAAATCTACTGTTAAAGCTAATAATTACTTCAGTCCCTTTTATGGCAGGCCTATAGTTTCTTAAACTAAGTTGTTACTTTAAGGTTGAAGGTCTTATAAAACAAAGTATTCTCACTAAGCTCATTTCTAAGCAGTTACTACTTTAGTGAACTTTAACTGGAACAGGGCGTCCTTCTCTCCCTTTAGAAACTTCCACTTTCAAGGTGTTCCTGTTTATTACCTTGACTGCCTGAATGACTTGCAGCTGGTTTAATGGCTTTTGGTGGTACTCTCTGTCTTGCTGGTTTTAAAAACAGACAACAAAATGCTTCACTCAGCATTTGAATTTCACCAGTTCAAAGACATTTTTCCAAATGAAGGGTGGAGTATATGTTTGTTTCAGTCATCCAGATTATGATTTGACAGGTTAGGATTTATCGAGTCTAACTTAGATGTGGGCAACGATAATAATACACTGGAAGATTTATAAGACTGAGTCGCATTCGTCTTACACACATTGAGTTTTGATGTACTCTTTTTCCCAGGATGAAACTGAGGGCCAAGTCAGCTGGAATTCTATTGTCCTTTTGTGTTGATAAACAAGGGGATGTGTGAATTCCCCGGATGGCTGTGATGTCCATATTTGATTAGGTATTCATTTAAGACTTAGGACTGTCTGAAATGCAAATGTCAAAGATCACATGATTTGCAACTTCCATTTTTAATAGTCTGTTTGCCCAATTTATAAAAGTATAGATTGGGGAGGAATGGTGGTGAAGTGGCTAGCACTGCTGCCTCACGGCACTGGGGAGCCGGGTTTGAACCCAGACCCGGGTCGCTGTCTAAGTGGAGTTTGCACGATCTCCCTGTGTCTGTGTGGGTCCCACCCCCACAAACACAAAGATGTGCAGGGTAGGTAGATTGGCCACGCTGAATTGCCCCTTCATTGAAAAAAATGAATTGGGTACTCTAAATGTATTTTAAAAAAAAAAGAAAATTAAAAAAAGAAAAATGCATTGATTAAAAGTTCATGATAGACTGGGACATGATGGGCACTATCAGAATGCATGAAGCATTTGTAGTAAGATAGATGAACTAGCAGCACAAATAGAGATGAAATATAATTGCCTTTACAGAGACATTGAACCACATTTTGCACATTGTGGTGGGACCACCACAGCAGAAGCAAGACCTCATGGTGCGCCTGCTCCCACCATGTGCTATGTTCCTGCTGTGATTAAGCAGGACCTGAGTCCTCACACCTGGACAGTGGTGTCCTGGGTGGCATTTTCCAGCGACAGCCAATTAAAATGTCCAACAGCGTTGATTGGGCCCTCAGTAGCACCATAGCTGCTGCAACAGCCATTGTCACCAGGGCTCCTCACACTTAAGGGACTCGAGTGGAGTTGGGTAGAGAAGGTCACCATGGGCCTTCCTGCCCAGATCTTAATACCAGTGGAGGAGGGAAGGTGTCAGGACCCACCAAATTCTCAGGTTATCCCACCTCCTTAGTCGCCTCGTGTGAGGGGTAGGAGATTCTGGCCATAGCACCTGGAGGAGTATCAGGCTTCGGATTGAAGTAGCAAGTTGCAGAAAATGTGATTTTTAAAAAGATATCACTGTATTTTGTGTTTTAAAGTGGCTGTACGCCTGTATCATTGCTGGCCCACCGAATACCTTCCTGTACAGCACAGTTTAGTTGCAGTGTGACACTCTCCCCTCAACAAAATGCCAACCAAGCTTTGGATTGTCGCTTCCGTTTGTTGTTGTGGTTTTGCAGGTGCAGGGTCCACAACCTGAGTGACCATTCTTGATATTCTGACTTAAAAAGCTGTCAGCAGGCGAATGTGCAGTGTAGCGGGGTATTGGTGTGGGTAGGTGGGGGTGTGGGGAGCACCACAGCAATACTAAAACATGTTCTCAATTCATATCCAGACACCTGGTAGAGGTCTGGAACTCTGGGCTGGAACTTTCCAGGGGCTGGTTTAGCACACTGGGCTAAATCGCTGGCTTTTAAAGTAGACCAAGGCAGGCCAGCAGCACGGTTCAATTCCCGGAAAAGCCTCCCCGAACAGGTGCCGGAATGTGGCGACTAGGGGCTTTTCACAGTAACTTTATTTGAAGCCTACTTGTGACAATAAGCGATTTTCATTTCAACTTTGTCTCTTTTAAATGAGCACAAATTGTTGAATTATAACATAAAGAAGGCAGGATACTCACTTCAATTGTAGAACGGCAGCAGTACAAAGCTGGTCACCATTTGTGGCTCGGTTAAATAAGGACAAATGTTCCACAGGCATACTTCTTGCAGAAGTCTACCCCTACAAAAGCACAAATCAGGAAATGTACAGTTACTTAAATGAATGGATGGACAATTGTGGAACTTGTGTGTATGACTTCCTGAAACCCTGTCGCCAAGTGCAAAATTTACTCCTATTCTAGTGCCATTACTTTCCAGCTTGTCAGACCTGTCCCAAAGATGTCCATCCTGCTGGTATACATTGATAATGATATGAACCTGGATTTATACGGCATGGTGAACATCATAATGCATTTCAAGGCACTCCACAGGAGCATAATCAAGCAAAATGAGTCATCTGAGGAGCTATTAGGACAGAGATAGGATTTCAAGAATGTTTTGAAGGAACATAGGAATTTGAAATTCAACTCCTTGGCTCACCTCCACAACCCAAAAAGATGTGCAGGATAGTTCAATTGGCCACGCTAAATTGTTCCTTAATCAGAAAAAAAATTTGAGTACTCTAAATTTATTTTTTTAAAAATTCAACTCCTTGGCGGGCATTACGATTCATTAGAATAGATCATGGTTTATTCGCTTCTGAACTCCATTTATCCACATTGTGTCCATTCCTCTTAATACCCTTTCTCAATAAAAAGTATATGAATCTCAGTTTTGAAAGTAGCAATTGACCTAGTTTTTTAAGCCTGCATAGCTTTTTCGTAAGAGAGTTCCATGATTTCCGCTACCCTTTGTGTGAAGAAAATACAGGCGTTGTAATGATAATAATAATAATGATAATTATCTTATTATTGTCACAAGTAGGCTTACATTAACACTGCAATGAAGTTACTGTGAAAAACCCTAGTCGCCACATTCCGGCGCCTGTTCGGGTACACAGGGAGAATTCAGAATGTCCAATTCACCTAACACGTCTTTCGGGACTTGTGGGAGGAAACCAGAGCACTCGGAGGAAACCCACGCAGACACCGTGGACAACGTGTAGACTCTGCACAGGCAGTGACCCAAGTGGGAATCGAACCTGGGACCCTGGCGCTGTGAAGCAACACTGCTAGAGGGGCAGTCATAAGACTTTAGAAACGGGAGTCAGTTATTCAGCTCCTTGACGCTGTTCTGCCATTTGGTCATGGCTGATCTGAATAGTAATCCCATCTATCCTCCTTGGCTCCAAAACCCTTAATACAGTTTCCTTATACAAAACCAACAATCCCAGGTTTGAAAATTTGAGTTGACCTAGCCTCAGTAACGTTTTGTGCAAGAGTTTCAGATTCCCACTACCCTTGGTGTAAAGAACTGAATCCTGACTCCAACTCTGAATGACCTGATATCTCACAGTGAATGTATTTACACATGTCCATGTGGAAACAGGTGTTGAGGAAAGAACAATCTCCCAGCATCTTGTTTGCATGTTTATTGATAATTCCGCTTGAAGTGCAGCTTCTTGCAGGGCTTGTCCGGGTCGGGGGTCGCCATACACTCCTGCTTGGTGCCGTGGTCACAGAATTCCTGAACCTGGGCCCTCCCAGAAGATCAAGACTTCTCCATGATTGACTGCTCCTTCGCCGTCATGATGTTCAACAGCTCCAGGATCCCCTGACTCATATTTTTGCACTCTCCCCTTGGTGGACTCTGGTTGAGCAGACTCTCGATCTCCAGGTCCACTTCAGATACCAGCTTCTTGGCTTTCTTGACAGGTTCAAACATTAGCTCTAATATTAATTCTATACCACATTGTTTTGGTCTCCTTAACCAGAAGAAATAATTTCTCTCTGCCCAACCTATTAAATCATTCAATCATCTTAAATACATCACTTAGACACCCCTGAATCTTCTACTCTCAGAGGAGTACAATTGTCTACAAAAAACAGCCTTAGTATTTAACCCTTTAATCCCTGTTATCATTCTGGTAAATTCTTTCCTTTGCATCCAATGTATGTTACATATACAGTACCTCATAGAATAATAGAATCATAAAGTTTACAGTGCAGAAGGAGGCCATTCGGCCCATCGAGTCTGCACCGGCCCTCGGAAAGAGCACTCTACTCAAGCCCAGGCTTCCACCCTATCCCCGTAACCCAGTAACCCCACCCAACCTTTTTGGACACTAAGGGCAATTTAGCATGGCCAATCCACCTAACCCTTTGGACTGTGGGAGGAAACCGGCGCAGACATGGGAGAATGTGCAGACAGTAACCCAAGTCGGGAATGGAACCTGAGACACTGTGAGCTGTGAAGCAACAGTGCTAGCCACTGTGCTACTGTGCCGCCACCTCTCGCAATCCCTTCATTTTTTCTAAAGTGTCAGACTGCCTGATATCCCGTACTGGATGAGCAGAAGCTTTCTCAAACTAATAATGAGGAAGACTGAAGAGCCCTGTTCAGTGCCTGCCACAAACTCTGCTTCCCCAGTCACCAACTCCATTGCTCTTGTAACTCTCTGAGGCTGAACCAGACTGTTCACAACCATGGTGTTAAAATGACCCCAAGATGAGCTTTCAAGCACACATTTACTCTGCCACTGAGACTGCCTATTTCCTCCTCCATAACACAGCCCAATTCTAAGCCTGCCTCAGCGCATCTGCTGTTGAAACTCTCATTCATGCCTTTGTTCCATCTTTTTCAGACTTTGGAATTCCAATAAACTCATGGCTGGCCTCTCATTTCACCTTCTGAAAACATACAGTAATTCAAAACTCTGCTGTCTGTGTCCCATCAGTTCACCATAACTGCTGGGTTCCCTGAGCTATTCCTGCTTCCCAATTCAGCCATGCCTAGATTTTTAGAATCATAGAATTTCTACGACTGAATTTTTGCTTTGGGAGTGGGAAACAGAAGCCAGTCCTAAACTTGCCCCTGGAACAAAACATTTTTGACTAGGCCAGCCTCTTAATTGGCATGGGGATAGGGTCTCTATTCAATGATGCGTAGTAGATGGGCTCTTGAAACTGGGGAGGGGGGAGATCCGGGGTCGTCTGGCTTCAGAGGGGTAGTATGAGGAGGGTGCCTTCTCATTAACTTAAATAGAGACATGGAAAATAGAAGCAGGAGGAGGTCATTTAGCCCTTCGAGCCTGCTCCGCCATTCTGATCATGGCCGATCATCGAATTCAATTGCCTAATTAAAAATTGGGAAAGCTGACAACCACCACTGTGTGATGAGGCAGGACGGGGGGTGGGGGGGCGGGGTGGGGGGGGGGGGGGGGGGGCGGTGGTGGCGGCGGTGGGGGTGGCGGGCTCTCGCAATGTGGCCTAATATTTGCTTGCACCCCCAAAGAGTAGGCAGGGGGCTCTTTGGGCCCACCTGGAATGCTGCCACCCTAGCCTGCTGAAGGGTGGCTTCCCCAGACAGTTTGAAAATCCCAGTTGGCCTCCTTAATTAATTCCGGCTAAACCAGGCTCATAACAAACTTAATTGCCTACATGCCCCATGGGGGAGGCAGGCCTTGAATGGGCTCCAAATCCACAGAATGTGGTCACAAAGCTGGCCTTGTCACGTTTGGCCCCGTATGCCTCCCCTCCTGACCTTGATGGGGTGCAGAAATTCACTCCACAATGTCCTGGGAGAAGGCAGCTTAATTGCTAGTTTAATAAAATCAGATAATTTGTTGTCCCATCATGTCAATTATTTATTTTAAAGTTTGTTGACACTAAATGACGATGACAAACCCTTCAGATTTCTTGACAATTTAAATTGATGGCATATTTTTTGCCAGTTAAGCCTTCAGGCTTTACTTGCTGTGCAGATGTCAGTAAATGAGACTCCAGCATTCCTTGATAACCCAACAAGCACTCGTGACATTTTGATGCCACAGAGCAGTTTTGGCGATG
Organism: Scyliorhinus torazame; assembly: GCF_047496885.1. NCBI lineage: Eukaryota > Metazoa > Chordata > Chondrichthyes > Carcharhiniformes > Scyliorhinidae > Scyliorhinus > Scyliorhinus torazame. The sequence continues at coordinate 261,896,551 of NC_092712.1, forward strand.
TATCATTTACCTGCAATCTGTTTAGTCAAGTAAATCTGGTTGACAAAGACAATTGTCAGAACTGACATGGGTGACTTAAGCCAATGAATGCTGGCTGTTTTATTTTTGAGGACTTCTCTCCAGTTGACCTGACTTCAAGGTTACCTTGTCGTGCGATCAGTCTTGCAGTGCTTATTAAAAAGTCATTTTGAATACAATCACTTGAACAACTGTTCTGCTCCCGTATTGCTTCTTTGGCATCTTGTCACTCAGGAATTAACAAACGGCCAAAAATAATTTACAGTAGATTAAATAATTTTGAAACTGCATCAGCAGTTTTCAGGTCACCTCACCCGCTGTACCTTTCAGAAATCAATTTCTGCCTTCCTAAATTGTATGATGTTCTCTCTCTATCATCCATTCCCATTTGTGGATGAGAACAATTGTTACTCTTCCTGTGTTTCGTTTCGAAAAGTAATGTGCTCCTTTGAATCTTTCTCAGTAACATATTATTTCCAGTTGATTATAAATAAATGGGAGAAGATAGTTTGGTACAGATTATATTTAGTTATGGGTGGGGAGGGGGGAGGGGAGGAAGGCCCCTAAGGCTCTCAGAAAGTTTGAAACCTTTAATTATTTCAATATGCTATTGCAGGAGAGTAGGCAGGAGCATATAATGTCCACATGATATTTGAAAGGGTACCTGAAGAACTCAGGCAGAATAAAGTTACCCTGATTCCTAATGTGAGCTCTGCAGAAGGACGGGGGAAAAGACACAGGAGCTGAGTAGAGGCAAAAAGATGAATTAAGCCTCCGCCGTGACGGTCTCAGCTCCAGCAACATTAGAGCTTTGGAAGAGGTTGGTATCCCACGTTTCTGACGGCATTTCTTTTTTTCCAAAATAAATTTAGAGTACCCAATTCATTTTTTCCAATTAAGTGTGGCCAATCCACCTAACTGGCACATCTCCGGGTTGTAGGGGTGAAACCCAGGCAGAATGGACAGTGACCCAGAGCCGGGATCGAACCTGGGACCTCGGCGCCATGAGGCTGCAGGGCTAACCCACTGCGCCACCGTGCTGCCCCATTCTGATGACATTTCTTGCGTCACCCAAGTACTTTATGGAAAATGGAGATGAGCTATAAACTGAAATGGTCGATTCTCTGTCAACTAGTCCCTGCTGAGTGCTCAATTTATAAGGAGTGGTTTGCTGAATGTGTGCTCCCAGTGTGGAGCCCTGTCTGCCGGAAATGTATTTTGGGAAGTAATGTGTGAGCTCCCCACGATTTCCTGAAATACATTTCTGGTGACAAAGCTATTTGGAAAAAAAACAGTAAAAAAAAAACCTCAAATTTAAATAACTTTTACTTTTCTTTGCTACTCTGGACTGGCTTTCATTCCATGGGTTTAGAAAGCAAGCTTTGGGCTAACATGGCATCTTAGAATTATGTGAAACAGCTTCAAATTGATGAAGAAAAATAAAAAATGAGCATGAAACTGAATCATAAAACAGTATTGCACAGAAGGAGACCATTCAGCCCATTCAGTCTGAACTGGCTCTTTCAAAGACCAATCCAATTGTGTTAAAGGTTATAAAGAGAGGGAGAGATGAGACCATTGTTGGTTTTTAAATGAAGGATACAAATTTTAAAATTGAGGCTTTGGTGAAAACACTAAAAGGGGAATTCTATGGAGCCCACAAGAGTGTGCAGCGGGGTGACTGAATTAGGCAAGGTGCAAAATTTTGATTTCACTAAAGTGGGTTGAGATGTAGAGACTGTCAGCGGTGTACTTGCAGTGTGTTGAGCTTTTTGCTGTCCTGTGGCTGGTTCATATTTGTGATGCATTTGTCTGCAATGAATACTTGTTAGTGCGAAACTTTTTTTTTAATAAATATTTTATTGAAAATTTTTGGTCAACCAACACAGTACATTGTGCATCCTTTACACAATATTATAACAACACAAATAACAATGACCTATTTTATAAACAAAAAAAACAAACAAAAAAAAAAGAATAAATAATAAATAACAAAAATGAAAACTAACCCTAATTGGCAACTGCCTTATCACAAGTAACACTCTCCAAAAATATAATTTAACAGTCCAATATGTAATTATCTGTAGCAACGACCTATACATATTATACAGTATATATTAACAACCCTGAGAGTCCTTCTGGTTCCTCCTCCCCTCCCCCCCCCCCCCCCCCCCCTCCGATCCTGGGCTGCTGCTGCTGCCTTCTTTTTTCCATTACATCTATCTTTCTCCGAGGTATTCGACGAACGGTTGCCACCGCCTGGTGAACCCTTGAGCCGACCCCCTTAGAACGAACGTAATCCGCTCTAGCTTTATAAACCCTGCCATGTCATTTATCCAGGTCTCCACCCCCGGGGGCTTGGCTTCTTTCCACATTAACAATATCCTACGCCGGGCTACTAGGGACGCAAAGGCCAAAACATCGGCCTCTCTCGCCTCCTGCACTCCCGGCTCTTGTGCAACCCCAAATATAGCCAACCCCCAGCTTGGTTCGACCCGGACCCCCACTACTTTTGAAAGCACCTTTGTCACCCCCATCCAAAACCCCTGTAGTGCCGGGCATGACCAAAACATATGGGTATGATTCGCTGGGCTTCTCGAGCACCTCGCACACCTATCCTCCACCCCACAAAATTTACTGAGCCGTGCTCCAGTCATATGCGCCCTGTGTAATACCTTAAACTGAATCAGGCTTAGCCTGGCACACGAGGACGACGAGTTTACCCTGCTTAGGGCATCTGCCCACAGCCCCTCCTCGATCTCCTCCCCCAGCTCTTCTTCCCATTTCCCTTTTAGTTCATCTACCATAGTCTCCCCTTCGTCCCTCATTTCCCTATATATATCTGACACCTTACCATCCCCCACCCATGTCTTTGAGATCACTCTGTCCTGCACCTCTTGTGTCGGGAGCTGCGGGAATTCCCTCACCTGTTGCCTCGCAAAAGCCCTCAGTTGCATATACCTGAATGCATTCCCTTGGGGCAACCTATATTTCTCGGTCAGCGCTCCCAGACTCGCGAACTTCCCATCCACAAACAGATCTTTCAGTTGCGTTATTCCTGCTCTTTGCCACATTCCATATCTCCCATCAATTCCCCCCGGGGCAAACCTATGGTTATTTCTTATCGGGGACCCCCCCCAAGGCTCCAGTCTTTCCCCTATGCCGTCTCCACTGTCCCCAAATCTTCAGTGTAGCCACCACCACCGGGCTTGTGGTGTAGTTCCTCGGTGAGAACGGCAATGGGGCTGTCACCATAGCCTGTAGGCTAGTCCCCCTACAGGACGCCCTCTCTAATCTCTTCCACGCCGCTCCCTCCTCCTCTCCCATCCACTTACTCACCATTGAAATATTAGCGGCCCAATAATACTCACTTAGGCTCGGTAGTGCCAGCCCCCCTATCCCTGCTACGCTATAAGAATCCCTTCCTCACTCTCGGGGTCTTCCCGGCCCACACAAAACCCATGATGCTCTTTTCAATCCTTTTTAAAAAAGCCTTCGTGATCACCACCGGGAGGCTCTGAAACACAAAGAGGAATCTCGGGAGGACCACCATCTTAACCGCCTGCACCCTCCCTGCCAGTGACAGGGATACCATATCCCATCTCTTGAAATCCTCCTCCATTTGTTCCACCAACCGCGTTAAATTTAACCTATGCAATGTGCCCCAATTCTTGGCTATCTGGATCCCCAGGTAACGAAAGTCCCTTGTTACCTTCCTCAACGGTAGGTCCTCTATTTCTCTACTCTGCTCCCCTGGATGCACCACAAACAACTCACTTTTCCCCATGTTCAATTTATACCCTGAAAAATCCCCAAACTCCCCAAGTATCCGCATTATTTCTGGCATCCCCTCCACCGGGTCTGCCACGTATAGTAGCAAATCGTCGGCATACAAAGATACCCGGTGCTCTTCTCCTCCTCTAAGTACTCCCCTCCACTTCTTGGAACCCCTCAACGCTATCGCCAGGGGCTCAATCGCCAGTTCAAACAATAATGGGGACAGAGGGCATCCCTGCCTTATCCCTCTATGGAGCCGAAAATATGCAGATCCCCGTCCATTCATGACCACGCTCGCCACTGGGGCCCTATACAACAGCTGCATGCATCTAACATACCCCTCTCCAAAACCAAATCTCCTCAACACCTCCCACAAATAATCCCACTCCACTCTATCAAATGCTTTCTCGGCATCCATCACCACTACTATCTCCGTTTCCCCCTCTGGTGGGGCCATCATCATTACTCCTAACAGCCTCCGTATATTCGTGTTCAGCTGTCTCCCCTTCACAAACCCAGTTTGGTCCTCGTGGACCACCCCCGGGACACATTCCTCTATTCTCATTGCCATTACCTTGGCCAGGATCTTGGCATCTACATTTAGGAGGGAAATAGGTCTATAGGACCCGCATTGTAGCGGGTCCTTTTCCTTCTTTAAGAGAAGCGATATCGTTGCTTCAGACATAGTCGGGGGCAGTTGTCCCCTTTCCTTTGCCTCATTAAAGGTCCTCGTCAATACCGGGGCGAGCAAGTCCACATATTTTCTATAGAATTCGACTGGGAATCCATCCGGTCCCGGGGCCTTTCCCGCCTGTATGCTCCTAATTCCTTTCACCACTTCTTCTACCTCGATCTGTGCTCCCAGTCCCACCCTTTCCTGCTCTTCCACCTTGGGAAATTCCAGCCGATCCAAGAAGCCCATCATTCTCTCCCTCCCATCCGGGCGTTGAGCTTCATATAATTTTTTATAAAATGTCTTGAACACTCCATTCACTCTCTCCGCTCCCCGCTCCATCTCTCCTTCCTCATCCCTCACTCCCCCTATTTCCCTCGCTGCTCCCCTTTTCCTCAATTGGTGTGCCAGCAACCTGCTCGCCTTCTCCCCATATTCGTACTGTACACCCTGTGCCTTCCTCCACTGTGCCTCTGCAGTGCCCGTAGTCAGCAAGTCAAATTCTACATGTAGCCTTTGGCTTTCCCTGTACAGTCCCTCCTCCGGTGCTTCCGCATATTGTCTGTCCACCCTCAAAAGTTCTTGCAGCAACCGCTCCCGTTCCTTACTCTCCTGCTTCCCTTTATGTGCCCTTATTGATATCAGCTCCCCTCTAACCACCGCCTTCAACGCCTCCCAGGCCACTCCCACCTGGACCTCCCCATTATCATTGAGTTCCAAGTACTTTTCAATGCACCCCCTCACCCTTAGACACACCCCCTCATCTGCCATTAGTCCCATGTCATTCTCCAGGGTGGGCGCCCTCCTGTTTCCTCCCCTATCTCCAAGTCTACCCAGTGTGGAGCGTGATCCGAAATGGCTATAGCCGTATACTCCGTTCCCCTCACCTTCGGGATCAACGCCCTTCCTAGCACAAAAAAGTCTATTCGCGAGTAGACTTTATGGACATAGGAGAAAAACGAGAACTCCTTACTCCTAGGTCTGCTAAATCTCCACGGGTCTACACCTCCCATCTGCTCCATAAAATCTTTAAGTACCTTGGCTGCTGCCGGCCTCCTTCCAGTCCTGGACTTCGACCTATCCAGCCCTGGTTCCAACACCGTATTAAAATCTCCCCCCATTATCAGCTTTCCCATCTCTAGGTCCGGAATGCGTCCTAGCATCCGCCTCATAAAATTGGCATCATCCCAGTTCGGGGCATATACGTTTACCAAAACCACCGTCTCCCCCTGTAGTTTGCCACTCACCATCACGTATCTGCCCCCGTTATCCGCCACTATAGTCTTTGCCTCGAACATTACCCGCTTCCCCACTAATATAGCCACCCCCCTGTTTTTCGCATCTAGCCCCGAATGGAACACCTGCCCCACCCATCCTTTGCGTAGCCTAACCTGGTCTATCAGTTTCAGGTGCGTTTCCTGTAACATAACCACATCTGCCTTAAGTTTCTTAAGGTGTGCGAGTACCCGTGCCCTCTTTATCGGCCCGTTCAGCCCTCTCACGTTCCACGTGATCAGCCGAGTTGGGGGGCTTCCTACCCCCCCCCCCCCCTTGTCGATTAGCCATCACCTTTTTCCAGCTCCTCACCCGGTTCCCACGCAGCTGTATCTCCCCAAGGCGGTGCCCCCCCGCCCATCCCCTCCCATACCAGCTCCCCCCTCTCCCCAGCAGCAGCAACCCAGTATGCTCCCTCCACCTCCAACGGACCCGCCGGGGTCTCCGCTCCCATTAACGAGTGCAGCATCGTGCTCACATATGCCCCGACGTCCGCTCCCTCCGCACCTTCAGGAAGACCAAGAATCCTCAGGTTGTTCCTCCTTGCGTTGTTCTCCAGTGCCTCCAGCCTTTCCACACATCGTTTCTGATGTGCCTCATGCGTCTCCGTCTTCACCACCAGGCCCTGTATGTCGCCCTCATTCTCGGCTGCCTTTGCCTTCACGACCCGAAGCACCCGCTCCTGGGTCTTTTGTTCCTCCTTTAGCCCTTCGATCGCCTGTAGTATCGGGGCCAACAGCTCTTTCTTCATTTCCTTTTTGAGCTCTTCCACACAGCATTTCAAGAACTCTTGTTGTTCAGGGCCCCATGTTAAACTGCCACCTTCCAACGCCATCTTGGTTTTTGCTTGCCTTCCTTGCCGCTGTTCTAAAGGATCCACTGCAATCCGGCCACTTTCCTCTCCTTTTTCCATCCGTGTCCAGGGGGGATTCCCTTCTGGTTTACCGCACAGTGTTTTTAGCCGTCAAAATTGCCGTTGGGGCTCCTATCAAGAGCCCAAAAGTCCGTTTCACCGGGAGCTGCCGAAACGTGCGACTCAGCTGGTCATCGCCGCACCCGGAAGTCTGTCGCGAAACTGTTTTTAATTACATCCTACCTTCAAGATAAAGTCAGCAGGAAATGAGAATCGTGTGGTGCTGGTTCACATTGGTTTGAAGATAGCTTGCACCAGTCAGCTTGGTGCAGTTGTGTCTGAGATCAGCTTTCTTTTTCTTGAACTCTGTGGCACAATGGAGGGCAACAGTGGAATGGATGCTTTGCTCCAGGCTTGGGACTCGTGAGGACAGATTATGGATGGAAGGCGAGGGAGTGGGGTTGAAAGTTTGGGATCTGGGTGCATGGAGTTGCAGTGGAGTGATGGAAGGGAGGACAGAGGGTGGGGTTAGTGTGCATGGAGATGTGGAGGAGGGAAGAGCCTGGTGTCTTGGGTATGGCGGTTCAGGGTAGAAGGGTAGAGTGGTGTGTTGGGTTCTAGTAAGTGAAGATGAGGTGAATGAGGGGGTTAAAGGATGGGATTGACAACTTTCAACACTGGGGTCCTGTGGGTTGAACTGAGGGTGCTGCTGGATGGAGCAGTCACAGAATGGACCTGGAATTGGTAGGGGGGTGGGGTTGGGTTGGGGGTGAAGGTTCATTGTCGTGGTCGGGTAAACAAAGGTCTCATAGGGTGGGGCATGAGAATGGACAAATAAAGTAAAGCTGATGATGGGAAGCTTTAGGGTCAGAGTGAGCATCTCAACAGGCATGGCTGTAGTCACAAGGAGAAATTACATGTCCAAGTCAATGGTGTTTTTTTAAATTTAGAGTACCCAATTATTTTTTTTCCAATTAAGGGGCAATTTAGCGTGGCCAGTCCACCTATTCTGCACATCTTTGGGTTGTGGGGGTGAAACCCACGCAGACAAGGGGAGAATGTGCAAAGTCCACATGGATGGTGACCCAGGGCCGGGATTCGAACCCGGGTCCTCAGCGGCGCAGTCCCAGTGCTAACCACCGCGCTACATGCCGCCCCTTGTCCAGTTCAGTAGTGATAGCATTCAGGGTAATGGGAGGCGGTTCAAGGGCTACAGAGGGAAGGTGTAAGGTTATGTTTGGTGGGCCAAAGGTGATGGGGGTAAGTGTAAAGGTGACAGGAGAAAGGTGGAAGGTAGAGGCTTGGATTTTGAAGGTTACCTGCACAATCTTTACTAAGTTACTTCAAATGCATGTGTGGTTGCCACAGACTGAAGTGAGAGGAGGCCAGTGTTGGGTGGGTGGAGTTTTGGGTGTGGACAATGTGAGGATTTAAGAAATTCACTGCTCATTAGAAAACAAGGGACAAATAGGTTCTCATCTCACTGTCTCCCTTCTTAATACAGTTCAATTGCTGGAATACCCATGGGTCTCATTCATCCCCCATTCCTGCAACCTCAGGAGCAGGATTAGAGGATGTGATAAAAGAGGGCTCTTGCTGGCCAGCAACAAAGGCCACAGCAGACAACACAGGAAGGGGTGGCTGGTCAGGGTGCAGCAAATCAGGGAGGACATTGTTTGAGACAGGCACTGATGCGTCAAGGCATCCTCAAGATAAGGGGCAGGATTCTCCGGTCGCCAACGGTGAAATCGCGTTTGGGGTTCGGCCGGATAATCAACGTTCAGGCTGCCACACACAGGTGTATTAATGAAGTGACCAATACCCTTTGCCATCATGGCAATGATTTCATCCACTTCACAGTTGATGACAGCCAGACAGCAAGGTCTGTGGCCTTTGGGGACATTGCTCTTTTCCCTAGATTGCAAGGTGTCATTGACTGTACTCATAAGGTCATTAGGGATCCCTGGGACCAGTCAAATATGTTTGTGAATTGCAAAGGCTTTCACGCCTTAAATGCGCAACTGGTGTGCAACCACAGGCAAAGAATCATGCAGGTCTGTGCTCGTTTCATAAGAACCATAGAATCGCTATAGTGCAAAAGGAGGCCATTTGGTTCATCGAGTCTGCACCGACCCTTCGAAAGACCACCCTACCTAGGCGCAATCCCCCACCCTATTCTTGCAACTCCACCCTAAGGGGCAATTTATCACGGCCAATCTACCTAATCGGCACATCTTTGGGCTGTGGGAGAAAACCGGAGCACCCGGAGGAAGCCCACACACACACGGGGAGAACGTGCAGACTCCACACAGACAGTTATCTGAGGTCGGAATCAAACCTGGGTCCCTGGCGCTGTGAGGCAGTAGTGCTAACCACTGTGCCACTGTGACGCCCCAGGGAGCTGTTAAAGTGCATATATCTTGCACAACTCACAGTTCGCAGAGCTTTTTGAAGCCCCAGCCCAGGTTGAGCGATGGATCCAGGGTGACAAGATTTATCCTCTGCAGACATGGTTGGTGACACCAGTTGGCATCTCCAGAGTATAGCGGAAAACAGGTCAATCAAGCTCACACCTGCACCAGGGCCATCAGTGAATACACCATTAGCTTGTTGAAAATGTGCCTTGACTGGTCTTGGGTTCTACATAGGACATACATAAATACACAATGTAAATACATAGATACAGGCATCAGGTGAAGCATACGGAGCGTAGTACTACTCAGTAGAGAAGATGTGTGAAGAGATCAGTCCAGTCCTTAAGAGGGTCATTCTGGAGTCTGGTAACAGCGGGGAAGCTGCTGGAGATTCTACTCGGCTTTGCTTTGTAGCCCGTTATGTTGTTTAAGCCTTGCCACAACCGACGAGAGTCCGTGTAATTAGTCTGTGACTCTAGCTTGGTCTGGCATTGTTTCTTGGCATCCCTTTTTTTTGCTAAATTTAGAGTACTCAATTATTTTTTTTTCCAATTAAGGGGCAATTTAGTGTGGCCACTCCACCTAGCCTGCACATCTTTGGGTTGTGGGGGTGAAACCCACGCATTTGGTTTTTTGCCACTTTCTGCCTGATTAACGGGTAATATTTGGGAAGAAATTGGTACAGTTCGACAGAATTTGATCCCCTCTGGTGAGTGATGTCTGGTGGGTTCAACACAAAGCATACGTTGGGCAAGGGATATTCGCCTGATTCAGAAGTATCTCGAGCGTCAGAAGAGGAGAAAATCGGGGAGGTCTCTGTGGCGTCATTGCCCCCTCAGCAGACTATCGAGAAGTTGGTGGGCTTCTTGTCAGGTGAATTTAGGAACCAGCGACAAGCTGTTGCGGAGGATCTGATGAAGGCGATTGAGGAGGCGTGGCACCTATTTGTGCGACCGTGGAAAGGGTGGAACAGCGATTGGCGGCACAAGGGACAACAATTAAGAAGGTGGAGGAGGCACTCAATGATCACAGCGATCGGGTGGAGGCAGAGATGGTGTTGTTGGAGGAGGAGCGGAATGCGTTAAAGGCCAAGGCCAATGATCTGGAAAATCGTTTCAGATGACAAAATTTAAGAATTGTTGGGCTGCTAGAGGGCGTGGAAGGTAAAAGCGGCAATGATATTGTTTCTAAGATGTTTGGTAAGTTGGTGGGGGAGGGGGTCTTTTCGATCCCTCCTGAGTTGGACCGGTCCCACCGATCGCTGAGACAATAGCCCAGATAGGGGGAGCCACCATGGGCGGTTATTTTATTTATTTTTAAAATAAATTTAGAGTACCCAATTCCTTTTTTCTAATTAAGGGGCAATTTAGCGTGGCCAATTCGCCTACCCTACACATTTTTGGGTTGTGGGGGTGAGACCCACACAGACACGGGGAGAATGTGCAAACTCCACACGGACAGTGACCCAGAGCTGCGATCGAACCTGGGACCTCGACGCCGTGAGGCAGCAGTACTAGTCACTGCGCCACCGTGCACCATGGGCGATTATTGTCCAGTTCCATACGTACCTGGATAAGGAGCTGGTTCTGAGATGGGCAGAGGACAATTGCGGGTGTAGATGGGAGGGCCATTCCTTATCAAGGTGTTCGGGTAGAGTTGACAAGATGGCAAACGGCGTTTAATAAGGCCAAGGCGGCCTTATTAAGAGCAACGTGTGTTTTGGGATGGTGCACCCAGCTCGTCTTCGGGTTATCTTCAGAAACAGAGATTCCTATATCGACGTGCCGGAGGAAGAAGCACGGATTGGAGGAGGGAACGGAAGAGTTTGAGGACTATAATCCTTTTTGTTTGGTCATCCTTGCTCTTCTGTATTTGCATTTGTGCATGGGATGGTTGTAAATTGGGTGAGAGTGGGTGTTATGGGGTTTGGTGGTGAGGGTTGTATCTGGGTGAACTTGGGGGTTGCTTATTGTATTATTGGAAATGTTTGAGGACGGGAACTTGGGTGTGGTTCTTTGTTTTCTTCCTATAATGTTTGGTATTAAAGTTGGGTATGGGTTGGGGGGCTGCTTGTTGATCCATTGTGAGAAAGATTTTGGGTGGAATTCCCCGTAGCCCGTGCCAAAATCGGGATCAGGCGGAGAATAGCTTCCGACGCCGGATGTGGGGCAGATGCCGGTTTGATGCCGGTTCACAGTGCTCCACCCCCTACAAATCGGCATCAATCGGGATGCGTGCCGCGTGCAGTTGCATTGCCGTTGGCGCGTCATCAGCCGGCCCACCCACGATGCTTCGCCCCCGATGGGCTGAGTCCCCGATGGCACGGGCCACGTGTGTTCCAAACGGTCGGGAACCTGGCGTGTCGGCTGCGGACAGTGTCCAGCCCCGCCACACTCATCCAGGATACATGCCTCTTGGCAGGGAGCTGCTGTTTGGGCTTCGGGGAGGCCAGAGGGTGGACTGTGGGGGTGGGGCGGGCGGGTTAGAGATCCAGCATGGCCGACGCGACCGGTGCAGGCCATCAGCCATGCGTATGAGCGGCCCGGTACCCTGCGATTCTCCAGCTGTTTTTTGCGCGATCCGCGGGTGTTCCACACGGTACAGGAATCGGTAAGGGGTTTGTGCCGATTTTCTCGTTGTGAATCACTCATGGATTCTCCTTTGGCCCGGCACTTAGCCTCAGGAATGGAGAATTCCACCCTTTGATGTTTACCCTAGATGGGGAGTCACCGTCCAGCAGTTTTGCTAGTTAACAGGAGTGGAGAGTGTAGCCACCTGGGTTGGCCAACTCCCGATGTAAAATGGAGAACAGCAAAGGCTGCAGGGAAATTCAGCCAACACAGGCAGAAACCAGCAGGTGCAAGTTACTGTGTATTAAACTCCGCAAAAGCCCAGACAGCATCGAAACAAGCAGCCATCTGCATAATAATGTAGCAGCCATCTACATACTAATGAGCGATCCCCAGGTACAATCGCAACATTTGGGACAAACAAAGCTAAACCAGACTCCCCGGCGCCAGCAGGAGCCAACACAAAAGAGGCTAACGGACACCTCAAGACCGCCCATCGATCAGGGAACCGCTCCTGTATTGGAGAAATCGAACCAAGCGATTGGAACAAAGTCCAATCACTTGGAACCAGGTACAGAGTCCGCCCCGAAAGGCGGAAAGCCCCTGGGGACTATAAAATTAAGCCCCCAAGTTCAAATCGTTCTTCTTGACAGGGTCACTCAGCAACGCGAACCAACCCTTGAGAGTGAACTGTCCAAGCTGCCTCTTCACTGAAGTAAGTCTCAAGTCGACGCTCGCTACGAGATAGGCGCTCCTAGCTACCAGTCCATACCGGCTTTGAATCCCGCAGTTTCAGAATCCGAACGAAAGGCCATTTGTTCCCCTGACCTGGTGGGCCAGTCCGAAGCTAAGTATAGGCCTGTTAGTTGTAGAAGTAGCTTAGAAGTAGAATTTATGCATGAGTAGCGATTTACTGTGTATAATAAATGTGCTTTGATTTGAATCTTACTAACTGGTGTGTTGAGTTATTGCTCATTACTTGAACTTAAACCTCGTGGCGGTATCATAAAGATACCTGGCGACTCGAGAGCAAAGGTTATAAAACAGAGCCAATTGAACCAACCAAAAGTTAGCAACAAGTGGGGGAGGTGATTGCAGTTGGTGACTGATGGGGAGGTTTCCTTTGTTTCTTAAGGTAACAAGCTTAGGTTTTGTGTGTTTGTTTTGTGGGGGCAGGAGCGAGGGCTTTTTTTTAGTTCTCAGTGGATTGTTTATTTAATGTCTTGGGGGAGGGGGAAGGGGAGGAGTAGTTTGCTGACAGTGCAGGTTGCTTTGTTTTTGAACTGGTTTAATGAGGGTGACGGTGGCCAGTTTGGGTGGCCTGGAGCTGGTGCAGGTTGGGCCCTGCCGGATTACCTCACGGGAGGGATATGGCTGATCCTGGGATTGGTGGGGGGGTGTGGTTATATAGGCCCCCTGTACAGTTGGTTATATGGAATGTGACTGGACAAGATAGAAGGCACAGTACGAAGTCTTACAACACCAGGTTAAAGTCCAACAGGTTTGTTTCGATGTCACTAGCTTTCGGAGCGCTGCTCCTTCCTCAGGTGAATGAAGAGGCTCTTCATTCACCTGAGGAAGGAGCAGCGCTCCGAAAGCTAGTGACATCGAAACAAACCTGTTGGACTTTAACCTGATGTTGTAAGACTTCGTACTGTGCTCACCCCAGTCCAACGCCGGCATCTCCACATCAAAGATAGAAGGCAGTAGCTGGAGGCGCTGATTGTACAGGAAGAAACTTTAAACTGTATTCATCTAATGCAGACGGGTAAAGCACCAGATCTGGATGGAATATAAACAGTTTGCTGGTCTGCTGGTTCCACTTCTGTTGGGATATGCTCATTGATTCTTTCCCCCGGGGGTTGTTGCCAGCCACACCATCGCAGGCATCAATCTCCTTGATCTTAAAAAAGGACAAGGATCTCAAGGAGTATGGGTCATACTGACCTATTTCTCTAATAACTGCTGACGCTAAGCTGTTGGCTAAGGTGTTGACAATTCATTTGGAGCCCTGCCTGCCGAGGGTGATTTCGGAGGAGCAGATAATGTTTGTTAAGGGCTGTGATGTCTATAAAACCTCAGACACTTCGACCTTTGAGTTTCTTACTCAAACGTTTTACCCAGACGTCTTTCTTTACGAAATGAACAAAGGACAAATACAAGTGTATGATTCAACCAAATTTATTTATCAAATAGTAAAAGTTACTCTGCTTAAATTATCCCCAAGCAATATTAAATGATCCCAAGATTCAGTTTATAAAAAAAAAAATCTTTTTTTAAAATTTAGAGTACCCAATTCATTTTTTCCAATTAAGGGGCAATTTAGCGTGGCCAATCCACCTAGCCTGCACATTTTTGGGTTGTGGGGGCGAAACCTACGTAAACACGGGGAGAATGTTCAAACTCCACACGGACAGTGACCCAGAGCCAGGATAGACCCTGGGACCTCGGCGCTGTGAGGCCGCAGTGCTAACCCACTGCGCCACCGTGCTGCCCTAATGATCCCAAGATTCATAATACTACTCAAGCCGATGGACTCAGTCAAGTCGCGGGTCCGATTTTCTGAGTCTCAATTCCTCAGAGCCTTCGTCCGCGAAGGTGGGTCTCGCACGCTGATTCCTTCCATCTCTGGTCAGTCGTCCAATCTTCTATGTTGCCTCTGCGAGTCTTCGCCAGTGAGGGTCCTGGTAGTCAATTTTATACCCTCTTCTTGTCTTGTCGGAAAGTTATCTCACCGTCAGCCAATGAGGTTTCAGGGCGGGGTTCACAAAACCCAATGGTGTTGCAGATTGAACTTTGTAAGACACCAGAACCCAACCCCAAGGATCCATTCCTGGGTGTATTATTCGCATGTTACCTTACTCCATATTTGGTAGCTGGTGCCAGAAAGTCTAGCTTTATCTGGGAAACCCGAAACAATCGATTCATCTGAATAAGATTGTTTATCTCCTGATGGGTGATTGGCAGGGCAGGTTCAGACATGTCCTGGCAGTTTGTTTGTGTTCAGTGTATTCAAACTTGGCCAAGTTGAGACCTGCCTGCAGTTCTGACTGTGATTTGATTTAAAATGTCCAATTTCTAATTTAAAGTGCTTGGATTTGGGTGGCACGTGGCGCAGTGGTTAGCATTGGGACTGCAGCGCTGAGGACCCGGGTTCGAAACCCGGCCTTGGATCGCTGTCTGTGTGGAGTTTGCACATTCTTCCCCTGTCTGTGTGGGTTTCACCCCCACAACCCAAAGATGTGCTGGTTAGGTGGATTGGCCACGCTAAATTGCCCCTTAATTGGAAAAATAAAATAAATAATAAAGTGCCTAATTTAGGCCTGATTTTATCGGGCCTAAAATACCGGCTGATGTCCATTTTACCACAGCTGGCAGTTGTCGACCAATATTAGGAGACTCTTGAATGTGGTGCTGTCACCCTCCTCAGAGACCCGAGCCAGAGGGGATTATCTTGATGGATGCGGAGAAGGCGTTTGATGGGGTAGAATGGAGGCACCTTTGAGATTATGGGGTGATTCAGTTTCATGCCTGATGTACCATCAATGACCACGAGACGAAAATGGTGAAACTATTGAGGCTTTATTGCACAAGATGTTGAGCCTCCTGCAGCTGGAACCAGAATGGGAGTAGCGCAGGAGAGCAGACACTTTTATACATCGCCTGCTGGGAGGAGCCAGCAGGCTGGGATTTACTGTGTTAACTGTAATACAGTGGAATACCGTAATACGCGTAGTATGTGACCAGTGGTGTTTACCACATTCACCCCCTGTTTAAAAAAAAAGCTCAGCGGTGGTGAAGAAACAACGTTACAGATTGAGTCTGTCGGGGGCTGTGACCCTCTGCCGCGATCGCCTCAGTCCTGGTTGTGGTGTGGGTGCCGATGTGGGTACCTGCGACTCCGGGAGCATGTTGTCCTCTCCTTCTTCACCCAGTAGTGGATCCGGTGAGGGGATGGATGCTGCTGGGGTGGGGCTGTGGTGAAGGACGCTGATGGGAGGGTGAACGACGCAGGGGTGGGGGAGGCAACCGGAGGGGGAGGGGATGATACCAGGTCGGGGGTGGTGGTGGTTGTGGGTGGGGAACCAGCGTGTGCCAGATCCCGCAGGGAGACTGTGTCCTGGCCCCCGTCATGGTGTGCCACATAGGCGTACTGTGGGTTTGCATGGAGGAGGAGGGCTTTTTCGACAAGGGGTTCCGATTTATGACTCCTCGCATGCTTCCGGAGGAGGACGGGCCCAGAAACTGTCAGCCAGGTTGGGAACGAGACCCCGGAGGTGGACTTCCTCGGGAAGGCAAACACACGTTCGTGAGGGGTCTCATTGGTAGCAGTGCACAGGAGCGACCGGATGGAATGGAGAGCACCGGGGAGGACCTCCTGCCAGCGGGAGACCGGGAGACTTTTGGACCAAAGGGCCAGCAGGACGGCCTTCCAGACCGTCGTGTTCTCCCTCTCCACCTGCCCGTTTCCCGGGGGCTTGTAGCTGGTCGTCCTGCTCGAGGCGCTGCCCTTGCTGAGCAGGAACTGACGCAGCTCATCACTCATAAAGGAGGATCCCCGATCGCTATGGATATAGGTGGGGAAACCGAACAAGGTGAAGATGCTGTGCAGGGCCTTGATGACCGTGGCAGACGTCATGTCGGGGCCTGGGATGGCAAATGGGAAATGGGAGTACTCATCAATTATATTGAGAAAGTACACGTTGCGGTCGGTGGAGGGGAGGGCTCCTTTGAAGTCCATGCTGAGGCGCTCAAAGGGGCGGGAGGCCTTTACCAGATCCACTCTGTCTGGCCGGTAGAAGTGCGGCTTGCACTCGGCGCAGACCTGGCAGTCCCTGGTCATGGTTCTGAGCTCCTCGATGGAGTAGGGCAGGTTGCGGGCCTTGATAAAATGGAAGAACTGGGTGACCCCCGGGTGGCAGAGGTCATTGTGGAGAGCCCGGAGTCGGTCCACTTGTGTGCTGGCACATGTACCGCGGGATAGGGCATCTGGGGGCTCATTGAGCTTACCCGGGTGATACAAGATCTTGTAGTTATAGGTGGAGAGCTCGATCCTCCACCTCAAGATCTTGTCGTTCTTGATCTTGCCCCGCTGTGCATTGCTAAACATGAAGGAAACTGACCGTTGGTCAGTGAGGAGAGTGAATCTCCTGCCGGCCAGGTAATGCCTCGAGTGTCGCACAGCTTCCACAATGGCTTGGGCCTCCGTTTCGACAGAGGAGTGCCGAATTTCAGAGGCATGGAGGGTGCGGGGAAAGAAAGCCACGGGTCTGCCCGCCTGGTTGAGGGTGGCGGCCAGAGCCATGTCCGATGCATCGCTCTCCACCTGGAAGGGGAGGGTCTCGTTGACCACGTGCATCGTGCCTTTGGCGATGTCCACCTTGATGTTGTTGAAGGCCCGGCGGGCCTCAGCCGTCAGGGGAAGAACTGTGGACTTGATGAGTGGGTGAGCATAATTCTGGACGTAGTAGGAGAAAAACCCCAGGCATCGTTTCAGGGCCTTGGGGCAGTGGGGGAGGGGGAGTTCCAGGAGGGGGCGCATGCGGTCGGGGTCAGGTCCTAGGACTCCATTTTCCACAATGTAGCCAAGAATGGCTAAGCGGTTGGTGCGGAAAACGCATTTCTCCTTCTTGTAGGTGAGGTTAAGGAGTTTGGCGGTATGGAGGAACTTCTGGAGGTTGGCATCGTGGTCCTGCTGGCCGTGGCCGCAGATGGTGACATTATCTAGGTACGCGAACGTGGCCCGCAGCCCGTATTGGTCGACCATTCGGTCCATCTCTCGCTGAAAGACTGAGACCCCGTTGGTGACGCCGAAGGGAACTCTAAGGAAGTGATAGAGGTGGCCATCTGCTTCGAATGCAGTGTATTGGCGGTCCTCCGGGCGGATGGGGAGCTGGTGGTAGGCGGACTTCAAGGCAACTGTGGAGAAGACTCGATACTGCGGAATCTGATTGACCATTCAGATATGCGTGGGAGGGGGTACGCGTCGAGATGCGTGTACTGATTGATGGTCTGACTGTAGTCAATGACCATCCTGTGCTTCTCCCCAGTCTTAACTACCACCACTTGAGCTCTCCAGGGGCTGTTACTGGCCTCAATGACCCCCTCCCGCAGAAGCCGTTGGACTTCCGACCTGATGAAGGTCCTGTCCTGTGCACTGTACGTCTGCTCCTGGTGGCGACGGGCTTACAGTCCGGGGTGAGGTTTGCAAAAAGTGAGGGTGGATCGACCTTAAGGGTCGTGAGGTCACAGACGGTGAGGGGGGGCAGGGGTCCACCGAACTTCAGAGTAAGGCTTTGGAGGTGGCACTGGAAATCGAGACCTAGTAACAGGGCAGCGCAGAGATGGCGGAGGACACAGAGTCTGAAGTTGCTGCGCTGTTGCTGTACGGAGAGGGTCGCGACGCAGTACCCCCCCGATTTGTACGAAATGGGATTGGGAGGCCAGGGAGATTTTCTGGGTGACGGTGAGTACCGGGAGGGAGCAACGCCTTACCGTAGCAGGGTGGATGGAACTCACTGTGCTCCCGGAGTCGAAGAGGCATGTTGTCTCATGCCCGTTGATCCTTACAGTCGTCGTAACGGTCGCGAGGTTGCGGGGCCGAGACTGATCGAGGGTGATGGAGGCGAGCTGCGGAAGATGTTGGGAGTTGTTGGGCTGATCGGCGGTGGAGGAGGTATCGGCGGCCCGCGAACAGCCAGGCGAGCAGTGGTCCGGACGCGCGGTCCAAGATGGCGCCAAAGATGGCGGCGCCCACGAGGAGTACATGGTGGACGACATCCAAGATGGCGGCGCCTATGGGCCGCACGTGGCGGGCGGCGGCGAAGATGGCGGCGCCCCTGGGTCACACGTGGGGGCTGTAACGATGCTGGGCCTGGAAACAGCAGCGACCGATCGGGCCTGGCAAACGGAGGTGAAGTGGCCCTTCTTGCCACACCCGTTGCAGGTCGCGCTCCGCGCCGGGCAGCGCTGCCTGGGATGCTTGCTCTTGCCACAAAAATAGCATTTGGGCCCTCCGGGGTTGGCTGGCTGCCGCGCGGCGCAGGCTTGCGGTGTACCCGAGTCGGCAGATGGAGGGGCCCACGATGCCCACGGGTTGCTGCGCGGTCGGAGGTGTAGGACTCCAGATTGCGGGAGGCCACTTCTAGGGAGTTAGCGAGCTGCACAATCTCTGTAAGGTCGAGCGTACCCCCTTCCAATAACCGCGAGCGAACGTAATTAGACTTAATGCCTGTGACATAGGCGCCTCTGATCAGCAGTTCTCTGTGTTGGACTGCTGACACTGCCTGGCAATTACAGTTTCTTTTTATTTAAAAAATATACATTTATTAAGAATTTTAACAAAATTTTTCACCCTTACAAACAAGCCCCCCCCCCTAAACAAATAGAACGAAAGCTCACATAGCAAGACGTGAACATGGTAAATCGATATGATACAGAGCTTTGTACATTGGATTCCTCCCGTACATGTCAGTTTTCTGGCTCATTCATGTATTTTCTTGCTCGAATGCCCCCCAAATAAACCCCCCTTCCCCCTCCCTCCCTCCTCCTCCCCCCTCCTCCCCCCCCCCACCCCACACGAAAGCTATACCACCCCCCCCCCCCCCCCGGGTTGCTGCTGCTGCTGACCGACTTTCATCTAACGCTCCGCGAGATAGTCTAGGAACGGTTGCCACCGCCTGTCGAACCCCTGCGCAGACCCTCTCAAGGCGAACTTTATCCTCTCCAACTTGATAAACCCTGCCATATCATTTATCCAGGCCTCCACGCTGGGGGGCTTTGCCTCCTTCCACATTAACAAGATCCTTCGCCGGGCTACTCGGGACGCAAAGGCCAGAATACCGGCCTCTTTCGCCTCCTGCACTCCCGGCTCATCCACTACTCCAAATAGTGCTAGCCCCCAGCTTGGCTTGACCCGGACTTTCACCACCTTAGATACTGTTCCCGCCACTCCCCTCCAGAACCCCTCCAGTGCCGGGCATGACCAAAACATATGGACATGGTTCGCCGGACTTCTTGAGCACCTCCCACATCTGTCCTCCACCCCAAAGAACCTACTCAGCCTCGCCCCCGTCATATGCGCTCTATGAACCACCTTAAATTGTATCAGGCTGAGCCTGGGCCACGAAGAAGAGGAATTAACCCTACTTAGGGCATCAGCCCATAGCCCCTCCTCAATCTCCTCCCCCAGCTCCTCCTCCCATTTACCCTTCAGCTCCTCTACCAAAGCCTCCCCCTCTTTCATCTCCTGGTATATCGCCGACACCTTGCCCTCTCCGACCTATACGCCCGAAATCACCCTATCTTGACTCTCCTGTGCTGGGAGCAATGGGAATTCCCTCACCTGTCGCCTCACAAACGCCCTCACTTGCATGTACCTGAAAGCATTTCCCGGGGGTATCCCAAACTTCTCCTCCAGTGCCCCTAGGCTCACAAACGTCCCGTCAATGAACAGGTCCCCCATTCTTCTAATCCCTGCCCGATACCAGCTCTGAAACCCCTCGTCCATCCTCCCTGGGACAAACCGATGGTTACCCCTGATCGGGGACCACACCGAGGCTCCCATTGCACCCCTGTGCCGTCTCCACTGCCCCCAGATCTTTAGCGTTGCCGCCACCACCGGACCTGTGGTGTACCTTGTCGGCGAGAGCGGCAGCGGTGCCGTCACCAGCGCCCCAGGCTCGCTCCTTTGCAGGACGCCATCTCCAACCTCTTCCATGCCTCCCCCTCTCCCTCCATCACCCACTTACGGATCATCGCCACATTGGCTGCCCAATAGTAGCCACCCAGATTCGGCAACGCCAACCCTCCTCTGTCCCTACTGCGCTCCAGAAACCCCCTCCTTACCCTCGGGGTCTTATTCGCCCACACAAACCCCATAATGCTCCTGCCTACCCTCTTAAAAAAGGCCTTGGTGATCACGATTGGAAGGCACTGGAACACAAAGAGAAACCTCGGGAGGACCACCATTTTGACCGACTGCACTCTACCCGCTAGCGAGAGCGGCAACATGTCCCATCGTTTGAAGTCCTCCTCCATCTGCTCCACCAGCCTCGTCAAATTAAGTTTATGTAGGGCCCCCCAACTCCTGGCTATTTGGATCCCCAAGTACCGAAAGCTCCTTTCTGCCCTCCTCAACGGTAGATCGTCTATCCCCCCTTTCCTGTTCAAATGTGTCTCCTGGAGCATGACCACGTCTGCCTTCAGTCCCTTTAAGTGCACGAACACTCGGGCCCTCTTAACCGGCCCATTCAGGTCCCTCACAATCCACGTTATCAGCCGGATTGGGGGGCCTCCACCCCCCCCCCCCCCCCCCCCCCCGCCCGCCGACTAGCCATCACCTTTTCTAGGCCAGTCCCGTGCCCGCGCCGCCCTCACCTTCTAGTCCCCCAGACGGGGGACACCCGCCCCGACCACCTCTTCTGTGTCCAATTCCCCCTCGGCCAGTGCAGCAGCAACCCTATTTCCCGCCCCCCTTCCCCCCCCGCCCCGCTAGACCCGAGTCTAGCTCTTTTGCTCCCCCCATAACACTCCCGTAAGTCAGCTGTCTCCTGCTGACCCTGGCTTCCCCCGTCGTCCCATTGACCCCCCCGTGTGGGAATCTCCCCGCCCCAACAATCCGTGTGCGCTCCTCCACTTGCCCCCCCCCCCCGTCCTTCCCTAGCGTGGGAAAAAGCCCGCGCTGAGCCTGCCCCGCCCCTTCTGGCGCTGTTCCTGTCGCGGCCTTATCTCATTCCCCCCATCCCCGGCGCCCACCTTCTCGCACAGTCTTCTCACCCGATACCTTTCCCCATCCCCATCCATCACCCAACCCGTGGAACATTTCCTGCGCGTGATTAAAACCCTGTGTACAACAAACATCCAACATCCCCCCCACCCCCACAAACCCTCAGATTGAGTCCAACTTTTCAGTTTGGATAAAGGTCCAAGCCTCCTCAGGCATTTCAAAGTAGTGATGTTGACCCTGGAATGTGACCCACAATCGCGCTAGCTGCAGCATTCCAAATCTCACTCCCTTCCGATGCAGCACCGCCTTGGCCCGGTTGAAACCCGCTCTCTTCTTTGCCACCTCCGTGCACCAGTCCGGGTAGATTCGGATCTCCGCATTCTCCCAGCTGCTACTCCGCTCTTTCTTGGCCCATCTCAAGACCCTCTCTCTGTCCGTGAAACGGTGAAACCTCACCACAATCGCCCTTGGCGGCTCATTAGCCTTGGGCCTCCTCGCCAGCACCCTATGTGCCCCATCCAGCTCCAGAGGCCTCGGAGGGGCCTCCGCACCCATCAGCGACTCAAGCATCATGCTCGCATATGCCCCGGCATCGGCCCCCTCCACTCCTTCAGGGAGACCCAGGATCCGAAGATTCTTTCTCCTTGACCTGTTCTCCAGATCTTCGAATCTTTCCGCCCACCTTTTGTGCAGCGCCTCGTGCCTCTCCAACTTCGCCGCCAGGCCCAAGATCTCATCCTCGTTCTCATCGACTTTTTTCTGCACCTCCTGGATCTTTACCTCGTGGGCCTTCTGGGTCATCCCTAATCCTTCGATCGCCGACAGCATAGGCGCCAGCATCTCTTTCCTCAGCTCCTCAAAGTAGCGCTTGATAAACTCTTGCAGCTCCGGCCCGCATTCTACTTTATCTCCGGTCGCCGCCATCTTGTTTTTCTTCCCTTGCTGCTCCAACGCCGCTTTTTTAGCCGTTCCACTTCTTGTCCGTTCCATATACAGTGAAGGGGGACCTTTCTCTCACCTTCCCACACGAGACGTCTTCGAAAAATTCCCGTTGGGGCTCCTCTGGAGAGCCCGAAAGTCCGTTTATTGCATTAGATGTTGAGCCTCCTGCAGCTGGAACCAGAATGCAAGCAGCGCAGGAGAGCAGACACTTTTATACATTGTCTGCTGGGAGGCATATTTTTATGAAATGAATGTGAATTACCCTTTAATGGTTGTCAGGATCATGGAAAGACCTGCATGGGATACCAGGGCCAAACTGGGGCTGGATTTTCCGCCGGCGGGATGCTCCGTTTTGCCGGCAGCCCGGGGGCTTCCCGACGGCGTGGGGCTGCCCTACAATGGGAAACTCCCATTGACCAGCTGGCGTAACGTAGCATCCCGCTGGCAGGGTGAAGCAGAAATGTGGCATGACGGGGCGGAGAGTCCAGACCCTGATCTTTTCATAGTTCATCCAATAATGATGCAGCTACATGACCATCATCCCATTGCCAGAACTTCATTGCCTTCCTGAGATGTAGACGCAGCCTTGCTATCCTCCCTTGCCAAGTAACCTACAAACCTGTATTCTCTGCTAACTGGAATAATTGAGAGTGTTTCAAACATGCTCAGTAATGAATACTGATAGGAAGGACATTTTGGTGCAGTTGAACATACATCCATCAACCTACGATGGCCAATTAATCTAATCCCTCTCCATCTTTAAAGTACTTTGAGTGCACCTACATCTATCACAGTCAAACCGTTGAGAGTAATCTGAGTCAATCTCCTTTAGGGTGCATAGAAGTGGGGAGGGAGTGGGGGGCAAATGAGCTTGCATCTTAAGCCATGTCCCACAGACTGGTGTTTACAAAATTGGAAACTCACATGAACATTCAGTCAAGATCGAAAGGACATGCAAAACATCTTCTTTCACAATAAAGGCCCTATTTCCTCTGGATTCATCAATGTGCAACAGCCATGATGTGACTATGATATGGCCCATAACATTTAACTCTCAGACTAAGGAAGTCTCCAGAAACGCTGAATATGTACAAATGAATGGGGCAAACCAATATATTATGCATTAGTTAAGCGATAAATATTTTTATGCAAACCTTGCCATCTTTGCGCTCAAAATATTTTAAGCTTTTGTTTTCTATCGTTATGTCTAGGTGCCACCCCAAGATCAGTAGCTGAGGTAGAGACAGTGTGCTCACTGTGATGCCCCGTTGTCTTGGATGAACATAGCTGGTGTCCTCTGGAGGTTTGGGGCCTTTGAGAGCTCCAGCCTACTGGGGGTCTCCTGCATTGGTGCAGAAGCATCCCCCTCAGCCTTGCCTGCTGGAGCTACAGGGGTCAATTGAGGAGGGGGTGAGGACTAACTCTCGGGGTGTCCTGAGCCGAAGAAAGCAAGTAAGTGCACCTTCTCCATCTTCATGCACAATGGCATCTTCCTGTCTCCCTGGAGGGAGGTCCAAGTGACTCGCCCCCTTCTCGCCTAACCACTGCTGCATTGAGCTCATGGCTAGAGAGATTTTTAAAAAAAATGTTAATGACCCAATTCATTTTTTTTCGAATTAATGGGCAATTAAGCATTTTTTAAAATTATAAATTTAGAGTACCCAATTCATTTTTTCCATTTAATGGGCAATTTAGCGTGGCCAATCCACCTACCCCGCACATCTTTGGGTTGTAGGGGCGAAACCTACGCAAACACGGGGAGAATGTGCAAACTTCACACGGACTGTGACCCAGAGCCGGGATCGAACCTGGCACCTCGGCGTCGTGAGGCAGCAGTGCTAACCACAGCGCCACCGTGGTAAGTGGCAATTCACCTACCCTGCACATCTTTGGGTTGTGGGGGTTAGACTCACACAGACACGGGGAGAAAGTGCAAACTCCACATGGACAGTGACCCGGGGCCAGGATCGAGCCCGGTCCTCGACACCTGAGGCAGCAGTGCTAACCACATCTTCTGATTTGGGGAAGGTCTGTGGCCACGATCTTTCATGGACATGGTCTGTAGTGGTGAACAAACAGAATCACATTGAACAATCGCTTCTCTGCCTTTTGGCTAAGATCGAGCATCAGATCGGGCCCCAGATCAGGTGTAATGCCTATTCTTGTCAGCTTGGATCTTGTGTGTCTCTCTTGTGGGGACCATGAATTGGGATTCAATTTAATTGTTTTTTTGAGCAAGCAAGGAGATGGATTAAGGGCTTGCCCTGTCCATTCTGCGCATTGGCTCTGTAACTTTAGGAAAGGAATAAAATTGTTTAAAACAAATCACATTTAGCATCATCACAATCTGAGCGCTTCCCATTTTATCGCGTGCTTCCTGTGTACTCATGCCACCACCAAGATAGCTGTCTCTTCCTCTTTGTGCACGGCAGGTCCAGCCTTGCCATCTGCAATGGATTGCACCGGCTTCTCTCCCGTGATCTGCACCGCCTCTCCCTCTGCAGGGGTAAGGAACCACAGCTCTGCTTCTCTACCTCTGCTCCTTGACCTTTCCATGGCATTGTGGGTCTTCTTGTCCTGCATGACAAGGTGCAGAGTTAGTGACGTATCAGATGATACCTAAACCCCCTTTGCCCGCATCCATCCCCATCACATACGGCCTGTCAGTCACATGATGCATCCAAGTGCACACAAAAATCCAACTTTCCACATGCTTTGGCCTCAATTAACATGTGACACTAGGCTGATCACGCATTCACTTTTCGGGCATAGCTTCCCACTTGCACACATAACTTATTAATGACCCTATGAGAAACCCCTTGTGAAGATACCACATTGGCACTTACCCCTGGGGGGATCGGAGCCCATTTCCTGCACTGGACCCAGATTCTATTCCGCACCCCTTGCTGTTCACATTCTCCTTCACCTCTGTCCTGGTCAACTTGCTCAGAGGGGAGGCCTTCTGATGCCATCTCTGGGAACGAACAGCTCCCACTTTCCTCGACGGACGTTACTGAACCATGTGGCTGCCCACTGCTGACGCTCTATCAACTCAACGTTGGACTTAGAGGGGATTGACTGTGAGGTGGGCGTGTAGGTACAATACTAGTACGGGTGAAAATGATGGGGGGAGCAGTTTGAGGGGCTTGAGAGTCATAAGGGATGTGTACAAAATAATTCAACAAGAGTAGTGGACTCGCCAACACTAAGGGCATTCAAATGGTCATTGGATAGACATATGGACGATAAGGGAATAGTGTAGATGGGCTTTAGAGTGGTTTCACACGTCGGCGCAACATCGAGGGCTGAAGGGCCTGTACTGCGCTGTAATGTTCTATGTTCTATGTTCTATTATGATAGTATCGTGGAGGACAGGAACGGTTTGGTCGTGTTGCAGAGCCTCTCTGTTTGTCCAGCAGGATCTTTTATAGCCCACACATAGCAGCATTGTGACTGACAGCGGATTTCACCAATGAAAAGCTTCTCCGCCACCCACCATCATACACATCTACCCCGTACACACTGCCGGCACTTTAATTTTTATTCAGAGCTGCTTGGCAAATGATAAAAAGCAGCAAAGCAGAAGTGGTGCAAATGTTTTGTTCTGTTGGCAGGAATAGCGTAACACAGTTAAAATTCCACCCAGAGTGTGGTACTGAGGTCAACCAATTTGGAAGATCCCAGGCATGTGCTGCATTAGTTGATGTCAGCATAATGGGGGCCCTTTTAGCTCACTTGGCTAGACAGCTGGTTTGTGATGCTAAGCAAGGCCAACAGTGTGGGTTCAATTGGGTTTCCTCCGGGTGCTCCGGTTTCCTCCCACAGACTAAAGACATGCAGGTTAGGTGGATTGGCTATGTTAAATTGCCCATAGTGACCAAAAAGGTTAGGAGGGTTATTGGGTTACGGGGAAAGGGTGGAAGTGAGGGCTTAAGTGGGTCGGTGCAGACTCGATGGGCCGAATGGCCTCCTTCTGCACTGTATGTTCTATGTCCTGTACCGGTTGAGGTTATTGATGAAGGCCTTCTCAACCTTGCCCCTCGCCTGAGGTGTGGCAATCCTCAGGTTAAACTACCACCAGCCAGCTCTCTCCCTCAAAGAGGGAAGCAGCCTGTGTTCGTCTGGGACTATGGCGACTTTACCTTACCTAACGTCAGCTGGACAGCTGATCATAATTCAGTGGTTCGTGTTGAAAAGCCAACCCCTGTGGACATCAGGAGGATACCAGAATCAGGGGTTTGATTGAGATGCTCCGACTATGGTTGAACAGCCGGCTGACACTCAAGGCATGAAGAATTGTCACTTTGGGGAGTGACTGGCGGCTGCCTAAATGTTCTAGCAGGTTTCAGCACACAAAGCAGGAAGGCAAGAAAACCAGAAGGAAAAATAACAATGCATTCTTTAATATGAAGAGGTACAAGTCCAGGAAATCAAATCTCACGATGCAATGACACATAAAACGATTAAGTGCAAATGGCTATTTAGATTCTGCTGGTAGGGATCACTTTTACAATTCAGTCACAAGTTATGAGGTCTATATTCTTCCTCACCCAGCAGAAATATTAATAGCAGCTCACACGTACTCATTACAGAACTTGTGACGGGCAGATAACTAGCTGGCAATATTTCTCACTTAGCTGGCCTCTCTGGAAAATCAAAGGGGCAGAGCCAGCACTGACGGCAATGTAGTTTCTTTGTGTAAGGAGCACACATCCACACTCATCTGCTGCCATTCAGCACACGGTTTATTTGATCATTCCCTGCGTAATGTGACATTGGCTTAACGCACTGGGGGGGCCGAAATTCTTCTTCTGTTCACAGCAGCAGGGTTCTCCGTCCTCATTAGCAGCGGGGCGGACCCGCAAGGGAGAATCCCGGACTCTGGATTACAGCAACACAACAATGGCAGGAATTCTCCGAACGTCTGCGCTGAAACGGCGCTCGGCGCAGGGGTGGAGAATGGGGCCTCAGACCCGCGATCGGGTCCGACGCCGGGTCGCAATTCTCCGGCGACCGGAGAATCGGCGCCAGTCGCGCACGCGCTCGACCCGGCGCCGGTTGGGGGCTGTTGAAAGAGGCCCCCGCGGCGATTCTCCGCGGTCGACCAGCCGAGTTCCCGCCGGCGAGGTTCACATATGGTTCCACCCGGCAGGAGCTCGGCGTTGCGGATGCGGTGGCAGTCCCATTTCTCCGTCCTATCCCCATAACACGCGCATTGTTCATGGCATATCCAACTAACCTGCACATCTTTGGACTGTGGGAGGAAACCGGAGCACCCGGACGAAACCCACGCCGACACGCGGAGAAAGCGCAAACACACAGACAGTCATCCATGGCCAGAGTCGAACCTAGGTCCCTGGAGCTGTGAGGCAGCAGTGCTAACCACTGTGTCACCGCACCACCCTGTTATATTTTCAGAAGGATGCCATTTGACCCATCGAGGCTGCGAATGCACTATCACCACCCAAGGGGCTCCACAGGCCACGAGACCAATGGGCATGATCCACCCCTGGGGCCCTTTTGAAGATCTTCTCCTCCATCAACTCCTCAAACATCCTCACAATGTAGCTCGTGGCACTCGTTCACTCTACTCC
Organism: Scyliorhinus torazame; assembly: GCF_047496885.1. NCBI lineage: Eukaryota > Metazoa > Chordata > Chondrichthyes > Carcharhiniformes > Scyliorhinidae > Scyliorhinus > Scyliorhinus torazame. The sequence goes on from NC_092712.1 coordinate 261,924,394, forward strand.
CTCCGGCAAACCGGGCCACGCTTCTTCACACGATCCAAAGTCCCGCGAAGAGGGGCTACTGCTCCCTCAGTCGCACAAGACCACACTTCCTGTATCTTCTTTTGTTGTTGATGAAATTCCCCCTTAATTAAATACATCAACTGCTCCGTAGGCAGCGTGGCTGATGACGCTGACCTTTCCCCCTCTGCCATTTTGTCTAATTGTGCTGCACCATGAACGTCCTCCAATTCCTGAGCTCGGGCCCACCCCGACTTTTGCCGGGTCTGATACCCCACTGATATGGGTGAGAAACCACGGCCGGGTCGAAATGCTTCAAAGACACTATGGCCGGGATTTTGTGCCCCTATTTGCAGCAGGCGTGAATGGTGATTGGAGTGCAAAATACCGTAAGAGGCCCAAATCTCGGCGGGATTTCCTGTTGCGATTGGACCTGTGACCCCACTGAGGATGAAACTGGAATCCTGATGTTCAACATCGTTAAGCAGATTACAATAAATTTACATCTAATTATCAAGCCTCTACGCCTGTAAATCCCCCTCTCCCCAGTTCCATAATCCATCCATGTTGGAGGGAGAGCACGCTGATGTGAATTATGACAAGTCTCCCATATTGTCCATCTGGTGAGCAGAATCTGCAAGAGGAGTTTTCAGGTGAATGCATCATTCGGGGGAGAGGATCATGCCTGGGCCCTGCCGCAGGCAAGGCCCTGGCGTTGCCTCCTGGTACTGCCTGGTCACTTGAGGCAATGTCCGGGCAGTGCCAGGGGGGGTGTTCTATGGGGGGGGGTTGGTCTGTGGCAGGGTGCAATTTGCGTTGGAGGGTGTTGGGGGGTGGTGGTGTTCCCGTGGGTTTTGTTTCAAATATTTTGGAAAGGACACCCTTTAAAAAAGGCGCCCGTTCTTTTAAAAGCCAAGTTGCTGATGGGTCGGGCTGATTGAGCCCGCTCTGCCAGCGTTAAGTTTGGGACCCGGCCCTTCAATTGTTTTTGGTTATGAGCCTAATGATTGGGCAGAGAAAGCCACCGTTGAGGCTGGCAGCTTCCATGCCATTTCTCCCATGGCCTATGAATCCCGCCTTGAAGCATGGCAGCATTAACATTAATGACTAGGGGGTGCTTGCTGCCTGTTGTTCAGAATGGTGTCAACTTCTCCATTAAGCTGCATTGTGCTTTGAGTCACTCTCTATGGTGTGGCAGAGTGGTTGCAGAGAAGGAAAGAAAAGGAAACAAATGCTGAACTCCGGATCCCACTACCTCATTGCAATTCTTGTTCCAAGTGCCCAAAGATCTGCAAATCGAGATTTGACCTGTTCAATCACTCGTAGAGCCATGGCAGAAACCTGTGACCCCAAGTGGATGTCATCCTTGAAGTGAGGGACAGTCAAAAATGAGGGTGTGGGGCAGCACGGTGGCGCAGTGGTTAACACTGCTGCCTCACGGCGCCGAGGCCCCAGGTTCAATCCCGGCTCTGGGTCAGTGTCCGTGTGGAGTTTGCACATTCTCCCCGTGTTAGCGTGGGTTTTGCCCCCACAACCCAAAGATGTGCAGGGTAGGTGGATTGGCCACGCTAAATTGCCCCTTAATTGGAAAAAATGAATTGGGTATTCTAAATTTATTTAAAAAAAGGTGTGGTACATTGAGCATTGTGACAAGTTGGTGATGTGGTAGCTCAGAGATAAGAACATAAGAATTAGGAACAGGAGTAGGCCATCTGGCCCCTCGAGCCTGCTCCGCCATTTAATGAGATCATGGCTGATCTTTGTGGACTCAGCTCCACTCTCCGGCCCGTACACCATATCCCCGAATCCCTTTATTCTTTAGAAAGGCATCTATCTTTTTCTTTAAACCTTTTAAAGAAGGAGCCTCAACTGCTTCACTGGGCAAGGAATTCCAGAGATTCACAACCCTTTGGGTGAAGAAGTTCCTCCTACACTCCGTCCTAAATCTACCTCCCCTTATTTTGAGGCTATGCCCCCTAGTTCTGCTTTCCCCGACCAGTGGAAACGACCTGCCCGCATCTATCCTATCTATTCCCTTCATAATTTTATATGTCGCAATAAGATCCCCCCGCATCCTTCTAAACTCCAATGAGTACAGTCCCAGTCTACTCAACCTCTCGTCATAATCTAATCCCCTCAACTCTGGGATCAACCTAGTGAATCTCCTCTGCACTCCCTCCAGTGCCAATATGTCCTTTCTCAGGTAAGGAGACCAAAACCGAACACAATACTCCAGATGCGGCCTCACCAACACCCTATACAATTGCAGCATAACCTCACTAGTCTTGAACACCATCCCTCTAGCAATGAAAGACAAAACTCGAGTAGCCTTCTTAATCATCTGTTGCACCTGCACACCAACTTTTTGCGACTCGTGCACCAGCACACCCAGGTCCCTCTGCACAGCAGCATGTTTTAACATCTTACCGTTTAAATAATAATCCATTCTGCTGTTATTCCTCCCAAAATGGATAGCCTCACACTTGGCAACATTGAATTCCATCTGCCAGACCCTAGCCCATTCACCTAACCTATCCAAATCCTTCGGCAGACTTCCGGTATCCTCTGCACTTTTTGCTTTACCACTCATCTTAGTGTCGTCTGCAAACTTTGACACATTGCACTTGGTCCCCAACTCCAAATCGTCTATGTAAATTGTGAACAACTGCGGGCCCAACACTGATCCTTGAGGGACCCCACTAGTTACAGGTTGCCAACCAGAGAAATACCCATTTATCCCCACTCTCTGCTTTCTGTTAGTTAACCAATCCTCTACCCATGCTACCACTTTACCCTCAATGCCATGCATCTTTAGTTCATGCAGATGTCGGGTAAAGATGCATTAACTGACCTCAAACACTCACCTGAGGTCATTAGACAGTGGTCCTTGAGGGTCTCTTGGTTTTCCACAGAACCGAGCCTCTCCTGCCAATCTCCAACACCAGTGCCTGCAGTGGTGCATCCATCTCTGTCCTGGAGTTCACTTTGCTATCATTTAAATTTCAAAGATCTTCTTCAGTTCTGTTTTAAAAAAAATAAAACATTTAGAGTACCCAATTATTTTTTTTCCAATTAGGGGGCAATTTGGTGTGGCCAATCCACCTAATCTGCACATCTTTGGGTTGTGGGGGTGAAACCCAGGCAGACACGAGGAAAATGTGGAAACTCCACTCGAACATTGAACCGAGGCCGCGATTGAACCCAGGTCCTCAGTGCCATAGACAGCAGTGCTAACCACTGCTCCACCGTGCCGCCCAGTTCTGGTTCCTTTTAAGAGGGACATAAACCTGTCTTTAAGAAGGACAGTCTGGCTGGGCCTCGTGCATTCTGGAAAGCTCTACTTGGCTTCCCTGATGATCGCAGAGGCAACCGGCAGCACCATGGTGAAGGCAGCAATGTGCGTGTGGCCTGTTTGACCAGGTGCCACAATCATGCAGATGTGGTGGGTGCACCTAATTTGCATAATGTCCACCTTGATCTGGACAGACATGGGCAGGAAATGAATTGGAAAACCTTGGGCTGGATTCTCTGATTCTGAGGCTGTGTCCTGATGTCGGCGTGGGAACGGTGGCGTTTTACGATCAAACATTCAGCGCAAAACGGCCACCGATCCTCCGTTTGGCTGGGGGCTAGTAGCTGAGCAGCGTAGAGCACATGGCTCTCGCTGACGATTCGGCCCGGAGAATTGCCGGGTCCGTGGCCACGCATGAGCACGGTGAGTCACTCACTGTGACTCACCGTGAGTAAGTTGGGTCTTGGGGAGGGGGTCACGTCGGGGGCTCCAGAGATCGGGACGCCACTTTTAAATGCCATCCTGATCTCTCAACGCACTGAAGAGTTCCAGCAAGCAGAGCTCCTCAGTGCACAAAATGGGGCTTTGTGCAGCCTCAGCCGCGCGTTGCCTCTGAGGCTCCCGATCTAACCCGAGTGCTGTTCAGAAGTGTTGTGTTTCTTGGCTCAGCGAACGACGGAAACACGCAGCTAAATGCGCTCGCTATGGGACTTTGTTTCCATTTAGTTAAATCACGCCCCTCATCTGAAAAGCATCACCTCCAACAGCACAACACTCGCTCAGCACTACACTGTGTCAGCCTTGATTTGCAAGTCCCAGAATGGGACTTGAACCTGAAACCAGAGACAAAAGTGAGCCACTGAGCCACATCTGACATAATATAAATGTAACTCTGTATAACTTCTATGTAAATTCAAGTTATTGTTGTTGCTTCTATGGAAAATAGCCAATAGGGCGAAGTTCTGATATTCTAGATCTGACGACCTGTACCCTAGGAACAATCAATGCCATACGGACAGAGTACATGTGAACATATGAATTAGCTGCAGGAGTTGGCCGTTTGGCCCCTCAAGCCTGCTCTGTTAGTCATTAAGACCATGGCTGATCTGATTGTGGCTTCAACTCCACATTCTGCCTACTCCTGTGTAATATCTGACAGATGGGTGACGACCAGATGGATTAACAAATGAACGATTTATTAAAGTGAGAAACTATGTACAGAAAGTGCGATAAAAGCTATCATGTTCCAAAAACTCCCAACTGACTGGGAAAATTCATGCTCCGCCCCAGGGTTTGCATGCTCTGGCCCCATTGATCACATGAGTCACATGACCCCCTGGGGACTCGCCTCCCCGTAAAGGGGCACGCTACCACAACCTGATAACCTTTGACTCACTTATTAACCAAGAGCCTATCTACCTCTGCGTTAAAAATACTAATCGACTCTGCCTCCATCACACTCCTGGTAAAAGAGTTCCAAAGACTCACGATCCACTGAGAGAAAAATGTTTCTTCTCATCACCTGCCTTAAATGGGAGATGGCTTATTTTTAAACTGTGTCCACTGATTCTAGTCTTTTCGACAAGGAAAACATCCTTCCAGCTTCCATCCTGTCAAGTATCCTCAGGGTTTTATATGTTTCAATAAGGTCACCTCTCATTTTTCTAAAACTCCAATGGAAATAAGCCCAGGCTGTCCAATCTTTCCTCATAAGATACCATCCCCATCCCAAGTTTGCATCAATGGTGTTGACGTGGAGATGGTTGACAGCTTCAAATTCCTAGGTGTGCACATCACCAACAATCTGTCCTGATCCACCCACATCGACGCTACGACCAAGAAAGCACAACAGCGCCTATACAACCTCCGGAAACTGAGGAAATTTGGCATTACCACATTGACTCTTACCAGTTTTTACAGATGCACCGTAGAATGCACGCTATCTGGCTGCATCACAGCCTGGTACGGCAACTGCTCGGCCCAAGACCATAATAAATTACAGAGAGCTGTGAACATAGCCCAGTCCATCACTCAAACCCATCTCCCATGCATTGACTCTGTCTACACCTCCTGCTGCCTTGGGAAAGCGGGCAGCAGAATCAAAGGCCCCTCCCACCGGGTTATTCTCTTTTCCAACCTTTTCCATCGGGCAGGAAATACAAACGTCTGAGAACATGGACTAACAGGTTCAACAACAGCTCCTTCCTCGCTGTTACCAGACTCCTAAATGACCTTCTTATGGATTGAACTGATCTCTCCACGCATCTTCTCTACTGAGTAGTACTACACTCCGTGGCCGGGATTCTCCGATCCCGCGGCCAAGTTCTGACGCTGGCGTCAAAAGCGGCGGCAAGCCACTCTGGCATCAACGGGCCGCCAGGCCCAGGTATTCACCCCTTCCTAGGGGGCTAGTACGGAGTGGTGTCCGCTGCTCCAGCACTCAAAAGCCAGCGCGCCACAGGTGGCGTGGGTCCGCGCATGCACGTGGGTACCCGTCTCCACGCCGGCCCCCGGGCAATATGGCGAAGCCCTACAGGGGCCCGGCGCGGAGGAATATAGGCCCCCCCACGGAATTAGTCCGCCCGCCGATCAGGATGCCCCGATTGCGGGCCAGACCACCGTGGAGGCCCCCCCAGGAGTCGGATCCGCCTGCCCCCACCCCCCATCAGGACAGCCCCCGCAGCCAGAACCACGAGGTCCCGCCAGGTGGGACCATACGTAACCCACGCCGGTGGGACTTGGCCGAATACGGTGGGCACTCGGCCTGTCGAGGCGCGGAGTTGACCCCGCGGGCGTCGGAGAATCGGTGCCGGAGAATTGGCGGCCCGGCGTCAGAGAGGCGTGGCGCAATTCCCGAGTCCCCTCCCCCCGCGATTCTCTGACCCGGCGCGGGATTGGAGAATCCCGGCCCGTATGCTTCGCCTAATGTCTGTGTCTATTTATTTACATTGTGTATCTATCGTATGTCCTATGTTTTTCATGTATGAACAATCTGTCTGTACTGTGTGCAGAACAATAATTTAAACTATACCTCGGTACATGTAACAATAAACCCAAATCCAAGGTAGCATGGGATAAACTTGCCAAGAGAAATTAGAATTTCCTGCTAATTTTCACATTTAAATTATCTGCTTGAGTATAAACATCACACAGTTAGGCTGAGTAAAAAGTTTGCAGAATCCCGTGAAGTGATGTACCAAAAGTGCACTGTGAGTGACAGGCTGATGACAATTTTACCACACTGGACACCGAATACACATTATTCATTTATTCATTTGTGCTGATGTCATGGCAACACAAACAAGATTCCAAGGGTGGAAAGTCCTGTGGCAAAAGCATGCGAAACATAAGTCTGTCAGTGACAGCTTCCATTAGGATTGGGAATATTCACTCCACTTTGTTGTAATGCAATTTATTATGCTAAATTAGCAATTGTGTGCTCTTTAAAGCCTGATATGCTCAGGGCCCACTAATTGCTGCAGATGCCTCCAGGACATGTCCGGACCTCTCTGGGAAAGATTTCCCTGGTGAAGAGCAAAATGTTCAAACTGAACATTTTAAAAATAAACCACTGCGTAAAAGAAAAACCTTCCGGAAAGAAAAGTTGCGCCAAAAAATATAATTAAAGAGCATCAATAAACACAAACACACACACAAGTCAAATTACAGGCTGGAAGCTTTTCTTTTGAAAATGAACGGCTGACGGCGTTTTTCAAAAAAGGTCTTTTGGAAATGTGGCTTGAAGACTTTTTCCAACTTAAATAAAATTCCCATCTGGTTATTGTGTTTACGGATTTGTCCTCCCATACATTGTAATTGAAGAATGATTTTTTTTTTCTCTCTGTTATGTTGTCCCCAGTCCACAGCTGGCATTTAGCACCTGGTCAGGCTTGTGAACAATGGCCCAGTGGGGATTGTGTGGCACATGTCTGCTAATTGGGTGATGTGAGTCACCCAGGTCTGGAATTCCCTCTGTCAGCAACTCTGCAGTTCATAATTGCCCACTGAGCGTGCCCAGATAATAGTCCACAGAGCCACTGTGTAAAGAGGAGCTCTGAAAAAATAAACTGCATGTTCTGCGCCGTGTCATGATTTCGGCACTGTGGCACAGTTGCAATGCTTCAGTGAGCACGTAGTCATCTACCCAGCGCATAATATCCAGCGCACACACGAGTCATATGAAATATGTTATATCTTGTGCTGTAATTAAATGCCATCGTTTTGATGCCAGTGCCTTATTCTGTGTTTTACTTTTAATTGCTGTGTTAGCATGAATTATGTGACACAGTAATTAGGCAGGCAAGAACAGCTGTGTCTTACTCTCACATGTTTCTAAGGGTTTTGCCGCTTTGGGGCCTGTTTGTCCCCTATTGTTGCAGGTGAGTAGATCCTGCATGAAGTCACTTTCTTAAAAATATATTCATCGGTAAAGGTGCGAAACCTGTCCTTTGTGATGAAAGCAAACAATCTTGTAGATGGAAATATTCTCCTCAGAAGTCGAGGGAAAAGTTGTTTGTAATTTGTAACAGCCTCGGCAGTTTGCAACTTATGGAAGCAAAAGCCTAGGCAGCTTGATGGGAAAAAAAACCCTCAAAGGTTTGCATTTGCCAGGCGGCACGACGGCGCAGTGGTTAGCTTCCTCACGGCACCGAGGTCCCAGGTTCGATCCCGGCTTTGGGTCACTGTCCGTGTGGAGTTTGCACATTCTCCCCGTGTTTGCGTAGGTTTCGCCCCGAGAACCGAAAGATGTGCAGGGTAGGTGGATTGGCCACACTAAATTGCCCCTTAATTGGAAAAAATGAATTGGGTACTCTAAATTGAGAAAAAAAAGATTTGCATTTCTATCGCACCTTTCAAAACATCAGAGTTTCCCAAAGTATTCAAAGTACTTTTGAAGTGCAGTATAGGCAATATGTCGATTAATTTGCACACAGCAAGGGCTCCCAATAATGAAATTAAATGAAAATCGCTCATTGTCACAAGTAGGCTTCAAATGAAGTTACTGTGAAAAGCCCCTAGTCGCCACATTCCGGCGCCTGTTTGGGGAATCCAACCAAGAACAAACACCCAACCAACCTCACACACCTCATCCACAAAAAGACCAGATCAATGTTCGCTTTGGTCAGGTTCGCCCTAAGCACCACCTTTTAAAAAAGTGTTTCCAATTAAGGGGCAATTTAGCGTGGCCAATCCACTCACCCTGCACATCTTTGGGTTGTGGGGGTGACACCCACGCAGACACGGGGAAGAATGTGCAAACTCCACACGGACAGTGATCCAGGGCCGGGATCGAACCGGGGTCCTTAAGGCCAAAGGCAGCGATGCTAACCACTGCGCCACCATGCCGCCCCTCCCTTGGCACGACCTTAAACTGAATCCGACCAAGTCGCTTTCGTGAAGGCGTGGAGTTCACCTTCGGAAGGGCCTCACTTAGGGCAGCATGGTGGCTCAGAGTTAGCATTGCTGCCTCACGGCGCCGAAGTCCCTGGTTCGATCCTGGCTCTGGGTCACTGTCCGTGTGGAGTTTACACATTCTCCCCGTGCTTGCATGGGTTTTGCCCCCACAACCCAAAGATGTGCAGGGTAGATGGATTGGCCACGCTAAATTGCCCCTTAATTGGAAAAAATTAATTGGGTACTCTAAAAAAAGGAAGGGCCTCACTCCACACCTCATCATCCAATATAGGTCCCAACTTCCCCTCCCATTTCGCCTACACCTCATCCCCCGGGTCGGATCCTTTCGACAGAATCTGCCTGTAAATGCTGTACAAGCTACCCTCCTCGAACCCTGCCAACGAAAGGATTCTCTCCTATCAGTCATGTCTCAGGAATGGCGGGAAGGCCCCTCATACAAAATCCTTATCTGGAGGTATCTGAAAGAGTTCAGCTCCGAAAGCTCAAATTCTGCCGACAATTCCTCCAAGTTGTCAAACCATCCCTTCCAAAAAAAATCCCCTACTCTCTCTCAAGCCACTTCTCTCCCCACACCCCAAATGTGGCGTTCAGTCTCAAACCTCAAATAGATGATTGGCACAAATAGAGGCCTTCCGTGACATGGATCCAAGCTTAAACTGCTGCCTGCATTGTCTCCATATCCTTACAGTGGACAAGGCCACCGGGGAGTAACTTGCCGGAGAAAACGGAGGCAAGGCCATCGTCACCAGTGCACCCAGACTAGATCCCCTACACAACTCCGCCTCAGTCTGTTCCTGCTGGAACCCTAGTCACTGCACCACCCCAGCACTGTCCCTTCTGGAACCCTGGTCACTGCACCACCCCAGCACTGTCCCTGCTGGAACCCTGGTCACTGCACCATCCCAACACTGTCCCTGCTGGAACCCTGGTCACTGCACCACCCCAGCACTGTCCCTGCTGGAACCCTGGTCACTGCATCACCCCAGCACTGTCCCTGCTGGAACCCTGGTCACTGCACCATCCCAACACTGTCCCTGCTGGAACCCTGGTCACTGCACCACCCCAGCACTGTCCCTGCTGGAACCCTGGTCACTGCACCACCCCAGCACTGTCCCTGCTGGAACCCTGGTCACTGCACCATCCCAACACTGTCCCTGCTGGAACCCTGGTCACTGCACCACCCCAGCACTGTCCCTGCTGGAACCCTGGTCACTGCACCACCCCAGCACTGTCCCTGCTGGAACCCTGGTCACTGCACCACCCCAACACTGTCCCTGCTGGAACCCTGGTCGTTGCACCACCCCAACACTGTCCCTGCTGGAACCCTGGTCACTGCACCACCCCAGCACTGTCCCTGCTGGAACCCTGGTCACTGCACCACCCCAGCACTGTCCCTGCTGGAACCCTGGTCACTGCACCACCCCAACACTGTCCCTGCTGGAACCCTGGTCGTTGCACCACCCCAACACTGTCCCTGCTGGAACCCTGGTCACTGCACCACCCCAGCACTGTCCCTGCTGGAACCCTGGTCACTGCACCACCCCAGCATTGTCCCTTCTGGAACCCTGGTCAATGCACAACCCCGCCTCAGTCTGTTCCTGCTGGAACCCTGGTCACTGCACCATCCCAGCACTGTCCCTGCTGGAACCCTGGTCACTGCACCACCCCAACACTGTCCCTGCTGGAACCCTGGTCACTGCACCACTCCAGTACTGTCCCTGCTGGAACCCTGGTCACTGCACCACCCCAGCACTGTCCCTGCTGGAACCCTGGTCAATGCACCACCCCAGCACTGTCCCTGCTGGAACCCTGGTCAGTGCACCACCCCAGCACTGTCCCTTCTGGAACCCTGGTCAATGCACAACTCCGCCTCAGTCTGTTCCTGCTGGAACCCTGGTCAATGCACCACCCCAGCACTGTCCCTACTGGAACCCTGGTCAGTGCACCACCCCAGCACTGTCCCTTCTGGAACCCTGGTCAATGCACAACCCCGCCTCAGTCTGTTCCTGCTGGAACCCTGGTCAATGCACCACCCCCCAGCACCTTTCCAACATTGGCCGCCCAATAATAAAAAAGGAAATTGGGCAACGCTAGACCCCCTGACTGTCCCTTTGCAGCATTGCAATGTGGATCCTCGGGGTCTTGCCCACCTATATAAAGGATAAGATCAGTCTATTAACCCTCACAAAAAAAGATTTAGGGAGAAAAACAGGAAGACATTGAATACGAAACAAAAACCTTAGGAGAATATTCATTTTAATAGACTGAACTCTACCCGCCAAGGACAGTGGGAGGTTATTCCACTTTTACAAATCAGACTTAACCTTACTCACCAGACTTATTTTTTTTTCTTTCCTTTTTTTTAAATTTAGAGAGCCCAATTCATTTTTTCCAATTAAGGGGCAATTTAGTGTGGCCAATGCACCTACTCTGCACATCTCTGGGTTGTGGGGGTGAAACCCACGCAAACACGGGGAGAATGTGCAAACTCCACACGGACAGTGACCCAGAGCCGGGATCAAACCTGGGACCTCGGCGCCGTGAGGGAGCAGTGCTAACCACTGCGCCACCGTGCTGCCCGGTACTCACCAGTCTTGTGTAGATCAATTTATGGAACCAGGTCCAATCGTGGGCCACCTGGAACCCTGGATACCTGAAGCTAGAGCTGGCCAAGAGAAAAGGCAGCACCCCCAAGTTGGCTCCCCTCCCCAGGGGATTAACCGGAAAGTACTCACTCTTTTCCAGGTTCAACTTGTATTCCGAAACAGAACCTATATTCCTCAGTAACTTAATATTTCAACCATAGTGGGGACTGCGTCCGTAACATAAAGCAGCAAATCATTAGTGTATAGGGACACCCTGGGCGGGAATCTCCGTTTTAGCAGCAGAGTGTTGACACCATCATAAACGCCGGAACATGTTACGACGCTGTCATCTGGCCGCTAGGAGCAGCGATCCTGCGCCGCACAGGGGGCCAGCACAGCACTGGAGCGCTTCATGCAGCTCCAGCTGCCGATACGGGCGCCAGCACGGCGGCGCGGGTCTGTGCATGCGCACCACGGCCAGCGCGGGTCCGCGCATGCGAGTCACGGCCGGCATGGGTTGCCTTTTCCGCGCCGGCTCCCGGGCAACATGGCGGAGCCCTACGTGTTCCTTCCACTTATCCGAAGCCCCCAAAGCAATAGCTAAGGGTTCAATAGCTTACGGAAATAGGAGGGGGGGCATTGACCACCCTGTCTTGTCCCCCTATTCAATTGGAAGTACCCCCAGCTCAAGGCGCTGTTACGAACACTAGCCGAGCGGACCTTACAGATTAACCGCACCCATGAAATCAATTTTGGCCACAGATCGAACTTCTCCGGAACGTTTGAAAAGATAGTTCCACTCCGCCCTATCAAATGCCTTCTCGGCATGTAAAGACACAATAACCTCAGGCTCGGGCCCAACGGACAGGGAAAGAACAACGTTCAACAGCCTTCGAATATTGACTGAGAATTGCTGGCCCTTAACAAAGCCTGTCTGATCTTCCGGAATTACCTCAGGGAGACAGGGTTCCAGCCTTACTGTCAACATCTAGCGCAATAGGCCAGTATGACCCATACTCCGTGGGATCCTTATCCTACTTCAACAGAAGGGAAATAGAGGCCTGTGAGTGTGCAGCAAGCAGGGATCCCTGGGACAAAGATCATTAAACATATCCAGCAGCAACGGAACCACCTGATCCGCAAACTTCTTGTAGAATTCCACAGGAAACCCATCAGGCCCAGGAGCTTTACCCATTTGCATCCGTCTAATACCTATCAAATCCTCCTCAGGGCCTAACAGGTCCTCCAACTATTCCCGCCTGTCATCCCCTACCACCAGAAACTCCAACCCATCTAAAAATGCCGACATGTCCAAACCCCCCACTGAGGGCTCCGACCTATGACCTATAAAATACCTACAGTGAAGGAGGAGGCCATTTGGCAATTGAGTCTGCACCAACCCTCTGAAACCAACGGTCTAATTCCCACACAGGTGTTCATGAGATCCCAGAGCTCCTGGGGAGCTGGAAGAAGAGCACACCACACGGGCCCATTCCCCCACCCTATCCTCGTAACCTCACCCAACCTTAGCCACTAAGGGGTAATTTAGCATAGCCAATCCACCTAACCTATGCATCTTTGGATGATGAGAACCAGACACTGGCCTTCTCCCCCTACTCTTAAAAGACCCCCTTCGGACTTCCGGTTGCGGCTATGCGGAGCTAAGCCGCACGATTCGGCAGCTCCCGCTACCACGGACTTTCGGGCTCGCAAGAGGAGCCCCAACGGAACTTTTTTTTGACGCAACCCATGGGGAAGGGAAGAGAGAGGTCCCCCTCCAACTTCTATGAAACGGACCAGAAGTGTAACGGCCAAAGGAGCGGCACTGGAGCAGCGGGAGAAGCGAGGGAAAGAAAACAAAATGACGGTGGCCAGGGACAAAGGGGAGCTGCAGGAGTTCATCAAGCGCTGCTTCGAGGAGCAGCGCGAGGAGATGCGCAAGGAGATGTTGCCGCCTATGCTTTCGGCAATTGAAGGACTCGGGATCACCCAGAAGGCCCACGAAGTTAAGATCCAGGAGGTACAGAAAAGAGTCAGTCAGAACGAGGACGAGCTCGTGGGCTTGGCGGTGAGAGTGGAGCAGCACGAGGCGCTACACAAGAGGTGGGCGGGACGACTCGAAGATCTGGAGAACAGGTCGAGGAGAAAGAATCTGTGGATCCTGGGTCTCCCTGAGGGAATGGAGGGGGCCGATGCCGGGGCATACGCGAGCACGATGCTCGAGGCAATGATGGGCACGAAAGCCCCTTCGAGGCCGCTGGTGTTGGACGGGGCACATCGGGTGCTGGCGAGGAAGCCCCAGGCAAATGAGCCGCCAAGGGCGATGGTGGTGAGGTTTCACCGGTTCACGGACAGAGAGTGGGTCCTGAGATGGACCAAGAAGGAGCGGAGCAGTAAGTGGGACAATGCAGAGATCCGAATATACCCGGACTGGAGCACGGAGGTTGCAAAGCGGAGAGCGGGTTTCAACCGGGCCAAAGTGGCGTTGTACCAGAAAGAAGTGAAATTCGGAATGCTGCAACCAGCGCGACTGTGGGTCACATACAAGGGTCAACACTATTACTTTGAAACGCCTGAAGAGGCGTGGACCTTTGTACAAGCCCAACTGAGGGTTTGTGAGGGTGGGGGGGATGCTTGAGGTTTGATGTGTGATGGTTGTTGTTTATAGAGGGTCAATCACGCGCAGGAAATGTTACATGGGCTGGGGAAGAGAGACAAGGCCGCGACAGGAGCTGCGCCAGAGGGGGCGGAGCGGGCTTTGGAAAGCGCGGGTTTTTTCCCGCACGTGGGAAGAAAGGCGGGAAGGGGAATGAAGGAATGCATATTGATTGGGAGACTCCCACAAGGGGAGGTCAACGGGACGGCGGGGGAAGCCAGGGTCAGCAGGCGTCAGCTGACTTACGGGAGTGACATGGGGGGAGCAAAAAAGCTAGGCAGGGGTCTAACGGCGGGGAGGGGGGAGGGGGATAAAGGTTGCTGCTGCACTGGCCAAAAGGGAATGGGACACAGAAGAGGTGGTCGGGACAGGGGTCCCCCGTTTGGGGGACTGGAGGGTGAGGGAGGCGTGGACACGGGACTGGCCCAGAAAAGGAGATGGCTAGTCGGCGGGGGGGTGGGGGGGGGGGGGCTGAATGGGCCGGTGAAGAGGGCTCGAATGTTCGCGCACTTAAAGGGACTGAAGGCGGAGGTGGCAATGCTCCAAGAGACACACCTGAAGGTGGCGGACCAGGTCAGGTTAAGAAAGGGATGGGTAGGACAGGCATTCCACTCGGGACTGGACGCGAAGAATAGAGGGGTGGCAATATTGGTGGGAAAGCGGGTGTCAGTTGAGGCCAAGACTATTGTAGTGGACAATGGAGGGCGATATGTAATGGTGAGCGGCAGGCAGCAAAGGACGTGGGTGGTGTTGGTAAACGTATACGCCCCGAACTGGGATGATGCAGGATTCATGAAGCGCATGTTGGGGCGCATTCCGGACCTGGAGATAGGAGGCCTGATAATGGGAGGGGACTTCAATACAGTGTTGGATCCAGCACTGGACCACTCCAAATCAAGGACTGGAAAGAGGCCGGCGGCGGCCAAGGTACTTAGGGGGTTTATGGATCAGATGGGGGGAGTGGACCCATGGCGGTTTGCAAGGCCGCAGGCCAGGGAATTTTCTTTCTTCTCCCATGTACACAAAGCCTACTCCCGGATAGATTTCTTTGTTCTGGGTAGGGCGCTCATCCCGAGGGTGGAGGGGACGGAGTATTCGGCCATAGCCGTTTCGGACCATGCCCCGCACTGGGTGGAACTGGAGCTGGGAGAGGAGAGGGACCAACGCCCGTTATGGCGGCTGGATGTGGGACTGCTGGCGGATGAGGTGGTGTGTGGGAAGGTGAGGGGGTGCATCGAAAGGTACTTGGAGGCCAACGACAATGGGGAGGTGTGGGTGGGGGTGGTATGGGAGGCGTTGAAGACGGTGATCAGGGGAGAGCTAATCTCCATTAGGGCTCATAGGGAGAAGACAGAGGGTATGGAAAGGGAGAGGTTAGTGGGGGAGATTTTGAGAGTGGACAGGAGATACGTAGAGGCCCCGGAGGAAAGATTACTTGGGGAAAGACGACGGCTCCAGACGGAGTTTGACCTGTTGACCACAGGGAAGGCGGAGGCACAGTGGAGGAAAGCGCAGGGGGCGACCTACGAGTACGGGGAAAAGGCTAGTCGGATGCTGGCACACCAGCTCTGTAAGAGGATGGCAGTGAGGGAAATAGGGGGAGTCAAAGACGGAAGGGGAGCCACGGTTCGGAGTGCGACAAAAATAAACAAGGTATTTAAGGCCTTTTATGAAGAGCTGTACAGATCCCAGCCCCCAGCGGGGGAAGAGGGGATGAGACGATTCCTAGATTAACTGAGATTCCCGAGGGTGGAGGAGCAGGAGGTGGCTGGTTTGGGGGCACCAATTGGGTTGGAGGAGCTGAGCAAGGGTTTGGGGAGTATGCAGGCGGGGAAGGCCCCGGGACCAGACGGATTCCCGGTGGAGTTCTACAGGAAGTACGTAGACCTGTTGGCCCCGCTACTGGTGAGGACCTTTAATGAGGCAAGAGAGGAGGGGACCCTGCGCCTGACAATGTCAGAAGCGACAATTTCTTTGATCCTAAAGCGGGACAAGGACCCACTGCAATGTGGATTGTACAGGCCGATCTCGCTCCTCAATGTGGATGCAAAGTTGCTGGCAAAAGTGCTGGCCACGAGGATCGAGGACTGTGCCCCGGGGGTAATCCACGAAGACCAGACGGGATTTGTAAAGGGCAGGCAACTAAACACCAATGTGCGGCGGCTCTTAAACGTGATGATGATGCCATCGGAGGAGTGAGAGGCGGAGATAGTGGCAGCGATGGACGCGGAGAAGGCCTTTGACCGAGTAGAGTGGGAGTACCTCTGGGAGGTGCTGCGTAGGTTTGGGTTCGGGGGAGGGTTTATCAGTTGGGTTAAGCTCCTTTACAGAGCCCCGATGGCGAGTGTAGTGACGAACCGGCGGAGGTCGGAGTACTTTCAACTGTACCGAGGGACGAGGCAGGGGTGCCCTCTGTCCCCCCTGTTGTTTGCATTGGCGATCAAACCATTGGCCATGTCATTGAGGGAGTCTAATAAATGGAAGGGGGTGGTCCGAGGGGGAGAAGAGCATCGGGTGTCGCTATATGCGGATGACCTGTTGCTGTACGTGGCGGATCCAATGGAGGGGATGGTGGAGGTCATGCAGACTCTAAGGGAGTTTGGGGAGTTTTCGGGCTATAAGCTCAATGTAGGGAAGAGTGAGCTCTTTGTATTACAGGTGGGGGACCAAGAAAGAGGGATAGGGGACCTACCGCTGAGGAGGGCGGAGGGGAGCTTTCGGTATCTGGGGATCCAGATAGCCAGGAGTTGGGGGGCCCTACATAAACTGAATTTGACGAGGTTGGTGGAGCAAATGGAGGAGGATTTCAAAAGATGGGACATGTTACTGCTCTCGCTGGCGGGTAGAGTGCAGTCGGTCAAAATGGTGGTCCTTCTGAGGTTTCTGTTTGTGTTTTAGTGCCTTCCCATTATGATCACTAAGGCCTATTTTAAGAGAGTAGGCAGGAGTATTATGGGGTTTGTGTGGGCGAATAAGACCCCCAGAGTAAGGAGAGGGTTCCTGGAATGCAGTAGGGACCGAGGAGGGTTGGCACTGCCAAACCTGGGGAGCTACTACTGGGCAGCAAATGTGGCGATGATCCGCAAGTGGGTTATGGAGGGAGAGGGGGCGGCATGGAAGAGAATGGGGATGGGGTCCTGTAAAGGAACGAGCCTGGGGGCGTTGGTGAGGCACTGCTGCCGCTCTCGCCGACAAAGTATACCACGAGCCCGGTGGTGGCGGCAACGCTAAGGATCTGGGGCCAGTGGAGATGGCACCGGGGTGCAATGGGAGCATCGGTGTGGTCCCTGATCAGGGGTAACCACCGGTTTGTCCCGGGGAAGATGGACGGGGGGTTCCAGAGCTGGCATCGGGCGGGGATTGGAAGAATGGGGGACCTGTTCATCGACGGGACGTTTGCGAGCCTAGGGGCACTGGAGGAGAAGTTTGAGTTACCCCCGGGAAATGCCTTTAGATATATGCAGGTGAGGGCTTTTGTGAGGCGACAGGTGAAGGAATTCCCATTGCTCCCGGCACAAGAATTTCAAGACAGGGTGATCTCGGGTGTATGGGTCGGGGAGGGCAAGGTGTCGGAAATACACCAGGAGATGAAAGAAGAGGGGGAAGTGCTAGTAGAAGAGTTGAAGGGTAAATGGGAGGAGGAGCTGGGGGAGGAGTTCGAGGAAGGTCTGTGGGCTGATGCCCTAGGTAGGGTTAATTCCTCCTCCTCGTGTGCCAGGCTCAGCCTGATACAATTTAAGGTGGTTCACAGAGCACACTTGACGGGGGCGAGGTTGAGTAGGTTCTTTGGGGTAGAGGACCGATGTGGAAGGTGCTCAGGGAGTCCGGTGAACCATGTCCATATGTTCTGGTCATGCCCGGCACTGGAGGGGTTCTGGAGGGGAGTGGCGGGAACAATATCTAAGGTGGTAAAAGTTCGGGTCAAGCCAAGCTGAGGGCTAGCAATATTTGGAGTAGTGGACGAACCGGGAGTGCAGGAGGCGAAAGAGGCCGGCATTCTGGCCTTTGCGTCCCTAGTAGCCCGGCGAAGGATCTTGCTAATGTGGAAGGAAGCAAAGCCCCCCAGCGTGGAGGCCTGGATAAATGATATGGCTGGGTTCATAAAGTTGGAGAGGATTAAGTTCGCCTTGAGAGGGTCTGCGCAGGGGTTCTACAGGCGGTGGCAACCGTTCCTAGACTATCTCGCGGAGTGTTAGAGGAAGGTCGGTCAGCAGCAGCAGCAACCTTGGGGGGGGGGGGGGGGGGGGGGAGAGGGGGGGGGGACGTCCTGGGAGGGGGGGGGGAAATGGGGGGCCGCCTGGGAGGGTGGATGAGAAAGAGATAACATGAAGGGTTGGGGAAACTGGCACGTACGGGAGAGAGCCAGTGTACAAAGCTATGTAAATATATCATTTTGCCATGTATATATCTTGCTCTGCGCAATTTCTCGTTTTCTCGAGAAAAATTGTGTTAAAAAACTTTAATAAATATATATCTTTTAAAAAGACCCCCTTCGAGCTCACTGCCTTTCCTATGGACAACAGATCAAACTGCGTCTTCAGCTTCTTCCTGCTCGCCAGGAGGTCTAGAAACTCATGAACAGCTGTGGCCCACCTCCAAGATATCCTCCAACCTCTGCCGTTCCACCAATATCTCCCTCTCCATAAGCACCTTATATGATAATTTAAAAAAACATTTTTTTTAGAGGAGCCAATTGTTTTGTCTGTTTCCCATTAAGGGGCAATTTAGCGTGGCCAATCCACCTAACCAGCACATCTTTGGGTTGTGGGGGTGATACCCACACAGGCATTGGGACAATGTGCAAACTTCACACCCACAGTGACCCAGGGCCGGGATTCGAACCCGGGTCCTCAGATTCGAACCGGGGTCCTCAGGCACCTTATATGATATGACCTCTCCTCTAATAACCACCCTCAAGGCTTTCCAAAGCATGGAATGTGAGACAGACTCATTCATATTACATTCAACAAACCGTCAATGGCCTTAGAACCCCATGTCTGCCAATGCCCCTACATCTAACCTCCACAGTCGGCGCTGAGCGGGGCACAACTCCCAAACCAAAATCACCAGGTGCGGGCATACCCCGAGATGACAACGGCCGAGTATTCTGCCTTCCCCACCCAAAGGAGAAGAGACAGACCGGAAAAATTAAATCCTCGAATAAACCTTGTGGACGAGAGAAAAGAACGAGAATTCTTTAACCCCCGTGTGCATAAACCGCCACGGATCTGCCCACCCATCTGTTCCATAAGCGCTAACAGTGTCATTGCCCCCCCCAAAGGAGCCAACACTTCGGCCTAGAACGCTTCAACTTCGGATCAAGTACGCAATTTAAATCACCCCCAAATATCAGTTGGTGTGTGCCCAAATCTGGAATGGAAGCCAATAGCTTCTTAATAAACGGTGGCCTAGTGGTTAGCACAGGTGCCTAACGGCACTGAGGTCCCAGGTTCGATCCCGGCTCTGGGTCACTGTCCGTGTGGAGTTTGCACATTCTCCCCGTGTTTGCGTGGGTTTCGCCCCCCACAACCCAAAGATGTGCAGGTTAGATGGATTGGCCACACTAAATTGCCCCTTAATTGGAAAAAATGAATTGGATACTCCAAATTAAAAAAAAGAAAATGGTGCGTCGTCCCAATTTGAGGCATATACATTAATCAATGCCGCCACCGTACCTGCCACAGAGCCAGTGACCATCATGTACCTGCCGTATGGATCCACCATAAACTTATCCGCCGATAAAAAACCTGTTTATTGATTAAAATTGCTCCCCCCTACCCCTGAAGCACTGCCATCAAAGCCCAAGTGCAGTCTGGTCTGCTCCCTCACCCACAAATGAGTCGCCTGCAAAAACACCACATCAATCTTCAGGTGAGAGAAACATTTTGACCGTTTTACTGGACTCCCCAACCCCCTTACGTTCCAGGAGACCAACCAAACCAGAGGCCTCCCACCACCCCCTCAACCCGGAGTCATCCATTTCCACAGTGAAGGATTATCAATCGTCTGCCCAGAGGATATAGGCCCAAGGCCTGCCCAAGATGGCCACGAAACCCCCCATAAAGTGAAACAAAGAAAGTGCCATAGTCATCATCAGAAAACTAACCCTATCCCCACCCCTCTCCCTCCCGAACCAGACCCCACCCAAATGTACATGTTGGCTACATGCCAAAGAACAATGCTAACAAATCCCAATCCCCAACAAAACAAAAACGATAGGCTCATTGAACCATGGACAACAGGTCCAATGGGACACAGCCGCTCCCCCACCTCCCTCCTGTTCGCTAGCTAAAAATTTACTGCTGGTGAGTTAGCCCGACCCAGGGCAGACACAAGAGAAAGAAACACACCTACCCCTCCCGGCTGCAAAAAGTAAAACAAAATTCAACACCCCTATAAAGATCAAAATCCCACCAGGAGCCATATATTTCCAAAAATAATACCTTAAACAATATCCCTCAGAACAGTTAACCCTTCATCCCCCATCATAAAATTTATGCAAAACACTCCCATCACAAGAACAAAGAAATAACAACCAATACATACAAAGTACAAAATTCTCCTCAACAACAATAGGAGTCCCCACAGACCCCATTTAACTTGATCCCAATCCATGCTTTGTAACAAAGGCCTCCCACAAAGTGTCGAAGAGTCCCTTGACTCGAAGGTAGCCTTCAGCTTGTGGTGATATACATCACTGTAAGTACACAAAGGGTTAATGTACATACACTACACCTAGCTAGACACTAGAGGGAACACCAGAGACATGACACACCGATAGTCAAACGATAGTCAGTCAGATAGGACACGACCAATGGGCAGTCACGATACACACAGAGGTGACACTACCACAGGAGGGCATTACACCAACCCATATAAAAGGACCCATCACACATGCTCAGTCTCTTTCCAGTGGAGACACTCAGTGAGTACAGACACAGGGTTGATTGAACATCACTCTCACCACGTGGATTGTAGCAGACTGGTTAGTCAGTCTGAGTAGCTATATCAGGATTAACAATAGAGTCAAATCCAAGTAGGAGAATTGTTGATAGTTTGGTGCTCTTTTTAACCTTAGTCTATTTGCTCTGTTTAGGTCACCTTTGCTCCTGAGTCGCCAGGTATCTTTATGATACCGCCACGTGGTTCAAGTTCAGGTTATGATTAATAATACAGCACACCGCTTAGTGAGGATTAAAACAACGGTCATTTATTATATACAACAAGCAATATCAATACCCTAATACTACTATTTATATAATAAACCTATCACTACTGGCCAATACTTAACTTAGGAAGAGCCCACCAGGTCAGGGAAACGAATGGCTTGTCCAATCAAATCTGGCCCGCGGGATTCAAAAGGCTGCTACAGGTCGGTGGCTAGGTGTCTCTACCGGATAGCGATCGTTGGATTCAAACTTATGATACACGGTGGCTGGTCTTGCGAAGGTCTCGAGCAGGCGAAGATGAGAGAGAGAGAGCGATCTGAACTTGGACCTTCACTTTTATAGGGCCCAGGGGCTTCCCGCCTCCCGGGGCGGCCGTTGACCCTGAGTCCCAAGTGATTGGATTCTGTCCCCAATCTCTGGGGTCGCTGTGTCCAATGGTGAGGCGATTCCTTGATCGGGGGGTGGTCGCTCACCTGTCTTTGTTTCGGCCACTGCAGGCGCCGCCAGGTCTGGCCCGGTATTCAATTGCTAATATGTTGCAATTGTTCCCGGGGATAGCCGATTTAACTGTGGATGTCTGAGTAGATTAGGTGTTAACAGTCCTGAATGCAACTGCGGATACCTGGGTTGATGGGCTGTTGATAGCCCTGAGTATCGATCTGGGCTACGTTCCCAGAGCTGAAGCTGCAAACCTGTCTGCAAGCTGCCTGTTTGTGTCTTCTTGGCTGCTTTTCCCAGCAGTCTTTCGGGTTAGCCATTTTAAACTGGGTTTTGGCCAGATTAATCGGAACGCAGCCATTTTACATGGCTACAAGTTTAATAAAAGTGTTAAAGCTATCTCCAAATCTGAACCTTGTTTTGTCAGAGTGCACATCAAGGAAGCAGCTTATGCTACGTCAAGAGCATAACAAAACATGGTTCCAGGAGTGAACTCTTAAATCCATATAGTTTCAACTCAGCAAACAGTGACAACCAGCAACAACAGCCAGGCAAGATGATGTTCGGGATTCCGGTTCCACAGCGGCTCAGGTACCACGGAAATCTCAGTGAAAACTGGCGTTGGTCCTGGCAGAGATTCGAGATCTACCTGGTTGCGTCCGACCTAGATGGCGTGGCAGATGCAGAAAAAATAAAGCTTCTACTCACCATTGCGGGTCCAGAAGCAGGTGGAATCTTCCAGACCTTCAAATACTCAAAGGGGCAAAACAAGAGTGACTTCCAGGCAGTCCTGGACAAATTCCAAGAATTCTGCGAGGAATATACAAGAAGAAAAGGTAAAAGAGGCGCCAAAACTCACCGCGAGGTAGGCTTGCAGCAACGAACGGCAGTTTTGAATTGCAGCCATCTTGGAAAAGGTGCTGCACATGCACAGTTGCACGAAGAGCGCACAGAACGGGAAGGTCCATTTGCGCATGCGCGAGAAGCCGTGCATGCGCAATTGAGAACAAGGCCCCAAGTAAAGGAACAGCGATCTGCGCATGCGCAATCGCTTCCTACGCGCTACGTCACACGCGTCATGACGTCAGCGGCCCCGGACCGCGCCCACTTAAAGGGGAAATGTCCCAAAACAGAGAGAAAAAAAAAATTCAAAGCCTCAAAACCAGATTCTTTCACCTGGAACGACAGCACAATGCCTGGCATTCGACCAGTAGCTGAAAGTAACCTCCGCATAACCCTGCAACAAGCAGTTAGCACCGCCCAAAGAGATGATACAGTCCTTGAAGACTATGACTCAGACCTTGAATTCTTCTTTGGACATCGCAAGCCCAATGCCAGCTCCAACACAAAACGTGATGATATGGTCTTGGAAGACAACGACTCAGACGAAGCTTTCACCTTGGGAGGCTACCCCAGTACGAAATCCGAACCGCAACTAGACGTGTTGTACATTGACGACCTCGACGACGAGTTCTTCAGATTGGGGAATCTTCAGCCCAGCATACATGACATCCCGACTCGTGAGTGCAGGATTATGCTGCGGCCTGACACCAAGAGACAGAGAGCGATACAAGCCCACAGAGAGCGGCCTGCTGCCACACAGAGCGTGGTCCTCGCACCGCGAAGGGTCCCTGACTCCACACAGAGAGTGGTCCACGCACCACAAAGGGTCCCAGCCTCCACACAGAAAGCGATGACAGACTCCACAACAAGACAATTGCACGTCTCCACACAAGAAGTGACTCGAGTGACACAAGCCTCCACAGCGAGCTCGTGGACAGACTCCACGATAGAAACAATGCAAGACTCCAGAGCGCAGTCGTAGCATGAACAAGAAGTGATGACAGTTTCCACAGAGAGACCAATGCACGATTCCACACAAGGAACGCTGCAAGACTCCACAGAGGGGAGTGACACAAGCCTCCACAGCGAGCTCGTGGACAGCCTCCACGATAGAAGCAATGCAAGACTCCAAAGTGCAATCCTTGCATGAACAAGACCATGAGGGTCTAGCAACTTCCCCTGAGCAACCAGCAGCAGACAATGCAAGTCTGCCACACTCAAGTGAACAACGGAAAGGCTATTACGGTCTGCCACGCTCAAGTGTACAGCAAGCAGACTATGACAGTCTACCATGCTCCAGTGAACAAGAAGAAGACTCTGACAGTCTACCATGCTCAAGTGTACAGCAAGCAGACTATGACAGTCCACCCAGATTATTTGAGCCACCGGAAGAAGACTCTGACGGTCTACCCAGCTCAAGTGAACGACAAGAAGACACTGAGGCTCTACCCACTGTATGTGAGACAAGTGACGACGGCATCCCACTTCCCATACCAGATGTGCAACATGACAGACCTCAGGTAGTGTGTACAGAGGCACTCGACAACCACAGTGAGACTACTGGTGACTCCGGTGACACCACGTTACTTCAGACCTCACTCGCTCGAGCATCTCCGCAAGCAAATGCATTCCTGACTGTTTTGACCCCGGACGGGGAGCATCACGAAACTTCAGACGATTCAAGTGAACCTAAAATGACTCCGGACGGGGAGTATCAAGAAACCAAAGCTGATTCAGGTGAACCAGAAAGGGCTCCAGACGGGGAGCATCGACAAGCCAAAACTGACTTAGGCGAAACAGACCAGACTTCAGACGGGGAGCATCCACAAGCCAAAGCTGATTCAAGTAAGCCGGACATGACTCCAGACGGGGAGCGCCGCAAACTCAGTGACGGCACGCTCAAGGAAACAGCAGATGCCACAAAGGACGCTGACACGAGTAACTGTGTGAAGGACTCGTATTATACACAGAGCGTGGTTCTTGAGCGCAGCAAACACGGCAACAAAACCAACCAACACAACAACAACATCAAAGACAATAGCAATAAGCGTACCAAAGGCAACAACGTCAACAACAAGCACGACAAAAACAACACCAATGGAACTACGACTGGTACGACGTTACAACTCTGCAAATGAGGGACACTGTTACTGCTCAGCTCAGTACAATGACATACCATGGCAGGATGATGCATCTTACCAATTCACGTTTGCTGCACTACCAACAGGCAACATGGCTTTCAGGACAGATGTCATCAAGAATTACCACCACAAGCATCGAAAGAAAAAAAGAGTCCAAATCAGACAACGAAGTGATTTGACCACTTCTTGGTTCCTTCAGCACAGGGACGCTGATGGCGTTTACAATGCAATGCCACCATCAACATCACCAACTCACCAACCAACCAAGAAAGCCACTCAACCATAATAATTAATGAACTTTGGACTCATGCATATGATTTGGACTTATTGTTTAATGATCACTGTTATCATAAATTGAACAGAGTATCACTCATCTACCTAGTTTGTTCAATTTTCTTTAACACTGTACAGAAAATATGTAACACAAAAAAAGGGGGGAATGTGGTGATATACATCACTGTAAGTACACAAAGGGTTAATGTACATACACTACACCTAGCTAGACACTAGAGGGAACACCAGAGACATGACACACAGACAGTCAACCAATAGGTCAGTAAGATAGGACACGACCAATGGGCAGTCACGATACACACTGAGGTGACACTACCACAGGAGGGCATTACACCAACCCATATAAAAGGACACATCACATATGCTCAGTCTCTTTCCAGTGGAGACACTCAGTGAGTACAGACACAGGGTTGATTGAACATCACTCTCACCACGTGGATTGTAGCAGACTGGTTAGTCAGTCTGAGTAGCTATAGCAGGATTAACAGTAGAGTCGAATCCAAGTAGGAGAATCGTTAACAATTTAATAAACGTGTTAAAGCTATCTCCAAGTCTGAACCTTCCTTTGTCAGAGTGAACATCAAGGAAGCAGCTTATGCTATGTCAAGAGCATAACAAAACATCAGCCTCGCTGGATACACTGCTCCAAACATTCCACTCTTGTTCATACCTGCTTTAGCCTTAATGAAGGCTGTTCGCCTCCTCGCAAGCTCTGCTCCGACATCCTGATAGATTCTAACAATGCTCCCTTTCCACCTCAAATCACGGTTCTCCTTGGCCCATTTCAGGACCCGCTCCTTCTCCTGGAACCTATGGAATCTTATGAAAAATGCTTGTGGTTGCCCATTCATCAGAGGCTTCTGTCAGAGTGTTCGATGAGCCCTGTCCCGCTCTGGAGGGGACACCAGTCCACCCTTCCCCATCACCTTCCCGAACATCTGCGAGAAACACGCAGTAGGATTTGGGCCCTCCACAGACTAGGGCAACCCCATGACTCTGAGGTTTTGTCTCCTCGACCAAAATTCTCCAGGTCGTCCACCTTTGCCCTCAGACTCTTATTTGTCTCTGCTACCAACGAGATCTCAGCCTCCAGTGAGGCACTTTGGTTGCTGTGCCTCAACAGGGCCATCTCCACCCCTTTCAACACCTCACCATGCTCCTTCACAGCTTCCAAAGTTCTCTCCAACTTTTCTCGGACAGGACCCAACGCTTTCTCAATCGACTTACAGAGGGTTTCAAACATCACTCTCCATTGCCTTTCGAAATGCGTGTAAAATTCAGTTGCCAGTACGCCAGTCAGCATGTCTGCCGTAATCGGGGCGTCTGCAACCGTCAGAGCTTCCCGCGCCATCTTACCCTCTGAGGAGCTACGCGAAACCTCCGAGTCAGTCAAATAATTTCCACCCGCAGAATTCTTAGCTCCAGTCTTTTTTGGCATTCTTCAACAGTAGGCACCTTCCACTTTCACGTGTGTAGAATTGGTCCACCATAAAACCTGGGAACCAGACAAAAAGGGCCAATAACACAAGCACCCTGGTGGGAGCTACCCAGTGCCCAACCTTCACTTACATGCCGCCACTGGAAGTCCCAGTGTTCCAGCCCTGCCTTGCGATCCTCCACAGTGGGTTCTCCAATGCCGGAGTGTGTGGGCCACACAAAACCCTGTAGACATCGGCTGGTCCAGAAGATCCCGCCGCTGGCCAATGACAGGGCCACTTGCCCTGCTGGAAAACACGCCGCGTGACGTCACAAAACCCCCACCCGTTAACTCTGTCTCGCATTTCGTAGAGGCTGCCAGACCTGCTGAGTATTTCCAGCAGTGTTTTGTTTCATTAAGCACTCTGTGCACAGGTTCCTTCAGCTCTCTTATGTTCCCCCCCCGCCTCAAAGCCCACCGGGTGGAGCGCACAATTCTGGCCCAGGCGCTTGTTGACCCTTGCTGCCGTTGTGCCTTTGCTGCCATTTTCACAGTTGACTGTGACTTTTCTGCGATTGAGTGGGATAATGTCCAACCTTCCCAGGGCAACCCACCCTTTGTGTTGATGGGGAATTCAGCTAGGTATCCTGTCATAACCCCAGATTCCCCTTGAATGTTGTGCCCTGTGGTTTATTACAATTAGATTCCCACCTGCTTACACCTCTCCCCCAGAATTATCATCTGTACTCTGACGGGATTCATTTTGGCAGGGAAGAATGTGGAGGGACATTAAAAAATAATGGGAGAAACAAAGGGGACAGGGTCTGTTTATAAAGCAAATGGTAGCCTAGATTTTATTAATGGAGGCATTGAGTCATAAGAAGGTCATGTTGAACTTGTATAAGACATTACTTAGGCCTTGTCTGGAGTACCGTGTTCAGTTCTGGGTACCATATTTGAGGAAGAATGTGAAGGCAGTGGAGAGAGTACATGGGGAGATTCACAAGAATGATTCGAGAGATATACAACTGTATCTATGAGGATAGATTGGAGAGGTTGGGGCTGTTTTCCTTGGAGGATAGAAGGCTGGGAGGAGACTTGATAGAGGTATTCAAGATCTTGAGGAGTATGGAAGAAATAAATAGTGAGAAACCGTTCCCCCTCAAGAGAGCATCAAGAACTAGAGGACACGGGTAGCATGGTGGCGTAGTAGTAGCACTGCACTCTCACGGCGCCGAGGTCCAAGGTTCGATCCCAGCTCTGGGCCACTGTCCGTGTGGAGTTTGCACATTCTCCCTGTGGTTGCGTGGGTTTCGCCCCCACAACCCAAAGATGTGCAAGGCTAGGTGGATTGAACACGTTAAATTGCCCCTTAATTGGAAAAATTAATAGGGTACTCTAAATTTAAATAAAAAAGAACTAGAGGACACAAATTCAAAATAATGGACGAAAGGAGTGTGAGTGATGTGAGGGAAAGTATTTTCACCCAAAGGGTGGTTGGAGTCTGGAACGAACTTCCTGAGAGGGCGGTGGAGGGAGGTTTGATCGAGAAATTCAAGTGTGAATTGGATTGCTACCTGAAAAGTCAGATTAAGTAAGGTTGCGGGGATAAGGCAGTGGAGTGGGGTTAAGTAGATTGCTCTCTCAGAGATCCAGTGCAGACTTGATGGGCCAAAGGGCCTCCTTCTGCACGCTAAAGATTCTTTGGTACTGCACTTGATCACATTACATGACATACATGCCAGCTCAATCCTCCAAATCCATCTGTGTTTGGTTTGCTTGATCTATTTTCTTCATAGACCACTCCCAAATTCTGTACTGTCAACAAGCCTAAACAGCTTCTATGCTGACCCCACTTTCAAATCATTTCTGAACAATGTTATCAGTAAAAATCCCTCGCAATGAGCCCTGAGGGATCCTGCTAATCACACTCTTCTATTATGATGCAGCTGTTTATACAACTACTCTTTGTTCCTCCTGATTGAACTAATTTCTGGTTTGGTCCAGTAGTTTTCACTTTATTTTGCTCCATCTGTGTGCACCAATCTGTTATGTGGCATTGTGTCAATAGCTTTGCTAAACTAAATAAGGGTAGACTTTGGCCTGGGCCTGCTTTCGGGCCGAGTGCACACTCAAACTGAGAGGCCTGAGGGTGGATGGAAATTAAGCTTTGAACCTCATGAAAATACTTGATGTGAGGTGCTGGGTATGCCTCCGCAAGCAGCTCTCTCCAGCGAAGAGATGGACATTGGCTTGTCTTGCCGGCAGTGGCTCTCAGGTACATCCCAAAGGAGGGATTGGAGTGGGCTTCGGGGAGGAAGGAGCACATGGTTCCATGCAGCATTTGTGCCGGGACGTCATTAAAGTGACTCAGATGTGCAGCCTGTTTTATCTGTGTTATGTAAATCAGACATACCTAATGCCACTTAAAGGCAGCTAGTACCTCTTTAAAGTGAGGTGCACTCTAACTGAATAGAACAAAGTGGGCACAAGAGTTTCTTGCAAGGCACCTGGGTTTTCTGATGCCGTTAAAGCCCTTGGTATAGGTAGTGAAGAGGGAGAGGGAAATGCTGCTTCCCACAAGAGGCAGAAAGCTCCGATTGTATTGCTTCCACCAACAGTGGAATGAGAGAGCAGAGTAGCTCAAAGCCAGGAGCTTATCTCCCAAGACATGGTTCTCATGCCGGAAAATGTTTAATGACCTCACCAGAGTCATCAAGATGAGAACACTGCTCTCATATTCTGAGCACACCTTCATCATCTTCACTCGCAGAATTCAAAATACTCCTTCCCTTAAATCACCCACAATCATTCCATTACACTTCACCTCATCTCCTTTCCCTCATATTCACACACTTACCTCCAATGCAATTCTCACTTCCTATACCTTATATTACATATACGCCAACGGACCATAGCCATGATAAACATATTTGCCAAACACTTCACAAGACTGTCAATAACACACTCCCTTCTTTCTTCAGTTGCAATGAGGACTCAGAGAGGCTGAAAGGGGGTAAGTGAGCGTCAACAAGATGGCAGATTGAGTATAATGTGAGTAAATGTGAGGTTATTCACAATGACAGTAAGAATAGAAAAGCAGAATATTCTTTATGGGTATGAAACTTGTAAATGTTGATGTTCAGAGAGACTTGGGTGCGCTCCTACAAGGAACACAGAAAGCAGGTACGGCAAGCAATGAGGAAAGCAAATAGAACGTTGTTCTTTATTACAAGATGACTGCTCATGAAGGAGGACCCCCTATCACTATGGATATATGCGGGGAAACCGAACAGTGTAAAGATGGTGCCGAGGGCTTTAATGACTGTGGCCGCTGTCATGTCGGGGCAGGGGATGGCAAAGGGGAAACGGGAGTACTCGTCCACCACGTTCAGGAAGTATGCGTTGCGGTCGGTGGAGGGGGCCTTTGAAATCCAAACTGAGGCGTTCAAAGGGACGGGAAGCCTTTATCAGGTGCACTCTATCTGGCCTGAAAAAGTGCGGTTTGCACTCTGCACAGATTTGGCAGTTCCTGGTGACTGTACGGACCTCCTCAACAGAGAAGGAGATGTTGCGGGACTTCACAAAATGGTAGAATCGAGTGACCCCCGGGTGGCAGAGGTCCTCGTGGAGGGCTTGGAGGCGGTCTACTTGTGCGTTGGCACATGTGCTGCGGGATAGGGCATCGGACGGCTTGTTCAGCTTTCCGGGACGATACAAGATCTCATAGTTATAGGTGGAGAGCTCAATCCTCCACCTCAAGATCTTGTCATTCTTGATTTTGCCCCGCTGTGCATTATCTACAATAAAAGTCCACGCTTCATCCGCCGTCTCAAAGTAGTGGTGCCTCCCTTGATATGTGACCCACAGTCTTGCCGGTTGCAGCATTCCAAACTTTATCTTTTTTTTGTGAAGTACCGCTTTGGCCCGATTAAAGCTCGCCCTCCTTCTCGCCACCTCCGCACTCCAATCTTGATAGACGCGGATCACCGCGTTCTCCCATTTACTACACCGAGTTTTCTTCGCCCATCTAAGGACCATTTCTCTATCCTTAAAACGGAGAAATCTCACCACTATGGCTCTGGGAGCTTCTCCTGCTCTCGGTCCTCGCACCATAACTCGGTATGCTCCCTCCACCTCCAACGGACCCGTCGGGGCCTCCACTCCCATTAACGAGTGCAGCATCGTGCTCACATATGCCCCGACGTCCGCCCCCTCCACACCTTCAGGAAGGCCAAGAATCCTCAAGTTGTTCCTCCTTGCGTTATTTTCCAGTGCCTCCAACCTCTCCACAGA
This sequence comes from Scyliorhinus torazame, assembly GCF_047496885.1. Classification (NCBI taxonomy): domain Eukaryota; kingdom Metazoa; phylum Chordata; class Chondrichthyes; order Carcharhiniformes; family Scyliorhinidae; genus Scyliorhinus; species Scyliorhinus torazame. The sequence goes on from NC_092712.1 coordinate 261,954,937, forward strand.
TCGTTTCTGGTGTGCCTCCTGTATCTCCGACTTCACCACCAGGCCCTGTATGTCGTTTTCATTCTCTGCTGCTTTCGCCTTCACGACCCGAAGCTCCTGCTCCTGGGTCTTTTGTTCCTCTTTCAGCCCTTCAATCGCCTGTAATATCGGGGCCAACAACTCTTTCTTCATTTCCTTTTTTATCTCCTCCACGCAGCGTTTCAAAAACTCTTGTTGTTCAGGGCCCCATATGAAACTGCCACCTTCCGACGCCATCTTGGTTTCTGCTTGCCTTCCTTGCCGTTGTTCCAAAGGATCCGCTGCAATCCGGCCACTTTCCTCTCCTTTTTCCATCCGTGTCCAGGGGGAACACCCTTCTGGTTTACCGCACGGTGTTTTCAGCCGTTAAAATTGCCGTTGGGGCTCCTATCAAGAGCCCAAAAGTCCGTTTCACAGGGAGCTGCCGAAACGTGCGACTCAGCTGGTCATCGCCGCACCCGGAAGTCTCGCTGTGCATTATCGAACATAAAGGCTACCGACCGTTGGTCAGTGAGGAGAACATAGAACATAGAACATAGGACAATACAGCGCAGTACAGGCCCTTCGGCCCACGATGTTGCACCGAAACAGAAGCCATCTAACCTACACTATGCCATTATCATCCATATGTTTATCCAATAAACTTTTAAATGCCCTCAATGTTGGCGAGTTCACTACTGTAGCAGGTAGGGCATTCCACGGCCTCACTACTCTTTGCGTAAAGAACCTACCTCTGACCTCTGTCCTATATCTATTACCCCTCAGTTTAAAGTTATGTCCCCTCGTGCCAGCCATATCCATCCGCGGGAGAAGGCTCTCACTGTCCACCCTATCTAACCCCCTGATCATTTTGTATGCCTCTATTAAGTCTCCTCTTAACCTTCTTCTCTCCAACGAAAACAACCTCAAGTCCATCAGCCTTTCCTCATAAGATTTTCCCTCCATACAAGGCAACATCCTGGTAAATCTCCTCTGCACCCGCTCCAAAGCCTCCACGTCCTTCCTATAAAGAAAACAGCGTCTTACCGTATCCGGGTGGATAAATCTTTCCGTGCTCCCAGAGTCGATCAGGCAGGGCGTCACGTACCCGTTGACCAGCACCGTTGTTGTTGCCGTTTGGAGCGTCCGGGGCCACGATTGGTCCAGGGTCACCGAAGCCAGTCTTGGTTGTTGCATCGTGGCGCTTTCTTCCGACCCTGTGGAGCCGTCTATGCTGTGGTCCTTGGCTATCAGCCAAGATGGCGGCGTCCATGGATCGCACGCGGTCGGGGGTGGACAAAATGACCGCCCCCATGGATTGCACATGGCCGGGGGGTCACAAGATGGCGGCGCCCATCCTCCCCGCGTGGTGTCCGGGACCCAAAATGGCGGCACCCGCGGGCCGCACATGGATCGCTGGGGGGGTTGAGTCTGCTGTCCCCGTTCTCCCCCGGAGATTGCGGCGACCCCCCGGGACTGGCACACCGCTGCGTAATGCCCCTTTTTGCCGCAGCTTTTACAAATAGCTGAGCGGGCCGGGCAGCGCTGCTGGGGGTGTTTTGCCTGCCCGCAAAAATAGCAGCGGGGCCCACCGGGATGGACTGGTGCTCTAGCCGCGCAGGCTTGCGGGGGGGGGGGGTGCCGGGGAGTCGGTCGCAACGGGGGTCCACGGAGCCCAAGGGGCTGCCGCGCGGTCAGGGCCGTAGGCATGGGCATTTTGTGAGGCCACGTCGAGGGAGGCCGCAAGGGCCCGTGCCTCTGTGAGTCCTAACGAGTCTCTCTCTAACAGTGTTTAGCGAATTTGAGAAGAAGTCATACCTGCCACAAAAGCATCCCTGATTAGGAGCTCCGTGTGCTCGTTTGCGCTCACCGACGGGCAGTTGCAGTTCCTTCCCAAAATCAACAGCGCGCTGTAGAACTCGTCGAGCGATTCTCCGGGGATTTGCCATTTCGTCGCGAGTTGGTGGCGTGCGTAGACCTGGTTTATGGGCCAAATGTAGACTCCTTTCAGCATGGCGAGCGCTGTCGGGAAATCCTCCGCATCTTCGATGAGCGTGTAGATCTCCGGGCTCAACCTGGAATGCAGGACCTGCATTTTCTGATCTTCCGTGGTGCGGCCGGGGGCCGTTCGAAGGTAACCTTTGAAGCATGCTAGCCAGTGTTTAAACACGGCCGCCGAGTTTGCTGCATGGGGGCTGATTCGCAAACACTCCGGGGCGATCCGGAGCTCCATAGTCTTTTTAAGCTTGCTTAATAAATTGTAGCGCAACAATTACTCACTCAAGTCGAGAAGTGATGAAGTCAATCGAGGCTTTATTAAGCAAGACTTGTTCCCCAGCAGCTCAGTTACAGAATGCGGCTGCTGGGAGAACTCGGGCTCTTATACTCCGCCTTCTGGGCGGAGCCAGCAGGCGGCAGATCCAACCAGGACCTGTCAGCCAATAGCCTCTCGGCTTCACAGGTACCGTACTACCCCTAATACATACCACCACAACCCCATACTACATTATTGAATATATTGAAGAGTGGGATATAGACAGATCTTTGGTCTCTTAGGGAATCAAGGGATATGTATAAAGGGCAGGGGAGTGGAGTTGAAGCCTGTGATCAGTCCTGATCACATTGAATGGTGGAGCAGGCTCAACGGGCTGTATAACTCACTCCTATTTCTTGTGTTGTTGCAGGAGTGTCTACATCCTGCACCCAGGAGGCTGGCACCAGATGATGAGGTTGCCTGTACCCCCTGTCCCCTTTGAAGAAAACGTCAGTACCCATCACAGAGCCATGACCATACGAGCGGTCATGCTGGGAGATACATTGTGTGCGGTTGCTTAACGCTGTCTCCTCTTGGGGCAGCACGGTGGCGCAGTGGTTCGCACTGCCGCCTCACGGCGCCGAGTCCCAGGTTCGATCCCGGCTCTGGGTCACTGTCCGTGTGCAGTTTGCACATTCTCCCCATGATTGCGTCGGTTTTGCCCCCACAACCCAAAGATGTGCAGAATAGGTGAATTGACTATTCTAAATTGCCCCTTAATTGGAAAAAATTAAATTATTGTGGAGTGCTATGCCTGGGCTTTGCCCCCTAGCCGATGATGGGCACACAGTGGATTTCCCAACAACACAGGGCAGGTGGGTAATGGAAATTTGTCAATTGTAGTGCAATCACTTACTGCCTCAATATGAATTAGTTGCCCCTCTACTGACCACAGAAACTCTGTTAAGGTTAATACTTTGGGCACGATTCAAGTACAACTGTTGGGATTGCAACCCTAAGATGTTCTAAGACACTAAGGAACGGTATGGTACTCACATCTCAGAATGTTTAGAAAGTGATTTTGGGAAATAGCACCCAACAGGTCATAAGCAGGTGAGGAACAGTGGGTGTTAGCCAGTAATGACGAGTTATATACTGCCTGGGGATGGGGGTGGTGGGGCATATACGGTTCGGGGAAGGCCTCGTTTAAAATGCCTCAGAATTAGCACGAAAAGGCCTGCTTATAAGAGACTGCACACTATAAGGATCATCTACAGGGGTCATCTGATGTCTGTGTAAAATACTCTGTAGTAGCTCGCCCCTAAAGCCCCTTTAAGGAATGTTCTCTGACCCGCTAATCCAATTGGAGACGGAGTTGGGAATTCACTGGGGCATGCTGGGACTTGTCCCAGGGGTTGGACCCCAGAGCTGAGTATGGAAAGGCTGTTTTAAAGCACTCTGTAAATAGTTGTTTATAGCTGTAATAAGTCAGTGTTTTTTTTATAAGTTAACTGGTGGAGCCCGTTCTTGAAGTTATTACAGGCTCAAATATGAAATAAACTCTCAGTCCATGGAGGTATATCTGACCAGCTATCAGTCAGTATACAACCCCCTTCTGCAGAGAATTGCTTTAGGTAAAACAATCGAATCGGGTTGAGACAATATGCACAAACCACCAGTATGAAGGTGAAGCACAATAGAACATTGCTCACACATTGCAACGTGGGGAAAGAAGCTGGCTGCACTTGAGGCATGTTGAGATTTTATTTATAATCCTGCAGAATGAGGTAGCATGAAAGGATGGGAATTGCTAGTAATTGAATAGGTCCAGAACATTGATGGCTGAAGATTTCTCGGCACTTTATTTTGTAACCGTGACCAGGAGGGTTCCTTAGAGAAGGTGTCAGGGATTATAATAAATATCCTCTGTACGGGGGCACAGTTAGCTCAGTTGATAGATGGCTAGTGTATGATTCAGATTAGTGCCTCAGCAGAGGTTTGATTGCTGTTCCGGCTGAGGTAGCCTTGGGGCCTGTCGCCTCGCCCTGTCCCTGTGAGAGGAAGGCAATGGCAAACCATCCCTGGCAAAATCAGAACAGTTAGCACTGGGACTACGGCGTTGAGGACCTGAGTTCGAATCCCGGCCCTGGGTCACTGTCTGTGTGGAGTTTGCACATTCTCCCCGTGTCTGCCTGGGTTTCACCCCCACAACCCAAACAGAACAGTTGAGGATGAAGCATCAGTAGACAATGAGGCAAGGACCTGCCGATGGAAGGATGACTCTATATGAACACATAGCACATTACTCTTCCGACTGTGTTGGTGCATAATCATAATCAGTGGGAAACTCCTGCTTTGATCTATTTTGTAGCCTGAATTTGTGCTTCAAATAAAACACCCATGCAGCAGACAGCAACATTCATGGGCTCCTTGGACAAACGTTTCCGAGTACGGTGACACGGTGACACAGTGGTTAGCACTGCTGCCTCATAGTACCACGGATCGGGTTCGATTCCGACCTTCGATGCCTGTGTGGAGTTTGCACGTTCTCCCCGTGTCTGCGTAGGTTTCCTCCGGGTCCTCCGGTTTCCTCCTACAGTCCAAAGATATGCAGGTTAGGTCGATTGGCTGTGCCAAATGGCCCCTCAGTGTCCAAAGGGTAGGTGGGGTTACGGGGTTGCGAGCGAGCGGGCCTAGGTAGGCCACACTTTCAGGCAGCTGGTGCAGATTTGATGGGCCGAGTGGCCTCCTTCTACACTCGGGATTCTTTTTTTTCCTTTAAAAAAAATAAATTTAGAGTACCCAATTCTTGATTTTCCAATTAGGGGGCAATTTAGCGTGGCCAATCCACCTAACCTGCACATCTTTGGGTTGTGGGGGTGAAACCCATGCGGACATGGGGAGAATGTGCAAACACCACACGGACAGTGGCCCACGACCGGGATTCAAACTCAGGTCCTCAACGCCGTAGTCCCAGTGCTAACCACTGTACCACCGTGCTGCCCCTACTATAGGGATTCTATTCTATAAGTTTCAGGATATTGGCGGAGCTTTGCGCTCAGCAAGCAGCTGATCAAAAACTGCAAGCTACTGGCCACAATATGACAGCAGTTGTATCTGAGCTTGGAGTCTTGGAGCATTTAATTCCCAGGGCAGATACTGGCAACAGTGCGTCGTTCTCTGATGATGTGACTGAAAGTGTGCGCCACTTCTGCTCTCTCACTTTTTGCATTTCCTTTGCGAGTACGATTAGAATTTGAAGTGCTGACGACGATGCACGGGATATGCGTGTGATTCCGCGGTGCGGGCACCTTGTCATTGGCGAAACGTGCCAGCAGCTGACAATGAAACAGATACAAACTGGCTGTAAAAGAACCTCCTGGACAAACAGGGCAGCTCCGCATCACAGCCCAAGCTTTTCTGCCCAACTCCAATGCTATTTACTGACTTATTGAGAGCACAAAGGGTGTTTTCCAAATTTAGATTTCACTTATAAATATATCACATTTATTCACGTGTGCATCATTGTTATCTGTCGAAACTAGCTTTGTCATAGAGCTAATTGTGCTGGCACACCTCATGGTTCGCTTGCATTGATGATTACAGGGGAGTTAGATACATATCCTTTGCTGTGGAAGAAACAATGTTTTGTTTTCTCCTCACTCTTTGTTGAATGTTCATGTTAGTGTCTAGTATTGTAATTATCATGCAGTGAGACATGGTTGAACTTGCAGCCTCAGTTGGCCCTGTCTTCTATGCATTGTAAAGGACAATGTCCGCTATCACTCTCAATGGGGATAATTCAAAGTTGAACTCTAAGCCCTGTAAAGGACTCTGCCCGCCAGAACACTGAGATGGACTCACATGTGGACAGTACTGATATCTCGGGTAAGGCCCCTCATTTTCTTATCTTGACTGACTGTTCCCACTGCCCCACTCCCTGCCACACCCAGGACACCAGGCCATTGTGCTGCAGAGTTAAACTGCTGACCTCCTACACTACTGCACAAAGCCAACTGGTGTATACAAAGGTGCAAAGAGTGTCACAAGATTCTCATGCGCCACTAACTTTATCTTGAAGGTACGATGTAATTTTAAAATATTTTATACAAATATACATTCATGGCATGCAAATGTATTATAAGTATGTACACACCACAGCTGGCATGAGGCTCTACACGTACCAAACACTTTTTTTAAATTTAGGGAATACCCAATTATTTTTTTCCAATTAAGGGGCAATTTAGCGTGGCCAATTCACGTGCCCTGCACATCTTTTGGGTTGTGGGGGTGAGACCCATGCAGACACGGGGAAAATGTGCAACTCCACACGGACAGTGACCCGGGGCCGGGATCGAACCTGGGTCTCGGCACCATGAGACAGCAGTGCCAACCACTGCGCCATAGTGACGCCCTTACACATACCAAACACTCCGCTGACTTTATCTCTGCATCTCAACCCGCTGTTGAGTAATTGAGATTTTACATTCTGCCTAATGAAGTCCATGCACACCACGGGCTGGATTTTCCGTTTTTGGGACTAAGTCCCCACGTCGTCATGAGAACTGTGGTGTTTTACGGCAGGAAAACTGGCGTCAAAAGGCCCCATCACTTCCGGGTCAGAGGCTGCGCATGCGCACGGCGGCGGCCTCCAGCGGCCGCACTGTGCTCCACGGCAGATTCAGCCCGCGGACCTGGACCGGCAAAATAGTGCCCCGCATCGGCCGCTCATGCGCCCCGAACTGTCCGCACACATTGCCCCCAGCCCCGAATGAAGCCCCCGACTATGGCGGCCCCGGATTGAGTCTGCAGCTGCCTCACGAGGTTCCCGGACTGTGGGACCATGAGAGGTCGACGCCGTCTGGAGTTCGGCCAGTCAGGGATGGAGCATCGCGGCACGGGCCTCAGGCAATGGCCTGAGGCGGTGGATATTCGGCATGGAGCACAGCGATTTCCGGGGGGCAGGGAATTGAAGAACCGGCGCTGCTCCCGATTTTGTGCGGCAACACGGATTCTCCGCCTGTCGCTGAATGTGATTTCGGCGTCGGGGAGTGGAGAATCCAGCCCCATGTTTTCCGCTTTGTTGGTTCCACAGAATACACTCCCATGTGGGTTGTAATGTAATGCACCTCCTTATTCATTAGGACATTTGAAGCAAAGTGGTCAAGATTAAGGTGTCACTAATAAATCTGAAGGTTGCCTGATCTTGATGTGTGAGCCATTATCTGAAGAGGATAGCTTTGGCCTCCAAGAGACTGCCCTACCAGTGATTGTTGTGATAAATAATCTTGACACGGATGATTGATGTTGAATAAGACCATTGTGGGACATGTCTGTGAAGTGGGTGTTGACCTGTACAATATGCTACTGATGATTGTGTACCAAAAGCAGATTAATGCAGTTAAATCTCTTTCTGTTCCAGCAGGTATCATATTATAGGCAATGCCAACATGGCCTTATGGCGCCATCAATCCCATTCTCTGTACTTTAAGAAAGACAGCAACCTGACAGTATTGGTGTCCTTACCTGAGGAAAGATGTTCTTGCTATGGTAGGAGTGCAGCGAAGATTTACCAGGCTGATGGTGGGATTATCATATGAGGAGAGACCATGTTGATTAGGATTATATTCATTGGAGTTTAGAAGAGTGAGAAGGGATCTCATAGAAACCTCCAAAATTCTCACAGGGTTAGACAGGGTAGATTCAGAAAAAATGTTCCCGCTGGTGGGGGAGTCCAGAACTCTGGGTCATAGTTTGAGGATAAGGGGCAAACATTTTAGGACTGAGGTGAGGAGAAATTTCTTCACCCAGAGAGTGTTGAATCTTTGGAATTCACTACCACAGAAAGTAGTTGAGGCCAAAACATTGTGTAACTTCAAGAAGGAATTAGATATAGCTCTTGGGGCTAAAGAGATCAAGGGATATAGGAGGAAAGCGGGATCAGGATTTTGAACTTGATGATCAGCCATGATCATAATGAATGGTGGAGCAGGCTCGAAGGGCCGAATGGCCTCCCCCGGCTTCTATTTTCTATGTTTCTATGTTTAACAGCCCAACAATACTGCTGTTACCGGCCAGTGGGGATAAAGCATCAATTTACCTACTTAATCCATCAATGCACATAAATTGATGGCTATTTGTGTTGACTTGGAATGACCTTGGAATGACCTTGGAATGACCTTGCGAGCATAACAATTGAGATCTCTGATCACCTTGACAGTCAATAAACCTTCCTCTCCCTAGGGTCAAAGTTTCCTGTAGGCCTCCTTGAAGCTGATTTCAGTGCCCTGAAACTACCTCCTTGCTAATTCTCAGCCATTGGAGGAAATGCTTTTTTTTCCGTCATTGGCCAGGAGTCTGTATATTAGTATTTAAATCTGAACTTTGTGTTGTTTGGTCCCATATGACATTTCCAGCAGCTCACTATGCTTCTGCTCAACCTCCTTCACCAAGTCAAGTGCCATAGAAGAAACTGAAAATAAAAGACAGAAATTTACCAACCTGTTTACCTCTTTTCTCAGAATCTATTCTTCCATTTATTTCCTTCATGAAACAATGGGGACATTTTTGTATGTTAAAGCCATTATATAAATGTAAGTTAATCGAATGAAAATTGGGCAGATTCTGTAATGATGCGAGTTCTGCTCGACTAAATTATTGCCCAGCTAGTGAAGCCCAAAAAAAATGACCTGACTATATTTGATCAGGAATATGGTAGCATAATTTTTTATTACACTTGTGACATGATGCAGACATACATAACTGACTTGTGCAATAAAAAATGCATTACCCATTTTCCTATCAAGCATCATTTATATTCATAACCTATGATGTCTTTTTGAAATGGGGGGCCAGATGACTTATTCTCCAAGTATTCTGACATCAGTTCGAGCAGCATTGTTCATTTTGGATTCTTTTGAAAGCATTCAATTTGACATGAAAATGAGAACCTTGTGCAACAAGGACATCAATGGGAAGGTTAAAATGGTGTTCAATGTAATTGTAGATTTTTATTGACTTTTCAAAGATGAGGTGAATTTCACTTGTATAATGTAAAATGGGGATAGGTTATTAACATAAAACCAATGGATCCCTTCTGGGAATCAGAAAACAGGAAACCAGTTGTGGCTGGGTAGAGCAAAAAGAGAATCTCAGAATAGAGTCTCAGAATTTACAGTAAGTTTCAGGCTGATGATACTGTGAAGATAGCCCAATTGAATTACTGATGAACTTTGAGGGCAGGGCAGGACATGGCGCAGTGGGTTAGCCCTGTTGCCTCATGGCACCGAGGTCCTAGGTTCGATTCTGGGTCACTGTCCGTGTGGAGTTTGCACATTCTCCCCGTGTTTGCGTGGGTTTCGCCCCCACAACCCAAAGATGTGCAGGGCAGGTGGATTGGCCACGCTCAATTGTCCCTTAATTGGAGAAAATGAATTGGGCACTCTAAATTTATTTTAAAAAACTTTGAGTGCAAGTTATATCTTCATGTGTCAGTGGTTAGCACTGCTGCCTCACAGCGTTGAGGATCCGGGTTCGATCCCCGCCCCGGGTCACTGTCCATGTGGAGTTTGCACATTCTCCCCGTGTCTGCGTGGGTCTCACCCCCACAGCCCAACAAGATGCGCAGGGTAGGTGGATTGGCCACGCTAAATTGGCCCTTAATTGGAAAAAAGAAATGGAGTACTCTAAATTTATATTAAAAAAAAGATATCTTCATGTGTATTTAAAACTTGGTTATGTGCCTGAGCTTGTGTTGAGGAGCCCAGAGAACACTGCCGAAAGCATTTTTTGCAGCACTTAGTGGGTTTCCACTCCAGCTGGAAATATCAAACTTGGAACATTGCATGCTTTAAATGTGGCAGTCTCCAGTCAATGAAGGGTCATTCTGCGCATGTGCAAAATTACTGTGGTTCCACCCCTATAACACGCATGTGCAAAAAAAATCCAAAATATATAGCATTCATTACATTTTTCTCTTGTGGGGGTGGGGGAAGAAAGCTTCACTGTAGTGAAGGGGTCTTTACACTACCAGCGCTTTGCAACAAGATCTCACCATCATAAATGTCTAACAAATAGATTATTACATATAGTGCAGGTAACTTCTTCATTTTTCACAATTACACATATTGGCTGGAATTGGCCGGTGACAAGTCGGATTAGGAGGATTTAGGGGGATTTAAGCATCATTGAATGGTCGTAACTCAGCGGCAGTGTATTATTCTACATCCTTTCTTGAAACTCTGACAGAGCATCAATAATTACATTGTTTTCTCCAGCAACGTGCGCAATGTTTAGGTTGAGGGGTTGCAGCATCAAATTTCAATAAAATAGCCACAATTCTTCCTGCTGAACTTTTCCAAAAGCACCGGTGGATTAGGATCATTGTAAATTAATATCTCTCCTTGATATTTGTTTTTTCTTCCAACTATGGGCCAATTTAGTGTGGTTAATCCACCTACCCTGCACATCTTTTTGGGTTGTGTGGGTGAAACCCATGCAGACACGGGGAGAACGTGCAAACCCACACGGACAGTGACCCGGGGCCAGGATCGAACCCAGATCCTCAGTGCTGTGAGGCTTCAGTGCTATTCCCTGCAACACTGTGCCGCCCCTCTTCTTGATAATTTGAAATGTATACTTAAAAACGGTGAAAAGCCAAGGGCAGCACGGTGGCACAGTGGTTTAGCACCGCGGCCTCACGGCACTGAGGTCCCAGGTTCAATCCTGGCTGTGGGTCACTATCCATAGGGAGTTTGCACATTCTCCCATTGTTTGCATGGGTTTCGCCCCCACAACCCAAAAATGTGCAAGCTAGGAGGATTGGCCACACTAAATTGCTCCTTAATTGGAAAAAATGAATTGGGTAGTCTAAATTTATTTTTTTTAAACGGTGAAAAGCCAAAACAAGACTTGATGTTTCCTTCTCAATTTTGGCTGCTATTCATTGTTTTCTTGAGAACTGGGTACTCTACACCAGGCATTTTCAAAGTGGAGGTCACGACCTGTGGATGGGTCGCGGGCGAGTGTCGGGATTGTCGCGGAGCCATCCATCATGGCGTTCCCGATCGCAGGAATTCAGGCGCAAAGGCTGCAACAGCCGGCTTTTAAAACTGCCGGCTGCGAGTGGCTTTAAAAATGTGGACGTGCTGCGCATGAGTCCCGCTCATCAGTGCGCATGCCCGGAGCCCGGAGAGAAACACCGCCTCCTCCTGACGTCAGCATCCTGACTCAGGAGAAGATTTAAAAAAAAATTCAATTCAGTCTTCCTGCATCTGTCGTGAATGTGCTCAATGGCTGAGCCCGCAGAACTCTCTTTGATAGTGAATTTTAGAGATTAAAAAGACTCACAATACTTTGAGTTCAGTTATTCCTCCTCATCTATGTCTAAAATCGTCGCATTGTAATTTGCAGACTATGGGCGAAATTCTCCCCCAACGGCGGGATGCCCGCCGACTGGCGCCAAAGCCGGCGCAAATCAGACGGGCATCGCGCCGGCAAAAAGGTGCGGAAGTCTCCGCATCTTTGGCGGCCTAGCCCCAACATTGAGGGGCTAGGCCGACGCCGGAGGGATTTCCGCCCCGCCAGCTGGCGGAAATGGCGTTTGTTGCCCCGCCAGCTGGCGCGGAAATGCGGCGCATGCGCGGGAGCGTCAGCGGCCGCTGTCAGTTTCCCAGCGCATGCGCGGGAGCGTCAGCGGCCGCTGTCAGTTTCCCGCGCATGCGCAGTGGGGAGAGTCACTTCCGCCTCCGCCATGGTGGAGGCCGTGGCGGAGGCGGAAGGGAAAGAGTGCCCTCACGGCACAGGCCCGCCCGCGGATCGGTGGGCCCCGATCGCGGGCCAGGCCACCGTGGGGGCACCCCCCGGGGCCAGATCGCCCCGCGCCCCCCCCCAGGACCCCGGAGCCCGCCCACGCCGCCTGGTCCCGCCGGTAAATACCAGGTTTGATTTACGCCGGCGGGACAGGCAATTCCTGGGCGGGACTTCGGCCCATCCGGGCCGGAGAATCCAGCGGGGGGTCCCGCCAACCGGCGCGGCCGGATTCCCGCCCCCGCCCAATCTCCGGGAGCGGAGACTTCGGCGGAGGCGGGGGCGGGATTCACGGCGGCCAACGGCCATTCTCCGACCCGGCGGGGGGTCGGAGAATGACGCCCTATATCCCTGATGTACAATCAATGACTACGAGACGAATGGTGAAACTATTGAGGCTTTATTGTGCTAGACGTTAAGCCTCCAGCAGCTGGAACCAGAATGGAGGCAGCGCAGGAGAGCATACACTTTTATACATCGCCTGCTGGGAGGAGCCAGCAGGCTGGGATTTACTGTGTTAACTGTAGTACAGTGGCAGTACAGTAATACACGCTGTTTAAAAAAGAGTCCAGCGGGGGTGAAGCGACGTTACAGGTCGAGTCTGTCGGGGGCTTTGACCCTCCACCGCGATCGCTTCAGTCCCGGTTGTGGTGTGGGCGTCGATGTGGGTACCTGCGACTCCGGGAGCGCGTTGTCCTCTCCTTCTTCACCCAGTAGTGGATCCGGTGGGGGAACGGGTGCTGCTGGGGTGGGGGTTGCGGTGATAGTCGCTGGTGAGGGGGTGCACGGTGCAGGGGCGGGGGTGGTAACCGGAGGGGGAGGGGACGGTACCAGGTCGGGGGTGGTGGTGATTGTGGATGGTGAATCAGCGGGTGCCAGGTCTCGGAGGGAGACTGTGTCCTGTCGCCCGTCACGGTGTGCCACGTAGGCGTACTGTGGGTTCGCATGGAGGAGGAGGACTTTTTTGACGAGAGGGTCTGATTTATGGCTCCTCGCATGCTTCCAGAGGAGGACGGGCCCAGGAACTATCAGCCAGGTTGGGAGTGAGACCCCGGAGGTGGACTTCCTGGGGAAGGCAAACACACGTTCGTGAGGGGTCTCATTGGTAGAAGTGCACAGGAGCGACCGGATGGAGTGGAGCGCATCGGGGAGGACCTCCTGCCAGCGGGAGACCGGGAGACTCCTAGGGCCAGCAGGACGGCCTTCCAGACCGTCGCGTTCTACCTCTCCACCTGCCCGTTTCCCCGGGGGTTGTAGCTGGTCGTCCTGCTCGAGGCGCTGCCCTTGCTGAGCAGGAACTGATGCAGCTCATCACTCATAAAGGAGGATCCCCGATCGCTATGGATGTAGGTGAAGATACTGTGTAGGGCCTTGATGACAGTGGCAGAAGTCATGTCAAGGCATGGGATGGCGAAAGGGAACCGGGAGTACTCATCGATGATATTGAGAAAGTACACGTTGCGGTCGGTGGAGGGGAGGGGCCCTTTGAAGTCGATGCTGAGGCGCTCAAAGGGGCGGGAGACCTTTACCAGGTGTGCTCTGTCCAGCCGGTAGAAGTGCGGTTTGCACTCTGCGCAGACCTGGCAGTCCCTTGTCACAGTCCTGACCTCCTCGATGGAGTAGGGCAGGTTGCGGGCCTTGATAAAGTGGAAGAAACGGGTGACCCCCGGGTGGCAGAGGTCATTGTGGAGAGCCCGAAGCCGGTCTACTTGTGCGCTGGCACATGTACTGCGGGATAGGGCATCTGGGGGCTCATTGAGCTTCCCCGGTCGGTACAAGATATCGTAATTATAGGCGGAGTGTTCGATCCTCCACCTCAAGATCTTGTCGTTCTTAATCTTGCCCCGCTGTGTATTACTAAACATGAAGGCAACCGACCGTTGGTCAGTGAGGAGAGTGAATCTCCAGCCGACCAGGTAATGCCTCCAATGTCACACAGTTTCCACAATGGCTTGGGCCTCCTTTTCGACAGAGGAGTGCCGAATTTTGGAGGCATGGAGGGTGCGAGAGAAGAAAGCCACGGGTCTGCCCGCCTGGTTGAGGGTGGCGGCCAGAGCCATGTCCGATGCGTCGCTCTCCACCTGAAAGGGGAGGGACTCGTCGACTGCGTGCATCATGGCTTTGGCGATGTCCGCCTTGATGTGGTTGAAGGCCCGGTGAGCCTCAGCCGTCAGGGGGAAAATGGTGGACTTGATGAGTGGGCGGGCCTTGTCTGCATAATTAGGGACCCACTGGGCACAATATGAGAAGAATCCCAGGCATCGTTTCAGAGCCCTGGGGCAGTGAGGGAGGGGGAGTTCCAGGAAGAACATGTGGCCGGGGTCAGGCCCTAGGACTCCATTTTCCACAACGTAGCCAAGAATGGTTAAGCGGGTTGTACAGAAAATGCATTTCTCCTTATTATAGGTAAGGTTAAGGAGTTTAGCGGTGTGGAGGAATTTCTGGAGAATCGCGTCATGGTCCTGCTGGTCGGGGCCGCAGCTGGTGACGTTATCCAGATACGGGAACGTGGCCCGCAATCCGTACTGGTCAACCATTCGGTCCATCTCTCGCTGGAAGACCGAGACCCCATTGGTGACGCCAAAGGGAACCCTAGGGAAATGGTAGAGGCGGCCATCTGCTTTGAATGCAGTGTATTGGCGGTCCTCCGGGCAGGTGGGGAGCTGGTGGTATGCGGATTTCAAGTCAACTGTGGAGAAGACTCGATACTGCGCAATCTGGTTGACCATGTCAGATATGCGTGGAAGGGGGTACGAGTCGAGCTGCGTGTACCTGTTGATGGTCTGACTGTAGTCGATGACCATCCGGTGTTTCTCCCCAGTCTTAACTACCACCACTTGAGCTCTCCATGGGCTGTTACTGGCCTCAATGATCCCCTCCCACAGAAGCCGTTGGACTTCCGACTGATAAAGGTCCTGTCCTGTGCACTGTACCGTCTGCTCCCCGTGGCGACGGGCTTACAGTCCGGGGTGAGGTTCGCGAAAAGTGAGGGTGGATCGACCTTCAGGGTTGTGAGGCCACAGACGGTGAGGGGGGGCAGGGGTCCGCTGAACTTCAGAATAAGACTGTGGAAGTGGCACTGAAAATCGAGACCAAGTAACAGGGCAGCGCAGAGGTGGGAGAGGATGTAGAGTCTGAAGTTGCTGTGTTCTACACCCTGTACCAAGAGGGTTGCGATGCTGTACCCCCGGATCTGTACGGAATGGGATCCGGAGGCCAGGGAGATTTTCTGGGTGACGGAGAGAACCGGGAGGGAACAGCGCCTTACCTTAGCTGGGTGGATGAAACTCTCTGTGTTCCCGGAGTCGAAGAGGCAGGTTGTCTCATGCCCATTGATCCGTACGGTCGTCGTAGCGGTCACGAGGTTGCGAGGCCGAGACTGATCGAGGGTGATGGAGGCGAGCTGCGGATGTTGGGGGGGGGGCCGATCGGTATCGGCGGCCAGGCGAGCAGGGGTCCTGGGGCGCGTTCCAAGATGGCGCCCACAGGGCACGCACGGCGGACGCCGTCCAAAATGGCAGCGCCCACGGGCCGCACGTGGAGTGCGGCGGCAAAGAATGCGGCGCCCCTCAATTGCACGTAGGGGGTGTAGCGATGCTGGGCCTGGAAACAGCAGCGACTGATCAGGCCTGACAAACGGAGACAAAGTGGCCCTTCTTGCCACACCCGTTGCAGGTCGCGCTCCGTGCTGGACAACGTTGTCTGGGGTGCTTGATCTGGCCACAGAAGTAGCATTTGGGGCCTCCAGAGATAGCTGGCTGCCGCGTGGCGCAGGCTTGCGGTGTACCCGGGTCGGATGATGGTGGGGCCCATGACGCCCACGAGGGTGCGGCGCGGTCGGAGGTGAAGGACTCCAGATTGCGGGAGGCCACTTCTAAGGAATTAGCGAGCTGTACAGTATCTGTAAGGCCGAGTGTACCCCCCTCTAATAAGCGCTGGCGGATGTAATTGGACTTAATGCCCGTGACATAGGCGTCTCTGATCAGCAGTTCTGTGTGTATGACTGCCGACACCGCCTGGCAATTACAGTTTCTGCCAAGTATCTGCAAAGCACGCAGGAAATCATCCTGGGACTCCCCCGGGAGTTGCCGTCTCGTGGCCAGGAGGTGCCTGGCGAACACCTGATTAACAGTCTTGATGTACTGCCCTTTCAGCAGTTCCATCGCTTCCATGTAAGTGGGAGCGTCCCGAATGAGGAGGAAAACTTGTGGGCTCACCCGTGCGTAGAGTATTTGGAGCTTCTGTGGGTCTGAGATGACTTCTGTGGATGCTCCGAGATATCCTTCAAACTAGCCAGTGCTCGAAAGTCGCTGTGGCGTCGGCTGTGTGAGGGTTCAGCTCCAGGCGATCCGGCTTGAGTAAGACGTTCATCTTCAAATTCTAGCACAATAAATTGATGCACCATCAATGACTACGAGACGAATGGTGAACAATTGTGGCTTTATTGTGCTAGATGTTAAGCCTCCTGCAGCTGGAACCAGAATGGGGGCAGCGCAGGAGAGCGTACACTTGTATACAGAGCCTGCTGTGTAGAGTCCTGAGAGAATAATGCCTGCTTCAATGTGGTCAATTCTCATTCTTCGCTACTCTAGACTATAGAATGTAAGCCCAGGCTCACCTCTCGCATTAAAGGTAAGAGAAAATGGTGGGTCGCGAAAATCGGCTGGCATGAGTAGCGGAGGTCGGCCGGCCTGGGTCCTGAAGGATGGCCAGTTAGTAAAAATGGGTCCCGGGCAAAAAAGTTTGAAAAACACTGCTCTACACCAGTGTCATCCTCTTATAACAGCACTGTTCTGACACCCATATCACTGGTATAAGTAGTTACTTTGAAGGATTCATTGACATCTGGAGCAACCAAGACAGGTTAATTTATTAATACGGCCATTAACCTCTCAAAGGTGGTCTGAAGAATGCCCAGTTAAATTTTACATTTTTCAACAAGTTTGTTAAGGGGGAAACTATCACATTGAAATTTGGTGGCAACCTCCAGTAGGCCCTCATATCCCCAGGAGCCGTAGGAGTTTCTGTTTGCTTTAGGGCCAAGGTAATCCATAATTGCTTTACTTTTAGCCTACTGGGGCAGCACTCACCTTGTCCCACAAGGTGGCCTAAAGTGGTGACTTTAACCTTGGTGAACTCACTCTTTGCCAAATTTATAATCAAATCTGCCTTTTTGAGTCTATAAAATGGTGCACTTAGGTTCCCACATGTTCTTCCCAGGTGTTATTACAAACCAACAGAGCATTGATACACAACCCAGTCATGTAATCCAGTAATTACTTGGCTGTTCAACCTTTGTAACATTTCTTGACCATTCTTCATCCCAAAGAGCACGCACTTACATTGGTCCTGGCTATGGTGGGTTACGAATGCAACATTTCTTTGGCTTGATCTGTTCATGAAACTTGCTGTTAACCTTTAAGCAAATCAGTTTTATTACAAAGTCCAAGAGAGCGATATAATGGGGGAAAAAACAGCCCTGTTTTGGGCGTGTTTAGCTGGGTATTTCTTGTCGCTTGCAGCACCAAGAATGACTCCGCTATTAAATGGGGCTCTGGTTTTTTTTGGCCTCGGTGACAAATACCCCGCCGAGGCCACACTTACCTTAATTTCCTGCACTGACAAGCAGGAAATGGCGCCCCGATCTCCCCAATCACTGGACCTCCCATTACGGCCTCCGGACCCCCCCAACACCACAACCTACATGTTAAGGATCCTTGAGCCGCCCTTCATCCCACCTCATAATGGCAGGGCATCCCTGGGCCACCTTGGCACTGCCGGCCAGCCAGCTTGGTAGTGCTCCTGCCAGCCTACCAGCCTACCAGTGCCATCCAGGCACCCTGGCAGTGCCAGAGTGACACTGCCAGGGTGCCCAAGAGTCAGTGCCAAGGTGCCAGGCTGGCAGTGCCAAAGTGCCTGGGTGGTAGTGGGAGTGCCAGGGTACCATCTTGCCCAGAGTCCGACCAGCAGGGGGCCTCCATTGGGGTGGGAGACCCCCACAGATGCCGGTACACCATGGTCCATGTTTGTGTGGACCAGTGCTAAATGCAACTGCTTGGAGTCAGTGGACCGCTCCATATTCAAGAACTCAGCGGCCAACCTAGACGAGTATGGCTTCACAGACTTCATCAGTAAGTGTGTTGATGATTGCGTGCCAAAGAAGGTACTACATGCGTTCCCCAATCAGAAGCCATGGTTTAACTGGGAGATCCACTCCCTACTGAAGTCCAGGTTTAAGGCGGTCAAGTCAGGTGACCCTGACCTATAGAAGAAATCTAGGTATGACCTCCGAAAATCCATCAGGGACGCCAAGAGACAATACCAGACTAAGCTGGAGTCACAGACTAACGACACGGACATCCATCGTTTGTGCCTAGGCTTAAACAATATAACGGACTACAAAGCAAAGCTGAGTAGAATCTCTGGCAACAAAGCATCCCTCCCTGATGAACTCAATGTATTCTGTGCTCATTTCGAGCAGGAAGCCAGCAAACTGCTGTCAACGGCCCCAATAGACTCGGACATACCCATACCTACCGTCACAGCCTCAGAAGTCAGATCAGCTTTGTTGAAAGTTAACCCATGGAAAGCAATGGGTCCTGACGGAGTCCCTGGTTGTGCATTCAGATCCTGTACGGACTAACTGGCATTGTGTTCGCAGACATCTTCAACCTCTCCATACTCTGTTCCCAGGTTCCCCCCTGCTTCAAGAAGACCACTATCATACCGGTGCCAAAGAAGAACCAGGCAATGTACCTCAATGACTACTGTTTGGTGGCCCTGACATCTATCATTATGAAGTGCTTCGAAAGCTTGGTCATGAGACGCATCAACCCCATACTTCCAGAATGCCTTGATCCACTGCAATTCGCATACCGCCACAACCGGTCCATAGCAGACACTATCTCCCTGGCTCTACACTCATCCCTGGAGCATCTCGACAACAAGGACTCCTACGTCAGACTCATATTTATTGACTACAGCTCCGCCTTCAACAGCATAATCCCAGCCAAGCTCATGTCAAAACTCCCAAACCTAGGACTTGGCTCCTCATTTTGCAACTGGATCTTCGACTTCCTGACCCATAGACCACAATCAGTAAGGATAAACAACAACACCTCCTCCATGATAGTCCTCAATACCAGGGCCCTGCAAGGCTGGGTACATAGCCCCCTACTGTACTTTCTATACACACACGACAGTGTGGCACAATTCAACTCCAGTTCCAACTACAAGTTTGCTGATGACACGACCGTAGTGGGTCAGATCTCGAATAACAATAAGTCAGAGTTCAAGAGAGAGATAGAGAAATTATGGGAATGATCCAACGGCAACAATCTCTTCCTCAATGTCAGCAAAACTAAGGAGCTGGCCATCGACTTCAGGAAGCAAAGTGTCGTACACACCCCTGTCTGCATGAATGGTGCCGAGGTAGGGCAGCACGGTGGCGCAGTGGTAGCACTGCAGTCTCACAGCGCTGAGGCCCCAGGTTTGATCCCAGCTCTGGGTCACTGTCCATGTGGAGTTTGCACATTCTCCGTGCGTTTCGCCCCCACAATCCAAAGATGTGCATGGTAGGAGGATTGAACATGCTAAATTGCCCCTTACTTGGAAAAAATTAATTGGGCATTCGATCAGGCTCCAAATTTCCAACTCTGGTGAGAAAATGGAGACCTTTACATATGCAGGCGGATGAAAAGTGGGCAGAAGTTCATTAAGTAGTATTGGCAGTAGGATATAGAAAGGAGGTGTTGCGAGTTGCACATGAGGTATTAGTGGGAGGTCATTTGGGAATAAGGAAAACTCAAGCTAAAATCCAGAAACATTTTTATTGGCCTGGACTACATAAAGATGTAGTTAAATTTTGTCAATTATGTCACCCATGTCAAGTGATAGGGAAACCTCAAGCAGTGATAAAACCAGCGGCCTTAATACCTATTCCAGCATTTGAGGAACCTTTTACAAGGGTCCTAATTTATTGTGTAGGACTACTGCCTAAAACAAAAAGTGGGAATCAATATCTTTTGACGATAATGGATGTGTCTACTAGGTTTCCAGAAGCCATTCCAGTATGTAATATTACAGCTAAAAAGATTGTGGAGGAGTTACTTAAATTCTTTACTAGATATGGACTACCCACAGAAATACAATCGGATCAAAGATCGAATTTTATCTCAAGGTTATTCAAAGAAGTTATGGATAGCTTAGGAATAAAACAATTTAAATCAACTGCGTACCATCCAGAATCTCAGGAAGCGTTAGAAAGGTGGCATCAGACATTAAAGACAATGTTGAGGGCAGATTGTCAAGATTATCCAGAGGATTGGGATAAAGGAATTCCATTCGCACCGTTTGCAATTAGGGATGCACCTAATGAGTAAACCAAATTTAGTCCTTTTGAACTAATTTTTGGTCATGAGGTAAGAGGACCACTTAAATTAATTAAGGAAAAATTGGTGAGTGAGAAATCGGAAATTACATTATTGGATTACGTGTCAAATTTTAGGGAACGATTAAATCGAGCAAGTGAATTGGCGAGACAACATTTAAAAGTTGCACAAAATGTGATGAAACGGTAATTTTGCCTGTGGAGATAAAGTTTTAGTATTGTTACCAGTGGTAGGTGAACCTTTAAAAGCAAGGTTTTGTGGACCTTATCAGATTGAAGGGAAATTAAATGAGGTGAATTATGTGGTAAAAACACCAGATAGAAGGAAGACTCACTGAGTGTGTCATGTGAATATGCTTAAAAGGTACTTTGAAAGGGAAGGATAGAAAAAGGGGGAGGTTTTAATGATTCTAACTCAAAGTGATGAACCAAATCCAGGTGACTGTGAATTTGACATACCTCAAATTAAATTGGAAAATGAGGATGTTCTTAAAAATTGGGATAAATTGTTGAGTTACCTTCCAGAGAAAAACAAACTGACCTGAAAGAGTTAAAGATATCACATGGGCAAGTTGGAGAGAGAAATTGGGAAATACTAAAATGGCTACACATGATGTAGATATGGGAAATTCTGTTCCAATCAAACAACATCCAAAAAGACTTAACCCTTTAAAATCGGCACAGGTTAACAAAGAGATTGAGTTTGCTTAAAAATGGCATAATTGAAGTGCGTTGAAGCCAATGGAGCTCACCCATAGTGATGGTAATAAAACCAGACGGTACCCAACGTTTGTGTGTGGACTATAGAAAGGTTAATGCAGTTCAAGAACGGACTCTTATCCTATCCCACGTTCCCACCCGGCTTATTCACTCTTCCAACTTCTTCCATCGTGCAGGCGATACAAAAGTCTGAGAACACTCACAAACAGATTCAAAAACAGCTTCTTCCCTGCTGTTAATACTACACTCCTGTATGCTTCAGCCGATGCTGGTGTCTATGTATTTACATTGTGTACCTTGTGTTGCCTTTTTATGTATTTTCTTTTTCTTTGATTTATTTTCATGTACTAAATGGCTGGGGCAGGCACTGTAGCATAGTGGTTAGCACTATGGTTTCACAGCTCCAGACTCCCAGGTTCAATTCCCAGCTTGGGTCACTGTCTGTGTGGAGTCTGCACGTTCTCCCTGTGTCTGCGTGGGTTTCCTCTGGGTGCTCTGGTTTCCTTCCACAAGTCCTGAAAGATGTGCTGTTAGGTCATTTGGAAATTCTGAATTCTCCCTCTCTGTACCCGAACAAGCTCCAGAATGTGGCGACTAGGGGCTTTTCACAGTAACTTCATTGCAGTGTTAATGTAAGCCTACTTGTGACACTAAATATTATTATTATTAAATGATCTGTTTGAGCTGCTCGCAGAAAAGTACTTCTCACTGTACCTCGGTACACGTGACAATAAACAAATCCAAATCCAAACTTGTGGGATGAAACTGGAGCACCCGGAAGAAACCCACGCAGACACGTTGAGAACGTGCAGACTCCGCACAGACAGTGACCCAAGTGGGAATCAAACCTAGGACCCTGGTGATGTGGAAAAGGACAAAATGAAACTCCTTTATCTCAATCCTCGGGATGTTGCAGAGAATAAGCCTTAATCATTGTTTTTAATGTTTGATGGAAGTTTTCCAGTGTCCCTTGAGACTGTGGGTGGCATGCAGATGAATTAATCCACTTTACCCCTAAACTACGCATTGCCTCCTGGAATACCCAGAACATAAAATCTGATCCCTTATCCGACTGAGATTTTCTGGGTAACCCATACCTGGTGAAAAGTGTATTACTACTACAATTACCACCTTCACGGTAATT
Source organism: Scyliorhinus torazame (assembly GCF_047496885.1). Classification (NCBI taxonomy): domain Eukaryota; kingdom Metazoa; phylum Chordata; class Chondrichthyes; order Carcharhiniformes; family Scyliorhinidae; genus Scyliorhinus; species Scyliorhinus torazame. Next base: position 261,977,248 of record NC_092712.1, read on the forward strand.
TATTTTAAGAGTATTAAGGCCTCTGGGATTTGGGTGCATAAACCCAAAATAGTTTGATGATATTGATGTCTTGTTTTAGCTTTGGTTTTCACACATCCACAAGAACCCTACTAAATATTTCATTGAAGGTGGGTATTGGGATCAATGGAGCTGGTTTAATCAACTACAGAAACTATAGAGAGTTGCAAACACAGCCGAGCCCATCACATGAACCCTCCCATCAGGGCTATTCCCTTCCAACCTCTACCATCAGGCAGAAGGTACAAAATAATCATCATTTAAAAAAAAATTTAGAGTACCCAATTATTTTTTTTACAATTAAGGGGTGTAGCCACCTAAGGTGGCCGCCTGCAAAGGACCATGGGAATTATGGCCAACGCAGAGTTCAGACAGATACAGAGCCTATGTGTATCTGAAACACAGGTAACCAGGCCTGATCGAAACCCCCGCTCGTTTGCATTTCAATGGCCCATTTTCCCAGGACAATAGAACTCCAATCAAGCAACCGGTGCAGCCACAGACTGATCGGCGCCACTCCGCTTACTCAGAAAGCCCAACTGCCAAGGTCAATGACCGCTAAGAACCTGCACAGCTGCCAAGGCACCCGCCCTTTTATTGGCCGAAATCGAAGATAGTGATCAGAGCCCTGTCGAACTATTGTGTCCAAGGTTAAGGACCGCCCCAAAGAGTGCAAAATCCCAGAGGGATAAAAGTGGACACCGCCTGTCTCTTTTGGATCTGGCCTGTGCCAACCCAATTGCAGCAGGAACAGCCAGCCAAGTTCAAGACCAACAATCGCTACCTGACGGATGAGCCCAGCAGAGATAGAGCCACTTTCTTCGAACCAGCCAAGTGAAATCCAGATAAAGACCTTATCCATTTGCACAGTGCCGGCCGCCCTGAAGTTAAGTATAGGTTATTGTAGCTGATAGTGTAGTTTAACTCATAGTAGATATTGTGTTTGCATGTCGAGGTAACCCTTGTGTATGTAAATAAACCATCTTTTGAACTAACTAACTGGCTGTGTGGTCATTTGATCGAAATAAGGGAAGGCTTGTGGTTCACCAACATTATCATTAATATTAGCAACAGTATTGGCGACGCTGTTGGGATTGAACACAGGCAACAGGGGCAATTTAGCGTGGCCAATCCACCTAACCTGCAAATCTTTGGGTTGTTGGGGTGAAACCCACGCATACATGGGGATAATATGCAAACTCCACACGGACAGTGACCCAGGGCCGGGATTCGAACCCGGGTCCTCAGCACCGTAGTCCCATTGCTAACCACTGCGCCACCGCGCCACCCTACGAAATAACAATGATAATAATTTTTATTATTGTCACAAGTAGGCTTACAGTAACATTTAATGAAGTTACTGTGAAAAGCCCCTAGTCGCCACATTCCGGCGCCTGTTTGGGTACACCGAGTGAGAATTCAGAATGTTCCATTCACCTAACAAGTGCGTCTTTCGGGGCTTGTGGGGGGGAAACTGGAACACCCGGAGGAAACCCACGCAGAGACGGGGAGAACGTGCAGACTCCGCACAGACAGTGACCCAAACCGGGAAATGAACCTGGGACCCTGGCGCTGTGAAGCAACAGTGCTTACCATTGTGCTACCGTGCCGCCCTAATTCTGAGAACACTCACAAACAGATTCAAAAACAGCTTCTTCCCAGCTGTTAATACTACACTCCTGTATGCTTCAGCCGATGCTGGTGTCTATGTATTTACATTGTGTACCTTGTGTTGCCTTTTTATGTATTTTCTTTTTCTTTGATTTATTTTCATGTACTAAATGGCTGGGGCAGGCACTGTAGCATAGTGGTTAGCACTATGGTTTCACAGCTCCAGACTCCCAGGTTCAATTCCCAGCTTGGGTCACTGTCTGTGTGGAGTCTGCACGTTCTCCCTGTGTCTGCGTGGGTTTCCTCCGGGTGCTCTGGTTTCCTTCCACAAGTCCTGAAAGATGTGCTGTTAGGTCATTTGGAAATTCTGAATTCTCCCTCTCTGTACCCGAACAAGCTCCAGAATGTGGCGACTAGGGGCTTTTCACAGTAACTTCATTGCAGTGTTAATGTAAGCCTACTTGTGACACTAAATATTATTATTATTAAATGATCTGTTTGAGCTGCTCGCAGAAAAGTACTTCTCACTGTACCTCGGTACACGTGACAATAAACAAATCCAAATCCAAACTTGTGGGATGAAACTGGAGCACCCGGAAGAAACCCACGCAGACACGTTGAGAACGTGCAGACTCCGCACAGACAGTGACCCAAGTGGGAATCAAACCTAGGACACTGGTGCTGTGGAAAAGGACAAAATGAAACTCCCTTATCTCAATCCTCGGGATGTTGCAGAGAATAAGCCTTAATCATTGTTTTTAATGTTTGATGGAAGTTTTCCAGTGTCCCTTGAGACTGTGGGTGGCATGCAGATGAATTAATCCACTTTACCCCTAAACTACGCATTGCCTCCTGGAATACCCAGAACATAAAATCTGATCCCTTATCCGACTGAGATTTTCTGGGTAACCCATACCTGGTGAAAAGTGTATTACTACTACAATTACCACCTTCACGGTAATTTATTTTAAGAGTATTAAGGCCTCTGGGATTTGGGTGCATAAACCCAAAATAGTTTGATGATATTGATGTCTTGTTTTAGCTTTGGGTTCCTCACATCCACAAGAACCCTACTAAATGTTTCATTGAAGGTGGGTATTGGGATCAATGGAGCTGGTTTAATCAACTACAGAAACTATAGAGAGTTGCAAACACAGCCGAGCCCATCACATGAACCCTCCCATCAGGGCTATTCCCTTCCAACCTCTACCATCAGGCAGAAGGTACAAAATAATAATCATTTAAAAAAAAATTTAGAGTACCCAATTATTTTTTTTACAATTAAGGGGTGTAGCCACCTAAGGTGGCCGCCTGCAAAGGACCATGGGAATTATGGCCAACCCAGGACTCATACAGATACAGAGCCTATGTGTATCTGAAACACAGGTAACAAGGCCTGATCAAAACCCCCGCTCGTTTGCATTTCAATGGCCCATTTTCCCAGGACAATAGAACTCCAATCAAGCAACTGGTACAGCCACAGACTGATCGGCGCCACTCCCCTTACTCAGAAAGCCCAACTGCCAAGGTCAATGACCGCTAAGAACCCGCACAGCTGCCAAGGCACCCGCCCTTTTATTGGCCGAAATCGAAGATAGTGATCAGAGCCCTGTCGAACTATTGTGTCCAAGGTTAAGGATCACCCCAAAGAGCGCAAAATCCCAGAGGGATAAAAGTGGACACCGCCATGTGTTCTGTCTCTTTTGGATCTGGCCTGTGCCAACCCAATTGCAGCAGGAACAGCCAGCCAAGTTCAAGACCACCAATCGGTACCTGACGGATGAGCCCAGCAGAGATAGAGCCACTTTCTTCGAACCAGCCAAGTGAAATCCAGATAAAGACCTTATCCATTTGCACAGTGCCGGCCGCCCTGAAGTTAAGTATAGGTTATTGTAGCTGATAGGTGTAGTTTAACTCATAGTAGATATTGTGTTTGCATGTCGAGGTAACCCTTGTGTATGTAAATAAACCATCTTTTGAACTAACTAACTGGCTGTGTGGTCATTTGATCGATATAAGGGAAGGCTTGTGGTTCACCAACATTATCATTAATATTAGCAACAGTATTGGCGACGCTGTTGGGATTGAACACAGGCAACAGGGGCAATTTAGCGTGGCCAATCCACCTAACCTGCAAATCTTTGGGTTGTTGGGGTGAAACCCACGCATACATGGGGATAATATGCAAACTCCACACGGACAGTGACCCAGGGCCGGGATTCGAACCCGGGTCCTCAGCACCGTAGTCCCATTGCTAACCACTGCGCCACCGCGCCACCCTACGAAATAACAATGATAATAATTTTTATTATTGTCACAAGTAGGCTTACAGTAACATTTAATAAAGTTACTGTGAAAAGCCCCTAGTCGCCACATTCCGGCGCCTGTTTGGGTACACCGAGTGAGAATTCAGAATGTCCCATTCACCTAACAAGTGCGTCTTTCGGGGCTTGTGGGGGGGAAACTGGAACACCCGGAGGAAACCCACGCAGAGACGGGGAGAACGTGCAGACTCCGCACAGACAGTGACCCAAACCGGGAAATGAACCTGGGACCCTGGCGCTGTGAAGCAACCGTGCTTACCATTGTGCTACCGTGCCGCCCAAATTCTGAGAGCACACACTAACAGATTCAAAAACAGCTTTTCCCCCACTGCTGCCAGACTCCTGAATGACCCTCTTACGGGCTGAACTGATCTCTTCACGCATCTACTCTGTCGCACTACACTCCGTATGCTTCAACCGATGTCTATGTATTTACATTGTGTATTTATCGTATGTAGACTGTATGCAGAACAATACTTTCCACTATACCTCGGGACACGTGACAATAAATCTAAATGTAAACCTATATGCCGACACCACAGGGACTGCAGTGATTAAAGAAGGCAGCTCACCACCACTTCTCAAGGGTAATTAGGGATGGGCAACAAATGCCGACCTGGTCAGCGATGCCCACATCCTGTAAATGAATTTTGAAAACCTTGTCTTGATTAGTTAGAGTAAATTACTCAGGGATAATTCTTCCCTCTCCAGAAAAGTTGCAGCAATTGAGAAAACCATTCTGCTTTTCAATAAGTATGGTAAAATTCAGTGTGAAATCCTATTAACCTTAACTTTAGCAAGGTCCTGCACCAGTGTCTATCGGTAGGTTCCCACAAAGAGCCCCAATTTGTTAATATCCCAGAGCAGGTCCCCAATTTGTTATGATCCAGTTCGGGACAAGTAATGGTTTTCTTTGTTGAAGTCTATGAAATTTCATGTCCCAGGTGCTTTCTAAAGGAATGAAGCTGTAAGGTTCCATGGTTTTAAATGAATAGAAATCATCAAAGCAAACAATGAACACTATGTATCTTATACTCCAACCTCCAGAACTAACATGAGGTAAACATGGATTAACAGACAAATTATGGTCGGGCACATCGTAAACTGCACATGAAATGGTAGACACATCAATGACAGTCCCACAACCCATTCAGACATCTGTCATCACCGTGAGTCATAAATATATTTCCTTCTGAGCAATGTTAGCTCCTCAAGAACTAGTCTGACCCCCAGCTGACAGCAGCTCTACTCTGTCTGAGTTCCATGGGTACAATTCTTTTTATCAAATAAATTTAGAGTATCCAATTCATTTTTTCCAATTAAGAGGCAATTTGGCGTGGCCAATCCACCTACCCTGCACATCTTTGGGTTATGGGGGCGAAACCCACACAGACACGGGGAGAACGTGCAAACTACACACAGACAGTGACCCAGAGCGGGGATCGAACCTGGGACCTTGGCGCCGTGAGGTAGTAATGCTAACCACTGCGCCACCGTGCTGCCCTCCATGGGCATAATTCTAGCCCAAAAGGCATATTATTCCAGATTTTTCTCAAATTTGCTCTAACGTCCAGCTTTCTTGAACTCCTTCTCCAGCTGAGCTGACTTTCTATCAAGACCTCCCTGTGCTGGCCAGGCTGCACTCCCAGCATCTGAACACAGGCACAGTCCCAGCTTCTCAGCCACGCTGCTGCCAGTGAATGCTGCTCCTGGACTTCCCCCAGCCCCAACTCTTACAGCACAGAACGACAAATGGCACCCAGGATATCTCTCAGCTCCAGCAGCCCAGCTAATGGCAGCGTTCCAGCTGCCGGAACCAATCTTCCTCTTTATCTGTTGCTGATTCACTAATAACAACTGCTGCTTGGACTGATCTGCTTGTTAATATCCCCCAAAGGGTTCTGCACCGTGTTTGAGACAGAGTTTGAAAGCATCAGTGGGCTGAACAGCTGGCTTGGAATGCAGAACAATGCCAGCAGCGTGGGTTCAATTCCCGTACCAACCTCCCAGAACAGGTGCTGGAATTTGGCGACTAGTGGCTTTTCACAGTAACTTCAATGAAGCGTACTCGTGACAATAAGCGATTATTATTATATCATGTTTGAAAAGGTGTTTGCACTTACATTTCCCTTGTCACCGAGTCCCTCTCCAGGGCTGGCGGAACATGATTCCTGCTTCTCAGTGTAACAGCAGCCTCTTAGAGTAGGCCAGTGACACATTGGAAGCCCACTTTAATCTATCTGATGGCATGTGTGACCCAGTAGACATGTTGCCAAGGCTGCTGGTTGCAGAGACTTATTAATGCGCCGTCAATCAAGTTCCACAGGGGAGGCCAATCTCTCAAAAGATGATTGGGTCTTTGAAAACACCTGTGATTTCACTCCACAAGTGTTTGAGTTCGGCTCAGAACTGCCAGTAGCTTACCCTGTTGCTGATTTTCCCTCGATCGTTCTCTTTTTCGTTGATGGTCTGTCAAATTCAGCGGTTGGGATTCCCCATTGGCTGACTCCGAAATCAGGAAGGACGGTTTTGGTTGTGAGGCCAAAATCGTGGTCGGCGCCGGGCACCCGGCTGAATGCCATGATTCGGTTCCTCGACAGTGGCAATATGCATTCTACTCCGCACATACAGTAAACATCATCTGAATATCGTTAGCGGGCCTGACCCGGTATTCTCTGGGGTCGCCGCGATTCTCTGCCTCTGCCGGGAGGAATTACTGTTGGTGTGTTTCACTTGTGGTTTCTAAAATTGGGAAACAGGCGCCTTGGCCGATGAGGGAGAGAGAGAAGGTAGGACATGCAGAGGCCATGGGCTGCTGGTCCTGCTACTGGCAGGGCAGGCTGGCCGGGGGGGGGGGGGGGGGGGGGGGGGGGGGGAGAGAAGAATGACTACCAGGCCCCAGTGGTGGGGGAGGGGGGTGTGCAGCGGGGGTTGACCAGGGAATGGGACGTGGGGTTGAGGTGCCCCCCCCACAGGATCGGGGCGTACAGGCACTGACCACCATTGCCGCTGCCTGCAAGGCAGCCATCTTGCCGCTGATGCCGCATTGTGACCCGTAGTTGTGCAGAATGACACCGGCTGTATGGGTTCACCCACTCCACCACCCACCGCCCCCAGCCCCCACCCTCCACTCCACCAACCCCGCACACCACTCCCCACCCTTCACCCACCATCATTGCACCCGCACCCTCCACCCCACGAACATCCCACCCCAAACTGGCCGCCACCTGCCGGCAGGGCAGCATGCGGCCTACCCAAGGGCAACACCCACAGCAGCCCCTATAGGAGAGCATACCCCTGGCATTGATACCACTGGCAGCAGGGACAGGTGCCAGGGCCAGAGGCTCCTACGGTGCCGGGCACTGACGGGGCTAGGGGTGCAGAGGGCAGAGTGTCAGGGGGAACGGCCGGCTGTGGGCGTGGGGGGTACGCACCATGCTAACATGTCAGCCTTTCACCTTCTACAGACAATGGATTTCGGAATCCAACCAGGAATGGTGGCCCTCATCCTAGTCGCTGCAGCCCTGGGGAATGCACTGAGGCTGTACGAGCAGGAGCTGCTCAGGGAGGACCCTTCTGAAGGGCAGCTAGGGATGGGCAATAAATGATGGCCTAACCAGCGATGCCCACAACCCCTAAATTAATTTTTAAAAACACGACAGCAGTGGAGCTTGCCCCAGAGGAACAGGAGGCAGCCGGTGAGGATATGGAGCGAGCAGCCCAACAGGCCGAGGAGGAGGTGGGAAGGAGGCGCTGCATGAGGCCTTAGATGTACCGGCAGCGCCTGTCATTCAAAGACCTGCCGGACCGGGCATGCCATCGAAAACTCCGGCTGAAAAGGGCAGCACGGTAGCATAGTGGTTAGCATTGTTGCCTCACGGCGCCAAAGTCCAAGGTTCGATCCCGGCCCTGGGTCACTGTCCGTGTCGAGTTTGCACATTCTCCCCATGTCTGCGTGGGTTTCACCCCCAAAACCCAAAGATGTGCAGGCTAGGTGGATTGGCCACGCTAAATTGCCCCTTAATTGGAAAAAATGAATTGGGTACTCTAAATTTATTATTTTTTTAAATGAAAAAAAAAACTCCGGCTGAACAGGGGGACAGTGCGCCATATCTACCAGATCATGGTGCACCTGGCACTGCGGGGGTATGCAGGAGTACACCCACCCCTGGTGGTTGTCAAGGTGATGGTCGCCCTGAACCTTTACGCCACAGGGTCCTTCCAGGCGCCGAGTGGGGAACTGTCCGGAAACTCACAGACCTCGGTGCGCAGCTGCAGCCGTGCCGTCACTGAGGCCCTGTATGCCTGGTCAGCACAATGTATCAAATCCAATGTGGACCGAGCCCGCCATGATGCCCGGGCAGCGGGGTTCGCCACCATCGGCGAGATGTCCTGGATCCAGAGGGTGATGGATGGGATGCATGTCACTCTACAAGCACTGGCCCATGACGATGGTCTTCATTAAACGAAAGGGGTTCCACTCGATAAACGTGCAGCTGGTGTGTGAACATGAGCTACACATCATTCACATCTGCGCCCGATACCCGAGCAATATGCATGATGCCTTCATCCTAGCAAACTCAATGGTTCTTGACCTCTTTGAGGCACACTCCTGGGTGAGGGTTGGCTCCTGGGCGACAGGGGCTATCCCCTCCGGTCGTGGCTGATAACGTCTATCTGGAGGCCACAGACCGATGTGGAGACCCACTACAACGACACCCATGCCGCGACCAGGGGCATGATCGAGTGGCGCTTGGACCACTTTAAATGGAATAGCTTTAAATCACAGAACAAACGTGAATCTGTTTAACCTCTGCCGCCTGCAGGCTTGATCTAAGGACGTTCCATCCTCTGTCACTGAACTACTGCATGCATATGATACTTGCGTCTGCACTTACTTGGAGGTGAAGCTTCAAGCCATCATCAACACCGTCACTTTGGCATACAAGAGGATGGGCCTTACACTAAACATCCGCATGACAAAGGTCCTCTACACAACACAGCCCCCCCTCCCCGGTTAGCAAAATCCACGACAAGGCCTTGGACAACGTGGACTACTTTCCAAATCTTGGGAGCCAACTGTCAACAATGGCAGACATCGACGACAAGGTTCACAACACCTTTCAGTTTGCCCATGCAGCCTTCGATCACCCGAGGAAGAGAGTATTTGAAAACCAGGGCTTCAACCTCAGCATCAAGCTCATGGTGTACAGAGCAGCAGCGATACCCACCCTGCTATACGGCTCAGAGACAGGAACTATGTACAGCAAGCACTGCAAAACCCTGGAAAAGTACCATCAGCATTGCCTCCGTAAGATCCTGCAAATCTATTGGCAGGATAGGGACACCAATAACTGTATTCTCACTCAGGCCAATATCCCCAGCATCGAAGAATTAAAAAAAATTTAGAGTACCCAATTTGTTTATTTCCAAATAAGTGGCAAGTTAGCGTTGCCAATTCACCTAGCTACCTATCTTTGGGTTGTGGGGTGAGACCCACACAGACATGGGGGAGAATGTGAGCATCGAAGAATTGACCACATTCGATTAGCTCCGCTGCACGAGCCGCGTTGTCCACATGCCCAACACACAACTCCCGAAACAAGCCCTCTACTCGGAACTTCAACATGGAAAGCAAGCTCCAGGAGGGCGGAGAAAACACTTCAAGGACACCCTCAAAGCCTCCTTGAAAAAGTGCAACATGCCCATCGACATCTGCGGATCCCTGACTCAAGACCGCCCGAAGTAGAGGAAATACATCCAGGAAGGAGCTGAACATCTCGAGTTTTATCACTGAGAGCAAGCTGAAGCCAAATGTCAACAGCGAAAGGAGAGCATGACAACCCGGGCACCCCAATAAAGAGGTTTATTGGAAACAACAATGAGGTTTAACTATGTACAGGCACAGAGGTGTATCAAACATGCCTTCACTCCACAACCCCCGGGTTCACACTGCCCGGGCACCCTGCTCCCAGTGCCCTGTTGCTTTTCCCCCATTGGTCAGCGTTTGCGCACTCCCATGCAATAGGCTGTGAGCAGGTCACGTGGCCCGCGCTAGATCGCCCCCTTAAAGGGGCCTCGCTACTACAGTCTTGCAATCAGCCTTGCCACTTCCAATGCTGAGGGAGGAAGAGATGCTGCGTATCACCATAGCCTTGCCTTCCGGTGCGCTAAGCTACATGATCAGTGGAGTCCACTTTAAATCTGCGCCTTCTCCCTGCCACTCGGTGCTGTCTTTACCCGATTGGGTGGCAAAACCGATCTATGAGTGTCTGCAAGTCACAGGGGCATTCGATGGATGCAGTGCATCCAGTGAGGGTGACAAGCAGACACGAGTGGCAATGGCATGCATTTGAAGACTGTGTTGACAATGTCATTTAAGGATGTGTGTAGAGAATCGGAAGAGCTGACTGAGCTGGTATCAGATTTCATTAAAATCATAGAATACAGTGCAGAAGGAGGCCATTCAGCCCATCGAGTCGGCACCAGCCCTAGAAAAGAGCACCCTACTCAAGCCCACACCTCCACCCTATCCCCCTAACCCTGTAATCCCACCTAACCTTTTTTTTTTGGACACCAAGGGCAATTTATCATGGCCAGCCCACCTAACCTGCACATCTTTGGACTGTGGGAGGAAACCGGAGCACCCGGAGGAAACCCACGCAGACACGGGGAGAACGTGCAGACTCCGCACAGACAGTGACCCAAGCCGGGAAGTGAACCTTGAGCTGTGAAACAACTGTGCTAACCACTGTTGTACCGTGCTACCCTTAGGATTAGGGTGAGTGGCCTGGTGGATGGAGGAAGTGGGCTGGGGGGCAGTGGTCGGTGAGGAAATGCATTGAAATGGGATGATAGTGCTGCTGCAAGTGATGTGAGGAATGATGCGAACAGAGGGCTCGACAAGACAGCTCGTGTCAGTTTAAGCCGCTGTCTTCAACTTCTGAGCTAATTAAAGATTCATTGGAAAAAAAGATAGTTACAAGATAGTCAACGGAAATTGACAGCACGAAGCAAGTCTTAACTCATGGACTGTGATTTTCATCTGTTTTTTAAAATTCATTCAAGGGAGGGGGGCTTCGCTGGTGAGGTCAACATTCATTGTCCATCCCTAATTGCCCTCATTCTACCCCAAAATCAGGTGGGTTAGTGACATGAATGGCAGAAATAATTGGCAGCACGCTCTTTCACCAATCTCCAACTCCAGCTTCAGTTTTCCATCCCCTGACCACACAGGGCCTCAATTGGCCGCCCCTTCCTTCCCTGTGACTTGCAGGCGCTGGTAGGAAGACAGGGCCTGAATTGCCCATTGATTGTTTCACGAGGACCTCTCTAATTGTTTGGTCTGTACTAATTGTTTGCAGATTAAACCGATAGTCTCCTACTGAGCAATTCCTACGTTAATAATCCCCTACTGTGAACGTAGCGGGGGCTCTAGCTGCTTTGGCCATTCTCCATACACATTTATTCACTGGATCAAAGGAAAGATTATGGGAGCTCATAAAATTGATTCCTAGAATGTGCTCAGCTGTTTGGGGCATGTCGACTAAAACAACGGGGTGCCTGGTGCTTATGTTCCCTATCTGACTATCTACGGGGGCTGTGATGTAAATCCACTAAGGGTGATGGTGTCTGTGGTGGGCCATTTGTCACGTTTAAACATGGTGGAGGAGTTTAAAGTGGTGCGGGACCCACCTGTGTCCCAAAGACACTCGACTGGTTGTCCCCGGACTGTGCCTGTGACTACTGGTCTGCCTGATTTGTCCCAGAGTGTGTCGCAGACCCAAGTTGGGGAGTCCGAACACCGTCAATTTGTGGAATTGACCGCTAAATCGCCTGAACGGGCGCTAACAGTATGCATGGGCCTAACATTGTTCCTCAGTGGGGGGTTTGGTTGTTGGTGTCGGTGATGGTTCGGGGGGTTTTGTCGGCATTCGCGGGCGTAATGTCCCATGTGTCCACAATTGTAGCAACCTCGTGGTGCCTGTGCTCTAGGGAGCTGTCTTTCATGTCTACCCTCATTTATCCATGCTGGGTCCTGGTTAGTCCTGACTGGGTGCATATTTGCTTCTATCTCTTCCTGATCTGCCTGCCTGTGTAGGGATTGTTCCCATGCTCTGGAAAGTCTCTTTAAAACCCAATCTTCATTATGTGTGTGGTCTGCAGGGTCGTAATTCACACAAGCCTTTTGGCCTGCTTCTGTGGTATGCGAGACTAAAGTGCGGGACCATTTAGTGGTGTCGCCCTCATTTAAGTGTGCGCGGTTCAAATCCCCAAATACTGCCTTAAAATGGATCCAAAGGTGACCTGCAAATGCGGTCGGATGCTCTCCCTTCTTTTGCCTACAGTGGTTCAAACCTTCTACCGGATCTCCCTTGTTGTACCCGATTGCATCTAAAATGTCCGTTTTCATTTCCTGTCGGGTTCCTCCGGCGATATTCTGAGGTTCTGGCAAAGCTGATCTTACGGACTGGCTAAAGCTCATAACTATGAGTTTGACTTCCTCTCTTTCGTCTAGACCGTACATAACTTTTTGTTGCCGCACTTCCTCAAAGAAGCTGTGCGGGTCTACGGTGGGCTGGAATGGAATGATTTTAGTGCAAGCATCTCTCAATTGGGTGATGGATAGTGGGGTGGTGTAAACAAAATCAGGCTCATCCTGATCCGATGACTTGCGCTGTGTGGTAACCGGATTCATGGGGGTGTGTGCTGCCTGTGCAGTCGGTGGTGCGGGTGCTTTCCTTTTTGGGGCATGGGGGGCTCGATTCTGATTTCCTGTATCCTCTACATATCTCTGGCCGCTTTCATTTAATTCTTGCCAATCGCGGACATCTTCCTCATCTAAATTCTGGCCAAAAGTATACCTAAATCCATTTTGCACTGAGGGCAGTGACTGTAACTTCTCTATCTGTTGTCTGCATTTTGCGTGTTCTACTGTACTGTGTCTCTGTTCTTTCGTGGAGCTGTGGAGCGCTCTCAAAACTGCTTTTAAATCCGCGCATTGACTACTTAGCTGGGCTACCTGCTGTTCTGCTTGTTCTCTTACCAGGACTGCGCGCTGTGTATCTTGGTCGGCTTTATCGTACTGGGTCTGAAAGCGGCTAAGGTGAACTAAACAAGATTGGTGTGCACGTTTCACATCAGCCATCTCCTTATCTTTAGCTGCTAACTGTTCCCAGAGTTGCTCGATTATCTTTTCTCTTTCACTATTGTTTCCCTCATTCTTCTCTTCTTTCTCAACTAGCTGCCTGCGGAGCATCTTCACGGCCTCCTCTGTGCCTCGCAACTGTGCCAAACAGGACACTATTGCCATCGGCTTTCGGACCTTTGATACATTTTTCTTATGGACCTCAGTTAGGTTGTCCCACCAAGTTTGTCCTATGCTTCCTGGACCTGACTCTTCATTTTAACAAAAATCGGTTCAAAGGGACCATCCTTTCCCCTTTAAATACTTCCTCAACTCTTCTTCCCATATGGGGCACTGCTCTGCTCTGTTGGTCATTGCGACCTCGGGTTCCTGTGGGTTCATTAAACGTTCCATCGCTTTCGTGGCCATTGCTTCTAATATCTTTTTTAATTTCTCTTTTCTCTTGTTTCCTACCGTTAATCTCTGTTTCCTATCGTTAATTTGGGACGGGGGATAAGGCGGCGATTTGGACTGCGGGTATGGCCTAAGCTATTTTCTGGTTCATAATTCTCTCGATAGTTTTGACACAATCTAGCGAGTTTACCTTATATCCCTGTTAGTACGCATGCAGGTTCGTACACACTTCCGAAATTCGGTGATTTGGTCGATATGGGCTTGCACTTGTGGTTCTTTCTTTCTCTCGCAATTGGATTTCAAAGTTTTGTGGGTTCTCTCGGTCACTCCTAAATCGAGTCCCGTCAGAGGTCGCCAATAATGTTGCCAATTTAATGGAATACTATCCCGCGAGCGTCACCAATAATGTTGCTCTTTAGAGTCGCTAATATGATACTGAGGCTCTTTTTATGATATGATGTTATGTCTCAACAGCGTCGCAAATACTGTGGGTGTTTCTGTTTCTCTTACTGAACCACAAGGCTTCCCGTATATCGGTCAAATGACCACACAACCAGTTAGTCAGTTCAAGTTCAAAGATGGTAACACAAGGGTTACTTCGACATGCAAGCACAATATACTACAAGTTAAACTACACCTATCAACTACAATAACCTATACTGAACTTCAGGTGACTGCCACTGTGCAAGTGGATAAGGCCTTTATCTTGATCTCACGTTGCTGGTTTGAAGAAGTGGCTCTGTCTCTGCTGGGCTCATCTGTCAGGTAGCGATCGTTGGTCTTGAACTTGGCTGTCTGGTCGATATGCTGCTGTTGGGCTGGCACAGGCCGGATTCCAAGGAGGCTGGCACAGGCCGGGTCCAAAAGAGACCGAACACATGGCTGTGTTCCTTTTTATCCTTCTGAGTTTCGTGCTCTTTGGGGCAGTCCTTAATCTTGGACCCAATAATTCGACAGGGCTTTGATCACTGCCTTCGATTTCGGCCAATAAAGGGGCGGGTGCCTTGGTGGCTGGGCGGGTCCTTAGTGGTCATTGACCTTGGCAGTTGGGCTCTCTGAGTAAAGGGAGTGGCGCCGATCAGTCTGTGGCTGTATCGGTTTCTTGAGTGCAGTCCTATTGTTCTGGGGAAATGGGCCATTACAATGCAAACGAGCGGGGGTTTCGATCAGGTCTAGCTACCTGTGTTTCAAATACACAGAAGCTCTGTATCTGTCTGAGTCCTGGGTTGGCCATAATTCCCATGGTCTTTTGCAGGTGGCCATCTCAGATGGCTACACTGCTGGCTGACCTCTGGGCTGTGCTGGGGCTGGGGCCTGATCGGGAGTTCTCCTCCTCCCCCTCCTTCTCGGGCCTTGGTCTCTTCCTGGAGGCACCTGTAAGTGAGAAACACGTGTGCAAGTGACAGCCCCAGCTGCCCCATCACCACTGGGCTGTGCTCCCATGCAAACTCTGTGAGTGCCCGCAGGAATGCTGGATCCCCACCACCCCTCCCGTCCTCTCATATTTGACATGATTGTGACGGATCTTCTGATCAAAGAAGAGAAAGTGTTTGAGAGGGTTTGCATGGATGGGAGCATTGGAATTTGGTTAATTCCTCATTCCTCTCCTCGTGAGACCGCCCACTTCTGTGTGGCAGGTGATTGCTGGTGTGAGTTGCGTTGAAGGGTCGCGGACCAACTCCCTCCACAGCACTGAGCATATCCACATGAAAGGGGGAAGGCTCATGCAGGAATGTGATTGGTGGAAGCTACTGGTTCCCTCTGTGTCTACAACTCCCGCCACAACATCCCCCCACCCCCACCCGCGTGCCATGTAGTGTCCCATACCTGCTGTGTTGGTGCACCTACCAGTGTTGGTGCTCTGCAGTGGGGCTGTGAGGCAGGACATGCCACTGTCACTGGTCCTTGGACCCTGAAATTTTGGGGTCTTTGTGCATTGTGTGACCATGGATGTTGTCTACCTCTTGTGAACCCCACTGGCGGCATCAGCCACCTATCCCTTTGTGGCATTGGATTCCCTGCTTGGTCGCCTCCTCCCACATAGGTCACATCCCTGTACACCTCAGCATGGTATAGGAGGCGTCATTGAATTTCAGAGCTGGGCGGTGGATGAACTTACAGACATCTCTCAGGTTTTGTTCCAACATTGTGGATGTCCAGGCACGTTTTAAATATGGTGCTTGGATGTGACGGCAGGGCGCTTGCTATAAAGCCCACCCTACCAAGGAAGACAGCACAAAATCCCCAGGTGCATAATTAATTACATCAGGACTGGAGGACCGTGCGGGATATCCTGATGGACTCTGTAGCGGGAAACGCTCCCTATCCCTGCACACGTCACAGGGCTTAGTCCCAGATTTGAGAATTCCATCCTTAGACTCCTCCCTCCCCGACCAATGCAATGGACTAAAAAGGATTGACTGATAGCAGCCCTGGTGAGGGTGAAGGGGAAGTAAAGTTCCGCTCATGGTGCTAAGTCAGCGGCAGGTTTCAATGTCTGAGTTTTTCTTCATTCCCTATTGTGATACTACCCAGGATCAGGTAAGGTCAAGATGTTACCTCAATGCCACCGTGTCATCATTACCTCATTTAAATATGTTCCCAAGCACTTGGGTGGCCCCTTCCAGCGCTGAATGTAAATAACATCAGAATCTCTGACAGCTATAAAAGAGTGAGAACATCAGTGCAACTGGTCCCTGTCCTATTGTTCACCTCTGCCCAACATGAAAATCCCGGGTCTGCTGCTGGCCATTAACTCAATTCATCATAGACCCTGATCTTCCTTCATGCAGTGACCAGATGAAGGTACAGGGGAATACCAGGATAGAATTGCTTACATTGCACTGACAAAGATTCCCCCTAAGATTCACAGAGCTCAAAATTCAAAATAGCTCTCGTGCGAGAATCCTTGACACTCAAAAATGTAAGTCTGACACAATTCAGACTCTGAATGTGCCTGCATCTTTAAAAATAGCACGATCCGCAGACATCAAAACATATTTTGTTGTTCTCAGTCTCTGTGCAATGCATATTACTGATACCTGTCAGCCAGAACTTCTTCTCAAACCAGACGTAGAGTGATGAAAGGAAGTTACGGCTCCAGATAAAAGCAACCACTGTTTTTCCCTTTTTACAGTTAGAGGTGGCCCATTTTCATGGTGGTACACACTGATACATATCTGGCGTCTCGGTGGTTTTAATGCTGATGCTTCTTTGTTCAAGTCTTGTGGTTAGTGCACGCTTGAGTTCTGACGGAGTCACACTGTTGTATCTGTCTGAGTCTCTGGTGTTGAATGTCTATTTTATCAACAGTGAACCATCTGCATAACATTAATGATCACATTTCAAAAGTAATTCATTCGTGCTGAGGCACTTTGAGCTGTTCGGAAGGTGTGATAAGGAACTGTATCAATGCAAGTTCATTCACATTGAGGTGGAGGCAGAGGAGGAAGAGATTCTCTCGCGGTGGGTATGTATCCATGTGATCTTCTGCTGTCTTATTTGGAAGTTTTCCTCATTCATGTGACGGCTTTGTTATGCCAACAGAAAGTCCTTATTTACACTACAGGCAGATGAATCCAAAGGTTTGACCTCTGAATTACCTGAGTGACTTGCCTTTCCTGCAGGTTTGCTCCATTGTCCCTTGGATCATGTTCATGAGCAGGAACCCTGGGTTTATCACTCCGCTGATGTGTGGGGTGCTCTGGATCCGTGGAACACATACAGGCCACCAACACTTAAAATAGTACAACACTATTTTATTAAGTTAGAAACTGTTGAACATACTTTCACTGTGGGATAACACGATGTTAGATTAAACTAAAGACCTATGCCTGTCCTAACCAGTCTATGCACTCAGCACATGGTGAAGATCTGTGCTGTAAGCTGTAAGCTCTGTCCTACTAGGAGGCTGCAGCCCGAATGAGCGGGAACTCTGATGCCCTCTGTCTATATAGTGAGTGTGCTCTAACTGGTGATTGGCTGCTGTGTTATGTGTGTTGATTGGTCTTGCAGTGTGTCCATCAGTGTGTATGTCTGCACCATGATATACTGGTGTATATTATGACATCAGCCTCCCCAAAAAACAGGGACACTGAAGTCAATTGAAGCAGACTCCAGCAGCTAACACCAGCGTAACCTGCAGGTCAAATCCAGGATCAGCCTGATCTCCGTTCCACACTGTGCAAACAGTCTACAAACTCGGCCAGTTTAGAGTCCTCGTTCACAGTAACTTTACACCATGAACGAAGGCACACAAATGATGCACATAACTCACGGCTCCCACAGGCAACACTGGGTAGCTGTGCTAGAATCAAGCCTCCAGCCCAAGCGGTTCTCATGCTTTCATCCAATAGGCGACAGCAGCACACCCGAATTTAATTTGCCGTGTTGCAGTTGCACTGCTCTACACTGTTGGTGCATGTGGTGGCCAAGCAAGCATGAAGCTGCAATTCCACTCTCTGCCAGCCACCTCGCAGGGTCCCAACACTTGTCATGCCGCCACCCCCCCCCCCCCCCCCCCCACCCCTCCCCATAATCTCCCCAGTATCTCCCCCGCTCCTCACATCCCCGCCCCACTCACCTCACACGCCTGCCGGAATTCATTGTCATCAGACCTGGCACGATTCCTGCCTACACTCACCCCATCTGTCTCGTTGCAGGACAAACTCGAGCACGACGGTGTGAGTGGGCACAGCCAGCTGGAGTCATGCCAGAACTCAATTCCCCCGTTTGAGGAACGAGCCCTTGAGTTTGCCGGCGAGGAGCAGGACTGCAGAGGCAGAGGGCGAGGTGTGGGCAAGAGGCACAAGTGAGAATACTCAACATGTCCAGTAATGGCACAAGCTTCATGTGAGTTACATTTCTCCTTTCACTCTGCCCCTGTGATGCACTAAACTCATCTTGCTACCCTTATAGGTCAATGAGTCAACCAGCCCAGACCATCCTCGTGCCCTCTGGAGACCACAGTTCCGAGGAAGATGTCTCGGAGACTAGCATGGAAGAGGCGTCACATCTGTCACCTGCACCTTCCATCAGCACAGATACTCACACCTCGGTGGGACTAACTAGTCGGCAGGCTTCTGGGTCACTCACTGGTGAGCACCTCACAGTTGAAGATCCACAGCAGGTGGAAGCAGGGATGTCCCAGGGATCCGGCACTCGGAGGGATGCTGGTGGGCAGGACTCTGCTGGGCCCCATGTCAATGACATGCCCCTGGGTCTGGTCATTCCAGGGCCACTGGAGCTACAAAGGCAGAGTCACAAGTATCAGGAGGGATGATAGCACCCTACCCGGACTGCAAGACCGACTGGAGGAGCCCCATCGCCTTCTGTCTGAGGAGATGGTGCTGTCATTCCGCTGTAATGAGGCCAACACTGTGAGGGTGGCACCCACAGTGGAGATATTGGTGGAGGACGTGCTCTCCACAGTGGGAGATGTTTGCTCTGTGGTTCAGTTCATGACCTCCATGACTGAGGCCATGAGCTCCATGGTGCAGGGCTTGAACTGAGGGAATCCATGAGTGGATACATGATGGAGGGGCTTTTGGATCTCACTTCAACTGCCCCTCTATCCCATGGAGAAGCAGAGGGGCACACAGGCACACGAAGAGAAAAGGATCGGCAAGTGTGTAGCCCAGGGCCTTCCACCTTGGAGATCATGTGGGTGCCAGCCTATCTGACCTGCCCCTACCTGTGAGCGACACACGTCCAGCCCCGCACCCTAGGACACACCTCCAGCCCCGCACCCCAGGACACACCTCCAGCCCCGCATCCTAGGAGGGCAGAACTATACTGCCTGAGAGTACGCCCGGACCCTCAAGGTCCAGGCCCCCCAGGGACGTCTGCTAAGGCCATCTCAGGCAATAGGGCTTGGAAATCAGCAGCCCACCTCAACCTCAGCTGTGGATCCTGGGGATACACAGAGACATAACGCGAGGGTGAGGAAGGCTAAGAAAACATAGGCACATAGTGGGTTTGGGTGAACTTAGGCACCAGTACAGATAAGCCACCAGGGTAACAAGAAGCTTGTATTAAAATTCACGTTGATCAACCATAAAGTGCTCCCCCAATCTCATGTCATAGTACCGTGCTCCGTCAACCCCCACGCAAAGTTGGCACTTCCTCCCTCTGCGCTGAGAGGATGGTAGTTCTTTGTTTCTCCCACCTCCAACACTGACGACGCAGTACTGCCACGATGCTCCTGTCACAGATCCCCCAGGCACCCCTTTCTACTCTCACACGCCTGTTCAAACAGCGCACGTGTTGACGCATGAGCCTTGCCGTAGCGAGTCCCAGAGGGAGTTTGTGGCCCTCGGACTGGTGTCATCAGCCAGTTCCTGAGAGGGTACCCTTTGTCCCCGAGGAACCAGCCCTCCAATCTCTGGTCTCCCTCGAACATGACTGGGATCTGGGAGCACCCGAAGATATAACTGTCATGGGCACCGCACACACCTGCTTAATGCGCATGGTGTGGTCACACACAATGTGGACATTGAGGGAGTGAAATTACGGTTTATAAATGGGCCGCCATGCCGCCATGGGGAATGTAGGGTCATGTGGGTGCAGTCTATGCCACCCTGTACCTGGGGCAGGCCAGCTATGCAGGCAAAGCTCATGGTCCTGGCATTTTGTCTCACCTGGTCATGGTCAAAGTTTATGTACAGGTGAGCCCTTGCAAATAGCGCATCCGTCACCTCCTTATGTACTTATGTGCGGCAGATTGGGAGATGTAGCCCGGAAATAAGCCATTGGCATAGAAGTTCAGCATGGCTGTGACTATCAGGGTCACAGGGAATGGGTGACCTCCCAGTACATGTGGTGCCAACTTCTGCATCACCTGTGGCCCACAAGTGGTCCACCGTTATCCTGTAAAGACGTAGCCTCCTCCAGCACTGAACCTCTGACATTGGGAGGTAGGATGCTCTCCGACGGTAGACACATGGTTGGTAGTGTCTCCTCCGAGCCTCCTCCATCTGTCGACCTGCACCTGGTTCATCAGCGGGCCCTGCCTCCCCCTACTCTGCAAGGCGCAGTTCCTGGCCACGTGCAGCAGCATGACAACATCGCTGCTGCTGCTCGTTAGCAATCACAAGGATTGCCAGCTGGCTCCACAATCTTCTCGACCACAAACTGAAAGGACGAGAACAGAAAAGTGAGCGATGAGGCGTTTTGACAATGCCCTGACCCACAGCCCTCTCAGGATCTGCGACATTCACCCATGCTCGTCCCCCTATGTGAGTACCTTTCCACTGAGCATCACACCCTCCCCTGTCACACAATTGTCACTTCCCCACAATTGCCCCACTCAACTCCACCTGGCAGAAGAGCTTCAACTCTTGAGAGCTTCAGTGGGTTGCATGATCCCCCCCCCAAGGGTGAGGAGTGAGGGCAGTTCAGTGCATTCAATCAACCTACATCCTAACCTCACGGAGGAACGAGACACTGCCATCTGTCATGCCCTGAACTGATGAGCGCATTCACCCCAAAATCTTGCAATGGGGGCAACAGAGGATTACTTGTGTGCCAACCAGCATTAACAGAAAGCAATAAACAGAGCTAAGTGATTCCACAACAAACACATCAGATCTAAGCCCTGCAGTCCTGCCACATTCAGCCTTGAATGGTGGTGGACAATTAAACAACTCACTGGAGAAGGCGGCTCCACAAATATCCCCATCCTCAATGATCAGAGGAGCCCAGCACATTGGATTGGATTGGACTGGATTTGTTTATTGTCACGTGTACTGAGGTACAGTGAAAAGTATTTTTCTGCGAGCAGCTCAACAGATCATTAAGTACATGAGAAGAAAAGGGAATAAAAGAAAATACATAATAGGGCAACACAAGGTATACAATGTAACTACATAAGCACTGGCATCGGATGAAGCATACAGGGTGTAGTGTTAAAGAAGTCAGTCCATAAGAGGGTCATTTAGGAGTCTGGTAACAGTGGGGAAGAAGCTGTTTTTGAGTCTGTTCGTACAAAAGACAAAGCTGAAGCATTCGCAGCAATCTTTAACCAGAAGTGCCAAGTGGACGATCCACCTTGGTCTCCTCCGAAGGTCCCCAGCTGTTAGTCTTTAGCTAATACAATTCACTCCACGTGGTATTAAGAAACGGCTAAAGCATTGAATACTGCAATTGTCCTGAATTGTCCTGACAATATTCCAGCAATAGTACTGATGACTTGTGCTCCAGAACTTGGCATACCCCTAGCCAAGTCGCTCCAGTACAGCTGCAACACTGGCATCTACCCGGCAATGTGGAAAATTGCCCAGGTGTGTCCTGTACACAAGAAACAGGACAAATCCAAACCAACCAATTACCGCCCTATCAGTCTACTCTCCATCATCAGCAAAGTGATGGAAAGAGTCATCAACAGTGCTATCAAGCGGCATTTACTCAGCAATAACGTGCTCATGGATGCTCAGTTTGGTTTCCACCAGGGTTACTGAGCTCCTGACCTCATTACAGCCTTGGTTCAAACATGAACAAAAGAGCTGAATGCCAGAGGTGAGCTGAGAGTGACTGCCCTTGACATCAAGGCAGCATTTGACCAAGCATGGCATCAAGGAGCTCCAGCTATACTAGAGTCAATGAGAATCAGTGGGAAAACTCTCTGCTGGTTGGAGTCATACCTAGAACAAAAGAAGATGGTTGTGGTGGTTGGAGGTCTGCTTCATCAATGATCTGCCTTCCATCATAAGGTCAGAAGTGGGGATGTTTACGAATGATTGCGCAATGTTCCGCACCATTCGCGACTCCTCAGATAATGAAGCAGTCCATGTCCAAAGGCAGCAAGAAGTGGACAATATCCAGGCTTGGGCTGACAAGTACCAACTTGCATTGGCGCCACACAAGTGCCAGGCAATGACCATCTCCTACAAGATAGCATCCAACCATCGCCCCTTGACAGTCAAGGGCATTATATCCGCTTAATCCCCCACAATCAATATTCTGCGGGTTACCATTGATCAGAAACTGAACTGGACTAGCCATATTAATACTGTGGCTACCAGGGCAGGTCAAAGGCTAGGAATCCTATGGCAAGTAACTCACCTCCTGTCCCCCAAAGCCTGTCCACCATCTACAAGGCACAAGTGAGGAGTGTGATGGAATACTCTCCACTTGCCTGGATGAGTGCAGCTCCAACAGCACCCAAGAAGCTGAACACCAACACCATCCTGGACAAAGCAGCCCACTTGATTGCTGCTCCTTCCACAAACATTCAAACCCACCACCACTGATGAACAGTGACAACCTTGTTGTACCATCTACAAGATGCACTGCAGGACCTCGCCAAAGTTCCTTAGGCAGCACTTCCAAACTCATGACCACTACCATCTAGAGGGGCAAGAGTAGCAGACACCTGGGAACCCCACCACCTGAAGGTTCCCCTCCAAGTCACTCACCACCCTGACTTGTAAAAATATCACCGTTCCTTCACTGTCACTGGGGCAAATCCTGGAACTCCCTCCCTAACAGCACTGTGGGTGTACCTACGCCTCAAGGACTCCAGCGGTTCAAGAAGGCAGCTCACCACCTCCTTCTGAAGGGCAGGTGGGGCAATAAATGCTGGTCTAACCAGCGACACACCCACCCCATAAATTAATTTAAAGAAAAATTTGTGTCACGTCTCTGCTATGGAGCCGTGAGTGTTCAATGCTTGGGGGCTCCCAGAAGGATAACTGTCAGGCGCCAATCAGTGGCACACTCATGCATTGCAAAACTGACTAAAGTGACATAATTGACTCATCATGGAAGAGTCAGGGAGCTGATTAGGCAACTGGCTTCCCCTTGTGACAGACAGGGCATTCCTGATGTATGTGAAGACTGCAATTTGCAGTCAATTTTTTTCTTAGATGCCACCTCAGTCCCCCAGTTCTCATGTGCTGCAGATTAAACAAACCACCCAACTTGAACAGCCAGCCACCCATATACAATCCTGGGCAAAGTGCTGCCTGACGGCAGGGGTTCATCCTAGATTGCACTCGTCCTCCCCGCTATGTGAGGGTCCTTTTCACTCATGCAGCTGAGCGAGTCCCCCACTCTGCCCTTGCAGCCTGGCATAGGACCCACCCAGGGACCACAGTCACACCAGTGCTGACGCTATAGATTCACCTGCTCCCACCCAGTTTCCAGCTGCCAGTATAGAAGGGCAATCCCTCAGCGGTGATGTCGCCACAAGCCCAGCAAGGAGGACATGGGAAAAGCTGCTTGCAAACCAGCCGCCAGACCCTTTTATATCCAGATGTTCACAGATATGAAGGGCGATTGCCCCACCCCCTCCTGAGATACCGAGACTCAACCCCCCCCCCGGCCCTGAGTTGCACTTATCTGGGTCCCTCCAGCCCCATCCTCTCCGGTGCCCCCTCTGCAATTGATACCATGGAGGCTAATGGCAATTTGAATGCTCACCTCCGCTATCCTCTTTGGAGGTGTGGTTGCCAGGTTCCCGTTTTTATAGAGCTGTTGTAAATCACTCCGATGTGACATCATGCCGGCACACGAGCCCTTCAGGGTTGTGTCCTAGCTGTTTCATCAATGGTGTTCTCTCCATCATAAGGTCAGAAGTGGGGTTGTTCGCTGATAATTGCACAATTGTGACTCCTCAGATACTGAAGCAGTCTATGTCCAAATGCAACAAGTGCAAGGAAATGACCATCTCCAACAAGAGAATGCATAACAATCGCCTCTTGGCATTCAATGACATTACTGTCAGAACTTTAAAAAAACTTTTTTGTTATAAATGTAGAGTACCCAATTCATTTTTTCCAACTAAGGGGCAATTCAGCATGGCCAACCCAACTACCCTGCACATCTTTGGGTTGTGGGGGCGAAACCCACGCAAACACGGGGAGAATGTGCAAACTCCACAGGGACAGTGACCCAGAGCCGGGATTGAACCTGGGACCTCAGTGCCATGAGGCAGCAATGCTAACCACTGTGCCACCGTGCTGCCCTAGTGTCAGAATCTTTAAGGATCGTAACAAATCGCCCTTACTCTAGGTCACAATAAATCAGGCACAAGGAAAATGCTCTTGTTAAACGTAGTAACCTTTTTATTGGTTACCAGATGGATTAACAATATTATCACCCAAGCCTTTTAAGTTTGCCTTTGCGTGCAAGCGGACTCCGTCAGCGAGTCAATCTGCGTCACCTCATGGTTGAATAGACCATTCATTTCCAACTGTCTTCAGACGCACTCTTTTATACTGTTTGATTGTAGATTTAGTAAGCGAGTTCATTATCCTGTCAGTCTCTATGTGTCTTCTTCAAGGTGTCATCATTTTAACCCACATAGTTAACACTGCTGACATAGTTAACAGAGCCTCAATACTCTGTTGTGGTTCCTTAGCACCTTTACCCTGACATAATAGTGGACAAAATCATGTTTTGCGCTTTAGCAATCAAAGGTCAAATTTCTAGTGATTGTTCTTCTTGATCTGAACTGCTTGAATCAATGAAGGTTAATCAGCTTCCCTGACTGCAATCTCTGCTCTCTTGGTCCATGACTTGTGATTGACTGCTCCCTGCTCAGGCTGATCCTTCAGTCTGACTTTCGAATGATTACAGATACACAAACAAGACAGCTGGCTGGATTCTCCGATTCTGGGGCAATGACCCCACGCTGGCGTGGGAACGACAGAAAAAATGGCGTAGAAAATGGCCACCGATTCCCTGTTTTCTGGGGCCTAGCATGCCGGCAGCGTAGAGCACCTGGCTCTAGCTGCCGATACGGCCCGGAGAATTGCCGGGTCCATGGCCTTGCATGCGCATGGTGGCGGCCTGCAGTGGCCGCGCCGTGCTACATGGCGGAGGCTGCTCATGGACCTGGCCTGCGAAATAGTGCCCCATCTTTGGCCAGCTCGCGCGTCCCGGACCACCCCCCCACAGTACCCCCAGCTCCTAATAAAGTCCATCCCCCCCGCCCGCGGATTGGCCCTTCCCCGACTGTGGAGGCGCTGGACTGAGTCCGCAGCCGCCATGCCGAGTTCCCGACGGATGAGACCACACGCGACTGATGCCATTGGGAACTTGGCCGGTCGGGGGTGGGCCTCAGGCAATATCCTGAGGACTTTGATATGTGGCGCGGCCTACTCGCAGATGGCGGCGGCCCCCCTGATTTGGTCGGAATCTGTGATTCTCTGGCCGATCACCGAATGCGATTTCGCCGTCAGCGACGGGGAATCCAGCCCAGAGTTCCTGTGACCCTATTATCCCAGTTAACCCAATTAACAATCGTAAAATTCAATCAATCCTTAAATTCAATCAATTCCATTTAGCTCATGAAGAAATGTAAAAATGTAACATTCTTAGCACCAGCCAACATTGCCATCACTGAATCTCCCATTATCAACATCCTGGGCGTAACCATTAGTCAGAAACTGAACTGAACTATCCATATAAATACTGTGGCTCTAAGGGCAGGTCAGAGACTAGAAGTCCTGTGGTGAGTAACTCACCTCCTGACTCCCAAAGCCTGTCCACCATTTACCAGGCACAAATCAGGAGTGTGATGGAATACACTTGCCTGGATGTGTGCAGCTCCAACAACACTCAGGAAGTTGTATCCAGAACGACAAGTGTTTTATAAAACCAGTGTTTTATAAAAAATAACATAACGTCCTTCCTTTTGTATTCCATCCCTCTGTTAATCCAGGGGAAGCAGTCCACTTGATTGGAATCCCATCCATCATCTTACACATTCACTCTCTCCACCACCGACAAACAGTGGCAGCAGTGTGTACCATCTACAAGATGCACTGCAGCAACTCACAATGGCTCCTTCAACAGCACCTTCCTAACTCAAGACCTCGACCACCTAGCAAGACAAGGGCAGCAGATGAATGGGAACTCCACCAGCTGCAATTCCCCCTCCAAGTCACTCACCATCCCGACTTGGGAATATATTGCTGTCCCTTCACTGTTGTTGGACCAAAATCCTGGACTTCCCTCCCTAATTGCACTGTGGGTGTACCTACACCACATGTACTGCAGCGGTTTAAGGAGGCAGCTCACCACCAACTTTGCAAGTGCAATTAGGGATGGGCAAGAAATGCGGGATTAGCCAGCGACACCCACATCCCGTGAATGATTTGATAAAAGCAGTTGATTCTGCAGATAATGTCTCCTGTCCTTTCTGCACTTGATCAGCAACTCTGTGTCCCTCTAAGCCAGGTTTCCAACTGCTTTATCATGATCATCAATAACATGGCCCAGTTCTGAGTAGGCGGTCCCCATTTCATGATACAGGCACAATCATAAGCTCCTTCGATTCTGAAATAACCTGGCATTTCACTGCTACCAGGATTAAGCAGAAGTCTAATGACCCGCTTCCCTTCTCTTTCAGCACACTCAGTATCACAGCTGGGCCTCCTCAGTGGTACGTTTCTCACTACCCATAGGCTCCTCTTTGCCCTTTCTCTCTTTTAAACAAAAAGAATGAAATGCCGGTGCTTCACGCAATGGCCTCCTGCTGTGGGGCTGCCTCATTTACTTGAATGAGTCTCTGACACAGCATGGAGTGGTGTGCTGTTGGATAATTTTCAGCTGTAAGGAAATAGACCATCAGTTGGATCAATCATGAGCCTAATTATTAGCCCTCCCCCCTGAGATTCCCCCTGCAGAAAAATTGCATGGAGGCGTGAATTAGTTGTTCTCCCGCCTCCTCACCTCCCTCCGCTTCTTCACCTCACTCCGCCTCCTTACCTCACTCCGCCTCCTCACCTCATTCCGCCTCCTTACCTCACTCCGCCTCCTCACATCACTCCACCTCCTCACCTCATTCCGCCTCCTTACCTCACTCCGCCTCCTCACCTCACTCCGCCTCCTCACCTCATTCCACCTCCTTACCTCACTCCGCCTCCTCACCTCACTCCGCCTCCTCACCTCACTCCACCTCCTCACGTCACTCCACCTCCTCACCTCATTCCGCCTCCTCACCTCACTCCACCTCCATGGAAAAATCCCATCCAATACTCCAGCAATTTTTTTCTAAAAATAAATAACAAAACTTCCTTGCTTTTGTACTCTATTAATAAACCATGTACCTCATATATTTTTTTAACAGGCTTCTCAACTTGTCCTGCCACTTGTTAAGATTTATATACATACACCCTCAGGCATTCCGTGTCCCTGTGCCATCTTTACCACTTCATGGTTGAATTCATATTGACTTTCCTCATTATTCCCACCAAAATGCATCGCTGCCCACATCAAGTTTCTTCTGCCATGTCTGCACCTTCCACCAATTGTCAATGATCTCCTGAAGTCTTGTTACTCTCCCCCTCATTGTTCACTATGTTTCTGAGATTTATATAAAACCTTAAGAAATAGGAGCAGAAGTAGATCATACACCCCCTTGGACATGCTCCTTCATTCCATGTGATCCTGACTTATCATCTGCCTGAGCTCCATATTCCCACTCACTCCCCATATCCCCTAGTTCCTCGAGAGTGAAAACAACAACAATAAGTTATATTTATATAGCACCTTTAATGATTGTAATGAAACACCCCAACATGCATTGAAAGTAGAACACTGAACCATATAAGATGCTATTAGGCCAGATGACCAACAGTTTGCTCAGCGTTTAAAGAAGCGTCTTATAGGAGAAAAGCGAGATCGGGAGGTTTAGAGGGGTAGAGAAGGAATTCTGGTGCTTGGAATCCCAAGTAGCTGAAGGCGCAGCCGCCAATGGTGAAGCAATTATGATTGGCGATGCACAAGGGGCCAGAATTAGAGGAGAACAGATATCTTGGAAGGTTGTGGGGTTGGATGAGGTTACAGAAAAAGGGAGGGGCATAGCCATGGAGGGATTTGCCAGCAAAGATTAGAATTTCAAAATCAAGACATTGCTTGGCAGGGAGTCAATGTAGGTCTGAGATCCCAAATGTGATAAGGGAATGGGACTTGATGCGGCTTAAATCATGGGCAGTAGAGGTTTGGATGAGGGTAGATTGAGAGACAAGCCAGGGATGTATTGGAATGTTTGAGTTTAGAGGTAACACGGTCATGGATGATGGTTTCAGCAGCAGATGAAGTGAGGCAGGTGGTGTGAAGGCCACAGTGGCCCTCAGCTTCTACACATCTGGTTCTCTCTAGCAGTCAGTGGGTAATCTGCGTGGCGTCTCTTTAAAAATATTTTTTAGAGTACTCAATTCATTCCAATTAAAGGCCAATTTAGCATGGCCAATCCACCTACCCCGCACATCTTTGGGTTGTGGGGGCAACACCCACGCAAACACGGGGAGAATGTGCAAACTCCACACGGGACAGTGACCCAGAGCCGGGATCGAACCTGGGACCTCGGCGCTGGGAGATAGCAGTGCTAAACACTGCACCAACGTGCTGCCTGCATGGCGTCTCTTCATCAGCTGTACACAGTTCATAGAATCTCTACAGTACCGAAGGAGGCCATTCTGCCCTTCGAGTCTGCACTGATCCTCCGTAAGAGCACCCCACCCAGGCCCAAACTCCCAACCTCTCCCCATAACGCATAATCCCACCTAACTGTTGGACACTAAGAGGTAATTTAGCATGACCAATCCACCTAAACTGCACATCTTTGGACTTCCTGAGTTGCGTCAAGCTGCTGACTGAAGGGCAGCACAGTGATGCAGTGGTTAGCACTGCTGCCTCATGGCGTCAAGGACCCAGGGTCGATACTGGCCCTAGGTAAATGTCCGTGTGGAGTTTGCACATTCTCCCCGTGTCTGTGTGGGTCTCTCCCCCACAACCCAAAGGTGTACAGGGTAGGTAGATTGGCCACACTAAATTTCCTTTTAATTTGACATTTTTAAAAAGAAAGCTGGTGACTGATGCTATCTTCAGACACGTCTGCACATTCATCCACTACCAGAAAAACGAGGCCAGCCTTGCAGTGAGAACCAGAGGCTTCACAGTGATGGCTGGGTTCCCCTGCATCCAGGGTGTAGTAGGTTACATCATGTGGTCATCAAGGCAGGTGCACTGGACGCTTTTGTTCATCAAAATGGCTTCCACTCAATGAATGTTCAGATTGTCTGTGATCACAGGACACAGATTCTCCAAGTTTCTGCCCGGTTACCCTCGGAGCTCACATGATGCTTACGTCTTGCGGCACTCAAAGCAATCAAGGATGTTTGTGACTCCAGCACGATTGGATGGATGGCTCCTGGGTGAAGAGGGGTGTCCCTTGAAAAGGTGGCTGCTGACCCCACTCCGTCACCCAAGAACTGAGGAGAGTGTCAGACCTGCCTGGAGAGAAATATCGGGCTGCTGAAGATGTGCTTCAGATGCCTGGACCGATCATGGGAGAGCACTGCAGTATCCTCCAGAGTGTGCCTCCCTCATGGTTGTCACATGCTGCACCCTGCACAACCTGGCTCTGGCAAGGGAGGCTGAGAAAAAGCGAGGCAGCTCCACAGGCCCGGGAGGGTGACTCCAGTGATGAGACTGAGGAAGAGTTTGGGGAGGGGCAGGGTGAAGATGTCAAGGCAGATGACAGGGACCTTCACGGAGACAGGAACACCAGGGCTGCTTTGATCCGGTGCACCTTCAGCTCGGCATCTAAAACAGAGATACTTCCTCAAGCCAATGGCAGTGCCTCCTTTGCAAACAATTGTTATATGATAACCCAACTCGAAACACCAGCTCCAGCCAATGCCATACAGTTACAAGACTGCGCTGCATCTGCCACATATCCAGCCAACTCGGCTCATTAAAGCAAAATAAATGTTTATGTTACTGTAAATGAACAAAGAACATGCAAAGTTGGCATCCCAAACACAAATTTTTAAATAATGAACGCAAATAATGTCACCGGTGACACACCCCTGCTGTGCTCAAGGTAATTTCACTACACGACCGTGGGTACTGCCACTTGGTGCCCCCCACTCGCTGGCAGCTGCATTGGGGGCAGCCTGCTGACTTTGTTGTCCTGGTGACCATGACGACCTTGGGCCACCGCTGGACGTGCAGTATCTGCTGCCTGTACACAGTTCATAGAATCTCTACAGTACTGAAGGAGGCCATTTGCCTCAGATCTCAGAACGGTCCTGGTTCCCAGCAGTGCTCCCACTGTCGGCGCCCTGGGACCTCTCTGCCTCTGCCACCCCCTCACGTGAGGGTGATGTACCCTCACCACTGTGCAATGCCCGTGGAGGGTAAAAGTTAGGCTCATGTACACAACATTAATCTCATCAACCCTTCCCATCGTTTCATCAAATAACTTAATCAAATCAGTCAAATACTATTCACCTTTAAAAACAACTTGTTTTGGTACAGCATCTTTCATGGAAAACCAAAGTGGAGGTGTGGCGAGAGGTGATACTGAGGAAGTGCTGTGTGTTATCAATGCACAGATGGAAATCATACAGCATTTTTGGTCTATGAGCTCGTTGTTGGGGGTGACAGCGGAGAAGAGGGGATGGGTTTTGAAGAAGATGGTTTGAAGTAGAGAGAAGAAGTTGGGGGTTGTCTTTACATTCCAGAAAAATGCTGGAATAGGGAGCCATTTTACAGACCAGAGCAGGACCCGATAGTGCTCCATGTAATCCAACTGGATCTGACAGGAACCAGCTGTCTGCCAAATCCATTCATGTTTATGTCCCTCGAAATTAAGTGAGTGGAGTTGGGGGCCGTACTGGGGGAGGGGGTGGGGGGATAATCAGAGTGAGAGACGGTAAGATTTTTAATGATGAGTAGGAGATCAAAGCTGGGGTTGAAGGTGTGGTTAATCAGGTTGAGAGCTGCGGAAATGCTGTGGCGAAAGGAGGGTAGACTAGAGTTAGAGTCTAGAGGCTAGACTTTTGGAATTTTTATAAAATGGGAGAGAACTATTTCCAGGGTTGGGCATATAAGAAGTGGGAACAGGAAGGAAAAAAGGGATATCATTGGAGAGCGATACAAGGAAGTGAACAGAGATGGACTTCTCTGCCATCGTATCTGAGATTGACACGACAGGAGCTGCAACTGCATGTGAGTTGGCAAGTCAACAGGGTGGTCATGAATATGGGTAGAGGAACTAATATGGAGAGAGGAATAGACTAAGGGAGGCAAGAGGCCAATGAACTCAGGAGGAAAAAGATGAGTTGAGTTGCAGGTTGTAATCACAGAAGATGTGAAGTCACTCGGTGCGGAGGCTGAGTCAGGAGAGCAGTGACAATATCTCGGTGAAACTATTGGCACGATACTTGGGGGGCAGTTGGGGGGCGGTGTTGGGTAGAGGGGTGCGGAGGCAGGATTTTAAATGAGAGATTCTTTTCTTCTCAGTAACTCAGATTACATTGTTACTCTATTACCCTCTCCAAGGTAATGTTGGGGACGTCACTCCTCTTCTTGTCATTCCTTTTTAAAAATAAATTTAGAGTACCCAATTCAATTTTTCCAATTAAGGGGCAATTTAGCATGGCCAATCCACCTAGCCTGCACATCTTTGGGTTGTGGGGGTGAAACCCACACAAACACGGGGAGAATGTGCAAACTCCACACAGAGCCGGGATCGAACCTGGGACCTCAGCGCCTTGAGGCGGCAGTGCTACTCACTGCGCCACCGTGCTGCCCACTTATTGTCATCCCCGACATGTGCCTGACACTGTTGCTGCTGTTCCAGGGACTAAACTCTGCTGCAAACTCTGGATGAGAATTCCTAATCTTGCAAAAGTTCCGTGAACATGCATTTCACAGTTTGCATCCCTGGGAGACATAAGGCCTGTCAATGGCAACTCACAACACTGCACATGCCAGCTACAGTGAGAACGTCCGTATCGCTACACAACCCTGACGAAAGACAAACATTGTCAGCTCGAAAAAAAATCACTGGAAAGTTGAACAAGGGATATGACAAATCCTCTGACACTTCCCAGTTTTTGGAAGCAACACTTCTTTTCTTCAAAATCTCTTCATGAATAAAACAAAAACAACGTCCCAAAACTTTCATAATATTTGTCAGTCGTGTTTAGTAAACTCATAAAAACATCAAAAATAATGACGTATGAGTATTTGTTTGCTGTACCTGAAGTAGATCATTCAATTGTCTCTCTTCTTCTGAAAGGTTCCTGCAGCTTATGCACAGCCCAAAGCCAGTTATTAAAATTATTGTTCCAGGTCTTCTTTATAATTCGTTCATCGGATGTGGGTGTCGCTGACTAGGCCAGCATTTAGTGTCCTTGAGAAAGTGGCGGTGAGCTGCCTTCTTGAACCGCTGCTGTCCATGAGGGGTAGGTACACCCACAATGCTATTAGGGAGGGAGTTCCAGGATTTTGACCCAGTGACAGTGTAGGAATGGCGATATATTTCCAGGTCAGGATGGTGTGTTGCTTGGAGGGGAACTTCCAGGTGGTGGTAGTCCCAAGTGTTCTTCACACACGATTTTATGAATCACATCTAAAGTCATCACCATTGTAGAACGGAGAGATATGTTTGAGTTTAACACAATATGGCAGTGGAACGGTTACGGTATTAGGAATCAATTGTAATTCTTCCGCCTGTTGGAAACCTGGCAGTGGACACTTAAAAGATGGGCATGGGGGACTTACCTATTCCTTTCATGCCCCAATCTGGCTGCCTGCCGACAACAAGGATACCTGCCCAAAGCAGGCAATGGCATTTTTAATTCTTGGTGAAGAATGGAACAATAGGACAAGGTGTCTGTCCTCAAAACTCTCAGTGAGTTTGTATATGGGATAATTGTGATTTACAGACTAGAAAGGTTTGACATTCCTGACTGTATGCCAGAAGTGCAAATGTGTAATTGTCAGGAATGGGTTGTGTGTGATGTTGTCTCTGTTTGAATACTTTATTACTTATTAAGCTTACATTCAATTGTTTATCGCTAGTTGCTAGGGTTGCCAACCCACCAGGATTCACCTGGAGTCTTCAGGAACCAAAGGTCAATCTCCAGGACACCGCTGTGTGCAACTCTGGAGAAAATTCATTGGGATATTTAAAAAGTTTGCCATGAACCATTTTTCTTTACCAGATACAAAAATATTGAAAATGGGGGAAAGAAGGACTGCTTGGTTGACAGTTAAGCATCATCCAATGAGGAGATGAGTCTTTTTGCTTTCTCGTGGTGTGGGAAGGCAGTGTGTCACAAGGATGTGTGCGTTGGCCAACTATTGCCAAGAGCATGTGGCCAAGTCATGTGATGAAATCTCTCATAGGATCATAGAATTTACAGTGCAGAAGGAAGTCATTCAGCCCATCGAGTCTGCACCGGTCCTTGGAAAGAGCACCACACTTAGGCCCACGCCTCCACCCTATCCCCGTAATGAGTAACCCCACCGAACCTTTTGGACACCAAGGGGCAATTTAGCCTGGCCAATCCACCTAACCTGCACATCTTTGGACTGTGGGAGGAATCCGGAGTACCCGGAGGAAACACGCGCAGACACGGGGAGAAAGTGCAAACTCCACACAGTCACCCGAGACCGGAATTGAACCAAGACCCTGGTGCTGTGAGGCAGCAGTGCTAACCACTGTGCTACTGCGTCGCCCTAAAGTTTCAGTATCGAAGTACAGTTGGCAAACCTATTATAGTAAAAACAAGTTACGATGGATTCTGGAACCTGAAACGAAAACAGAAAATGCTGGACAATCTCAGCAGGTCTGACAGTATCTTTTTAAAAATAAATTTAGAGTATCCAATTATTTTTTTCCAATTAAGGGGCAATTTAGCATGGCCAATCCACCTAACCTGCATATCTTTGGGCTGTGGGGGTGAAACTCACGCAGACATGGGGAGAATGTGCAAACTCCACATGGACAGTGACCCAGGGCCGGGATTCGAACCCGGTGATGATCAATGACCACGAGACAAAATGGTGAAACTATTGAGGCTTTATTGTGCTAGATGTTAAGTCTCCAGCAGCTGGAACCAGAATGGAAACAGCGCAGGAGAGCAGACACTTTTATACAGCGCCTGCTGGGTGGAGCCAGCAGGCTGGGATTTACTGTATTAACTGTAATACAGTGGCAGTACTGTAATACACGTAGTGTATGACCAGTGGTGTTTACCACATTCACCCCCTGTTTAAAAAAGAGTCCAGAGGGGGTGAAAACAACGTTACAGGTTGAGTCCGTCGGGGGCTTTGACCCTCCGCCGCGATCGCCTCAGTCCTGGTTGTGGTGTGGGTGCCGATGTGGGTACCTGCGACTCCGGGTGCGTGTTGTCCTCTCCTTCTTCACCCAGTAGTGGATCCGGTGGGGGAACGGGTGCTGCTGGGGTGGGGGTTGCGGTGATAGTCGCTGGTGGGAGGGTGAATGGCGCAGGGGCGGGGGAGGCAACCGGAGGGGGAGGGGGCAGTACCAGGTCGGGGGTGGTGGTGGTTGTGGATGGGGAACCAGCGGGTGCCAGGTCTCGGAGGGAGACTGTGTCCTGTCGCCCGTCATGTTGTGCCCATACTGTGGGTTCGCATGGAGGAGGAGGACATTTTTGATGAGGGGGATCAGATTTGTGGCTCCTCGCATGCTTCCGGAGGAGGACGTCCCAGAAACTGTCAGCCAGGTTGGGAGCGAGACCCCGGAGGTGGACTTCCTCGGGAAGGCAAACACACATTCGTGAGGGGTCTCATTGGTAGCAGTGCACAGGAGCGACCGGATGGAATGGAGCGCACCGGGGAGGACCTCCTGCCAGCGGGAGACTCCTAGACCGAAGGGCCAGCAAGACGGCCTTCCAAACCGTCGTGTTCTCCCTCTCCACCTGCCCGTTTGTAGCTGGTCATCCTGCTCAAGGCGATGCCCTTGCTGAGCAGGAATTGACACAGCTCATCACTCATGAAGGAGGATCCCCGATCGCTATGGATGTAGGTGGGGAAACCAAACAAGGTGAAGATACTGCGTAGGGCCTTGATGACAGTGGCAGAAGTCATGTTGGGGCATGGGATGGCGAAAGGGAAACGGGAGTACTCATCAATGATATTTAGAAAGTACACGTTGCGGTCAGTGGAAGAGAGGGGCCCTTTGAAGTCCATGCTGAAGCGCTCAAAGGGGCGGGAGGCCTTCACCAGGTGTGCTCTGTCTGACCGGTAGAAGTACGGTTGCACTCCGCATAGACTTGGCAGTCCCTGGTCACAGTCCTGACCTCCTCGATGGAGTAGGGCAGGTTGCGGGCCTTGATAAAGTGGAAGAACCCGATGACCCCTGGGTGGTTTAGACCTTAGTTAGGCCACACTTGGAGTATAGTGCTCAATTCTGGTCGCCACACTACCAGAAGGATGTGGAGGCTTTAGAGAGGGTGCAGAAGAGATTTACCAGAATGTTGCCTGGTATGGAGGGCATTAGCTATGAGGAGCGATTGAATAAACTCGGTTTGTTCTCACTGGTACGAAGGAGGTTGAGGGGAGACCTGATAGAGGTATACAAAATTATGAGGGGCATAGACAGAGTGGATAGTCAGAGGCTTTTCCCCAGGGTAGAGGAGTCAATTACTATGGGGCATAGGTTTAAGGTGAGAGGGGCAAGGTTTAGAGTAGATGTACGAGGCAAGTTTTTTACACAGAGGGTAGTGGGTGCCTGGAACTCGCTACCGGAGGAGGTAGTGGAAGCAGGGACGATAGGGACATTTAAGGGGCATCTTGACAAATATATGAATAGGATGGGAATAGAAGGATACGGACCCAGGAAGTGTAGAAGATTGTAGTTTAGTCGGGCAGCATGGTCGGCACGGGCTTGGAGGGCCGAAGGGCCTGTTCCTGTGCTGTACATTTCTTTGTTCTTTGTTCTTTGTCATTGTGGAGAGCCCGCAGTCGGTCCACTTGTGCACTGGCAGATGTACCGCGGGATAGGGCATCTGGAGGCTCATTGAGCTTCCCCGGGCGATACAAGATCTCGTAGTTATAGGGGGCGAGCTCGATCCTCCACCTCAAGATCTTGTCATTCTTGATCTTGCTCCGCTGTGTATTGCTAAATATGAAGGCAACTGACCGTGGTCAGTGAGGAGAGTGAATCCCCTGCCATCAGGTAATGCCGCCAATGTCGCACAGTTTCCACAATGGCTTGGGCCTCCTTTTCGACAGAGGAGTGCCGAATTTCTGAGGCATGAAGGGTGCGGGAGAAGAAAGCCACGGGCCTGCCCGTCTGCTTGAGGGTGGCGGCCAGAGCCACGTC
The DNA here is from genome assembly GCF_047496885.1 of Scyliorhinus torazame. Lineage (NCBI taxonomy): Eukaryota > Metazoa > Chordata > Chondrichthyes > Carcharhiniformes > Scyliorhinidae > Scyliorhinus > Scyliorhinus torazame. The sequence continues at coordinate 262,013,837 of NC_092712.1, forward strand.
CGATGCATCGCTCTCCACCTGAAATGGGAGGGACACGTCGACCGCATGCATCGTGGCTTTGGCGATGTCTACCTTGATGTGGTTGAAGGTCCAGCGGGCCTCAGCCGTCAGGGGAAAAACTGTGGACTTGATAGAACATAGAACATGGAACATTACAGCGCAGTACAGGCCCTTCGGCCCTCGATGTTGCGCCGACCGATGAGTGGGCGGGCCTTGTCCGCATAATTAGGGACCCACTGGGTGTAATATGAGAAGAACCCGAGGCATCGTTTCAGGGCCTTGGGGCAGTGGGGGAGGGGAAGTTCCAGGAGGGGGCGCATGCGGTCGGGGTCAGGCCCTAGGACTCCATTTTCCACAACGTAGCCAAGAATGGCTAAGCGGGTAGTGTGGAAAACGCATTTCTCCTTATTATAGGTGAGGTTAAGGAATTTGGCGGTGTGGATGAATTTCTGTAAATTCTTGTCGCGGTCTGCTGGTCGTGGCCGCAGATGGTGACATTATTCAGGTACGGGAACGTGGTCCGCAGCCCGTTCTGGTCAACCATTCGGTCCATCTCTCGCTGGAAGACCGAGACCCCATTGGTGACGCCGAAGGGAACTCTAAGGAAGTGATAGAGGCGGCCATCTTCTTCAAATGCAGTGTATTGGCGGTCCTCCGGGCGGATGGGGAGCTGGTGATAGGCGGACTTCAAGTCAACTGTGGAGAAGACTCGATACTGTGCAATCTGGTTGACTATGTCAGATATGCGTGGGAGGGGGTACGCGCCGAGCTGCGTGTACCGGTTGATGGTCTGACTGTTGTCGATGACCATCTGGTGTTTCTCCCCAGCCTTAACTACCACCACTTGAGCTCCCCAGGGGCTGTTACTGGCCTCAATGACCCACTCCCGCAGAAGCCGTTGGACTTCCGACCTGATAAAGATCCTGTCCTGTGCACTGTACCGTCTGCTCCCCGTGGCGACGGGCTTACAGTCCGGGGTGAGGTTTGCAAAAAGTGAGGGCGGATCGTACTTAAGTGTTGTGAGGCCACAGACGGTGAAGGGGGGCAGTGGTCTGCCGAACTTCAGAGTAAGGCTGTGGAGGTGGCACTGAAAATCGAGACCTAGTAACAGGGCAGCACAGAGATGGGGGAGCATGTAGAGTCTGAAGTTGCTGTACTCTACGCCCTGTACGGAGAGGGTCGCGACGCAGTACCCCCCGATTTGTACAGAATGGGATCCGGAGGCCAGGGAGATTTCCTGGGTGATGGGGAGGACTGGGAGGGAGCAGCGGAGGGAGCAGCGCCTTACCTTAGCTGGGTGGATGAAACTCTCTGTGCTCCCGGAGTCGAAGAGGTAGGTTGTCTCGTGTCCATTGATCCGTACGGTCGTCGTAGCGGCCGCGAGGTTGTGGGGCCGAGACTGATCGAGGGTGATGGAGGCGAGCTGCGGATGTTGTTGGGAGTTGGGCTGATCGGCGGTGGTGGAGGTATCAGCGGCCCGCGAACGTCCAGACAAGCAGAGGTCCTGAGGTGCGGTCCAAGATGGCGCCGTAGATGGCGACGCCCACGGGGAACACATGGCGGACGACATCCGCACGTGGTGGGCGGCGGCGAAGATGGCGGCATTCCTGGATCGCACGTGGGGGGTGTAGTGATGCTGGGCCTGAAAACGGCAGCGACCGATCGGGCCTGGCAAACGGAGATGAAGTGGCCCTTCTTGCCACACCCATTGCAGGTCGCGCTCCGCGCTGGGCAGCGTTGTCTGGGGTGCTTGTTCTGGCCACAAAAATAGCATTTGAGGCCTCCGGAGTTAGTTGGCTGCCACGCGGTGCAGGCTTGCGGCATACCCAGGTCGGATGATGGTGGGGCCCATGATGCCCACGAGGGTGCCGCGCGGTCGGAGGTGTAGGACTCCAGATTGCGGGAGGCCACTTCTAGGGAGTTAGCGAGCTGTACAGTCTCTGTAAGGTCGAGTGTACCCCCTTCCAATAATCGCTGGCGAACGTAACTGGACTTAATGCCTGTGACATAGGCGTCCCTGATCAGCAGTTCTGTGTGTTGGACTACCGACACTGCCTGGCAATTACATTTTCGACCAAGTATCCACAAAGCATGCAAGAAATCGTCCTGAGACTCCCCCGGGAGTTGCCGTCTCGTGGCCAGGAGGTGCCTGGCGAACACCTGATTCACAGTCTTGATGTACTGTCCCTTTAGTAATGCCATCGCTTCCGTGTAAGTGGGAGCGTCCCGAATGAGGGGGAAAACTTGTGGGCTCACACGTGAGTAGAGGATCCGGAGCTTCTGCGGGTCTGAGAGGGCTTCTGTGGATGCTCCGAGATATCCTTCAAAACAGGCTAGCCAGTGCTCAAAAGTGGCTGTGGTGTCGGTTGCATGAGTGTTCAGCTCCAGGCGATCCGGCTTGATTAAGACATTCATCTTTAAAATTCTAGCACAATAAATTGATGTACAAGAGTCGGCAGGTCATGTTACAGTTGTATAGGACTTTGGTTAGGCCACATTTGGAATACTGCGTGCAGTTCTGGTCGCCACATTACCAGAAGGATGTGGGTGCTTTAGAGAGGGTCCAGAGGAGGTTCAACAGGATGTTGCCTGGTATGGAGGGTGCTAGCTATGAAGAAAGGTTGAGTAGATTAGGATTGTTTTTGTTGGAAAGACGGAGGTTGAGGGGGGACCTGATTGAGGTCTACAAAATTATGAGAGGTATGGACAGGGTGGATAGCAACAAGCTTTTTCCAAGAGTGGGGGTGTCAATTACAAGGGGTCACGATTTCAAGGTGAGAGGGGGAAAGTTTAAGGGAGATGTGCGTGGAAAGTTTTTTACGCAGAGGGTGGTGGGTGCCTGGAATGCTTTGCCAGCAGAGGTGGTAGAGGCGGGCACAATAGCATCATTCAAGATGCATCTAGACAGATATATGAACGGGCGGGGAACATAGGGAAGTAGAGCCTTGGAAAATAGGTGACAGGTTTAGATAAAGGATCACTCCACAGAGGCTGTCAGACCTGCTGCGGTTGTCCAGCATTTTCTGTTTTTGAAAAATTATTTTAAAGATAAATTTAGAATACCCAATTCATTTTTTCCAATTATGGGGCAATTTAGCGTGGCCAATCCACCTGGCTTGCACATCTTTTGGGTTGTGGGGGCGAACCCACGCAAACACGGGGAGAATGTGCAAACCCCACACGGGACAGTGACCCAGAGCCGGGATTGAACCTGGGACCTCGGCGCCGTGAGGCAGCTCTGCTAACCACTGAGCTACCATGCCACCCAGCATTTTCTATTTTTGTGGCAAATCTATTAGTTGCTTTGAGAATCTGGGGGTGAGGTGGGGCAGCAGCTACCTTCTTGAAGAAATTGAGCGTCTTGGTAGGCAATCAAAAGTATGAAGAATCAATTATGCAATGTCGACCATAGCCATTACAAGTAGGCCAGACAAGATAGGGGTCACCACAAAGGTCAGGGCATTTCTTTATACCAGTCCGACAGCTTTCATAGTCACAGAACTGTCAAAAGCAGCAGGTCTGGTAGCAGCAGAGGGAACAGCCCAGTTAGCATTTCAGGTACAGATTCTGTCTCAAAACCTGAAACAAGATCTGCTGCTGAAACTCAACTGGCCGTTTCTCCATGCTGGTTGAACCTTTGCAGCATTTTCTATGTCTCATTTCCAGCATCTGCTGTTTGTTGTGTGTGAGGATTATCACAGTCATTTTATTTTAGTACCATTGGCAGATTTATCAAGTTCAATTTCACAACCATGTCACGGTCGGATTTGAATTCATGGCCGTCAGTACGAGCCAAGGACCATAACTGCTCCACCACCAGAGTTAATCTCCATCTTTAAATCACCCTATAACTCTCTTTTAATGTCTGAAATAAAGTCTATTCTAAATCATTTGTAATTATTCAAAACCAAAGGAAGGTTTGAGGAAAAGTTTGAGACTGTATCAAATTTCTGGAACTAGTCAATGAAAGGAGTATGGGAATGTATTAATATGTAAATATCTCTTGATTTATACTATTTAGACAATGAAGTATTATAGAAATACCCATCATTGTGTCGCAACTCCATTTCATCTCTGCACCTACACGTTGAAATTTTTGAAGCTAATTTCTCAGTCAATGTGAGATGTCAGACTAAACAGATTTCACTCCATATAACGTGGTAATTACCTCATTAATATGCATCGATTGGTTCAGCTCTTTGAAGGGTTGAAATCCAACCCTGATACATATTTCTCAGAAACTGGAATCCAACCCATGACTAAAATCAGATATGTGATATTTAAATGGTTAAGTCGGGCTAAATAATCCATAAAATTTGTGCAGTTTTATGCTCTCTGCTTTGTCGGGGGTTGCATTAAACCTTCCTGTGCTGAAAATAAGCAAAGGAAAAGATAACGTAGAGACTAAATGATGGGAGTTAGTGGTTTACCAGAAAATGAAACCACTGAGCACTGGCATTCTAGGAGTATTGCAGCTTTGACTCACTGTGGTTTATCTGAATATGAGCAGCCAGGTCCTGTTGGGTATCTCAATTATACCGCATTGTATGGTGACTAATTTTACAAGATTATTTACGTTTTTTTTTAACAGAAGCTGATAACTATATAGCCCTGATGCGTGGTGGTTTACTTTGCCAGAAGACCGATGTCTGCCCTGTTTATATTAGGTACATGGGAAAACCACCAGCTGGAAGTTCCCCTCCAAGCTACTCATCATCTTGACTTGGATATATATTGCCATTCCTTCACTGTCATACAGAATCTTGGAACTCCCTCCCTAACAGCACTGTGGGTGTACCTACACCACATGAACTGCAGCGGTTCAAGAAGACAGCTCACCACCACCTTCTCAAGGACAATTAAAGATGGGCAATAAATGCTGGCCTAGCCAGAGAAGCCGACATCCCACGAATGATTTTTTAAAAATCATAGAATCCCTACAGTGCAGAAGGAGGCCATTCGGCCCATCGAGTCTGCACCAACCTTTCGAACGAGCACCCTACCTAGGCCCAATTCCCCCACCCTATCCTGGTAACTCCACCAACTTTTGGACACCAAGGGGAAATTTAGCATGGCCAATCCAACCAATCTGCACATCTTTGGTCTGTGGGAGGAAACCCACGCAGACATGGGGAGGAAGAGCAAACTCCACACAGACAGTCACTTAAGATTAGAATTGAACTGGGTCCCTGTGATAATTACTGTGCCAACATGGGGCCACATAATAGTTGGTGTGATCAATTTGGAGACCAATTGGCTGGTGTGGAGTGACAGAAAGTACTGATTGTCTCACGGACACTGTAACATCCCCAGCAGCTCAGCTACTATGCTGCACAAATGTTCTCCTCAGTCCTTACTGGAGAGAGCTCGGGGCACACAGCAGGCCGGCCTTCTTCTCAACCTCTCCTCCATCGCGTCTCATCACATTCCATTCCAGTTATCTTCATGCCAAGCCCATCAACAATGGAGGCGGGACGGCAGGCTTCCAGGGGTTGTCCCAGTTTGAGGAGGATGCCGTCAAGCTGGCAGGCAAAGATAAAGATCGCTCCTGTGGCGAAGGCGAGATCAGCCTCTCCCAGCAAGCCAGTACGGATGAGCCTCTATAAGTTGATCACATCCTGATAATCGCAGTGAGTGACATGCTATGTTGTATTCTGCCTGCTTATGAGCATTCTGTGGACGCAGCAGATGAAGAACCATCACTGCGTTCACCTGTACCCTCCACCAGCGCACAGACACACACCTCTTGATGGATTTGTGCACAGACCTGCACTCCATCGCTATAAGCATTGGTGAAATCCATTAGTGGCCAGGTGAGGGAATTTCAAAACCTCCCTCCAGTAGTCCCTTTGCTTCAGGGAGAGAGGTAGGGGCTCTCAGGTATTCATGGGGAGGAGGACCAGCAGGTGGAGACCCCAGGGTCATCCACCAGCTGGCAATGAGAACGTTCGGCCGATCCCAATCCCATCTGCCTGTGAACCCATCACCTCCAGCTGTACAGTTCGAGGAGGATGCACCTGCCTCAGAGCTGGAGCAGGCTAGGACCCTCCAGGTCTCGGCCCACTAGAGGACACCCACCAAAGCCATCAAAGCTAATAGTGTAGCAGTCAGCAGGCTTCCTCCAACTATGTTGTGGATGTTGGGGATACACCTAGATGGAGTGGTAGGGCTAGGAAAGTTACAAAACATTGACATCACTTCTGGGTCACGGTGTTCGATCACTGTATATATCATGTACCTTTGTAAATTCATTTTCAGTTCTTGAGAATGGTCTCGTCATTGGAAAGCATTGTGCATATGCATCTATGTGCTCTCTTATTGCAAAGGTGAGCCATGCTCCCACTCTGTGATCTCTTCCCTCTGTGAGCCTCACATACACGTGTAACTGACTCATGATAATTACTCCACCCTTGTGTCAGGGAGACGTGTCAAACTCTTTACTGGAGGTGTCTGCAAACTGCATTAGTACCTCTACTCCTAATAGGGCAACATGGAGTTAGGCGTCCTCACTACCCTTGGAGGGTTGGCTGTAATTGTTTCTCCAAATGAGACGGCTGCCTCCATTAGTATTGCCAAAGCTCAAAGCCTGCAGCCATGATGGTCTCTCCAACCATGCGTGCATCTCAGTGTCTGCAAAAACTTTCCCATTGAGGTGGTGATGATTGCATCAGGTCCTTTGATGCAGTGTCTGTGCTGCTGTGTCAACTTTCACTTCCTAGAGTGCACAGATACAGGGTTCACCGCTGACTTTTCCAAATACTCGAGCCTGGTGGCGGTTTGAGTTGCAAGGCGGAATGCTGAACTTCCTCTCAATGTGACTGGTTGTAAGAGCCTTTCTTAATCATAATAATATTTATAAATGTCACAAGTAGACTTACAGTAACACTGCAATGAAGTTACTGTGAAAATCCCCGAGTCTCCACACTCCTGTGCCTGTTCAGGTACACTGAGGGAGAATTCAGAATGTCCAAATCACCTAACAAGCACATCTTTCGGGACTTGTAGGAGGAAACCGGAGCACCCGGACGAAACCCACGCTGACATGGGGAGAAAGTGCAAACTCCGCACAGACAGTGACCCAAGCGGGAATTGATCCTGGGCCCCTGGCGCTGTGAAGCAACAGTGCTAACCACTGTGCTACCATGCCGCCCAAATCAGCAGCAAATGCTGTCTTTGCCAGCAGTACAAGAAAGTAATCTTCAAAAATTAGATATTGCAGTAAAGATTAAACAATCACCACCCTTATAGAACTCAAAAGCAAAGTAAGAGTTTTGAAAATTTAGGCATCATCAGGACTAAACATAAAAGTTTATAATGGAGAAGAAGAAGGCCATTCAGCCCATTGTTCCTTTCAATGAAAAAAATCAAGTGCTTGGTCACCTTCTCTTGTTCGTTTAACTTTCTCTTTTTCAAATATTGAGCTGCTACCTTTCTGAAAGCAATTATGGACTCAGTTTCCACCATTCTTTCAGGCAGGCCATTGATGCCAAATGATGCTCCCTGTAAGCAAGAAAGTTCATCTAACTTACCCTTTCATTCTTCTGGTGATGATGTGAAAGTTGTGTCTTCTGGAAAGGCGGTGGAAGCAGATTTAACACTAACTACCAAAAGGGGACTGGATAAATACTCGAAAAGGAAAATGTGCAGGGCTGGAATAGAATCATAGAATCACTACAGTGCAGAAGGTGGCCATTCGGCCCATCGAGTCTGCACCAACACTTGGAAAGAGCACCCTACCTAAAAGGCCCATGCCCCCACCCTATTCCCATAATCCAGTAAACCCACCTAATCTTTTGAACACTAAGGGGCATTTTGCATGTCCAATCCACCTAACTTGCACATCTCTGGACTTTGGTTAAAGAATAGGGATCTAGTTGGATAGATCTTTCAAATAGTTGACGCAAGCATGGTATTGCCTTCAGAATGGCCTCCTTCTTGTGTTCTGTTGTCTTGTCTTTGCAATGATTCATACAGAACTTCTGATGACTTGCTGAGAATGATGATTTATTAGTTAACACATGGAAGGATAACATGCAAAATGCTATACAGACTAGGTTGCTCTGGAACTACCTGATGTGCGACTGTCCTTGTGTACGCCTTACTACCAACTCTCAATAGCTGGATGCCACATGACTGATGTCTGACTCCACCTGCTGGTGGGAGGTCGCATTGCTGAGTGTATGCAATATTATTCACAGGCATATCACCACACTTCTCTGCTGTACCAACTCATTGAGCAGGGGAATGAATTATTCCCATTCACTTTATCAAATCCTCTTGATGCTTTGAACTTTTTTCCTCTCAACCTTTGTCCTAATGAAGAAAGGCTGTTTCTCTAGTCCCCTCATGGCTAAGACCTCTCATCTCACATGTGCTATGTCATATTTAATTTCGGGCACCAGAAAAAGTGAACCAAATGATTGATGGTCAAAGGCAAATTTTATTCCTTCGTATTATGTAAGTTACTTGATGTTTTGTTCTTCCCGTCAGCTTCTCCAATTCTACATTCCAACATTCAGAGTTAGAGATTAACGGAAAACACTTGCAGATGTCAAGCAGGAGAGGTAGACATTTTGCCAGCCCTTCGATGTCCCAATAGAGTTGAGGGATTGCCTTTGTTTTGTGGGCAATTCCTTCCCATGTTTTGTTTCTGACCCCAGGGGATTTCTGGGAGTATTTTCCAGATGATGAACTCTGGCAAAGCAAATTAATTCCGCAGCAATTTTTTTCAGAAAACTATTTTCTTCAATTTGCAAGTGTGACGATGGAAACCTGTGGCTTAAGGGCATGGTATTTTGAAAGCGAATTAGGTGGCTTTTAGCTGTGTGGTCATCTGTCATAGATTTTAGGAATTGCAGGTTAACTTTTTACGTTGTAGTAAGTGTCAATTTTGTATTAGAAGGCCATGGGTTTATAGAATACAATCTAGTCTGGTGCATAAGTGCAGCATTGCCATAGGTGCTATCTTCAAGGTGAAATTTAAATTAAAAAAAATGTTTTATTGGAATTTTTGCACTTAATAGCAAGACTTTGCAGGACAACATAGAAACAATATTAATTTCTTTTTTAAATCTAGTGTACCCAATTAATTTTTTTTCCAATTAAGGGGCAATTTAGCGTGGCCAATCCACCTAGCTTGCAAATCTTTGGGTTGTGGGGGCAAAACCTACGCAAACACGGGGAGAATGTGCAAACTCCACACGGACAGTGACCCATAATCGAACCTGGGACCTCGGCGCCGTGAGGCAGCAGTACTAACCCACTGCGCCACTCTGCTGCCCTTAGAAACAAGTCCCAGTTCTATCATTTCCCGATATTATTTATATTACTGTGATTCATACAGTTTTTTTAGAAGTATCCTTATTGGGATTTGTAATGTTTAGTAATAAGAATTACATACAATTTTACATAGGTATTTACAATTACTGCCAGGACTCTTTACATCGTTTATAATTACATTAGTTTTGCTGGGGGCAAGGGGGGGAGAGAAGTCCTGTTACACCTCCTGTTCTTGAGGGAGTTTAGGATGGCCCACCTTCCTGGTTTGGTATGTGTGGGAGAGATCTGCGTATGGCCCCCCTTCCCGTTCCTTTTCTGCTGTACGCAAACTCTCATTCATCTAGGAGGTGCTCCCTGCACCCCCCCTTCCTATTCCCCCCCTCCCTTCCTATCTGCTCTCCCCTCCAATGGTTAATTATTGGTTGCGAACAGGTTTGCAAAGAGGTGAGTGAACTTCTTCCACGTGTCGTGGAATCTCTCCTCGGACCGTCTTTTTGAGAATTTTATTTTTCCAGTTTCAGGAACGCAGCCAGGTCTGACAGCCACTCCAAGGCCCTGGATGGCGCTACCGACCTCCAGCCTAACAGAAGTATCTGCCTGGCGATCAGTGAGCTGAAGGCCAGGGCTTCCACCCCCTTCCCTGGCCAGAGCTCTGGATGCTCTGACAACATAGGAACAATAATAATTTCTTTTTTAAATTTAGTGTAAAATCATGCCCCAAAGATCGCCACAGATGGGAATGCCTCCATTCCACAACCCTAGACATGGCCTCGAAAAAGGCCGTCCAGCTCTCCCTGAGTCTAGGGCGGGACAGGATAATGTGAATGTGGTTGATCGGGCTCCCCTGACACTGCTCACACCTATCCTTCATCTCCGGGAAGAACTCGCTCATGCGTATCTTAGTGAGGTGTGCCATGTGCACCACCTTGAGCTACATCAGGAGAAGTTAATTCTGTGCAGCGCCTCAATCCAGAGTCCACCCCCTATCTCCGTGTCCAGCTTCTCCCCCCTTTTCCATCTGGTCTCGTCCAGTGGGGTCCTGAGCTTTTCTATGAGTCACCCGTAGATGTCACCACATATGTCATTCCCTAACCAGTCCAGCCCTACCATTGAGTCCTGAAATGTGTGTCTGGGTCTCTGGGGGAACATTTTGTCTCCATGCGGAGGAAGTCACGCAACTGCAGATACCTGAGCTTGTTCCCTATTGGGCGATGGATCCTCTCTGGGAGTTATCCCAGAGTCACCAGTCTATTGTCCACGCACATGTCCTTCACTCTCAGTATCCCTCTGTCCTTCCTCCATGTCCCAAACATGGTGTCTGTCCTCGCCGGTCTGAACCTATGGTTGTTGCAGATGGGGGCCTCTATGGACATCTCGCCAAGCTGGAAATGACTCCTGAACTAGTCCTTAATGTGGCTACTACCACTGGGCTCCTGGAGTGTGTGTGTGGGCGGGCCGGGAGTGGCGCAGTGGCCAGTGCTCGGAGAGGTGTCCCCGTGCAGGAGGCCTCCTCCTTTCCGACTCAGTCTGCCTCCAGTTTCCTCCGCCACCCCCTCATCCTCTCTGTGTTTACCGCCCAGTGGGAGGAGGATCAGCAGGGCTAGGCCTCCCACGTGTCGTCCTCGCTGTAAGATGGTCTTGAGTATCCTAAGGACTCTTCCCCCCCCCCAGACAAAGGCCATGATTAACTTGGCGACCCTGGTGAAGAAGGATTTGGGGGTGAAGATTGGGAGTGATCTGAATATGAAGAGGAACCTAGACAGCACGTTAATTTTGACCGTCTGTACCCTTCCTGCCAGCGAAAGAGGGAGTGAGCCCCATCTTTTCAGGTCCCTGTTCACCTCCTCCACCAGACTGGAGAGGTTCCATTTGTGGAGCCTGGTCCATGTGTGGGCCATTTTGGATCCCCAGGTACTTGAACTTGGTTTAGGTCACTTTAAATGGTAGTTCTTCCAGCTCCGCTCCTCCCTCTCGAGGATTCACCAGGAAGATTTCAGAAGACATGTTTTTCACATTACAGGATAATTTCTCATCATTTTGCCATAAAAATGGCTTGTAAAACAAAAGTGATTTTTATAAGCCAAAATTTAATCATGGAAATTAAGAAGATAAAAACGTTACAGATGATTAAAATTCTGAAGATAGCATAGGAAGAGGAGTAGGCCACTGAGTCCCTCAAGGCTGTTTTGCCATTCAATTAGACTATGACTAATCTATATCTTCACTCGAATTCCCTGCCTTGGTTCCATAACCCTTAGCGCCCTCTGCTATAATAATCGCTTATTGTCACAAGTAAGCTTCAATGAAGTTACTGTGAAAAGTCCCTTGTCGCCACACTCCGGTACCTGTTCGGGGAGGCTGGTACGGGAATATGAACCCACGCTGCTGGCCTTGTTCTGCATGACAAGCCAGCTGTTTAGCCCAATGTGCTAAACCAGCCCCTAACAATAATTAATCTTGGGTTTGAAACTTTCCATTTATCTAGTGTTAAGAATTGAGGAAAATAAGATTTAAAAATGAAATAAGGATAAAATAAAAAGGGGGCTGATGCATGTGATGTGTTGGGTGTTCTGGATCACAAACAGATCACCAACACTGGAAGTGGTGCAACTCTATTTTATTATAAGATTGACTATATTAACATACTTGAACTGTGGGTAAATGCAATACCATCTTTAACTGTTGACTCTTGCCTAGTCCGAACCAGGTGATGCACTCAGCACATGGTGAATGTCTGTGTTGCAGGCTGTGAGCTCTGTGCTCCGAGCTGGCTGCTATTAGAATGAGCGGGAACTCTCCTGTCCCCTGTCTTTATAGTGCGTGTGCTCTCACTGGTGATTGGCTGCGGTGTTGTGTATGCTGATTGGTCCCACTGCATGTCCATCAGTGTGTGTGTGTGTGTCTGCACCATAACATACTGGTGTATATTATGACATCCCCCCTTTTATATAAAGAACATGTGCCTGCGTGACAATAAATATCGTGTAGTGAATGTACCTGACTATGTGTTATTTACATGACTATGTACATGAGGCTAATCTATTTACACGGGAAGGTGCCTGGTGCAGAGAAATAGGGTGGCACACCAACAACGAAATGAACATTATATACAAACTACTGGAACGATGAAACAGGATAACAGAACAGATCAAAGAGTCCAACATTGTAAAACTCATAAGTCAAGTCTCTGAGGTGGCCGACGAATTCTGGTTGACCGCCTCAAGGGTGGGTCAGGAGCCACTGGCTGAGGAACGAGCTGGGCCACGGCAGAGTGAGGAGGATGCAGAGTATTCGGAATCGCCACATAATCCAGGTTGGGGACAACAGGAGGGCGTGGCACCGGTGGAGGATCACGTAGCGAACGTGGAACGAAACGAAGGGCACGTCGATTGTGGCGGCGAATGGAACCATCTGGCAGATGAACCAGGAACGAGCGGGGAGACACCTGCCGAAAAGGGCGCGAAATGGCCGCCCTCATCCAGGCTGCAGCCTTGGAGGTGTTCAATTGTTTGGACCCGTTCCGCCTCGTGGGGAGCTTGCCGTGCCGTTTCAGCCGCCTGTATGTGGGAGTACCGGCTGGTGGCATTTTCATGCAGGACACAGGTCTTGATGGCAATCGCTAGGGTGAGTTGCTTAATTGTGAGGAGCTGCTGATGCAGGGGATCCGACAGAACACCAAATACGATCTGGTTGCGTATCATGGAGTCGGAGGTGGGCCCGTAGCCGCAGGACTGCGCAAGGATGCGGAGGTGTGTTAAAAAGGATTGGAAAGGCTCGTCCTTACCCTGCAAGCGCTGCTGGAACAGGTATCTTTTGACGCTTTCATTGACCTCTATGCTGAAGTGGGTATCGAATTTGAGGAGAACCGTCTTGTACTTTGTCTTGTCCTCGTTGTCTGCGAATGTGAGGGAGTTAAAGATGTGGATGGCGTGTTGCCCGGCCGTGGAGAGGAGTAGAGCAATCTTCCTGGTGTCCGAGGCATTCTCCCTGTCCGTGGCTTCGAGGAAGAGCTGGAAGCGCTGTTTAAAAATCTTCCAATTGACCCCGAGATTGCCGGCGATGCGGAGCGGCGGCGGCAGGTTGATGTTCTCCATACTTCAGGATGCCGGAATGCTGATTAGCTGCAGGTGGGTCTCAGAAGTGCTAGTATGCAACCACTCCTTGTACCATGATGTGTTGGGTGTTCTGGATCACAAACAGGTCACCAACACTGGAAGTGGTGCAACTCTATTTTATTATAAGGTTAACTATATTAACATACTTGAACTGTGGGTAAATGCAATACCAGCTTTAATGTTGACCCTTGCATAGTCCTAACCAGGTGATGCACTCAGCACATGGTGAATGTCTGTGTTGCAGGCTTTGAGCTCTGTGCTCCGAGCTGGCTGCTACTAGAATGAGCGGGAACTCTCCTGTCCCCTGTCTTTATAGTGCGCGTGCTCTCACTGGTGATTGGCTGTGCTGTTGTGTATGCTGATTGGTCCCACTGCATGTCCATCAGTGTGTGTGTGTGTGTGTGTGTGTGTGTCTGCACCATAATATACTGGTGTATATTATGACAGCATGGTGCTGCCTGAAGGGTTGCATTGGTATGCCAATTAGCATACCAGTTGGAAAAACAAATGTTTACCTGTGTGACTAGAGGGAAAACAATGGTGGATAGAAGAGGTAACTTTAAAATGGAGAATAGGGGAATTGGCACTTATATGCTAAAAGTCAGGTCCACGTGATGGGTAACATCAAAGGGAAAGAATGAGATATCCATAGCACGATAGCTGGTGAAAGGGACACAGTAGAAACACCATAGCCACACCCAGCTATAGAAAGCAGGCTCTCCTGAAAGCAAGTTATTGCTAAAAGGATGCTGTTTATAATGCAACTCGAACAGAGAAGTTTATTCCTTCGCTGAAACTGAAGACTGCTTTCCCAAACATGGACAAATAACCAGTGGGTGGTAACTATCTGCTGGATTTAGCTCATAGAGTTATATATTATTGGGTATTGATTGGGAAAAAGGGACATTTTTCAGATTTAAGAAAATGTAGGTAGTTGGGAACAAGGGGTAACTTCATGAAATTTGCATGTGTATAGCCATCAGTGCACTGCTGTAATGGCCTTCTTATCAAGTATTTTCTTTGAAGTGAATAAATATTCTTTATTAATTGATCATAAACCCACACTGAATAAAGTATTCCAGATGGGATCTACCTACAGCTCTCTCCAGCTTTTACTTAATTCCCATTTCTTTGTTTATTCCAAACCTCCTGAGATAAGTTCTATTAGCCTTTTAAAAATGACATCCTGTACCCACCCATTAGCGTGTAGAGATTCTCGGACTTGAACTCCGAAATCTCTGCTCCTCCACAGGTCCCGGTTTCTCACCACTTGGAAAGAAAGTGATATATCTAACAGAACTGGGGTTGTTCTGAGGAGGCTTTGGATTGGTTTAATAGAAGAAGTCAAAATCATGAAAGGTTTTAAATCAGGAGAAACTGTTACCAAGAGTGTCAGTAAAGAGAGCACACACATTTAATATAATTTGAAAAGAGCTAGAGGTGAAACGGGGCAAACGTCTTTTGCGCAGTGAGTTTGCTGTGACTTGGAATGTACTGCCTGAACTGGCAGTGGAGGCAGTTGCAATAACTCTGAAAATAAATTGTATAAATACTTGAAGGGGGAAAAAATGTTGCAGAGCTATGGGGAACAGGCAGAGGAATGAGTCTAATTGGATAGTTCTTCCAGTGAGCCGGTGCAGACATATGAGCTGAATGGCCTCCTTCTGTATTACATTTTTATTCGGTCCAAAATGGATGACCACACGCTGTGCATCATTGAACTCCCACCTGTCACAGTTTTGCCCACTCAATCTATCAGTGTTCCTTTGAAACTTTCTGCTCTCATCCATACTTACACTGTGTCACCTAACTTAGTGTCGGCGGCAAACTGTGATACACGCCTTTGTCATGATATGCAGACATGCAGATAATGATATACAGACAGGCAGCTAATGAACACAGAGAACAGGACATGACCAATGAGCAGGCAGGACACTCAGGGGTGGTATCTCACTATAATAGACACAATTCACTCACACTCCGCCTCTTTCCACTCATGAACGTCTACAGAGTGAGTCAGGGTGTATGTATGGTATCACACTTCCAGCACGTGGCTAAGAGTTAGTCTGGTTCAGTCAGACAGAGTAACCACATTTAGGTTAGCAGAGAGTCGAACTCATAGAGAACTGTGCTAACTGTGCTACTGGTTCAATAAATCAGATTGAACTAACTTCAAGGTCTGGAGTATCTTTTGGTTAAAGCTGCATCCAGTTGCAGCCTGTGTTATCCCAGAGTACATAACACAACAGCCTTCATCCTTCATCCAACAGATTTACAAATCAAGTGAGAAGCTGAAGCCCCAGCACAGATCGCTGGGAGACACCACTAGTTACATCTAGCCAATTTGTGTTCAGTAGGCATCCATCTATCTTGGGAGAGAGTGATCTGTGCCTGGGGTGTACATCACTTCTGGATTGAGCCATGTTGAGTATATACCCACTTTGACAAAGAGTCATCCAGACCTGAAACGTTAGCTCCCTTCTCTCTCCACAGATGCTCTCAGACTTGCTGAGAATTTCCATCATTGTCTGATTTTCTTTGAGTATATACTGATTATCCCTACTCTTCGTCTCCTTCCTCCTAACCTATTCCTCTCTGAAACCTACTTGATTGCCTCCAATGCCAGGCACTCTTAATTTTGCTAAATATTTCTGATATGGAACTTTGTTGAATACCTTCTGGAATTGTCCCCCTGGAAAGTAAATAAGGAATTCATTAAGGGCAGCACGGTGACACAGTGGGTTAGCGCTGCTGATTCACGGCACCGAGGTCCCAGGTTCGATCCCGGCTCTGGTTCACTGTCGGTGTGGAGTTTGCACATTCTCCCCGTGTTTGCGTGGGTTTTGCCCCCACAACTCAAAGATGTGCAGGGTAGGTGGATTAGTCACGCTAAATTGCCCCTTAATTGGATAAAATGAATTGGCCACTCTAAATTTATAAAAAAAATAAAGAATTCATCAGCTGCTCTGGACAATCGATAGGCTCTTAGTATTCATTGTGCTGGAGAGGCACGGTGCCTATTTGGCTGTGAATCAGGAGTGGTGGTGACAGGAGATGGTGGAGGGGAGATATAATATAGAGACCAAGACATAGGCATAAGTCTTCGAACAGAAAGCCACAAGAGCAGGTTTTGTCATGAAAGATGTAAGATTCAGGAGGTAGATTGGAATTATCTGATTTAAGCCATGCAAGATGTCAAACTCATTACCAGTGGAATCAGCCTGCACTTATTATTTTGTACTGTTGCTCGAAGACAAGATTGAAATCGATACAAAGCAGAATGAGGCCATTCGGCCCATCGAGCCTGCACCGACCCCCTGAAAGTGCACCTGACCTAGGCCCACTCCCCTATCCCTGTAACCCCATGCGAACCTGCATATCTTTTGGATACTAAGGGGCAATTTTACATGGCTAATCCACCTAACCCACACATCTTTGGACTGTGGGAGAAATCGAAGCACCCGGAGGAAACCCACGCAGAGCCAGGGAGAACGTGCAAACTCCACACAGTCACCTAAGGTTGGAATTGAAGCCAGGTCCCTGCCGTTGTGAGACAGCAGTGCTAACCACTGTTCCACCATGCCACCCGATTAAATAAATGAATTTAATCATAACTGTTGTTCTATATAAGCCTGTATTGTGAAATAAGACTGTTTAAAAATCTGCACCTTGAGTGTTTCCTCAAGACATTTTATGAAGGTTGAAGAATTATTTGTGTGAAGGACACGAAGATCCAGTTTAGATCACAAGGGTGCCATTGTTGCATCATGAGGTTATGCCATTGTATGATTAGATATTGAACAGTCCAACACCCCCATACACAGGGCATTAACCCACCTCTGCGAATTGTTTTCATTGTTTTTCTTAAATAAATTTAGAGTGCCCAATTATTTTTTTCCAATTAAGGGGCAATTTAGCATGGCCATTCTACCTAACCTGCATATCTTTGGGTTATGGGGGTGAGACCCACGCAAACACTGGGAGAATGTGCAAACCCCACACAGACAGTGACTCGGGGCTGGGGTCAAACCTGGGTCCTCAGTGCCATAGGCAGCAGTGCTAACCACTGTGCCACCGTGCCACCTTTGTTTTCATTGTTGTATTCAAAAGAACATCTAAATCAAGACCCTAAAGTTTTAACAACATTAAACCAAGTTCTACCTGGCTGTTCACAGGAATGTAAAAGATCCCAAAGCGCTATTCAAAGAGCAGGAAGTCCTCCAAGTACTCTGGGTAACATTCATCTATCAAACAACATCACCAAACAGATTAACTGATCATTTATCTCACTGATATCAGTGGGACCTTAAAGGGGTCCCTCTGGAGACCTCCGTTGGTGGAGTTCCCTGGTGCCTGTGTGGAGGGGGTTCCCCTTATCCGTAGGGGTGTGTGATCTGGTGCCTGTGTGGGGGGTGGGAGGTTGCCCCAGAGCGTCATAGGGGGGTTCCCCTTATCTGCAAGGGGGGGGGGGAGTGCTCTGGTGCCTGTGTAGGAGGTGGGAGGCTGCCCCGGTGCGTCTTTAGGGGGGGGTTCCCCTTATCCGTAGGGGGTGTTGGCGTTGTCTTGCTGTCCATGTTGGGGGCTGTTCCACTGATCTGTGCGGATCTTCCCCGGTGCCTACAGTGCACGCAGGTCAGTGACGCATACAGGGTAGGAAATAAGCTCCATGGTCAGAGAATCCAGAATTTAGAATTAAAGCACCTCATAATTGCCTTCCTAATGTGATGAACAGTTATTGTATTACAGTACCCTTATCATCATGTAAGGTGATGTCCCCTTTAAGACCGGGCTTGGAACCCTGGGGGACTCCGCCTCAAAAAGGGGCATTTTGCGCGGGTCTGCCTGGCCAGGCTCAAGGGCCAGACACACAAAGAACAGCAGGCCCGAAAATCAGGCTCACAGGCCCGCAGGCCTCGAAACGCGGCTGCGCATCGACTCGACACGCCCCCTTCTGATGCATCATCTGCCTCGTGCGAATCATTGGGGCGGTCATCTTGGCGGCGGCCATCTTCTCGACCCGACACATGCGACCGACGGCGGCGGCCATTTTACGAATCCGACTCGGCTGAGGACTTGGACTACCCGCAACTGGGAGCGATTACCCTCGACCAAACGCGGCCAAAACACCTGCAGAACTCTATGATGCAGGTCCAGGTCAACGGGCGCGACACTCCATGCCTTTTCGACTCCGGGAGCACGGAGAGCTTTATTCATCCAGAAACGGTAAGGTGCTGCTTCATCCCGTGTCCCAAACCATAGCCCTCGCATCCGGGTCCCACTCGGTCCAAATCAAGGGGTATTGTATTGCGGATCTCTCGATCCATGGCGCAAAATACACCCATTTCAAACTGTATATCCTCCCTCACGTCTGCGCCGCCCTGGTGCTCGGACTGGATTTCCAGTGCAGCCACCGAAGCCTGACACTGAAGTTCGGCGGACCCTTGCCCCCCCCTCACGGTATGCAGCCTTGCGACACTGAAAGTCGCACCCCCCTCTCTATTCGCGAACCTCACTCCCGACTGTAAGCCCGTTGCCACCAGGAGCCGGCGGTACAGTGCCCAAGACATGACTTTTATCAAGTCAGAGATCCAGCGTTTACTGGGACAGGGGGTCATCAAGGCCAGCAACAGCCCCTGGAGAGCACAAGTGGTGGTAGTCCGGTCCGGGGAAAGAAACGGATGGTAGTGGATTATAGCCAGACCATAAACCACATCACGCAGCTCGATGCGCTCCCCCTTCCTTGCATAGCAGAAAAGGTCAATCGGATCGCCCAATACCGGGTATTTTCCACAGTCGATCTCAAATCCGCCTACCAACAGCTCCCTATCTGACCGAAAGACCGCCCCTATACTGCCTTCAAAACAGCCGGCCGGCTCTTCCACTTCCTCAGGGTCCCCTTCGGCATCTCAAATGGGGTCTCCGTCTTCCAGAGGGCGATGGACCAAATGGTGGACCAGTACGGCTTGCGGGCTACATACCCGTACTTGGACAACTTCACCATCTGTGGCCACGATCAGCAGGACCATGACACGAACCTCAAAAAGTTCCTCCAGACCGCCCGAGCCCTCAACCTGACCTATAACAAGGAAAAATGCGTTTTCCACACAACCAGGCTAGCCATCCTCGGCTATGTCGTGGAAAACGGGGTCCTAGGTCCCGACCCTCCCCCACAGCCTCAAGACCCTCAAACGGTACTTGGGGCTTTTCTCCTATTATGCCCAGTGGGTCCCCAAATATGCGGACAAAGCCCGCCCACTCATAAAGACCACGATATTTCCCCTGTCGGCTGAGGCCCGATCAGCCTTCTGCCGCATCAAGGCCGCCATCATCAAGGCCGCTATGCACGCGATGGACAAAACTATCCCTTTCCAGGTAGAGAGAGATGCGTCAGACATCGCCCTGGCTGCTACCCTCAACCAGGCAGGCAGACCAGTAGCGTTCTTCTCCCGAACCCTCACCGCCTCCGAGATTCGGCACTCAGCAGTCGAGAAGGAGGCACAAGCCATTGTGGAGGCTGTGCGGCACTGGAGGCACTACCTAGCCAGTAGGAGGTTCACCCTTGTCACCGATCAACAGTCGGTAGCCTTCATGTATGATAACGCACAACGAGGCAAAATAAAAAACGATCAAATTTTGTGGTGGAGGATCGAACTCTCCACCTACACGTAGAATATCAAGTTTCGTCCAGGGGAGCTCAACAAGCCCCCTGATGCCCTGTCCCGCGGCACGTGCGCCAACGCGCAGGAGGTCCACCTGCAAGCCATCCACAATGACCTCTGTCACCCGGGGGTTACCCGGCTCGTCCACTTTATCAAGTCCCGCAACCTACCTTACTCAACCGAGGAGGTCAAGGCCATGACCAGGGCGCCAGATCTGCGCGGAGTGCAAACCGCACTTCTACCGGCCAGACAAGGCTCGTCTCATGAAGGCCTCGGGACCCTTTGAGCGACTAAGTGTGGACTTCAAGGGCCTCCTCCCATCCACCAACCACAATGCCTACTTCCTCACCGTCATCGACGTGTTCTCCCGCGTCCCATTCGCCATCCCCTGTCCCGACATGACCTCGGCCACCGTGATAAAGGCACTGCACAGCATCTTCACCCTGTTTGGTTTCCCCGCTACATCCACAGCGACTGGGGTACATTGTTCATGAGCGATGAACTGCGTCAGTATCTGCTCAGCAAAGGCATCGCCTCAAGCAGAACGACCAGTTATAACCCGCGGGGAAACGGGCAGGTGGAGAGGGAGAACGCG